>NW_028270148.1:79840605-80517311 GCF_037043375.1 Chiloscyllium plagiosum
AGAGAGGGGGGAGAGAAAGAGAGAGAGGGGCGGAGAGAAAGAGAGAGAGGGGGGAGGAAAGAGAGGGGGAGGGAAAGAGAGAGAGGGGGAGGGAAAGAGAGAGAGAGAGGAGGAGGAAAGAGAGAGAGGGGGGAGGGAAAGAGAGAGAGGGGGGAGGGAAAGAGAGAGAGGGGGGAGGGAAAGAGAGAGAGGGGGGAGGGAAAGAGAGAGAGGGGGGAGGGAAAGAGAGAGAGGGGGGAGGGAAAGAGAGAGAGGGGGGAGGGAAAGAGAGAGAGGGGGGAGGGAAGAGAGAGAGGGGGGAGGGAAAGAGAGAGAGGGGGGAGGGAAAGAGAGAGAGGGGGGGAGGGAAAGAGAGAGGGGGGAGGGAAAGAGAGAGAGGGGGGAGGGAAAGAGAGAGAGGGGGGAGGGAAAGAGAGAGAGGGGGAGGGAAAGAGAGAGAGGGGGGAGGGAAAGAGAGAGAGGGGGGAGGGAAAGAGAGAGAGGGGGAGGGAAAGAGAGAGAGGGGGGAGGGAAAGAGAGAGAGGGGGGAGGGAAAGAGAGAGAGGGGGGAGGGAAAGAGAGAGAGGGGGGAGGGGAAAGAGAGGAGGGGGGAGGGAAAGAGAGAGAGGGGGGAGGAAAGAGAGAGAGGGGGGAGGGAAAGAGAGAGAGGGGGGAGGGGAAAGAGAGAGAGGGGAGGGAAAGAGAGAGAGGAGGGAGGGAAAGAGAGAGAGGAGGGAGGGAAAGAGAGGGAGGAGGGAGGGAAAGAGAGGGAGGAGGGAGGGAAAGAGAGGGAGGAGGGAGGGAAAGAGAGGGAGGAGGGAGGGAAAGAGAGGGAGGAGGGAGGGAAGGAGAGGGAGGAGGGAAGGAGAGGGAGGAGGGAAGGAGAGGGCGAAGGAAGGAGAGGGCGAAGGAAGGAGAGGGCGAAGGAAGGAGAGGGCGAAGGAAGGAGAGGGCGAAGGAAGGAGAGAAAGGAGAGAAAGAATGAGAGAAAGGAGAGAAAGAAGGAGAGAAAGTAGGAAGGAGAGAAAGGAGAGAAAGAAGGAGAGAAAGAAGGAAGGAGAGAAAGAAGGAGAGAAAGAAGGAAGGAGAGAAAGTAGAGAAAGAAGGAGAGAGAGAAAGAGAGAGGAAGAGAGAATGAAAAGAAAGGAAAGAAAGAAAGGAAAGAAAGAAAGGAAAGAAAGAAAGGAAAGAAAGAAAGGAAAGAAAGAAAGGAAAGAAAGAAAGGAAAGAAAGAAAGAAAGGAAAGAAAGAAAGAAAGGAAAGAAAGGAAAGAAAGGAAAGAAAGGAAAGAAAGGAAAGAAAGGAAAGAAAGGAAAGAAAGGAAAAGAAAGGAAAGGAAAGAAAGGAAAGAAAGGAAAGAAAGGAAAGAAAGGAAAGAAAGGAAAGAAAGGAAAGGAAAGGAAAAGAAAGGAAAGAAAGGAAAGGAAAGGAAAGAAAGGAAAGAAAGGAAAGAAAGGAAAGAAAGGACCTAATTGAGGTGTACAAAATAATAAGAGGTATAGATAGAGTTGATAGCCAGAGACTTTTTCCCAGGGCAGAAATTGTTAACATGGGGGGTCATAGTTTTAAGCTGTTTGGCGGAAAGTATAGAGGGGATGTCAGAGGCAGGTTCTTTACAGAGAGTTGAGAGAGAGCATGGAATGCGTTGCCAGCAGTAGTTGTGGAAGTGAGGTCATTGGGGATATTTAAGAGACTGCTGGACATGCATATGGTCACAGAAATTTAAGGTAAATTCAGTTTACCTTACGTGAGGATCAATGGTCAGCACAACATCGTGGGCTGAATGGCCTGGTCTGTGCTGTAACTGTTCTATGTTCTATAGATACAGACTACCAACAGAGATCAAGACTCAAATTTTATACGAAACTTGTTCAGGGAAGTTAATTATAGCTTAGGAATAAAACAATTCAAATCCACTGCATACCTCAGGTGTTATAAAGTGGCAGCAAACCTTAAAGACCATGTTAAGGGCTTATAGTCAAGACTATCCAGATGATTAGGATAAAGGAATACCATTTAAACTTTTTGCCTTTAGGGACACACCAAATGAATCGGCCAAATTCAGTCCATTTGAATTAGTTTTGGGCATGAAATGAGATGACCACTGAAGTTAATTAAGAAAGAAGTAGTGCCTCTGAATTCAGAGACCACATACTTGGACTGTGTGTCAAATTTTAGGGCAAGGTTAAATAGAGCAGGGGAGTTGGCGAGACAGCTTTTAAAAATACCAGTGTTTGATGAAACAGGAAGCAGACAAGAAATTAAAGACTCTCAATTTTGCTCATTGAGATATAGCACTGGTGCTGTTATCAGTGATAGGAGATCCCTTCCAAGTGAGGTGTAGTCATCCCTATCATATTGAGAAAAAGTTGAGTCAGTTGAATTATCTGGTAAAAATGTCATCTAGGAAAAAACAGCTTAGGGTATGTCATGTTAATATATTTAAACCATACTATGACAGGGACAGGGAACCAGAGAAACAGGCATTAGTTACTGACCCTAACAGTGAGGAATCAGAAACTGAATCATTTGATTTTGATGTACCTCACAATAAGTTAAATAAAGAGGAAGTCCTTAAATGGGATAGAATAGTGAGCTGTCTCAAGGGCAAAGAACCAAGTTACAAGTTATTTTGCAGCAGAATGAGGACTTATGAAGGAATAGAATGGGGAAGACTAATACTATTGTGCATGAGGTCAAAGTAGGAAATGCTGCTCTGATAAAACAACACTCTTCCAGGTTTAATCCTCTTAAAGTTGCACAGAATCAAAGTGAGTGGAGTTCGCAGATTGTATTGGTTCAAAAGCCTGATGGTTGTCAAAGGTTCTCAACAGGTGTATGTGGATTATTGGAAGGTCATAACGAAATCAGACTGATACCAAAGTCCAAGGTTGGAGGTCTGTGTAGAAAATGCTGGACAAGCTGCTTATATGACAAAGTTGAACTTACTGTGTGGTCATTGGCGGTACCTTTATTGGAGAAAGCAAAAGAAGTTTCTGTGTTTGAAACCCCACATGAGCCAAATCAACTCAAATTAATGCCCTTTCGAATGAAGAACCCATCAGCCACATTTCAAAAACTCATGAACAGAGTTGTGGCAGGATTGACTAATTGTGCCAACTGCATGGATGATTTAGTGCTCTCTTTAGCCATTCGTGGAAAGATCACAATGCACTTGGCAGAGCTCGGTGAAAGATTACAGATGACAAAACTGTTTTAAATTGAGCAAAAACATAATTTATGTAGGCAGAGGTGACATTCCTGGGACACAATATCGGACTTGGAAGAATGATCTTGAGGATGTGAAGACAAAGGCCATCAAGAAATTTCCATGACCATCCTCAAAGAAAGATTTACTTCGATTTTTGGGACTGAACAGATTCTACTGAAAGTAGCATGGTGGCACCGCTAACGGATTTGTTAAAGAAGAAGATGAAATTTTGGTAGACAGAACACTGGCAGGAGGCATCTGAAAATCTAAAAGCCATTGACCATTGCACCAGTTTTAAAAAAAAATAGATTTTTAAATATTACAACAAGTACAAAACAATACAAAAAACATCACAAGTGAAAAACCCAATCCACCCTCATGTACAAATGTATAAACATATATAGGAAAATCTAGAATAAAAAACCAAACTAGCTATTTCACTTACTAAATAATAACCAACAAACTAATAAACAGTAATAACTCAGCTCAGCCAAACAAGACACTCATACTTTCATAGTTCCTCCCGGATAATGGACTGTTAAGACACAAATGTTACGGCTATATAAAAGCCCTCGTTAGTGTGGCAGAGAAATCTATGTCTAAGTATTCCAAGGGCTGCCATATCTTATAAAAATTCTCAGTTTTGTGGTGTACCATACTTGTGAGATAGTCCAAGGGCATATGCTCCATAACAATCTTCCACCAACCTGACAGGGCTGGGGGATTTTCAGATACCCAACCTCGCAAGATATTCTTTCTTGCACAGAAAGTAAGGATATTAAAACGTTTTTTTTAAAACTATGCGCATCTGCAAGGAACACACTGGGCCGGCCCAGAAGAGGAGGAATCGGGTCCTTCTTCACCCTTACAACCAAAATCCTCTCCATTGCACCTGCCACAGCACTCCAAATGTTTGGAGCCTACCAAAAGACCAGACACAATGGTTAAGAGTGCCTGTACAGACTTGCACATAGGATATGCTGAAGAGACCACTCATTTAAATTTTGACAAACGGTCCGGAGCCATAAGAGTCATAGATATGTACAGCATGGAAACAGACCCTTCAGTCCAATCCATCCACGCCGACCAGATATCCCAACCCAATCTACTCTCACCTGTCAGCACCCAGCCCATATCCCTCCAAACCCTTCCTCTTCATATACCCATCCAAATGACTCTTAAATGTTGCAATCGTACCAGCCTCTACCACCTCATTCCATACACGTACCACCAATCTGTGTGAAAAAGTTGCCCCTTTGGTGTCTTTTATATCTTTCCCCTCTTATCCTAACCTATGCCCTCTAGTTCTGGACTCCCCGACCCCAGGGAAAAGACTTTGTCTATTTATCCTATCCATGCCCCTCAATTTTGTAAACCTCTATAAGATCACCCCTCAGCCTCCGACGCTCCATGGAAAACAGCCCCAGCCTGTTCAGCCTCTCCCGACAGCTCAAATCCTCCAACCTGGCAAAATCCTTGTAAATCTTTTCTGAACCCTTTCAAGTTTCACAACATCTTTTCGATAGGAAAGAGACCAGAATTGCACGCAATATTCCAACAGTGGCCTAACCAATGTCCTGTACAGCTGCAACATGACCTCCCAAAGCTTGTACTCAATACTCTGACCTCAATAAAGGGAAGCATACCAAACACCTTTTTCACTATCCTATCTACCTGCGACTCTGCTTTCAAGAAGCTATGAACCTGCACTCCAAGGTCGCTTTGTTCAGCAACACACTCTAGGACCTTAATAGTAAGTGTACAAATCCTGCTAAGATTTGCTTTCCCAAAATGCAGCACCTCGCATTTACCCGAATTAAACTCCATCTGCCACTTTTCAGCCCACTGGCCCATCTGATCAAGATCCTGTTGTAATCGGAGGTAACCTTCTTCGCTGTCCACCACACCTCCAATTTTGGTGTCATCTGCAAACTTTCTTAACCGCACCTCTTATGCTCGCATCCAAATCATTTATATAAATGACACAAAGTAGAGAATCCAGCACCGATCCTTGTGGCACTCCACTGGCCACAGGCCTCCAGTCTGAAAAACAACCCTCCACCACTATCCTCTGTCTTCTACCTTCAAGCCACATGGTTAGTTCTCCTGTATTCTGAGATCTAACCTTGCTAACCAGTCTCCCATGGGGAACCTTGCCTAACATCTTGCTGAAGTCCATATAGATCACATCTACCACTCTGCCCTCATCAATCCTCAGTTTATTTGAAGTAGTAACAATCAAATTTGTGAGACATGATTTCCACGCAGAAACCCATGTTGACTATCCCTATTCAGTCTTTGCCTTTCCAAATACATGTACATCTTGTCCCTCAGGATTCCGTCCAACAACTTGCCCAAGTGGACCCTGTGGAGAATCTTCAACTATAAGGCATGGGTCGCAATACAAATTGATATCTTTCTTGAGTTTTCCCAAATATCTTCCCTTACCTCTGAGTAAACTTCAACACCTAGCTCTCTCTCCCACACTCTGCAGAGACAATCAAACTCATCTGAGGAGGCACCCCCCCCAATTGATGATATAAAGTACTGACAAAGTATAATCTTAGCACTGAGCACCCTCTTTTCTATGTTGAATTTGTAGGGGTCAAATATGTGGTCTTTTTTGAATAAAATCCCTAACCTGGGGGAAAAGAGAGAAAAAGGTCCCTATTAGCTAGCTCTTCCTAACCAATATAGCCACTCCCCTACTTCTGGTATTCCATGATGAAAAGTAAACTTGGTCAAAGCCATTCTGTTGTAATTTCAAATGCTCCATCATCCAAGTGTGTCTCCTGTAACAAAGCAATATCCACCTTCTCATTTCTAAAGCTGAAGAGAACCCTCGTCCTCTTAATGACTTCCCTTGATATTCCAGGTGCACCATTTAATCAAGTCATTCGCCATAACCTTCTGTAATAACATTTAAATTCCAGAGAAGAGGAACCTGAACCACAAATCACTGAGCCTTAGTGTCACATGAACATAAAAACTAAATAAACTAAGACCACCACACTTAGCAAACCTACAAAACTATTAAAAATTAAAAACAGCCAAATCCAAAAAACAAACTAGCATATAAAGTGTCAATGGTGCTGAATAAGGGAATGCACTCTTTGGTCAGAGGAAGCAAGTACCCATCCCAAACTGCCCATAAGTAGGCATCTAACCATCCTACCCACCTTCACTTCCCCAGCTCGAGCCGCACCATGAATACAAGCAGAAAAGTAAACACTCCATAGTATACCAATATGAATAAAATAAAAAGGTTTTAAAGAACAGAAAAAAGGGGTAATCCTACTTATCCTTTGGCATATCTTAATTTAGAAATGGAAAATACACATCTCAACCGCTGCCAAACATAGTTTAAAGAAAATCATCAATAGGAAGAAAAAGAAAGCTCCAACCAGACTTCCCCTGTTTCTTTTACAAAACGATAAGGACAAACCCAAACAACACTATTATTTATATGGACTAAATTGTTCAGATTAGGTTAATTTGTCCACAAAGTGTCTTGCTTTCTCTGACGTGTCAAAGAGACGTATGGATCCATGTAAGGTCATTCAAAGCAATGCCGGATACTTCAGAGCACTGAATCCTAAGCTCCCTCAGTCTCCTCTTGACAGTGACATAAGATTTTCTTTTCTGGATCACCTCTGCTGAGAAGTCCTGGAAGAACATGATTTTAGAGCCCTCGTAAATTTGGGCCTTTAGATCCGTCCCCTGATTCTCTCCTTATCCCTATAGTGATGGAATTGCACCAGGAGAGGACGAGGATGAGGACACTGACCCAGACCCGATCTCCGTACCGTGACCCGGTGGGCCCTCTCAATCTTCAATCCTCTCATGCCAGCCTCCAAGTTAAGGAATTTTAGCAGCCAGTCCTCAATAAATTCCACAGGCTGCTCTCCTTCCTTACCCTCAGGCAGACCGATGATCCAAATGTTTTTCTCCTCCTCCTGTTATTCAGATCATCCACTTGATCTCGCAAATTACGGACCTGCGTCTCCAGGGCTTGGGTCCTATCCTTGGCTGAACTGGCATCAGCTTCCACCATGGTGGCCCTGTGCTCAATCTCATCCACCCTCTTCGCAAAGTTTTCCAGCTGCTGCCCATGCTCCTGCAGCATGATAGAAGAGAAGCTGGCTCCAATCTCTATCTGTTATCCCAACATCTTGCTAGATTTCGTGAGCTGGTTCACCAGGGCCTGGAAAGTAATTGAGTCAGAGGATCCGGCCGGCTGGGCCTTGGACGCTCCTCCTCCCTTTTTCGGCATCTCTGGACGGCTGGAAATGAAGGCAAGTTAACTTTTGGAAGTTTCTTGGGACTCCACAATCTTTCTGGAGTCCCAGGATGTCGCATTGGTCTAGGTTGGGCAGGTTGAAAAGTTAGTCACGCTTGCGCTACGATGCGGAGCTCTGCAAAGCCATCTTCCTAGATCGCCACGGTCTTGGATCCCTCCACCGCACCAGTTTAGCCACAAACTTCTTATAACCTTTTAAAATTCCTATCAATGCCAGTTATACAAGAGTTGGAGCTCTGTTGATGCAGGAGGATAATGACAGAATTGGAAGGCCAATTGGTTATTATTCAAAGAAGCTCAATAGTCCTCAGAGAAGATATTCTACCATTGAAAAAAAGTTATTGAGTTTAGTACTGGTCTTACATCATTCTGCTAGGTGTATAACTAACATTTTGGAGATGGTTGCGTATACTGACCACAACCCTTTCACTTTTTTGGAAAGATTTAAGGACAAAAATAGGAGAATATTTTGTTACAGTCTTATGTTCAATTTACAAATTTTACATGTAGCAGGTCAGAAAATTGTTGTTGCAGATGCAATAAAAGAACATGTATAGATAAGATAGAACTGGTATATTCCAAATGCAGAATCAGGAAGAAATGTGTAACTTTAGATTACAAACTACATCTGTCAGTAATAATGAAGTTAAGATCTAGAGGGGGGAAAAAATGAAGCCACCTTTTCATTATAATGGTTCATTAAGGGGGGAGGTATTATGAAGTCGAAAGCGTCTACCTCCCTTTGAGAGAGAAAGGGCTCTTTTCTGAGTTGAGAGATTTTGACAGCACGTGCGTCTGAGTAGTTGACGGTCCAGAAAGTACTGAGAATTGAAAGTATGTGATAATTGGCAATAGGGTTATTAACATTAAAAAAACCAACCCAAACTGAAGTGAAGTGGAGACAACCAGATTTGAATATAACCAATTTAAAAATATGCCCAGGAAACCAAAAAACTAATTGAATTTAAATTTGATTGCATTGACATCAGGCCAACAAGATGGAGGAAGTAATGAGGGTTATAAACTAGGGCATTTTGAAAATTGCTCAGAGTTAGCTGCCCATTTATCATGAAAAGCTCTCAAAGAAATCTCCAAGAAGCCACCAAAAGTCAAAACAACAGCAGTTTAAAAAAGGGAGAAGAGCAGACAAAGGAAGCACATGGTGAGGACAGTGAAGGAGAGAGAGAGAACCTGCACAGTTACTGTTTTGCTGTTTGAATTAGTGTATCGCTGGACATCGGAGTGCATCTAGGAAAATTAACAAAGTGAAATTCACAACTAATCTTGGGAGGAACTGTTGTGTGAAGTTCATAGGTAAGTTAATTGTTGTTTTAAGACTGTCCAAGAGAAAGGCTGCAGTAGTGAGTATAGTGGACTCTTTCTTGATTATATGTTTTTGGAGAGAAGTCTCTTGATTAAAATTAAAATATAAGCCATAGCTATTAATATAACCTGGGGCAGTGTTTGTAGAGGAATAAGATGGTGTTATTTTCTGGGTCAGTAGATTGTGAAAGAGCAAAAATGGCCTTTGCAGTGATACGTACTTGTCAGATGTGGGAGTTTAAAGAGAGTTTAAGGATTACTGCGGATTGTATCTGCCATAAATGCTGCTGGATGAGAATCTTATCAGATCGAGTGGATCTGTTAGAGAGACAGATAGAGGCGATGAAGAATTTGCAACAGCAAGAGTATGTGATGGATGACAGTTATAGGGAGGGGGGGGAAGTCTCAGATACAGTCACATAGATGGGTTAACTCCAGGAAGGGTAAGAGAGGTAGGCAGCAAGTGCAGGAGTTTTTTGTGGATATATCCATCTCAAACAGGTATGCTGTTTTGGAAAATTTAGGGGGTGATGGATTCTCCAGGGAACGTAGCACGAACAGCCAAGATTCTGGTATTGAGACTGGCTCTAATGCAACGAGGGGTACGTCGGCTTCCAAGAGATCAGTTGTGTTAGGGGATTCTGTAGTCAGAGATACAGACAGACGTTTCTGTGGCCAGCAGAGAAAAAGCAGAATGGTGTGTTGTTTCCCTGGTGCCAGGATCAAGGATGTCTCAGAGGGTGCAGAATATTCTCATGGGGGAGAAGGGCCAGCAGGAGGTCACTGTCCACAATGACATTGGAAGGGAAAAGTTGGAGACTCTGAAGAGAGATTACAGAGAGATAGGCAGAAATTTAAAAAGGAAGTCCTCAAGGGTAGTAATATCTGGATTACGAGCTAGTGAGGGCAGGAATAGGAGGAATGGGCAGATGAATGCATGGCTGAGGAGCTGGTGTATGGGAGAAGGATTCATATTTTTGGATCATTGGAATCTCTTTTGGGGTAGAAGTGACCTGTACAAGGAGGACGGATTGCACCTAAATTGGAAGGGGACAAATATACTGGCAGGGAAATTTGCTCAAACTGCTTGGGAGGATTTAAACTAGTAAGGTGGGGGTGGTGTGACCCAGGGAGATAGTGAGGAAAGAGATCAATCTGAGATGGGTACAGCTGAGAACAGAAGTGAGTCAAATAGTCAGGGCAGGCAGGGAAAAGGTAGGACTAATAAATTAAACTGCATTTATTTCAATGCAAGGGGCCTAACAGGAAAGGCAGATGAACTCGGCATGGTCAGGGACATGGGACTGGGATATCATAGCAATTACGGAAACATGGCTCAGGGATGGGCAGCTTAATGTTCCAGGATACAAATGCTACAGGAAGGATAGAAAGGGAGGCAAGAGAGGAGGGGGAGTGGCATTTTTGATAAGGGATAGCATTACAGCTGTGCGGAGGGAGGATATTCCCAGAAATACATCCAGGGAAGTTATTTGAGTGGAACTGAGAAATAAGAAAGGGATGATCACCTTATTGGGATTGTATTATAGACTCCCCAATAGTCAGAGGGAAATTGAGAAACAAACTTATAAGGAGATCTGAGCTACCTGTAAGAACAATAGGGTAGTTATGGTCGGGGATTTTAACTTTCCAAACATCGACAGGGACTGCCATAGTGTTAAAGGTTTAGATGGAGAGGAATTAAGTGTGTACAAGACAATTTTCTGATTCAGTACATAAATGTACCTACTAGAGAAGGTGCAAAACTTGACCTATTCTTGGGAAATAAGGCAGGGCAGGTGACTGAGGTGTCAGTGGGGGAGCACTTTGGGGTCAGCGACCATAATTCTATTCGTTTTAAAACAGTAAGGGAAAAGGATAGACCAGATCTAAAAGTTGAAGTTCTAAATTGGAGAAAGGCCAATTTTGACGTTATTAGGCAAGAACGTTCGAAAGCTGATTGGAGGCAGATGTTTGCAGGTAAAGGGACGACTGGAAAATGGGAAGCCTTCAGGAATGCGATAACAAGAATCCAGAGAAAGTATATTCCTGTCAGGGTGAAAGGAAATGCTGGTAGGTATAGGGAATGGTGGATGACTAAAGAAATTGAGGGTTTGGTTAAGAAAAAGGAGGAAACATACGTCAGGTATAGACAGGATAGATCAAGTGAATCCTTAGAGTATAAAGAAAGTAGGGGTATACTTAAGAGGGAAATCAGGAGGCCAAAACGGGGACATGAGATAGCTTTGGCAAATACAATTAAGAAGAATCCAAAGGGTTTTTACAAATATATTAAGGACAAAAGGGTAACTAGGGAGAGAATAGGGCCCCTCAAAGATCAGCAAGGCAGCCTTTGTGTGGAGCCACAGAAAATGGGGGAGATACTAAATGAATATTTTGCATCAGTATTTACTGTAGAAAAAGATATGGAAGATATAGACTGTCGGGAAATAGATGGCGACATCTTGCAAAATGTCAAGATTACAGAGGAGGAAGTGCTGGATGTCTTGAAACGGTTAAAGGTGGATAAATCCCCAGGACCTGATCACGTGTACCCAAGAACTCTGTGGGAAGCTAGAGAAGTGATTGCTGGGCCTCTTGCTGAGATATTTGTATCATCGATAGTCACAGGTGAGGTGCCGGAAGACTGGAGGTTGGCAAACGTGGTGCCACTGTTTAAAGTAGGGCGGTAAAGCCAAGCCAGGGAACTACAGACCGGTGAGTCTGATCTCGGTGGTGGGCAAGTTGTTGGAGGGAATCATGAGTGATGTATTTGGGAAGGCAAGGACTGATTCGGGATAGTCAACATGGCTTTGTGCGCGGGAAATCATGTCTCACAAAGTTGATTGAGTTTTTTGAGGAAGTAACAAAGAAGATTGATGAGGGCAGAGCAGTAGATGTGATCTATATGGACTTCAGTAAGGCGTTCGACAAGGTTCCCCATGGGAGACTGATTAGCAAGGTTAGATCTCATGGAATACAGGGAGAACTAGCCATTTGGATACAGAACTGGCTCAAAGGTAGAAGATAGAGGATGGTGGTGGAGGGTTGTTTTTCAGACTGGAGGCCTGTGACCAGTGGAGTGCCACAAGGATCGGTGCTGGGTCCTCTACTTTTTGTCATTTACATAAATGATTTGGATGCGAGCATAAGAGGTACAGTCACTAAGTTTGCAGATGACACCAAAATTGGAGGTGTGGTGGACAGCGAAGAGGATTACCTCAGATTACAACAGGATCTGGACCAGATGGGCCAATGGGCTGAGAAGTGGCAGATGGAGTTTAATTCAGATAAATGCGAGGTGCTGCATTTTGGGAAAGCAAACCTTAGCAGGACTTATACACTTAGTGGTAAGGTCCTAAGGAGTGTTGCTGAACAAAGACCTTGGAGTGCAGGTTCATAGCTGTGGAGTCGCAGGTAGATAGGATAGTGAAAAAGGTGTTTGGTATGCTTTCCTTTATTGGTCAGAATATTGAGTACAGGAGGTGGGAGGTCATGTTGCAGCTGTACAGGACATTGGTTAGGCCACTGTTGGAATATTGCGTGCAATGCTGGTCTCCTTCCTATCGGAAAGATGATGTGAAACTTGAAAGGGTTCAGAAAAGATTTACAAGGATGTTGCCAGGGTTGGAGGATCTGAGCTACAGGGAGAGGCTGAACAGGCTGGGGATGTTTTTCCTGGAGCGTCGGAGGCTGAGGGGAGACCTTAGAGGTTTACAAAATTATGAGGGGCATGGATAGGATAAATAGACAGTCTTTTTCCTGGGGTCGGGGAGTCCAGAACTAGAGGGCATAGGTTTAGGGTGGGAGGGGGAAAGATATAAAAGGAGTCTTACGGGGCAACTTTTGCATACAGGGGGTGGTACATGTATGGAATGAGCTGCCAGAGGATGTGGTGGAGGCTGGTACAATTGCAACATTTAAGAGTCATTTGGATGGGTATATGAACAGGAAGGGTTTGGAGGGATATGGGCCGGGTGCTGGCAGGTGGGATGAGATTGGGTTGGGATGTCTGGTCAGCATGGACGGGTTGGACTGAAGGATCTGTTTCCATGCTGTACATCTCTAGGACTCTATCTATTTAAAAGGTACCAAGGCATTTGATAACTAAAAATACGCTCAGTAGAAATTAAGAGGAGCATCTAGGAGAGGACAGCAGAATCAGAAAAAAGAGGAAGGAAGATTGAAGAGAAGACCACCTGTGTGGACTTTAAGAGATGAAGTGCTAATTTACTGTGATTATTAATTATGTTATTGGAACAGCATATTAATGGAACTATGGTCAGCTGAGGAACAGTGGTTAGTTAGGGGAAGTGTGTTTGGTTTGTTAGTAGTTTTGTAAGCGTTCACTGTTAGGATTAAATAAATAGTTACTTTCTATTTTTACAGTAGAAATCAGAGATCTTCTTTCATTCACCGAGAAGCTCCAAAATCCGGAGGTTTTTTTGTGAGGTTTTTAATCTCATTAAAAAGATTGTTTGGCCTGCAAACAGTGAACCCAACTCCATACCCACTCGATGCATGTCACTCAGATGCGATGTGGGGGGGTGAGTGGCCCAGCACAGAGGCCTCAATTCTGTCTCAGGGCCCATTACTCACAAGGGGTCTGCTGTTTGGCAAGATTCTTACAAAATTTCACTGTTTCACTTATTCTGAATTCTGAAAACCAGTTGGTCCCGAGTGTTTTGGATAAAAGATTGTGTATCTGAACTAGATGGCACTGAACATAGAACATTACAGCTCCTTCGACCCTCGAATCTGAAGCCTATCTACCCTACACTATTCCATTTTCATCCATATGTTTATCCAATGACCATCTAAATGTCCTTAAGGTGAGAGATTCTACCACCATTGCAGGCAGTGCATTCCATACCCCTACTACTTTGTATAAAGAAACTACCTCTTATCACCCCTAAATTTAAAGCTATGTTCCCTTGTGCTAACTATCACCAGAGGAAGGCGTCTCTCACTGTCCACCCTATCTAATCCTCAGATTATTTTGTTTAAAAAAAAAATCACAACACCAGGCTATAGTCCAACACATGGAAGCACAAATCAGATTATCTTATATGTCTCAATTAAGTCATCTCTCAACCTTCTCTCTAACAAAAACAGCCTCAAGTCCCTCAGCCTTTCCTCGTAAGATCTTCCCTCCATACCAGGCAACATGCTAGTAAATCTCCTCTGAACCCTTTCCAAAGCTTCCACATGTTCCAATCATGCGGTGACCAGATTGTACGCAATGCTCCAAGTGCAGCTGCACCAGAGGTTTGTACAATTGCAACATAGGTTATGGTGACAGGGATAAAATTTAAAAAGAGAGATGTTCAAAGCAGAGGGTAGTAGGCCTAGAACATGCTGCCAGGGGGTTGATAGAAGCAGATACGTCAGCAATGTGTAAGAGGTACTGGGACAGACATGAACGGGCAGGGAATAGAGGGATACAGACCACATGCGGGCAGATCGGATTAGGTTAGAATGGCATCATGCTAGGCACTGACATAGTGGGCCACCTGTTTTATGTTCTTGTACCTTGCCCTCTACAACATTTACTCATCTTGGAACTTGGATAAATTCAAGGCAATCAAGCAGAGTCAACATGATCTTGATAAATATAAATTGTGTTTAACTAATTTATTGGAGTTCTCTGAACAAGTAATTTGTGCAGTAAACAAAGGGACTACATCGTATTTGGATTTCCAGAAGGTACCCGATGCGGTGCCTCAGAGGTTATTATAGAAAATCAAAGCTCATGGTGTAGGGGATAACATGCAGCAGACACTAGGAATAAAAAACCTTTTTCAGGCTGGCAAAATGTTGTGTGGTGTACCACAGAGGTTAGTGTTGGGCCCTCAAATCTTCACAATTTATATAAATGATTTGGATGAAGGGACCAAAGGAACAATACCTAAATTTGTTGATGACACAGATAGGTAGAAAAGCGAGTTAGCAAGATGATACAAGGATCTACAAAAGGATAGATAGGTTGAGAGTGGACAGATAGTTGACAAATGGAGTACAATGTGGGAAAGTATGAAATTATCCATTATGGCAGAAAGAATAAAATAGAAGAAAGTTATCAAAAACGGTGACAAAGCTCAGATTGAGAGAGATCTGGCTGTCCTGGTGCATGAATCTGCAGGTAGTGGAATGTCATTTCTAAATAAATGAACAGCTCTTTTGGGACATTAAAAGCAACACTGGCCAACTGAATGGCACGCTGGAAATTGGATCAGACAGATCATGCAAACCAGTTATCTTGATTGTTTATAGTGATTATTAATGAGACAGTAGAACTGAGATATTGAGCCAGGAAACCTGTAGTATTCACTGTCGAACTGGATCAAGTCAGACAAATATGGAAGCCATTCACCTTGATTTACTAGTAAATAGGTGTTTTTTGCAATAATGCTGCAAGGTTTTGGGTGGAACAATAGATCTGAGTTTCAGCAGAACTGTTTGAGACAGTCTGGTTCTTAGAGTTGGTTCAATCAACAAATTACATTATCCAATACAGCGTTTTCTAACACCCTTCCTGGGACAGAAACACAATTTACTGAATAATGCTAATTACATTGTCATATCAAACTGCAGTTGAGCAATGTACTTGGCAATGACACATAACTAGTTAAGAGAGGCCACTCAAATCAGGGGGATCTCTCTCTCACTCCACAGACAATATCAGCGCCAAAAAGTACGAACCTTAGGAGCAGAAGAACAGCATCAACTTCAGTTCAACCAGTTGTAATCAGGATAGTATCAACATTTTTACCATCTTTTGCTCACAAAAGGAATCTTAAATTAGTGTGAAGGCATAGACATTTAAAACTCTAAGATCATTCAGGAGATTAGAAGACCAGCTTTGTAGAATTGCATATATTATACTTCAACGATAACAAATTACATCTCACTGTAAACAATGTCTCATTATTAATGTAAAACAAGTCCCACTAAGAAAGCAAATAGATCTCTCACACGATAATGACACTTAAAAATCTCAGCATACAGGTGCAGCAAGTAAATCAGGTAAGCTGATGGAATGTTGAATTTTGTTGTGGAGGGAATTGAATGCAAGTTCAGGAAATTAAGTTTTGGTTTTATAGAGCATTAGTAGGAATGCACCTGGAGTACTTTGTGAAGTACTGTAAATGTTAATGCATTAGAGGCAATTGAGAGAAGGTTTACTAGATAAATGGGAATAAGCAGATTGCTTTATGAGGAAAGGCAGGAGGCGCTAGATCTATACCCTCTGGTATTTAGAAAGAGTGACGGGTGACTTCATTGAAATGCACAACATGGAAAGGACTTGACCAAGTGGATGTAAAAAGGATATTTCCTCCTGTGGAGGACCTAGCACTAGAGGTTGCCTATTTTAGACAGAGATGAGCAAACATTCTTTATTCTCAGAGGGCTGTGGGTCTGTCACTGGAAGCTTTCCTTACCCATGTTTGACCTAATACCGTAAGACTGCATGGGTTCTAGAGACAACGTCGATGACTCCGGGATAACTCACTCCTGGCTTTATACCATTTTTCTGCCACCTCAATTGATATTCACCAGGGTGGGGGCTATCTGAGACACTGTCTGTTGGGTATGATTCTGAGAGTATGACTACATGAGGCTGTTGCTTGACTTGTCTGAGAGACCACTCTTCCAATTCTGGCACTTGGCCCCAAATATTTGCAAGGAGGACTTGTAAGAATCAACAACTTGCTGTCAATGTCAGATGATTCATCTGGTCTAATTCCTTTTTTAAGCTTAGTAGAAATTTGATATAACTGAGTGCCTCGCCAGGCTACTTCAGAGGACAGTCAGGATTAAACAACATTGCTGTGGCTCTGAACTCACACGGAGTCTAAATCGAGGAAAAATGCCAAACGTCTTCGCTAAACAGGACACGAACAACCAGATGGACATTTATTTCAATAGCAAATTTTCATGTTTTTTTTTGGCATTGGTGGAATTTGAACATTCATCCCAGATCATTAGCCACGCTGCTGGATTACAAGGTCAATGACAATGCCACGACACCAATGTCTCCCCAGTTTATTGCAGAGGAAGGAAATAGGTTGAGAAGGTGCATGATTTATTGGTCTCTGTTCTCTCGGGGTCTACTTCTCAATAGTTGAGTTCTGGCTACAGAAACTTTATTACTAAAAAGAAATGTTAATTATTGTTTGCAGATGAAATTATTAGATTAGATTTTTAGATTATATTACAGATTAGATTAATCTGTAATGTAATCTAAAAAAATCTAATCTAATTGTTTGCAGATGAAATTCTTTTGGAAATAATACTGTTGATGGAAAAGTCCTTGAAAGTACATACGTTCAATTATTAAAGTGACTTTTCACAAAATTACTAGACTTTAGAAAAACCATAAAAGACTATTAATAACTTGGTCAAGCTTACCTCTTCCATCAAAATATCACTGGATGCTGTACAGAGGCAGGTAAGGTAGATTTGTTTAAAAATACTCTTTTTGCCGATTTCTGGATGTTCTGCACAAACTTTTGCCAACTTTGTAGCCTGATCAATTTGCTTCCCTTTCAAGAGGTGTCGGATTCTCATTTCAAGAAGGGCAGGACCTTCCTGCATTAGAAATTCACTCACTGTAAAGACAAAATCCATCAATATTCTCAATTTTTGCTTATTCTTACTTCAAACTTTTATTGACTATAAAGTTTCTGAAATTAATCACCTCAGTTCTACCCAACCGCAACACACTATGTTTGAGTCAATACAACTAGACAGTTTACATGCAACCTCAAAATCTGGGATCCAGGACAACTGTCGACTTATCTAAATTCCTGATTCTATCCATAGCCCTTCAACCTTTCTCCCCCAGTTCCTTTTAGAAACTTACTAGTTAGTTTGCATTCACTTCAGTTTCAGAAAGTGCATTTCAGATCATAACTCACTGCGTGAATAGCTTGTGTCACGTCTGGTTGTTTTACTAATCACCACTGATGTCTGTCCTCTGGTATAGACCTTTGAGTCATTAAATGACAAAATGAAGAATTTAGTCCATTGTGTCTACACTGGCTTTCAGCAGAACAATCCATCGGTTAGATTTCCTCAACCTATCAGTGTTATACTGCAAGTTTATTTCACTCAGCTGCTCATCCAATTTCCTTTTGAACTTGTGAATTGTATGTGCTCCCACCATCCTTGTACCAGGTCATTACCACTCAATGCTTAAAACCTTTCCCTCCCCTACCTTGCATCTTCTGGCCAAACTTTGTGATCCATAGTCATTTCACCATGAAGTAATGGGAACATTTTTTCTTTGTTAAAAACTTATCAAACAGGTCAAACCTTGTTCACCTACAGCAGTGTTTTCAGTAAAACTGAACAATACTTCAGTAGTGGCGCAACCAGAGTTTTCTAAAATTTCAGCAAACCTCCTTGCCTTTGCATGCAATGTCACAAGTTCTGAAACCCAAAGATCCTTTCTCTTTGCAGCGACTTCTGCCACCGTTCAAAAGATCTTGCACAGAGATCCCAAGATCCTCCACGTTCTGCACATCTTCAGAACTGTTCCACGAAGTCTACACTGCCTCTCCCTACCCCCTTCTGACAGCTGTGCACTAAATTCCATATGTATGGCTAATTTGTCAGGCTAGCCATGACCTCTTGCATTTAATTAGTATTATGTCATTTGTTACCTCCCCAAGTTTTATATCAGCAGCATCTTGTTAGTGTTTTATTCAATACCCCAGTATACGAGTCAGTCATACAGTATGGAAATAGAAACTACTCATACTTGTCCAGATGCCTTTTAAATGTTCTAATTGTAACCACCTCCACCATTTCCTCTGGCAGCAATACAAGCACTACATTAGCTCTCAGGTCCTCTTCAAAACCATTGCCCTCACACCTTAAATCTATACCCTGTGGTTTTGGACTTGCCACCAGAGGAAAAAGACATTGGTTATTCACCTTAGCTGTGCCCCTCATGATTATATAAACTTTTATAAAGGTCATCCCTCAGCCTCCTATGCCCTGCCATATTCAACTTTGCCCCACAACTCAAACCCTCCAGTCCCAGCAATATCCTTGTCAAACTTCTCTACACCCTCTTACTTTTAACAACATCTTTCCGAAAGGAGGGAGACCAGAATTGTATGCAGTATTCTAAAAGTTGCCTCACCAATATCCTGTAAAGCTGCAACATGACACCCCTATATGTAATGTTTTGATCAATGAAGGCAAGGGGGCCAAATGCCTTCTTCACCACCCTGAATACTTGCAACTCCACTTTCAAGGAACTATACACCTGCGCTCTTTTGATGAACACTCCCAGGGTCTTCCCATTAAATGTATAACATCTGCTCTAGTTTGCCTTTCCAAAATGCAACCTCATGATCTGCCCTACCTGTCAATCTTCCTTCCCACCTATCTGCTCCACCCTCCTCTCTGACCTATCACCTTTACGCCTTCCTCCATCCACCTATTGCACTCTCAACTACCTTCTTCCCAGCCCCACCCCCCTCCCACTTATCTCTCCACTCCAGAGGCTTCCAGTCTCATTCCTGATGAAGGGTTCCTGCCCGATTTTCCTGCTCCTCAGATGCTGCCTGGCCTGCTGTGCTTTTCCAGCACCACTCTAATCTTGACTCTAATCTCCAGCATCTGCAGTCCTCATTTTCGCCTGACCTTTGGAACACTCCACTGTCCACTATCTTCCAGTCTAAAAACATTAATTATAACTCACTGTTTTCAGTTCTTAACTTGTTTTATTGAAACTGACACTGACTCTCCTGCAGTGATCAATTTTGTTAACCAGCATTTTATACTGTACTTGAAAAAGGTTTTCTTAAAATTTAAACAGACAACATCCACTCCATTCCTTTCAAGCTTCATTCACTTACCAAAATCTTCAACTGGAAATGATTTTTGTCTTATTCCCTCTATCAAAAGCTTCATAATAAAACTATGAGAAATGAGAACAGGAATAAGCCATTTGGTCCCTCAAGCCTACTCTGTCATTCAATAGGATCATGGCTGATCTGACACGCCTCACACCCACTTTCCTGCTCTTTGCCTGTAACTCTAAATTCCCCCACGGATCAAAAATCCATCGCAGCCTTAAATCTACACATGGACTCTGCCACCATAGCACTATGTGGAAAGGAGCTCCAAAGACACTGAACTCTCAGAAGATATTCCTCCTTAAGTTGGCACCTCTTTATTCTGAGAACATGCCCCCTGGGTGCTAGACTCTCTCAATGGGAAACATCTTCTCAGCATTTATCTTATCAAGCCCCCTAAGGATCCTATATGCTTCATAAGACCATAAGACATAGGGGAGAAAGTGAGGTCTGCAGATGCTGGAGATCAAAGTTGAAACTTTATTGCTGGAACAGCACAGCAGGTCAGGCAGCATCCAGGGAACAGGAGATTCGACGTTTCGGGCACAGGCCCTTCTTCAGGAATGAGCAGAGAGTGTTCAGCAGGAGAAGATAAAAGGTAGAGAGGAGGGACTTGGAGGAGGGGCGTTGGAAATGTGATAGGTGGAAAGAGGTCAAGGTGAGGGTGATAGGTCGGAGTAGGATGGAGGCGGAGAGGTCAAGAAGAAGACTGCAGGTCAGGAAGGCGGTGCCGGGCTGGAGGGATTCGGCTGAGACAAGGTGGGGGGAGGGGGGGATGAAGAAACTGGTGAAGTCCAAGTTCATCCCCTGTGGTTGGAGGGTTCCCAGTCGGAAGATAAGATGCTCCTCCTCCGACCGTCGCGTTGTTGTGGTTTGGCGGTGGATGAGTCCAATGACCTGCATATCCTCGGTGGAGTGGGAGGGGGAGTTGAAATGCTGTGCTACAGGGTGGTTGGGTTGGTTCGTCTGGGTGGCCCAGAGGTGCTCTCTGAATCGCTCCGCAAGTAGGCGGCCTGTCTCCCCAATATAGAGGAGGCCACACCGGCTGCAGCGGATGCAGTAGATGATGTGGGTGGAGGTGCATCATCTACTGCATCCGCTGCAGCCGGTGTGGCCTCCTCTATATTGGGGAGACAGGCCACCTACTTGCGGAGCGATTCAGAGAGCACCTCTGGGCCACCCGGACGAACCAACCCAACCACCCTGTAGCACAGCATTTCAACTCCCCCTCCCACTCCCACTCCACCGAGGATATGCAGGTCATTGGACTCATCCACCGCCAAACCACAACAACGCGACGGTCGGAGGAGGAGCGTCTTATCTTCCGACTGGGAACCCTCCAACCACAGGGGATGAACTTGGACTTCACCAGTTTCTTCATCCCCCCTCCCCCCACCTTGTCTCAGCCGAATCCCTCCAGCCCGGCACCGCCTTCCTGACCTACAGTCTTCTTCTTGACCTCTCCGCCTCCATCCTACTCCGACCTATCACCCTCACCTTGACCTCTTTCCACCTATCACATTTCCAACGCCCCTCCTCCAAGTCCCTCCTCCCTACCTTTTATCTTCTCCTGCTGAACACTCTCTGCTCATTCCTGAAGAAGGGCCTGTGCCCGAAACGTCGAATCTCCTGTTCCCTGGATGCTGCCTGACCTGCTGTGCTGTTCCAGCAATAAAGTTTCAACATAAGACATAGGGGTCCACTCCAGAACCACAACAAGGAGTCCACTCTGCCATTTAATCATGGCTGATGGGCATTTCAACTTTACTTACCATACTTGCCCCATAGTCCTTAAGTCCTTGCAAGATCAAGAACTTATCAATCTCTGCCTTGAAGACATTTAACATCCTGGCTTCCACTGCACTCCATGGCAACGAATTCCACAGGCCTACTACACTCTGGCTGAAGAAATGTCTCTTCATTTCCATTCTAAGTTGACCCCCTCTATTTCTAAGGCTGTGCCAACGGGTCTTAGTCTCCCTAACAGAAACAACTTCCTAGTGTCTATCCTTTCTAAGCCATGGATTATTTTGTAAGCTTTTATTAGATCATCCCTTAGCCTTCTAAACGCTAATGAATACAACCCCATGATCCTCAGCCATTCATCATATGTTAGGCCTACCATTCCAGGGATCATCCATGTGGCTCTCTGCTGGACACATTAGTGCCAGTATGTCCTTCCTGAAGTGTGGGGCCCAAAATTGCACAAAGTATTCTAAATGGGACCTAATAAACAATAGGTGCAGGAGTAGGCCATTCTGCCCTTCGAGCCTGCACCATCATTCAATATGATCATGGCTGATCATCCTTAATCAGTATCCTGTTCCTGCCTTATCTCCATAACCCTTAATTCCACTATCCTTGAGAGCTCTATCCAACTCTTTCTTAAATGAATCCAGAGACTGGGCCTCCATTGTCCTCTGGGGCAGAGCATTCCACACAGCCACCAATCTCTGGGAGAAGAAGAAGTTTCTCCTCATCGCTGTCCTAAATGGTCTACCCCGTATTTCTAAGGTGTATCCTCTGGTTCGGCACTCACCCATCAGCGGAAACATTTTTCCTGCCTCCAAAGTGTCCAATCCTTTAATAATCTTGTATGTCTCAATCAGATCCCCTCTCAGTCTTCTAAACTCAAGGGTATACAAGTCCAGTTGCTCCAGTCTTTCAGCGTAAGGTAGTCCCGCCATTCCAGGAATTGACCTCATGAACCTACGCTGCATTCCCTCAATAGCCAGAATGTCTTTCCTCAAATTTGGAGACCAGAACTGCACACAATACTCCAGGTGTGGTCTCACCAGGGCCCTGTACAGCTGCAGAAGAACCTCTTTGCTTTATAAAGTTACAATAAGATCAAAGTTTTTAAGCCTCTAACAAACCTCATCTTAACCCATCTAAGGAGAATGCTAACTTCTCCAGATAGCCATGTACCATTCTAGAAAATGTTTCTTGCATCCTTTTTAAAAAACTTTGATATCCTTGTAGTGTCGTGTTTTGAACATCATACTCAAAATGAGACCTAGTGAATGATTTATAAAGAATTGGATAACGTCTTTTACACTATTGATAAAACCAAGAGACCCTCCTGCTTACCTCATCTCTCCAAAATAGTATGAGTTCTAAAGGTCATCACTTAAGATTTCTACGAATACTGCAAAAGAGATTTGGGGATGTATTTTCCTCAAAATTGCACATGTAAACTATTTCTTTTCTTTAACATTAGATCAAATGTGTTAGGGTATTTTTCTTTTTAGCAAGTTTCAACTGCCATGCATCTGTTCATTTCACCAGCGTGTCAGTGTGTTAATGTTCTTCTGAAACCTTAGGTATAAAGATGGTGGATGTACCTCTTCACAGGGCTTCTGACCTAGTCTTGACAGTTGGCACAAAGTGTTCAACAATACTAAGGACAAAACTATGATAGTATCATGCTTTTTAAGAGAGATATGTTCTGTCTAGTTTCTCTTGCGGTGAGATGTTGCCACAGTATGCCGGAATGTTTTCTTCACACAAACAGTGGTAAACAGCCACTGAGTTTGCCCTGGGTGCTTTTTTTTTAATAAAAATGAGGCAATAGAATCATGAGTGGGTAGGATCAGGACTCAGACCCAAGAGAGCTTTTAGTCTGGCTTTCAGCTACTTGAAGGTCTACTTGCTGCTGAGCTAAAAGTTTGAGATCAAAGCTGCTTGAGTGAAGTCTTAGACGAGAGGCTTCCTCTTAGAAATAAAAGAGGAAGACTTTATTTTTCAGTATTTGTGTTGGCTGGAATGGAGAAAGACAGCATGCAAGGAATGCTAAATTGCCTTGCCAAGAGTGAGCTGATGAAATACTGCCTATTTACTTCCCACTAACTAGGGAAAGTGACCAACAAAATCAAAGACCCCTCCCACCCAGAAATACTCTTTCACCAGGTAGAAGACATAAAAGTTTGAATGGACTTATGAATAGATTCAAGAACAGCTTCGTCCCCAGTGTTATCAGACTTTTGAACTGACCATTCAAATGTTAATTCTGATCTCTCTGCATGTTCTCTCCAGCTGTAACATTATTCTGCGCTTCATTCTGCTACCCTGATGCACTTTGTATGATTCGATCTGCCCATATACACGCAAAACACCTTTCACTGAATTGTAGTACAACAATAAATTGAACAATATTAGAAAAGTACATGAGTGGCCTTAAATAGTACATTTTCTTGTTAAGTACTTCAATAGCGTTACAATTATGCCATTTCGTATTTCAGTTTATATTTTCACTGAATTGCAAGAATAAAGTGTGTTTGATTAGATTAGATTAGATTACTACTTTGATTAGATTAGATTACATTACAGTGTGGAAACAGGCCCTTCGGCCCAACAAGTCCACACCGACCCGCCGAAGCGAAACCCACCCATACCCCTACATTTACCCCTTACCTAACACTACGGGCAATTTAGTATGGCCAATTCACCTGACCCTGCACATCTTTGGACTGTGGGAGGAAACCGAAGCACCCGGAGGAAACCCACGCAGACACGGGGAGAATGTGCAAACTCCACACAGTCAGTCGCCTGAGGCAGGAATTGAACCCAGGTCTCAGGCGCTGTGAGGCAACAGTGCTAACCACTGGGCCACCGTGCCGCCCACAATCCTAGTGGGGACAATAAAATTGCATGTGGAATATAGTGTTTTACACTCGCCTTTAAATAAGCACAAGAGGACTGATGAAAGCAAGAGTTGTGGACGTGATCAATACAAACCTCAAAATGTTCAACAAAGTTCCGCATGATAGACCAGTAAGGTTAGTTCTCACAGAATACTTCTCCAGATCGCCATGTACCATTCTAGAAAAGTATGAGAACTAGCCATTTGGATACAGCACTGGCTTGAAGGTAGAAGACTGAAAGGGTGGTAGAGGATTATTTTTCAGAGTGCAGGCCGGGGACCATAGTATGCCACAAATATTGGTGCTGGGGCCACTGCATTTTGTCCTTTATATAAATGACTTGGATATGAACATTGGAGACATGCTTAATAAGTTTGCAGATGACACCAAAATTGATGGTGTACTGGACAGCAGAGGAGGATTACTTCAGAGTACAATCAATCAATCAGGTGGGTAATTGGGCTGAGTGGCAGATGGAGTCTAATTTAAGTAAATGCAAGGTGCTGCATTTTGGAAGGGCAAATTAGTGCAGGACATACAAACTTCCAGGGGAGTGCTGCTGAACAAGCAGGTGCAAAGTTTCTTGAAAGTAGAGTTGCAGGTGGCTAGGATAGTGAAGAAAGTGTATGCTTGCTCTTATTGGCCAGAGCAATGACTATAGTATTTGGGAGGTCATGTTTCAGCTGTACAGGACATTTGTTAGGCCACCTTTGGAATACTGCAATCAATTCTGGTCTCCTTGCTATAGGAAAGACTTTGTGAAACTTGAAAGGGTTCAGAAAAGAATTACAAATATATTGCCAGGGCTGGAGGGTTTCAGCTATAGGAGGCAGCTGACTGGGCTGGGGCTATTTTCCCTGGAGCTGAGGCTAAGGGGTGACATTACAGAAATTTATAAAATAATGAGGGGCCTGGATAGAGTGAATAGCCAAGGTCTTTTCTCCAGAGTAGGGAGTCCAAAACTAGAGGGCATAGGTTTAAGGTGAAATGGGAAAGATTTAAAAGGGACCCAAGGGGCAATCTTTTCATGTGGAGGGTGGTATGTGTATGGAAAGAGCTACTGGAGACAGTGGTGGAGGCTTATACAATTAAAACATTTCAAAGCTTCCTGGATGGATATATGAAGGGGAAGGGTTTGGAATGGTATGGGCCAAATGCTGGCAAATGGGACTAGATTAATTGGGTTATCTAGTCAGCATGGCCAAATTGGACTTAAGTGTCTATGTACATGCTGTACAGCTCTATGATTCTATGATGTTCCTGGACATCTCAGTTTTAAATGAGAGTCCCCTTATTCTGCAACCATTTTCCAAGTTGGAGATTTCCCCACTAGTGGTGGCATCTTCTCAACATCCACCCCTTCAAGTCCCCTCAGAAACTTGTACATTTCAATAAGATCACCAAGTACAATATAAAACATGGGAATTATTATTTCCAGCTTGCAGTGTACACAACTCCCTATTTAACACTGTCCTCTTTAACATTGATATTAAATCAAATCAGCAGCACCTGTGTATTCTTGTTTCGTATTATGAAATTTATTTTGATGTCATTTCTAGCTGTTTGGATGCAGGGCAGTGTGCCAAACGGAATGCCATTTGTCCCTGAATTTTGCTGTTGACCCTGCACTTCTGGTCTCCCTGTTTCTTAACTTGCAAGCAGCTTCCCTTCTGCAATAACTTCCTTCTTCTAAACCCTTGCTGTGAGTGAGGATTTTGGAGGTGCATTGCTGAAGGCAGGAGCAGCAGCTTCTCCTGGCAGGTGGCAAGTTGTGTTCAAGCAGGTCTAGGTTATGCTCGATTCCTTTTTAATTAGAAATCTCTTTAATCAAGAATCTGTTACCACGAGACAATTTATTCTGCAACGGATTTATTACAGTCAGTCAGCAGGCCTTTTGTCCCAGCATGTCTATGCTGACCAACAATCACAAAACTACACTAATCCCACTTACCTGCACTTGGGCCATAGCCTACTATGTTCTGGCATTTTAAGTACTCATTCAGATGTTTCTTCAATGTTGAGTACCTGACTCCACTACCTAAGGCAGTTCTTTCCATATTTCTATCACCATTTCGATGAAAAAAACTTCAGATTTCCACTGAACCACTGACTCTTCATCTTATAAGTTATGCTCTCTGGTTTACCCTAGGGAAAAAGGTTCTCAATCTACTGTCAACACCTCTCGTAATTTTGTATATCTTAAATGAGATTCCCCCTCAGCCTCCTCTGTTCCCAGGAAAACCACCCACTCCATCCAGTCTCTCCTCATACCTGAGACATTTCACCCTGGTGACTCCAGTGCAATCACGTTCTTCTGATGTAATGTGATGACCACACTGCACACAGCTTAACTCCTCTTTTATAAAAGTTGTAACAAGATCTACTTGCTCCTTTATTTGAACAATTCATCCACTTCACCAATACCTTCCACCCCGACCTCAAATTCACCTGGACAGTCTTCGATTCCTCCCTCCCCTTCCTAGACCTCTCTATTTCTATCTCGGGTGACCAAATCAACACCGACATCCACTACAAACTGACCGACTCCCACAGCTACCTTGACTACACCTCCTCCCACCCTGCCCCCTGTAAAAACGCCATCCCTTTCTCCCAATTCCTTCGTCTCCGCCGCATCTGCTCCCAGGAGGACCAGTTCCAAAACCGTACAACCCAGATGGCCTCCTTCTTCAAGGACCGCAATTTCCCCCCCGATGTGGTCGACGATGCCCTCCACCGTATCTCTTCCACTTCCCGCTCCTCCGCCCTTGAGCCCCGCCCCTCCAATCGCCACCAGGACAGAACCCCACTGGTCCTCATCCACCACTCCACCAATCTCCACATACAGCACATCATCCGTCATTTCCGCCACCTCCAAACGGATCCCACCACCAAGGATATATTTCCCTCCCCTGCCCTATCAGCGTTCCGTAAAGACCATTCCCTCCGTGACTCCCTCGTCAGATCCACACCCCCCACCAACCTAACCTCCACTCCCGGCACCTTCCCCTGCAACCGCAGGAGGTGTAAGACTTGCGCCCACATCTCCCCCCAAGGCCCCAAAGGAAGCTTCCATATCCGCCAGAAATTCACCTGCACCTCCACACACATTATCTATTGCATCCACTGCACCCGATGTGGCCTCCTCTATATTGGGGAGACAGGCCGCCTACTTGCAGAGCGCTTCAGAGAACACCTCTGGGACACCCGGACCAACCAACCCAACCACCCTGTGGCCCAACACTTCAACTCCCCCTCCCACTCCACCAAGGTTATGCAGGTCTTTGGACTCCTCCACCGCCAGACCACAACAACACAATGGCTGGAGGGTTCCGCCTGGGAACCCTCCAACCACAAGGGATGAACTCGGATTTCACCATTTTCCTCATTTCCCCTCCCCCCACCTTGTCTCAGTCAAATCCCTCGAACTCAGCACCGCCCTCCTAACCAGCAATCTTCTTCCTGACCTCTCCGCCCCCACCCCACTCCGGCCTATCACCCTCACCTTGACCTCTTTCCACCTATCACATTTCCGACGCCCCTCCTCCAGGTCCCTCCTCCCTACCTTTTATCTTAGCCTGCTGAACACACTTTCCTCATTCCTGAAGAAGGGCTTATGCCCGAAACGTCGATTCTCCTGTTCCTTGGACGCTGCCTGACCTGCTGTGCTTTACCAGCAGCACATTTTCAGCCCTTTATTCCATTCCCTGGCTAATGAAAGCAAGCATTCCGTATGCCTTCACCACCACACTGTCTACTTTTGCTGACACCCTCAGGGACCTGTACAGCAAGTACTCCCTAGGTATACACCATTCATTATTTATATCCTATCTTTATTCGACCTCCAATGTTGGAAACACCAGGCCAGGACAGAAATCTTCTCCTCCAAGTAAAACCAGCAAGGCTGCAGCATTGCTTACACCACCTAAATCGCAGCATTAATTTGGAAGCTGCTCCCAGCAGCTTTACAATTGAAGCAAGTGTGAAAAGGAAACATTCTGCTCCTAAATAGGTGAAACCAACCATAAGTCCACTTGAAGAGTCAAAGCAGATCCTCTTACCTTTTGCAGAGGAGTTTCAGCAGAAAGAAATGAGGAGGAGGTTTGGAGAGAGGGTGACTGGGGGCATTGGAAGGGTGGTAGTAAAAGGATAAATTGGGGAGCTCAAATCTGAAGATTGGTGAGGTGGCGACTTGGAGACTGAGAAAGACTACTGTCCAGAAGCTTAGAAAAGCGAAGAACTGCAATGGCCAGGTAGGTCGAAGAACAGAATTTGAAGTAAAAAAAGGATTGGCAGCAAGTGGGAAGTACTGTAAATAGCAAATTACTATATTTTTGTTTAATTACATAACAATATGTAATGCAATAATGATAAGTAAAGTTTGCAGATGATACAAAAATTGGTCAGGTGGTTAAGTAATAGGGGATTATCCTTAGATTACCAGAAGGCGAGAGAGCTGGGGGAGTGGCATTGCTAATCAAGGATGGTATCCCAGCTACAGAAGTGGAGGTTGTTGAGGAGGGTCTACAGAGTCAGTACGAATGGAAGTCAGAAACAAGAAAAGAGCAGTCACTTTATTGGAAGGTTTCTATTGACCGCCCAGTCGTAACAAAGACAGAGAAGCAGATTTGGAGGAAGATTTTGGAAAAATGCAGAAGCAACAAGGTTGTTGTCATGGGTGGTTTTAAGCTTCCCTAATATTGATTGGAACCTCCTTAGTTCAAATAGTTTGGATGGAGCAGTTTTTGTCAAGCGTGTCCTGGAATGATTCTTGACTTGATATGTAGATAGGCAACTGAAGGGGAGGCCACACTGGATTTGATGCTTGGCAATGAACCAGGCCAGCTGTCAGATCTCTCGGTGGGAGAGCATTTCGGTGATAGTTATCACAACTCCCTGACCTTTACTATATTTATGGAGAGGGATAGGAGCAGACTTATGGGAAAGTATTTATTGGTGTGGGGGGGGTGGAATTACAATGCTATTCAACAGGAACTGGGGTGCGTAAATTGGGAACAGATATTCTCAGGGAAATGCATGTCAGAAATGTGGAGGCAGTTTAGGAATCACTTGCTGATAGTACTGGAGAGGTTTATCCCACTCAGGCAAGGAAGGGATGGTAGGGTGAAGGGATCTTGGGTGTCAAGGGATGTTGAACATCTAGGCAAGAGGAAGAAGGAAGCTTACTTAAGGTTCAGGAGGCAAGGATCACATAAGGCTATACAAGGTTGCAAGATAGCCAGGAAGGAACTGAAGAATGGACTTGGGAGAGCAAGAAGGGGGCATGAAAAAGCTTTAACAGATAGGATTAAGAGAAATCCTAAGGCATTCTACACTTCTGTGAGGAACAAGAGGATGGTCAGAGGGAGGGTAGGGTCGGGAGTGCTGGTAAAGCACAGCAGGTCAGGTAGCATCCGAGGAGCTGGAAGAATCGTCATTTCAGGCATAAGCCCTTCATCAGGGTGGTCGTTTCTCCTGCTCCTTGAATGCTGCCTGACCCGCTGTGCTTTTTCAGCATTACACTCTCGACTCTGAGCTCCAGCATCTGCAGTCCTCATTTATTCCGAGTGCGGGTAGGGCCAATCAGGGACAGTGTAGGGAACCTGTGCCTGCAGTTGGAGGTGGTAGGGGAGGTCCTTAATAAATACTTGGCTTCAGTTTTTACTACTGAGAGAGGGACCTTGACATTTGGGAGGACAACATTAAACAGGCTTTTATGCTCAAACAGGTTGATGTTAAAGAAGGTGGATGTGCTGAACATTTTGGAAAACCGAAGTCCTCTGGGCCAGACGGGATATACCCAAGGTTACAATAAGTAGCTAGGGAAGAGATTGCTGCGCCTTTGGCAATGATCTGTGTGTCCTCACTGTCCACTGAGTAGTGCCAGATGTCTGGAGGGTGGAAAATGTTATTCCCCTGTTCAAGAAAGGGAATAGGGATAATCCTGGGAATTAAAGACCAGGCAGTCTTATGTCTGTGGTGGGCAAATTATTGGGAGAACTCGTTAATCCGGGAGCATAGGGATATGAAGGCGAGGCCTCTGCTGAAAACTGATCTTTCATCCTCAGAGAGGGGGAGGTCTGGAGGAATGGTGAAAATACAGCAGGGCAGGGAACTAGGACCTGGTGTGGGGGCGGTGGCTGGGCGTGGTGCAGCGCAGCGTGGTCGTTGTGCAGGTGAGTGACGTCACTGGGGGCGGAAGCAGATGCGGCGACGGCAGAAACGGTGTTGTTCCCGCTGGCTGTGGACCCCGCAGAGGCCGCGAATCTGTCGGTGATGGTCTTTATTCAATTCGGGTCACCTCATTATAGAAAGTATGTTGAAGCTTTAGAGAGGGTCAGAGGAGATTTACCAGGATGCTGCCTGGATTGGAGGGCATGTCTATTGAAGAAAGGTTGAGGGAGCTAGGGATGTTCTCATTGGAATGAAGGAGGATGAGAAGTGACTTGATAGAGATATACAAGGTATAGGCTGAGTGAACAGTCAGAGAAGTTTTTCCGAAGGGAATAATTTTAAGGTGATTGGAAGAATGTTTAGGGGCGATGTTAGAGGTCAATTCTTTACACAGAGTGGTGGGTGTGTGGAATGGTAGTTGAGTCAGATACATTAGGGACATTTAGGGACTCTTGGATAGGCACATGGATGACAGTAAAATGAAGGGTTTGTAGGTTATTTTAATCTTAGACTAGGATAAAACGGACAGCAGGGCGGTACTGGTCAGATGGACTGATCAATAGAAAACAGAATTCAATCTGTATAAGTGACAGGTAATGCACTGAGAACAAACAAGGAGGGGGACGATATCATGAATACCTTGATATCATGAAGATATCATGGGAAGCACTGAGGATCAGAAAGACCACAGTATGAATACGGTAGGACTGCCAATGAGCACCTTAGCACTTGTTCAGAGTAGGAGTATGATTTCTATTATTATGCTTCATTAATTTAGGCAATACATTAATTGACTGAAGCAACTGATCTCTGGGCCTACAATACTCAAGCCACTCAGTAGTCTGGGATATTGTCTGGAAGGTATAATTCTATGAATATGACTATGCTTGGTTGTTGCATGAGTAATGGCTTTTTATTTTATACATCTCGCTCAAGAATCAATTACTTTAACTAATCTTTCCAAAATATCAGAATCTTCCATACTTCAAAAAAAAAAGGCTGTACAGCTCTTTGAAATATCCTGAGACATGAAGCTGCTAAATGGAACGAACATGCATTTAGAAAAAGTTTATCAAGATTAGTTATTTGTGAAAAGGTATATATACTTGGCTTATTTGTTCATGCTTTCCTCCTTTATCTCAGTTGCTCACAACATTCCTCTTCATAAAGCTTTGTTAATTTTTTCCCCAAGTGATATAGCACTGTCAAGGGAAATATTTTCCATTGTCTAGTCAACAATGGAACAAATGGTTCCTTATCAGGGCTCAGACTATCTTGTTGCTCCCAATGTTACAGGAAAACATATTACCACCTCCTGCTGCATGCATTGTAAACATCAGTGGTTGACAGCACTATAAAAGAAAATTACTTGTTTACTAAAACAATATTAGGGGAGGCAATGGTCTAATGATATCACTAGACTATTAATCCTGAAACTCAGCTAAATATTCAGGACTCAGGACTAGTCAAGCAGCAGATGATTGAATGTGAATTCAATAAGTACCTATAATTAAGAATCTAATGATGGCCATGAAACCACTGATAATTGCCAGAAAACACAACTGTTTACTAATGTCTTTCAGGGAAGAAAATCTACCATCCTAATGTGATTGGACCTACATGGCGATTGTAGACACACTAATGTGGTTGATTCTTCGCTGCCCTCTGAAATATCCTAGCAAGCCATTCAGTTGTATCAATTTGCCAAAAGGTTTCAACAGAGAAATGAAATGGGACAGATCACCTGGCATCAATCGAGGCACTGGAAACAACAATGGCAAAATGGCCTTGTTGACTTCGAAGACTAGCATGAAAATTGGGACAGGTGCCTCATGCATTATTCAGGGGAGAAAGTGAGGGCTGCAGATGCTGGAGATCAGAGCTGAAAATGTGTTGCTGGAAAAGCGCAGCAGGTCAGGCAGCATCCACGGAACAGGAGAATCGATGTTTCGGGCATAAGCCCTTCTTCAGGAATAAAGGAAAGTGTGTCCAGCAGGCTAAGATAAAAGGTAGGGAGGAGGGACTTGGGGGAGGGGCTTTGGAAATGCGATAGGTGGAGGGGGGTCAAGGTGAGGGTGATAGGCCGGAGTGGGGTGGGCGCGGAGAGGTCAGGAAGAAGATTGCAGGTTAGGAAGGCGGTGCTGAGTTCGAGGGATTTGACTGAGACAAGGTGGGGGGAGGGGAAATGAGGAAACTGGAGAAATCTGAGTTCATCCCTTGTGGTTGGAGGGTTCCCAGGCAGAAGATGAGGCACTCTTCCTCCAACCGTCGTGTTGCCATGGTCTGGCGATGGAGGAGTCCAAGGACCTGCATATCCTTGGAGGAGTGGGAGGGAGGGTTGAAGTGTTGGACTACGGGGTGGTTGGTCCGGGTGTCCCAGAGGTGTTCTCTGAAACGTTCCGCAAGTAGGCGGCCTGTCTCCCCAATATAGAGGAGGCCACATCGGTGCAGCGGATGCAATAGATGATGTGTGTGGAGGTGCAGGTGAATTTGTGGCGGATATGGAAGTGTCCCTTGGGGCCTTGGAGGGAAGTAAGGGGGGAGGTGTGGGCACAAGTTTTGCAATTCTTGTGGTTGCGGGGGAAGGTGCCGGGAGTAGAGGTTGGGTTGGTGGACATGACGAGGGAGTCACGGAGGGAGTGGTCTTTTCGGAACGCTGATAGGGGAGGGGAGGGAAATATATCACTGGTGGTGGGGTCCGTTTGGAGGTGGCAGAAATGACGGTGGATGATACATTGTACATGGAGGTTGGTGGGATGGTAGGTGAGGACCAGTGGGGTTCTGTCAGGGCGACAGAGAGACCGCAATTATTTGTACATGAATTGTCTTTAATTCTGTCATCACAGCCCTGGACATCAACTGGAAAGGTTATTGTGCCCCTAAACATAGGTAGTTTACAACTGTATTGGTGCTGTTATGCTTGTCAGGTGTACTGGTCATTTAAAAAAAATGCTTACAGAAATTGTTCAAGATTGACTTGAGTTCTATTTTTTACCAGGCAATAGTGAGGACTACAGATGCTGGAGATTAGAGTCAAGAGTGTGGTGCTTGAAAAGCACGGCAGGTCTGGCAGCGACCAAGGAGCAGGAGAATTGACGTTTCGGGCCAAAGATGAAGGGCTCCTGCTCCTCGAATACTGCTTGACCTGCTGTGCTTTTCCAGCGCCACACTCTGGACTCTAATCTTTTACCAACTGAACTCTTCTGGAATAGAGCATGCACCGAGACACCACACGGTTTATGACATTTGAATTCTTATTATGTGACATGAGTCAGCATTTTTAATTGTTTCAATGTCTTCAGTTTTACTTCGAAAAGTCATCTATGCTGACCAATATATATATATAAAAGCTGGGGGTTTGGTTAATGTTGGTGGGGGGAGGTGGTTACCTTATTCAATTTTACCTCTGTCTCTAGGAGCGGGGTTGTTTTCCCCTTGTTATTTTGTATTATTATATTTAATTATTATTAAATGTTGAGGTGGTAATTTTATAGTTATATGTTTATACATGGTATTAACATTACCAAATATACCCAGGTGTTGGTATGGTTGGGGGTAGGGTGCTCACTGTTAACTCTAGCTTTGTATTATATTTGAATTCTCCTCATTTTATTGAAGAGTGCCTGGGTCAAGGGTGGGGCATTGGTTGGGAGAGGATATGATGGACTTTTGGAGAGGAAGTGACACCTCCTGGGAACAAGGGGGAAAGTCTCCACTTAGATACATTTTATATTTTTTTCATTTAGAAATAGTTTTTTACTGTATTGTTGTGGGTGTATTAAAGAGGTTTTATTTTTGTAAATTTTATATGTTCTACGCTCGGGATGTTCTGGATAGGGTTCCCCCTCCCGAGGGGTCTCGGATTGGCCCAGAGGATTATGGTTGATCAGTCGGTTAAGTGGTGCACCTGGAATGTCAAGGGGAGTAATTCGCCAGTCAAAAGGAAGAAAATATTATCAAATCTTAAGAAGGAAAGAGTTGATATAGCTCTCCTACAGGAGACACACCTGTCAGATAAAGAACACTTGAAATTACGACAGGGCGGATTTGATCAGGCCTTTTTTTCTTCTTTTAGCTCAAAAAGTAGGGGAGTTGTTATTCTTGTTCGGAAGAATTTCCCTTTCAAAATCCTAAAGCAGATAAAAGACGAATCTGGACGATATATCTTGATTAAAGCCCTCATAAATGGAGAGGTATATGGGATTTTAAATTTGTACTGCCCCCCGGCACACCCCTTTAAATTTATAACGGAAGCCTTTTCAAAATTGATGGCTTTTGATGCCCGTCATATAATTATAGGGGGAGACTTTAATTGTATTATGGATCCGGAAATAGACAGGATTCCCAAGAGTACTGCAGGAGTATCTCCCAGATCTAGACAATTGATGGATCTGAACAAAGAATTAGGATTAATAGATGTATGGAGATGTCTTCATCCACAGGGCAGAGATTTTTCTTTCTACTCTAATCCACATAAATGTCATAACAGAATTGATATGTTTTTTGCCCCCTCGATTTTTTTAAATTCCATATCATCCTGTAAAATAGGTAGTATAGCAATTTCTGACCACGCTGCTGTATATATGGAAACTAAGGCGAGGAACAATGGGACATCCCCTCGGCATTGGCGTATGGACCCCTTCCTAATGAAAGATAGTAAATTTGTAAAGTACTTCTCTCAAGAATTTAAAACTTTAGAAATTAATTCAGGTACAGCTAGCAACCCGTCAATGATGTGGGAGACCATCAAAGCTTACACGCGAGGCTTGATCATCTCCTACTCAGCGACCCAGAAGAAATTAAAGGGAGAACAACAGTGTCTGCTTGAAGCCCGCTTAAAAGCGGCTGAAACAGCATACACTGATAGACCTTCTATTATTAAATTGCAAAGAATTACAGCTCTAAACACTACGCTTACTCAAACGGCTCAGAGGGAAATATTATTTGCAAAGCAAAGGTTATATGAATATGGCGACAAACCGGGTAGATACTTAGCATTTCTTGCAAAGTAAAAAAAGGCCCCTCAAACTATTACATCTATCAAGGAAAGTACGGGTATTTTGACTCATGATCACAAAAAGATTAATGCGATCTTTAGAGAATTTTATTCTGAGTTATATAAATCACAGGATTGTGAAGATAGGACGAAGAGGATGCAGTCATTTTTTAAAAATTTGACTTTTCCAGGCCTAACATGTATCGGTCCTAAATGCTCCTCTTACACTTGATGCAATTAGGCAACTTCAGAATGGTAAGGCGCTGGGCCCAGATGGTTTTCAAGCTGAATTCTATAAAGAATTTACAGAAATACTGGCTGGTCCACTTATGGACATGTATAACTATGCATATTAGTCAGGGCTGTCTCCCGCCTTCGCTGAAAGAGGCAAATATCTCTCTTATCCTTAAAAAAGGAAAGGATCCAGAAGATTGTACATCATACAGACCAATATCCTTGCTAAATGTAGATTTTAAAATCCTCTCTAAAACATTAGCACTGAGACTAGAAAGGATACTGCCACATATTATAAAGGAGGATCAGACGGGGTTTATTAAGGGCCGTAGATCATCCAATAATGTTAGAAGGGCTCTGAATATGATTCAAGCTTGTCATCAGGGAAAAATATCAGGAGTAGTAGTTTCATTAGACGCGGAAAAGGCATTTGATAGGGTCGAATGGTCATATTTGTTTTACACATTGGAGAGGTTTGGCGTTGGACAGGTGTTTACCAAATGGGTCTCAACATTGTATAGTGATCCCAAAGCAGTTGTGGTTACCAATGGATTAGGTTTGGATAGCTTCAGTGTGGGTAGGGGCTGCAGTCAGTGATGTCCCCTCTTGCCATTGTTATTTACGCTAATAATTGAACCACTAGCAGAAGCTATATGAGCTGATCCTAATATAGTGGCCCCAAGGATTGGTACAGGTAAACATAAAATTACCCTTTACGCAGATGATGTTCTTCTATTCCTCAGTAACCCTCTGATGTCCATACCTTGCCTAATCCAAGTTATCAATACATTTAGTGCATTCTCAGGCTATAAAATCAATTTTTCAAAATCGGAGGCTATGCCAATGGGTGGCCTTGCTATGATACCCCGCTTAGCGGACGGATCCCTTTTTCCCTTTCGCTGGTCCCTGGACGGCTTCTTATATTTAGGCATTTTTATTACTCCAGTATTTGGTCAGTTGTACAAGGCTAATTTTGTGTATTTATTGGAAAGGATAAGGCAGGACCTCCAGCGATGGGGAGACCTACCAATTTCCTGGTTGGGTAGAATAGCACTAATCAAAATGAATGTCCTGCCCCGTCTCCTATATCCTATGAGAATGCTTCCGGTGATGCTGCCAAGGGCGGCTTTATGTAAATTATATGGCTGGCTGGGTTCCTTTATCTGGAATCATAGGCGGCCCTCATTAAGCTGAAGAAGCTACAGCTTCCACAGGCAAGGGGTGGATTGGACTTCCCAGACTTTAGGAAATATCAGTTAAGTTCCCTATTAAGTTACATAGCTGATTGGGTCTTGTCTGATCCACAATCAATCTGGTTGGACATCGAGGCTTCTCAAGTAAAATACCCACTTATTAACCTTTTATTCTCAGACAAGAGGAAAATCATTACAGATTACTGTAAAAACCCTATAATACTAAATACAATCAAGGCTTGGAATATAATGCGACAAAATGAGGGCAATTCACATAAAACATCCCCCTATGCACCGATAGTGGGAGCATGGGGATTCCAACCGGGGTTAACAGATGCCACTTTTAAATTCTGGAGATCCAGGGGTATCTCATGTCTAGGGGATCTATTTAAAGACGGGGTCCTGATATCTTTCGAACAGCTGCGTCAGAAATTCGGATTGCCTAATGGAGACCTCTTTCGATACTTCCAAATTCAAGATTATATACAGAAGACAACTACGTTATTAGATAGTCTTTATAAATCCGATAGAGAATGTAGTGTCCTACGACCAGTGGGGGTATCTTCCGTCAGTACTATTAATCATTTACTACATGATGAAGTATTGGGAGATATGGATAATCTGCTTAAAACATGGGATCAGGATTTGGGAGTAGAAATCTCTACAGAAACGTGGAATGATATTTGGGAAAATACTAGAAGAATTACTATTTGTAACAGAACCCAGGCTATCCAGCTGAAGATACTTCATAGGGCCCAGATAGCACCGGTTCGATTGGCAAAATTTAAGGCAGGAGCATCTCCAATGTGTCCTAAATGCAAAATAGAGGTGGGCACTCTTGTACATTGCTTATGGACCTGTCATAAGATCCGTAGATATTGGACTAAAGTAGCAAGTACCCTGACAGAAATTTTAGGAACGGAAATTAAAGTGGACCCTGTATCTCTCCTCTTGGGCTTTTCGAATTTTCCCTCCCTGGACACGTACGGGAAGAGACTATTTTTTATTCTTTCTTTCTGTGCAAGGAAAAATATTTTGGTGAACTGGGCGGCTGAGGGCCCCCCCTGGACTTTCAAGTTGGCAGAGACTAATTATGGAATGTATTCCCCTTGACTTCCTTACAAATATGGTGCACCGAAAGACCAAATTATTTTATAAAATATGGCAGCCCTTCTTGAATTACATAAATACAGATATTTCAGCTATCCGAACAAGGGCTTTTATTTAATTGAGATTACAAACCTGGCTGGTCCGAGGCCCCTCGGGGGAGGAATCCCGCACGAATACGGATTTTATTACATCTGATGCTAACACATTCTGAGCATGTAAGAGACTTAAATATACACTCTGGTTAGTTGTAGGTTAGATTAGTAGATAGTTGAGTTTTGTTTTTTTTTGTTAAATTTTGGCTATTGTATATTTGAGCTAATTGTATATCAATGTTTATATCTGAGAGTTTTGTTTATTTTTGTAAACTTGTAAAAATGTTAAATTTCTAATAAAAATATCTATAAAAAAAGTAAATGGAGGATAGAGGTCAGGGTGATAGTTGACCAGACTGAGCTCATCTTTCTGTAGATTGAGAGACTCAACCATAAATGTATAAACCTTCCTTTACTTGATGGTTCCCAGTGTTTTACGTAATCGAGCTGTCTGTTTACTATATCTGTCACTGATGAATGAGCATGCTAAACACAGAATGAGGAGCTCAGCTTGGTTGTATCCCAAGGCAGTTTCACTCTTTGCTCTTCATCCCTCAGCACAGATTTATTTCTTCCTCATCTCTCATGAAGGTGCTGACTGCTACAGTTCCAAAGACAAGTTTCCAATTTTAAATAAATGCTATTGAGTGTGAGGCCAGCGAGTATCGACAGGCTGTTTTTGGGTCTTTGTGCACATGTATATGTATCGACATGCACACAGAGATACTCTGGTCCTGATGAATCCTGATTAGCATTCCCCTTTGTTAATTTAAATGCTGAGATCTGCACTATAGCCCATGCTGAGTTCAGCCAGCTCCACACCAAGAACAAGCAGATCCTGGTACTCTGAAGCCTGCTGCCTACTGGGAAAGTGTGAGCCAGAGTTGTTTAAAAGTATTACATTACTTCACAAATATGGTGCATCACACAACACATCTTTTTTAAATTCCATGGCAGCCCTTGTTGAGTTATTTGGACATAGATCTGCCTGCTATCTTAACCAGGATGGTTAGGTTTGCTAAGCCCTGGGCCTGGGGCGGGGGAGACTCCTGAGTTAATATGGGTATATATACAACGCTCCCGTTTTTGTCTGGGAGCTTTGTGCTGAGCATTGTTATTTTGTGTTCTTGTGTGTTCTTCCGTTGTTTTTTTTTGATTTATTAGTCACTTACTTACTTATTGGTGTTGCTTTGCACAGTGTTTGGTTTTGTTTTGTATTATAGGGTAGGTTAGTAGTTAGTAGGCAGTATTGTATTGTAAGTTGCGTTTTTTAAATTTCACTGGTATTTGTTATATTTTCAATAACTTTACATTTTTGTTTTGCTAATAAATATATTTGTTTAAAAAAAAAGGCAGTCAGCATGGCTTTGAGGGGCAGGTCGTGCCTCACAAATCTTATTGAGTTCTTTGAGGTGACGAGACAGGTTGACGAAGGTCGAGCAGTGGATGTGGTGTTTATGGACTTCAGCAAGGCATCTGATAAGGTTCCTCCTGGTAGGCTCATTCATAAAGTCAGGAGGCATGGGATACAGGGGGATTTGGCTATCTGGATTCAGAATTGGTTGGCTGACAGAAAGCAGAAAGTGGTTGTAGATGGAAAGTATTCTGCCTGGAGGTGAGCGGTGTCCCGTAGGGCTCTGTTCTTGGGCCTCTGCTCTTTGTAGCTTTTATAAATGACTTGAATGAGGGAGGTTGAGGGGTGGGTTCGTAAATTTGCCGATGATAGTATAGAAGGCTATTGCAGGTTGCAACGCGATATAGACAGGATGCAGATCTGGGCTGAGAAATGGCAGATGGAATTCAACCTGGAAAAATGCAAAGTGATGCATTTTGAAAGGTCGAACTTGAATGCTGAATACAGGATGAAAGACAGGATTCTTGGCAGTGTGAAGGAACAGAGGGATCTTGGTGTTCAAATGCATAGATCCCTCAAAGTTGCCATCCATGTGGATAGGTTTTTAAGAAAGCATATGGTGTTTTAGCTTTCATTAACAGGAGGATCAAGTTTAAGAGCTGTGAAGTTTTGCTGCAGCTCTACAAGACCCTGGTGAGACCACGCTTGGAATATTATATTCAGTTCTGTTTGCCCTATTACAGGAAAGATACTGAAGCTCTGGAGAGGGTGCAAAGAAGGTTTACCAGGATGCTGCCTGGACTGGAGGGCTTGTTTTATGAAGAGAGGTTGACTAAGTGCGGACTTTTCTCACTGGAGAGGAGGAACTTTATTGAGGTATACAAGATAATGAGAAGCATGGATAGAGTCAATAGCCAGACACTTTTCCCCAGGGCAGGATTGACTAGCATGAGGGGGTCATAGTTTGAAGTTATGAGGAGGGGGGTATAGAGGAGACGTCAGAGGTAGGTTCTTCATGCAGAGAGTTCATGCATTGACAGCAGTGAATCGAGGGGGGCATAGGTTAGGTTATTCTATTTTAGATTAGAAATAATCCGCGGCACAACATCGTAGGCCAAAGGGCCTGTTCTATGCTGTACTTTCCTATATTCTATGTTCTATTACTATTTCAATGACAATCACTATGTCACTGCCTCCACTAAACAAGTAATGAAATGTATTCACTGTTGTAGCATATCTGTATTCTACAGATCCCTTAGCAAATAGGAACCAATAAGCAAGTAGATCAATGCAAAGATGACAGAATAATTGACAGGATGTGTTCAATTACCCGAAATAAACTAGCAAGACAAAAAGGGGTAAAAGGAAAATGTAAATTGAGCTTTCACCATTTGTCAGGGCTCTTCTCAGCCAGTAACTAAGTAGGGAATCACTGTTAAAAAATGAACTACAGCAAGAGACAGGCAAGAGAAGGAGATTATTTAGGTAATTGTGATCACAACATAATCAGGTTTAAGTCTGATTGAAGGGAAAACAAATAAAAATAAATCAATTGGTTAAAAAAGCAAAGTCGAGTGAATGAAAGAGGCAGAATAACCAGAGGGGAAGAAAAGGCAGATTAGACAGCAAACGTCTTAAAGAACAGTGTGTCCATGACCATTATATTCTCCACAAAAGCAAGGACAAACTAGGTGATAATGAAACAGTTAATTAAGGAATAAAAGGGTAAAACCAAAACTAAGAAAGTTCATAATATATATATAAACAAAAGAAATGGCAAGAGTCAGCACTAAAAGGTTAAAAATAATAAAGAATTATGAAATTAACTCAGTTTAAAAAGTACATTAACAAAAGCAAAATCAAGTTAGATCCATCACAAAGGGGTGTGCAAGATCATCTCTAGAGTCAGAGTTGTACAGCATGGAAACAGACCCTTCGGTCCAACCCATCCACGTTAACCAGATATTCCAACCCAATCTAGTCCCACCTGGACCATATCCCTCCACACCCTTCCTATTCATATACCCATCCAAATGCCTCTGAAATGTTGCAATTGTACCAGCCTCCACCACATTCTCTGGCAGCTCATTCCATACACATACCACCCTCTGCGTGAAAAAGTTGCCCCTCAGATCTCTCTTATATCTTTCCCCTCTCACCCCTAAACCTATGCCCTCTAGCTCTGGACTCCCCGACCCCAGGGAAAAGACTTTGTCTATTTATCCTATCCATGCCCCTCAATTTTGTAAACCTCTAGGTGGTCACCCCTCAGCCTCCGACACTCCACGGAAAACAGCCCCAGCCCTCTCCCTGTAGCTCAGATCCTCCAACCTTGGCAACATTCTTGTAAATCTTTTCTGAACGCTTTCAAGTTTCACAACATCTTTGATAGGAAGGAGACCAGAATTGCACACAATATTCCAACAGTGGCCTAACCTATGTCCTGTACAGCCGCAACATGACCTCCCAACTCCTGTACTCAATACTCTGGCCAATAAAGGAAAGCATACCAAACGCCTTCTTCGCTATCCGATCTACCCACAACTCCACTTTTAAGGAGCTATGAACTTGCACTCCAAGATCTCTTTGTTCAGCAACATTCCCTAGGATCTTACCATTAAGTGTATAAGTCCTGCTAAGATTTGCTTTCCTAAAATGCAGCACCTCGCATTTATCTGAATTAAACTCCATCTGCCACTTCTCAGCCCACCGGCCCATCTGGTCCAGATCCTGTTGTAATCTTAGGTAATCCTCTTCACTGTCCACTACACCTCCAATTTTGGCGTCATCTGCAAACTTACTAACTGTACCTCTTATGCTCGCATCCAAATCATTTATGTAAATGACAAAAAGTAGAGGGCCCAGCACCGATCCTTATGGCACTCTTTTAGATTAGATTACTTAGTGTGGAAACAGGCCCTTCAGCCCTATAAGTCCACACCGACACGCCAAAGCACACCCACCCAGACCCAGTCCCCTACACCTAACACTACAGGCAATTTAGTGTGGTCAATTCACCTAACCTGCACGTTTTTGGACTGTAGGAGGAAACCAGAGCACCCGGAGAAAACCCACGCAGACATAGGGAGAATGTGCAAACTCCATACAGTCCATACCCGAGGCGGGAATTGAGGCACTGTGAGGCAGCAGTGCTAACCACTGTGCCATCCACTGGTCATAGGCCAGTGTGAAAAACAACCCTCCACCACCACCCTCTGTCTTCTACCTTTGAGCCAGTTCTGTATCCAAATGGCTAGTTCTCCCTGTATTTCATGAGATCTAACCTTGCTAATCAGTCTCCCGATGAAGAACCTTGTCGAGCGCCTTACTGAAGTCCATATAGGTCACATCTACTGCCATACCCTCAATCTTCTTTGTTACTTCTTCAAAAAACTTGAGACATGATTTCCCACGCACAAAGCCATGTTGACTATTCTGAATCAGAAGTGACAGGAATATTCACAAACTTTGCCTCAGTAATTAGTGTTCTACATGGCATGAGAAGTGATCAGAATTGATATAAATCCATTTAGCATAGCAAAAGGTAGGATAGAATCATAGAATCCCCACTGTGGAAACAGGTCATTCGGCCCAATGGGTCCACACCGGCACTCCAAATAGCATCCCACCCAGACCTGTTCTGCTCCCTATCCTTGCATTTCTAATGGCTAACCCACCTAGCCTGCACATCCCTGAACACTATGGGCAATCTAGCATGGTCAATCCACCCAACTTGCACATCTTTGGACTGTGGGAGGAAACCAGAGCAGCCAGCAGAAATCCACACAAACGCCCAATCATAGAATTGAACCCAGGTCCCTAATGTTGAGGGGCAGTAGCATAATAGAGTCACATGCTCATGAATATTACAGGTACAAATCTTTGAATTCAGAAAGCTTGTGTTTACATATATTAAAATAAACTGTAGAACACAATATTAACTAGAGCCAGTGCAAAGAATTTCAAAAGGTTTGACCAAACTTTTGTGACTTCAAAGGATCCAGTAAAGGATTAGCAAGAGTACTAGAGCAGATACTATATATTTACATGTTTAAAAAGGTCTCCAAGAAAATACAACATAGCAGATTCATCACTTAAGACAGAACATGTGGAATCAGTGAACAAATAGAATGGACACAAAGTAGAGGTGACAGGCAATTATTTAGACTGGCAAAAGGTGGAAAGTGACCCTCAACAAGAATCAGCCCGAGGAACACTGTTCACCATTTGTATCAACACATTTGAGGTTGTAGTTCCAATAACAAGGTCTAAATGAATGAATGACAAATTACTGTGTAAATATTGAAAGAGTGACAAATAGAAATTTTATTAAACTCATATCACACACTTGCAAGTAACAGAATAATTTTAATATGGTAAGTCTGGTGATACGATTTGGAAAGGTACATCCTACTTGGCAAATGAGAATCTATGGAACATAAAAATTTAGGACAGTGAATCGCTATTCCTAGGAAAATTGGATTGAGTTTAAGGCTGAAATAACCAATATGGTTTGATTTTAAAAATATGAAAGCTATGTTGAACTAGATAATAATCAGAACTGATAGGCAACATTGAGGATAATTTCTACAAATAAAAGAATGCTGAGTGACTTGACAGTGATGGGATCACATCTCATTTGAAGGGAAATTCAATAAAAGTACAAGGGAGACAGAGGATTAGAAGTGTGTGCTGATGGTATTATTACACAAGGATTGGATGAGGGTCATACATATATATGTCAGCTGGGTGAAATGGTCTATTTCTACACGTTCAATGTAATTCCATGCAAACATCCTTTTGGAAATTCTCTTCAATTTTCAAATTCTGACTAGCATTTTTAATTAGCCAAATGCTTCATTTTTCTTATGAACATGTAACGGAATGAAATTAAACTAACATTGTAGGCCAGTTTTCATTCATTCCATGTGTTTTAACGAGATTACCCCTCTCACGTCTAGATTCTTGGAAATACATAATCTACCCTCACAGATACTCCATGTTTTACCTCACAAAGGCCATGCACAATTGTAGCAAGATTTCTTTACTCTTCATAGTTCAATCCAATTGTAACAAAAGTCAATAAATTATTCTGTAATGCCTGCACATAAACTTCTCAAGATACACGTACTTTATTTGCAAACACTCAATTTCAAATTCTGGATGATTAAAACAAAAAGCATTTTATTTTCTTGACTTCATAAGTGCAAAACTCTCAAAACAAAAACACACAAGTACTACAAAGCGAGCTGTCAGAAGTAAACTATTTGATGGCAAGCTAACTGCTTTTAACCAAGTAAACTACATCACAATGAACAATTTAGAGAAAGCATAGTGTATACTAAGATTAGCAGTAATCTTATTTGGCAGATATCCTACCTTTCTCCTGCTCCATTGGCTGCTGGAAGAAAATGCTTTCAAGTACAGAGCTCTTCCAAATGCTACCCTCCTGGGCAAGTACAGACAACATTTGAAGTTCTAGATTCCCATATTCTGACAGTATTTTATGGGCTGCCTGGAAAATAATCCATAATAAATTAATTTTATCCCAAACAATCAGTCATTACAATATAGAAAGAAACCACTGGAACCATCAGGTCCACGAAGAGTGACAGGACTTTTCAGGGATAAAGATGTATGTATAAACCAAAGGAGGAGAAAATATACATCTTTAAAAGGTGACAGGAAAAATTTATAAGATGGTTGAAAAACTAATGGTTTACTTCGGTTTTCAAATATAAGAGTAGAGTACAAAGGCAAAAAGAGAATGTTAAAACTTTAAAATCACAGGTTAGACCTCATTAGGTGCAGAGAAGGTTCACTAGGATGCTATTAATGATGAGGGGCTTTACTAAAGAAATGCTGGAAAAGTTTGGACTGTCTTGGATCAGAAAAAGGTCAGAGAGAACCTGATGGGAACTTCAAAATCCAGCTTAACGTTTTGTGATGAAGCCTTAAGACTCAAGACCATAAGACATAGCAGCAGAACTTAGGCCATTCGGCCCATCGAGTTTGCTCCATCATTCAATCATGGTTGATAAGATTTTTCAACTGCATTCTCCTGCTATTTCCCATAACCTTAGACTCCCTTGACAATCAAGAACCTATCTCTGTTTTAAATATGCTCAATGACCTAGCCTCCACAGCCTTCTGTGGCAATGAATGCCACAGATTCACCACTCTCTGGCTGAAGAAGTTTCTCCTCATCTCCTTTCTAAAGGGTATTCTCTTTACTCTAAAGCTGTGCCCTCTGGTCCTCATCTCTCTTGCCAATAGAAACATCTTCCCAACCTCCACTTTGTCCAGCTGTACAGTATTCTGTAAGTTTCAATGAGATTCCATCCCACCCCCACCCCCACACCCCCCATCCCCTCTTTCTCAACTTCATCAAGTATAGTCTCAGAGTCCTCAAACACTCCTGATATGTTAAGCCTTTCATTCCTAGGATCATTCTTGTAAAGTTCCTCTGGACCCACTCCAGGACCAGTACGTCGTTTCAGAGGTATGGGGCCCAAACACACTCACATTATACTAAATGCGGTCTGACCACAACTTTATAAATAAGTACATTCCTGCTTTTATATTCTAGTCCTCTAAAGATGAATGACAACATTGTATTTGCCTCCCTAACTACCGACTCAAGCTGCAAGAGAAACCTGGACTAGGACTCAAGTTTCTTTGCACTTCAGATTTCAGAATTTTCTCCCCATTTAGAATACAGTCCATGCCACTATTCCTCTTACCAAAACGCATGACCTCACGCTTTCCCACGTTGCATTCTATCTGCCACTTTTTCGCCCACTCCTAGATCTTTCTGCAGCCTCCCTGCCTCCTCAATGCTACCTGTCCCTCTACCGGTCTTAGTACCATCTGAATACTTAGCCATAATGCATTCAGGTCCTTCATCCAGACTATTAGGGTATTAAATGAAAAACTGTGATCTCAAAACTGACCCTTGTGGAATACCATTGGTCACCTGCCATCCTGAGAAGGACCCTTTTCTCCACACACTGACTTCTGCCAGACAGCCAATCTTCTATCCATGCTAGTACCTTGCCTCTACAGCATGGATCCTGATCTTACTCAGCAGCCTTCTGTGCAACACCTTATCAAAAGGTCTTCTGGAAGTCCAGATAGATAACATCCATTGGCTCTCCTTGATCTAACCTGCTCATTACCTCCAAGAATTCTAACAAATTTGTCAGGCAGGACCTCCCCCTGATGAAACCATGCTGACCTTGCACTATTCTACTACGTGCTTCCAAGTAATCAGAAATCTCATCCTTCACAACATACTCCAGAATCTTACAAAATGACCAAGGTCTGGTTAATCGGCCTATAATTTCCCATCTTTGCCTTATTCCCTTCTTAAACCGGGGGTCACATTAGCGATTTTCCAGTCTTCTAGGACCCTTCCTGACTCAAGTAATTCCTGAAAGATCACCACTAAAGCCTACACTATCTCTTCAGCTACCTCCTTCAAAACTCTGGGGTGTAGCCCATTTGATCCAGGTGGTTTATCCAGCTTCAGGCCATTCAGTTTTTCTAGCACCTTCTCCTTGGCAATGGCATACTCTTCAACGTTCTTGAATTTGAGATATTACTAATGTCTTCTGCCGTGAAGACTGTGCAAAGTACTTATTCAGTTCCCCACTACGACTTCTCCAGTGGCCTGATGTCCACTTTTGCCTCTCTTGCCCTTCTATATATCTAAAGAAACGTTTGCAATTTGTTATAGTCCTGACTAGCTTACCCTCATATTTAATCTTCCCCCTCCTCCTTTCTTTTATCGCTGTCCTCTGTTGGTCTTTGTAGGTTTCCCACTACCCTTCGCCGCATTATAAGCTTCATTTTTTGCTTTTGTGTGGTCCCTGAATTCCCTTGTCAGCCATGGTTGCTTCATCCTCCTGTCCTGGCTGCAGGGACACAATAAATCAGTGAAATAAACCAGCAGGGATTTGTAGAAATGCCAAGGCCAGGCCCTTATGATGTCAATAGTGGAAGGAAAACATCTTAAGGCCCATCAGTCTGTAGTGACAAAGTGAAGTCTTAGTTTAGAATTATTTAAAATAAATTCAAAGCCTTTCAATTGTTTTTATAAGTTTACATAACTATATTGTGACAATTAAAAATGAGAAATCATTATGTGAATTGTGAAGGTACTTATCAAAAATGATAAAGTTCATTTGGTCTCCGAATGCATTTTGTTTTTGTGCGAGTTTGCTGAATGGATTAGAAGTGGCCAATCATTCCCAAATGCATTAAATTCAGTGTATTGACAATTCTTTCATGCAGAAGGGATCAACAATGGGCAAGTGCTAGTTAATAACTAGGGTGATAGCATGCGAGGCAGTGGTAGTTTACATGGGGAGAAGATGAGTTTTCAGCAAGTTTACTGTGAGACTTTCACAAAATAGCTTCTGTTGCTCATTACTTTCAAACTCATGCCTGTAATTGAGAGTGCATCCTAAAATAAATTTCAAGGGTAGGGTATCTAGCCAAAATTGACAAAAGCCTGTCAGTGCCAGGGGGTACTCATGCACAGTTCCAGGCATTTTACCTCTGTCAATTGAAAGAGGAAACTCCCCTCGCAAATATCTTGTATAATGGTTTTAGCTCCCTTGATTTCTACACACCCAACGCCGGTGAAAGTCTGAACACTCATCACTAATTCCATCAGATGATCAGGCCAATCCCTCTAGCGAGTGGGTCAATATAGGCCACGGATCCAAATATAGTCAAGTCCCAATGGAGGAGAAGAAACCATTTCAAAAGTTTCAGCAATGTGGAATTTACTTGCAAAAAAAAAAAAATGGAGGAAGCGTGGCCACTAGGTCCGTTTGCTCACTTGGCTGGCCAGCTAGGTTTGTGATGCAAAGTGATGCAAAAGCATCATAAAAAAATTCAGAGACCAAATGAACTTTATCATTTTTTTTCCTAACTTCTTTTGCAATTCACATCACCGATCTCTCATTTTTACTTGTGTCTAAGTTATATAAGCTCAAAAGTTTAATTCCTGCGCCAGTTGAGGTTACGATGAAGGACTGTCTTCTCAATCTCTTCCTTTGCCTTAAGTGTGATGACCCTCAGATTAAAGTACCCATGTCATCTCTCTCAAATCCGAACAGTCTGATAAGACTATCATGGCTTTACTCTTAGCCACTATAGCTTCAGTCAAAGTTTCTACTTCACATGGCATTTTCAGCCTATTCCACTGTCCTGGTCCTTGTGAAATACAACCTCTAGGATGTAAATGCATTAGAGGTAGTTTACTGAGGTGGTTACCTGGAATGAGCAGGTTGTCTTATAAGATAGATTGCACAGGCTCAGCTTGGTTTCACTGCAAGTTACAAGAATGAGGGATGACTTGATTGAAATATATAATCCTGTATGCCCTTGACAAAGTGGATGTGGAAATGATGTTTTCTCTTCTGGGTCAGTCCAGAACCAGGTAGATGGGGCAGGGAACAATTTTTAAGAACTAAGGTTGCCCTTTCAGGGCAGATATGATAATTGTGCAACTTTGGAACTCTGACTCAGGTGGTGAAAGTGGAATAATTAAATATTTTAAAAGGTTAGACAGATTCTTGTTAAGCAACAGAATCAAAGGTTATCAGTAGATGGGAATGTAAAATTTGAAATACATATCAGCCATGATCTTATTGAATGTGGAGTTAGCTCCATGGCTCATGGTCTACTTCTGTTTCTATGTTCGTATGTTCTACTTGTTTGTCCTGTACTTGAAGGTACGGGAGAAGAAAGAAAAAAATTTCCATTTATAGACATTTAATCCACTTCCTATATGTATATTAAGGAAAATGCTTAATAGTAGATAAAAAACGATAGCAACTGGGGTCACTAGCTCAATTCCTAACTGACAATTCCAAATGTAACAAGTCAGGGGGGCAGTTCTGGATCTAATATTTGGAAACGAGGCTACAAGATGGAAGGCGTATCAGTAGGACTGCACTTTGGAAATACTGATCCAAACAAGATTTAGGATATTACAGAAATAGGTAAGGATGGCTTATATACAGATGGCAAAAGGCTAACAAATTTGGCCGAAGTAGACTGGGAGCAGCAACTTGCAAATTAAACTTCGTGGAAGGCATTTGAGGAGGAACTAGAGAGATAGCAGAAAAAATACATTGCCACAAAAGAATAAAAGTGAAACCTAGAATGGAAAACCTGGATGTAAAGGGATACAAGATTAGGACTAAGAAAAAAAGCTAGTAATGGCAGATACCAAGAGTTCAAAATGACAGAGTCCCTTATAGGAATATAAAATTGTAAGGGGCTGGGGAGACCGAACAAGACAGATCGAAAGCAAACGTTGTGTGTGTAAGAGCTGATGTGTAGAATAAAGGAATGCCAACATAGGTTTTCAAAAAAAAACATATTAAAAGTAAAACAAATTAACTTGGGGAAGAGAAGGATTCATCAGGGACCATATAGATAACCTGCATGGGGCCCTGAAAAGTGTGGGTACAATCGTCAAAAGAATTAATCATGTCTTCACAATGAAGAGGAATGATGCAGACGTAGATATTAGGGTGAGTCATACAGCATGGATGACTTTGGCCCAAACTGGTCCATGTCAAACAAAACGTCCATCCATGCTGAACCCATTTTCCTGCACTTCCCAAATCCTTCTAAATCTTCCCTATGTGTTTGTCCAAATGCCTTTTAAATGTTGTTAATGTACCCACCTCAACCACATCTGCTAGCAGTTCATTCATTATGCATACCACCCTCCAAAACAATTGCGTTCAGGTTACCAGTTATTCTTTCCCCTCTTACCTTAAACTGATGCTCTGGGAAAAAGATGAAGTGCATTCTCCCTATCCATATCTCTAATGATCTTATACATCTCCCTAAAAAGGTCCCTCCTCAGTCTCCTATGCTCTAAAGAAAAAAAGTCCTAGCTTGTCCAACCTCTCCCTATAACTCACACCATTTCATCCTGGCAACATCCTTGTAAATTTCTTCTGCACTCTTGCCAGTTTAACAACATCTTTTCTATAGCAAGGTGAACCAAAACTGAACAGAATACTCGCCAGGTAGTGTGGCCTCACCAATGTCCTGTATAATTGCAGCATAACTTCACAACTTCTATACTCAATATCCTGATAATGAAGGTCAATGTGTCAAAAGTCATCTTCACTGCCCTGTCTGTAACTCCACTTTCAGAGAACCATGCACCTGAACTCCAAGATCTCTCTTTTCCACTGCACTCCTTAAGGCTCTACCATTCATCATGAAACTCCTACCTTGATTTGACTTTCCAAAATCCTCATTTATCTGCCTCGCAGCGCCAGAGACCCGGGTTCAATTCCCGACTCAGGCGACTGACTGTGTGGAGTTTGCACGTTCTCCCCGTGTCTGCGTGGGTTTCCTCCGGGTGCTCCGGTTTCCTCCCACAGTCCAAAGATGTGCAGGTTAGGTGAACTGGCCATACTAAATTGCCCGTAGTGTTAGGTAAGGGGTAAATGTAGGGGTATGGGTGGGTTGCGCTTCGGCGGGTCGGTGCGGACTTGTTGGGCCGAAGGGCCTGTTTCCACACTGTAATCTAATCTTAATCTAAATCTAATCTAATCTAATCTAATCTAATCTAATCTAATCTAATCTAATCTATGTTAAATTGCATTTGCCATTTGTTGGCCCACTCCCCTGCTGACCAAAATCCTGCTGCAATTACTCACTGTCTACGATACCACCTATTTTAGTGCCATCAGCAAACTTACTAATCATGCGTTGTACATTCCGATCCAAATCATTGATATAGATAACAAACAGCAGTGGGCCCAATCCGAGGCACACCGCTAGTTACAGGCCTCCAGTCCAACAAGCATCCTTTCACTATTGCCCTTTGCTTCCTACTATCAAGCCAATTTTCATATCCAATTTACCAGCTGATCCTAGATTCCACGTGATTTAACCTTCCAGAGCAGCTGACCATGTGGAACTTATCAAAAGACTTTACTGAAATCCAAACATACTATGCTTACCACCCTACCCTTGTCCACCTGCCTGGTCACTTCTTCGAAGAACTCGAATGCATTTCTGAAGGATGATCTCATACACACAAAGCTATGCTGACCACTCCTAGTCAAGCCCGGTCTTTCCAAATACATGCATTTTTATCTCTGAATCTTCTGAACTAACTTACCCACTACATGTTAGGCTTAATGGTCTATAGTTCCAAGCATTTGTTTTGCAACCCTTCTTGAATAATGGCACGTTTGCTACTCTCCAGTCTTCCGGGACCTCACCCGTGGCTAATAGTGTAAAAGTATTAGGCAGGATCCCCACAATTTCTTCTCTAACCTCTTGCAGTGAAGTTGGATATATCCAGTCAGGACCAGGAGATTTATCCACCTTCACACATTTCAATGCATCAACACCTCCTCTACTGTGAGATGGACTGTCCCCACAATATCACCACTAACATCCCCAAGTTCTTAAGTCTTCATGTTTTTCTCCATGGTAAACACAGGAGAAATATTTATTGAGAACCTTACCTATATGCTGCAGTTCTACACATACATGTTAACTTGGTGAGGAGCCCTATTCTCTTTCCAGTTTTTTTTCCCCCTTTAATATACTTTGGATTCACCCTAATCTTCTCAGCCAAGGCTATCTCGTGCCCCCTTTTCACCCTCCTGATTTCCTCCTTCAATAAACTCTTGTATCCTCTATATACCTGAGGATTCTCTTGATTCCATCTGCCTGTACCTGAGCCATGCCTTTTTTTCCTGCCCAAAGTCTCAATACCACTGGTCATCCAGGATTCCCTATTCCTACCAACCCTGCCCTTCACTCTCACAGGAACATATAGACCTTGAACTCTATATACTGCTTGACAAAATTTTCCTGAACACATTTAAATTCCGCCCCATCTAAGCCGTTAATGCTCTGGCAGTCCTGGTCTATGTTAGGAAAATTAAACTTCCCTACTTCACAACCCTTTTGCTCCTGCAGGTCTCTCCAGTGTCATTGTATTTTTGTTCCTCTAATTCCCATTTTGACTATTTGAAAGCCAATATACAACTCTAATTACAGCACCATCCCTTTTTTACGTCTTAGCTCCACCCACAAAGCCTCACTGGATGATCCTTCAGTTATTTCCTCTGACTACTGCTGTGATACTTGCCTTAATCAAAACTGCAACTCCCCCTCCCCTCCAATCACCTCAATTCCACCTAAAGCACCTGTACCCTGACACATTAAGCTGCTAGTCCTGGCAATTGCTGGTGAGGAACTATGAAAAATGAGAAAAATTCATAGAATCCCTACAGTGTGGAAGCAGGCCATTTAGCCCATCTTTCCACACCGACCCTCCGAAGAGGGTCCTACCCAGACCCATAACATCTACCCTATCCCTATAATCCTGCATTTCCCATGACAAATCCACCTAGCCTGCATATCCTTGGACTGTGGGAGGAAACCGGAGCACACGGAAGAAACCCATATAGACAGGGAGAATATGCAAATTCCACACAGCCAGCATTCCGAGAGTGGATCAAACCTGAGTCCCTGGCGCTGTGAGGCAACAGTGCTAACAACTGATGCACTGTGTTGCCCTGGTGACAGAAAGAAATACCAGTGGGTTTAGCTGCCTTAAGTGGATAAACAAAGGCCAGTGAGATGTAGCCCAGGCTGTTGATGGAGACAAGGGAGAAGGTATCAGAAGCACTGGCAGTCATATTTAAATTCTCTGGCAACAGGAGAAATGCCAGAAGCCAAATTACTATTAATGTTGTTCCATTATTAAAGAAAAGGGATAGACCAGGAAAATTCAGGTCTAATCTCAATGGTGGGGATATTATTAGAAAGAATTCTAAGGGACAGAGTACACCTGCACTTGAAAAAAACATGGATTGATCAGGATTAGTCAGCATAGAAATGTTAAGGTCAAGTTGTGTTTGACAAATTTGATCAAATCTTTTTTGTAACCAAGTGTGAGATAAAGGTAGCATTTGATGAGGTCTATGTAGGGGAAATTTCTTCCTTGCATATAATCTGTCTAGACCAGTTATAATTGGAGAATGTAGTGAACAATCATAGATGAACCAATCTCTATTATGACAGTCCTGGCATCCCTTGCATCAGCCTAGTGAATGTTTGCTGTACCTTTGCTAATGGTCCTCTCTTAGGTTGGGAGACCAAGTTTGCACACAGTACTCTGGGTATGGTGTCACTGAGGTCCTGAATACGATCTGTGCAAGATTGAGGGTCACAAATAGGATGGATAGAAAGGCACTATTTCCACGAGTAGAGGTCAATAACCTGGTGGTATTGACTTAAGCAATTCCTGTTGCCTTGAGAAAGCAGCCAAAGGCCCCTTCCAGCCCAGTTATACTCTCTTCAAATCGGGCTGAAGATATAAAGTTTGAAAACATGATCGAAAGAACAGCTTCTTCCCTGCCGTTATCAGATTTATGAATGGACCTCATATTAGAGTTGATCTTTCTCTGCACTTTCTCTGTAGCTGTAACTATACTTTATATTCTGTTCTATTACCTGATGTACTTATGTAAGGTATGATTTGTCTGGTTAACATGCCATACAATACTTTTCACGGTCTCAGTACATGACAATAATAAAATCAAATTAGAAGGATGCCAGAGAAATGTTGAGGGATAGGTTTTCACCCAGAAGGTAGAGAGAGTCTGGAACTCACTGCCCGAAAGAGTGGTCAATTCAGAAACTCTTGAAGCAGTGAGCAATATTTAGGTATTTACTGGTGTTGCCCTGGCCTCCAGCATTATAGATTAGAAGTTACAAAATGGAATTAGTGTCAGAGCACTGTAAAGTGGTACAGATATGAGATGGATTTCATTTTATGCTGTAAAAGTCTATGAGAACACAGACTAAGTAATGAGAATAGAAACAGAATAGGGGCTTCATACATTTGAGCCCATAAGTGTAAAGGTGATATGGACTTAGTGGAAATTCGTTACTGCTTACTGTCTGCGATAAGGAAAAGAGGTAGCTAGCTCCCAGTTATCCACTGAGAATGAAATAATCAGTGACCACTAACACATGGCAGTCATATTGATTTGACGCCAATATTAGTATAGTGTTTCCATCTTCATAATAACTTGCAACATCCTTATCTGTTTTATTGATCCATATCTTTTATTTCTGACAGTTCACACTTCCAGGAGTCAGTGGAGGAGCTACATCCTTCTAAGGGTGTAACTTCACAGCACTTGTGGTAGACCTGCAAAGCATGTATTCACTTCACAAATGAACAAGAATAGATATTGAAGACAGGCAGTAGTGAAAGTTTGCAGACGGTACAGCCTCTTAAAAGCTCAGCTGAATTTGCATGCTGTATCCTGGGGGCTACTGAATAGCAGATTCTCTGATTAGTAGCAATATGCATTCAATGCAATGCATCCTTCCAAGAACAACGATCTTGACTTCAGAGAGAATGAAGCTCTCCACCTCAGTCAGAATGGCAGTTGACATTGCAGGTCATTGCAACTGCTTTTTTGTTGTACTGACAGCGCGGCCAGCTCTATGGAATGCCAAATCTTCTAATCAAATGAGCCCATTCTGTCTTTATCACGAGTGTTAAGCCACTGGATGGCAACTACCTTGAAAATCAAGGATTTGCAAAGCCACAGATTTACATGAAAGTTCTTGCAAGCCCACTAGTAGCAGTGAAATGCTGTGGGTCATGAAATGGTTATAAACAAAAGGAAATACAGAACTGTCAAAGTACTTCACATTTCATTTGTTAAGAAAAACTACGTATGCAAGAACAAACTATGTTCAATCTATGACAGTTATCGAGCAGCATCAAGAGCAGGAAGACAAGACCATATAAACTGCATCAATTTTAAGAAGGCAATTGACGGGCAGGGCCCTCCCACCACACAGTGAATGAGAATGTGCACGGAGCTCTCTCCTCTGGGGAGTTGCAGAAGTGACTCCACAAATATCCTCATCCTCAGGTGATTGGACAGTACAGTGCATCAACACAAGAAATGAGGCTAATGCAGTGCTGAGTGGATGTTCCACCTCTACCTCCTCCACAAGGTCCTACACAGAAGTAATGCCAAATCAATTCACTCCACTCCCTTTGATAACAAGCACTGGAGACAAAGGCTATGAGCATGGATAATATTCCAACAATAATACTGGAGGGCTTCAGAACATGCCACACCCCTTGCCAAGCTGTTCCAGCACAGTTACAGCATTGGCATTGGGAATGCTGTGCAGAAAAAGCAGGACAAGTCTAACCTGGTCAATTACCATCCCATCAGTTACTTTCAATTAGTAAAGATATGGAAGGTATCATTACACAGCAATAATCTGCTCACTATTCCCCCCATTTTGGGTTCCATTAAAATCATTCAGCTTATGACCTTACCATAATCTTGGTTCAAACATGGACAAAAAAAAAGAGCTGAAATCCAGAGACAAGATGAGAGTGACAATCTGACATCAAGGCCACAGTTAACCATGTTAACTCTCCTTTCCGGTTTCTAACCTCAGCCTATACCACCTCAGTAGATGAGTGCTCAAGCATCTTTTCTGCTAACATAACACTGTCCTTAACTAAATGGCACAACTCCCCCTCTTTTACCATGTTCTGTTCTGCAACATTAAATCCTGGAAACTGCAACAACCGTTCCTGTCCCTGCTCTATCCACGTCTCTGAAACAGCCACAACAACAAAGTCCCAGCTATCAACCCATACTGCAACTTCACCCACTTTATTCTGGATGCTCCTGATGTTAGAAGTAGACACACTTCAAACCTCCCTGCTTGCTGGTGCACTCTTGAAACGTCAAAGCCATATTTCTGACCTTCAGGAATCTGAAACCTTCCCTCCTGCACCATCCCTGTAGCCACATGTTCAACTCCTTGCCCTCCCTATTCCTCACCTATGGCCCAGGCAACAAACCAGAGATGACAACTGTTTGTTCTAGCTTTAAGCTTCCACCCTAGCTTCCTGAATTTCTGCCTTAAATCCTCATCCTTTTTCCTACTTATGTTGTTGGTGCTTATGTGGACCACGACTTGGGGCTGCTCCCCGTCCCCCTCAAGGATCCTGAAAACACGATCTAAGACATCATGAACCCTGACACCTGGGAGGCAACACACCAACTGAAAGTATCTCTCATTCCCAAAGATCCTATCTATCCCCTTAACTACAGACAGAGTCCCCACCAACTAATGCTCTGCTCCTCTCTCCCCTTCCCTTCTGAGCAACAGGGACAGACTCTGTGCCAGATACCTCTACCCCATGGCTTACCCTGATAAGTCACCCCCACAACAGTATCCAAAATAGTATACTTGTTATGGAGGGGAATGGCCACAGGGGATCCCTGCTCTGTCTGCCGGTTCCCTTTCCGTCCCCCGAATGTAACCCACCTGCCTTTTTCTTGTACCTGAGGTGTGACTATCTCCCTGTAACTCCTCTCAATAAATCCCTCCACCTCCCAAATAATCTGAAGTTCATTCAGCTCCAGTTCCCTAATGCAGTTTGAGGAGCTGGAGTTGGGTGCACTTCCCGCAAATGAAGTCAGCGAGGACACTAATCATGACCCTTGCATCCCACATTCTGTAGGAGGAACATTCAACTGCCCTAACTGCCATTCCCATTATTCTAAATTCCCAAAGAGACTAATCGAGAAACAATAAAAAAAAGTAGTTACTTACCAATCTAGTGTACAGAACTTTTTTTTTGGTAAGAGGAAGAGGATGGCTGGGAGACACTAAGTGGTGCTTCCGGTAATGCAAACGTCCAAATATATTACATCACTTACTCAGCTATCCCATATCTACTGCTCAGCATGCGCTCCGCCTATTCATAAGGTAAGTTTTGAAATCAGCGATTTACCTCCCCGACAGCCTCTCACTCCTCACTGCTCCCCCCCCCCAAAAAAAAGGAGACTCTACTCTCAAGGTAAATCCCTTTTAAGTGGGAAACTTACCTCTTGGCAGCCCCCGCTCCTCTTTCCTCACTAAACCTCCAAGAAATTGAGCTTTAATGATTTGATATCTTTCATAACTACTTAAAGAAAACACACTATTATGAATAAATTAAATCAGGAACTACTCTGGTCATGCTGTTTTATTTAAAACCTTCAGTCAACTCTCAGAAAAACAAAATCAGGATAAAGCAAGAATACTTTACAACATCCTATCTTTAATACATCACTACCAGAATTTGGAACCCATTCAATCTTAGTTCAGGGTTAATATAACCCTGCACGTTCTCCCCGTGTCTGCGTGGGTTTCCTCCGGGTGCTCCGGTTTCCTCCCACAGTCCAAAGATGTGCAGGTCAGGTGAATTGGCCATGCTAAATTGCCCGTAGTGTTAGGTATGGATGGGTTGCGCTTCGGCGGGGCAGTGTGGACTTGTTGGGCCGAAGGGCCTGTTTCCACACTGTAAGTAATCTAATCTAATCTAATCTAATAAAAGTGTTAACAATTCAAGTTGATGACATTTAATAGAACCCATTTATAGGGATGATTAATTTTGCCCGTCCTGCATCTTCTTCACATAAGTATATGTTGTACTTATAAGTAAAGACTCATGTTTTAAAGGCACATGTCAGATGAGTGAATTTTAAACCAGTAAATGTACGAGGTGTTAAAGTGCATGCTTGAGTTGGGGCCAGATGAAATCTAAGACTACCAGAATAGAATAAATTAAACAACTATCAAACTGAGGAATTCATATTAAATATCAATATTTTATAAAGTTGAAGCCATACAAAATTTAATCTAAATTATTTAATCTAGTGAAAAAGGACAGACATGATCAAAAAGTTAAAGTTCTAAATTAGAGGAAGGCAAGAACTTTCAGAAGTTGATTAGGAGTGGATGTTAGTCAAGGGATGGCTGGAAAATGAGAAGCCTTCAAAAATGAGATAACAAGAGTCCAGAGACAGTATGTTCCTGTTAGGGTGAAAGGCATGCCTGGTAGGTGTAGGGAATGCTGGATCACTACAGAAATTGGGGCTTGGTCAAGGAGCAGGAGGAGGAGTAGTAGGAGCAGGAGGAAGTGGGTTAAGTCTGGTAAAGACAGCAGGGATCTATTGAATCCCTAGAAGAATATAAAAGGAACTACGAGCATATTTCAGAGGGAAATCAGAAGGGCAAAAAGGGGATGAGATAGCTTTGACAAAATAGGGTTAAGGAGAATCCAAAGGGATTTTATAAGTACTTTATGGACAAAAGGGTAACTTAGGAGAGAACAGGGTCCATCAAAAGGAGGCACTGCAGGAGATACTAGATGAGTATTTTGCATTAGTCTTTACTGCGGAGAAGGACATGGAAGATAAAAATGTGGGCAAGTTGCTGGAGGGAGTCCTGAGGGACCGGATTTACAAGTACTTGGAAAGGCAAGGACTGATTAAAGATAGTCAACATAGCTTTATGCATGGGAAATAGTGTCTCACTAATTTAATTAATTAGTGTTTTGAAGTACAGGTAGAAGATCCTTTACCTTAACATCCAAAAACCGAAAAGCTTCAAAATCAGAAAGTTTTTTTCTCATTAACAAGGTTTTTTGGTGAGCAAACAGTTAACCCAAGTCAACACCCACTTGATGTGGGTCACCCAGATGCGACATGGGGGGGGTGTGGCCAAGCACCAACAGGCCTGGGGTTTCTCGGTGAACACAAGTTGACATCCACTTGATACGAGTCACTCAAATGAGATCGGTGGGGGGGGGGGGCCTGACAAACATTCTTAGTTAGAAATCTGCTTCTCCAGTACGATTTTTAAAAATGTCACCATTACATTGTCACATTCTGAAACCCGAAACATTCCGAATTCCACAAAACAACTGGTCCCGAGCATTTCACATAAAAGATCTAACCCCTGTAGCAATGAAGAGGATTGATGATGTGATCAATATGGACATCAGTACAAATTCGACAAGGTTCCTCATGGGACTGGTTAGCAAGGTTAGATTACTTTGAATACAGGAAGAACTAGCCACTAACCATTTGGATACAAAAGACAAATCAGGGCAGAACGGTGGCTCAGTGGTTAGCACTGCTGCCTCACAGCGCCAGAGACCCGGGTTCAATTCCCGCCTCAGGCGACTGACTGTGGAGTTTGCACATTCTCCCTGTGTCTGCGTGGGTTTCCTCCGGGTGCTCTGGTTTCCTCCCGCAGTCCAAAGATGTGCAGGTCAGGTGAATTGTCCAAGTTAAATTGCCCGTAGTGTTAGGTAAGGGGTAAATGTAGGGGTATGGGTGGATTGCGCTTCGGCGGGTCGGTGTGGACTTGTTGGGCCGAAGGGCCTGTTTCCACACTAATGTAATCTAATCTAGTCACATACGCATAATGGAGTGTTGCTGAACAAAGACCTTGGAGTGCAGGTTCATAGTTCCTTGAAAGTAGAGTCACAGGTAGAGAGGATATGAAGGCGGTGTTTAAAATGCTTTCCTTTATTGCTCAGAGTATTGAACATAGGAGTTGGGAGGTCATTCATGTTGTGGCTGTACAGGATGGTTAGGCCACTTTTGGAATATTGCGTGCAATTCTGGTCTCCTTCCTATTGGAAGGATGTTCTGAAACTTGTAAGGATTCAGAAAACATTTACATGAATGCTACCAGGGTTAGCAGATTTGAGCTACAGGGAGAGCTCAATAGGCTGCAGCTGTTTTCCCTGGAGGGTTGGAGGCTGAGGAGTGACCTCAGAGGTTTATAAAGGCATGAGGGTCATGATAGAGTAAATAGACAAGTTCTTTTCCCTGGGGTGGGGGAGTCCAGAACTAGAGGGCATAGCTTTAGGGTGAATGTGGAAAGATATATATTTATATAAAGGAGACCCAAGAAGCAACCTTTTCACAGAGTGGTGAGTGTACGCAATGAGCTGCCAGAGGAGTGAAGGAGGTTGGGAAAATTACAGCATTTAAAAAGACATCTGGATGGGCATTCGAATAGGGAGGGTTCAGAGAGATATGGGCCAAGTACTGGGAAACAGGATCAGATTAATTTAGGATATTTGGTTGGCATGGATGAGTTGGACCGAAGGGTTTGTTTCCGTGCTGTACATCTCTGACACTAATGTAATACAATAAAATATTTCACACTGAAATTCTTGAAAATCACACATTCATCAGTTGAACTACCAATGTGGCTCAACTGTATATCATATGTACCTTAGTCATTGGCAGAAATTTCAGCATAATTGTGGGCGGCACGGTGGCACAGTGGTTAGCACTGCTGCCTCGCAGCGCCAGAGACCCGGGTTCAATTCCCGACTCAGGCGACTGACTGTGTGGAGTTTGCACGTTCTCCCCGTGTCTGCGTGGGTTTCCTCCGGGTGCTCCGGTTTCCTCCCACAGTCCAAAGATGTGCAGGTTAGGTGAATTGGCCATGCTAAATTGCCCGTAGTGTTAGGTTAAAGGAGTAAACGTAGGGGTATGGGTGGGTTGCGCTTCGGCGGGTCGGTGTGGACTTGTTGGGCCGAAGGGCCTGTTTCCACACTGTAAGTAATCTAATCTAATAATCAAAGAAATTTGCATTCAATATTTTACATTCTAAAAATTAACTGACAATATTGGAATAAAGTTCATTGTACAAGTTTACAAACTATTCACAATATTGCTGGCAAGAGTGCTTGCACGTTTCTTTGTCCTCCAACAGCCATGTTCCACATTTTTCAGATATCATCTCAAAAATCACAATTAAGGATATGGCTATGGCTCAGGTTGTATGTTTGCTCACTGAGCTAAGATTTGATTAGATTACTTTACAGTGTGGAAACAGGCCCTTCGGCCCAACAAGTCCACACCGACCCGCCGAAGCGTAACCTACCCATACCCCTACATTTACCCCTTACCTAACACTACGGGCAATTCACCTGACCTGCACATCTTTGGACTGTGGGAGGAAACCGGAGCACCCGGAGGAAACCCACGCAGACACGGGGAGAACGTGCAAACTCCACACAGTCAGTCGCCTGAGGCGGGAATTGAACCCAGGTCTCTGGCGCTGCGAGGCAGCAGTGCTAACCACTGTGCCACAGTGCCGCCATGCCGTTCTCAGACATTTTGTCACTATGATAGGTAAAATCAGTGAGCCTCTGTTGAAGCACTGGTGTTCTGTCCCGCTTTCTATGTGTGTGTCTTGGTCTGTTGAGGTGGGTGATATCACTTCTGGTTCTTTTTCGGAGGGGTTGGTAAATGGGGTCCAAATCTGTGTTTGTTGATGGAGTTCCAGTTTGAATGCCAAGCCTCTAGAAATTCCAATGTTTCCGATGTAACATTTGTTGCAGTTCTTGCAGGGTATTTTGTATATGATGTTCATTCTGCTGTTTGCTGGCACAGGGTCCTTTGGATGCATCAATAGTTGTTTCAGTGCATTTGTATGTTTGTGGGCTACCATGATGCCAAGGGGCCAGCATAGTCTGGTTGTCATCTCTAAGAAGTCACAACACACCACAGACTCGAGCCACACTATCAGTCTTTTTAAGAGACTCACGGTTGGCATGTTGCCTCCCAGGTGCCATGTCTCGCATTGTGTTTTTGGGTCCTTGAGGGGGGAGGGAGAGCAGCTCCAAGTCGTAGTCCACTAATGACAAAGGTAGGAAAAGGGATGGAAGGAGCTAGGGTGGAAGAACTTGGATGGCAGAGGGGTGGGAACCTGAGCTATATACCGGAGGTGAGAGTTGATGCAGATGCAGCAATAGCAAGAGGGAGACCAACTAATGGGAAGGATTTTCCTGGGAAGGAACCAAGGGATCAGTTAAAGTGTGTTTGCTTTAACGCAAGGAGTATCAGGAATAAAAGTGATGAATTTAGAGCATGGATCAGTACCTGGTGCTATGATTAGATTAGATTACTTAGACTGTGGAAACAGGCCCTTCGGCACAACAAGTCCACAGTGACCCGCCGAAGCGAAACCCACCCATATCCCTACATTTATCCCTTACCTAACACTACAGGCAATTTAGCATGGCCAATTCACCTGACCTGCACATCTTTGGACTGTGGGAGGAAACCGGAGCACTCGGAGGAAACCCACGCAGACACGGGGAGAATGTGCAAACTCCACACAGTCGGTCGCTTGAGGTGGGAATTGAACCTGGGTCTCTGGCGCTGAGGGGCAGCAGTGCTAACCACTGTGCCACCGTGCCGCCCTTAAATGTTGTTGTGGCCATAACAGAGACATGAGTTTCTCAGGGGCAGGAATGGTTGCTGGATGTTCCAGGATTTAGAGCATTTAAAGAGAATAGGGAGGGGGGGGGGAGAAAAAAAAAAGAGAGGAGGTGGTGTAGCACTACTAATCAGAGAGGGTATCACAGCTACAGAAGCTTTCATTGTCGAGGAAGATGTGCCTACCGAGTCAGTATGGGTGGAAATTAGGAACAGCAAGGGAGCAGTCACCTTGTTAGGGGTTTACTACAGGCCCTCCAATAGCAGCAGGGAGATTGAAGAAAGCATAGGTCGGCAGATTTTGGAAAAGTGTGGACATAGTAGGGTTGCTGTAATGGGCGACTTTAACTTTCCCAATATTGATTGGAACCTCCTTCGAGCAGAAGATTTGAATGGAGCTGTTTTTGTAACGTGTGTTCAGGAGGGCTTCCTAACTCAGTACGTTGACAGGCTGACGAGGGGAGAGGCCATTCTAGACATGGTGCTCGGAAACGAGCCGGGACAGGTATCAGATCTTGTGGTGGGAGAGCATTTTGGTGATAGTGACCACAACTGCCTCACATTCTACATAGCTATGCAGAAGGAGAGGATTAGGCAAAATGGGAGGATATGATGCGATTAAACAGGAGTTAGGGAGCATGGACTGGGAGCAATTGTTTCATGGTAAAGGCACTATAGACATGTGGAGACTGTTTAAGGAACAGTTGTTGCGAGTGATCAATAAATATGTCCCTCTGAGACAGGCAAGAAGGGGTAAGATAAAGGAACCTTGGATGACGAGCGCAGTGGAGCTTCTTGTCCAAAGGAAGAAGGTAGCTTACATAAGGTGGAGGTAGCTCGGGTCAAGCTCAGCTCTAGAGGATTACAGGCAGGCGAGGAAGGAGCTCAAAAATGGTCCGAGAAGAGCCAGGAGGGGGCACGAGAAAGGCTTGGCAGAACGGATTGGGGAGAATACAAAGGCATTTTCAATTATGTGAGGAGTAAGAGAATGGTCAAAGAAAGAGTAGGGCCAATCAGGGATAGCATAGGGAACGTGTGTGTGGAGTCTGAGGTGGTAGGGGAAGCCCTAAATGAGTTTTTTGCTTCTGTCTTTACGAAAGAAACGAACTTTGTAGTGAATGAAACCTTTGAAGAGCAGGTGTGCATGCTGGAATGGATAGAGATAGAGCAAGCTGACGTGCTGAAAATTTTGTCAAACATTAAGATTGACAAGTCGCCAGGCCCGGACCAGATTTGTCCTCGGCTGCTTTGGCAAACGAGAAATGCAATTGCTTTACCACTTGCGAAGATCTTTGCATCCTCGTTCTCCACTGGAGTCATACCTGCGGACTGGAGAGAGGCAAATGTAATTCCTCTCTTCAAGAAAGGAAATAGGGAAATCCCCAGCAATTACAGACCAGTAAGTCTCACGTCTGTCATCTGCAAGGTGTTAGAAAGGATTCTGAGGAATAGGATTTATGACCATCTGGAAGAGCATGGCTTGATTAAATGCAGTCAACACGGCTTTGAGAGGGGCAAGTCATGCCTCACAAACCTTATTGAGTTCTTTGAGGATGTGACTAGAAAAGTTGATGAGGGTCGAGCTGTGGATGTGTATATGGACTTCAGCAAGGCATTTGATAAGGTTCCCCATGGTAGGCTCATTCAGAAGGTCAGGTGGAATGGAATACAGGAGAACTTAGCTGTCTGGATACAGAATTGGCTGGCCAACAGAAGACAATGAGTGGTAGTAGAAGGAAAATATTCTGCCTGGAAGTCAGTGGTGAGTGGTGTTCCACAGGGCTCTGTCCTTGGGCCTCTACTGTTTGTAATTTTTATTAATGACTTGGATGAGGAGATTGAAGGATGGGTCAGCAAGTTTGCAGACGACAAAGGTTGGAGGTGTCGTTAACAGTATAGAGGACTGTTGTAGGCTGCAGCGAGATATTGACAGGATGCAGAGATGGGCTGAGAGGTGGCAGATGGAGTTCAACCTGGATAAATGCGAGGTGATGCATTTTGGAAAGTCAAATTTGAAAGCTGAGTACAGGATTAAGGATAGGATTCTTGGCAGTGTGGAGGAACAGAGGGATCTTTGTGTGCAGGTACATAGATCCCTTAAAATGGCCACCCAAGTGGACAGGGTTGCTAAGAAAGCATATGGTGTTTTGGCTTTCATTAACAGGGGGATTGAGTTTAAGAGTCGTGAGATCTTGTTGCAGCTCTATAAAACTTTGGCTAGACCGCACTTGGAATACTGTGTCCAGTTCTGGTTGCCCTATTATAGGAAAGTTGTGGATGCTTTGGAGAGGGTTCAGAGGAGGTTTACCAGGATGCTGCCTGGACTAGAGGGCTTATCTAATGAGGAGAGGTTGACTGAGCTCAGACGTTTTTCATTGGAGAAAAGGAGGAGGAGAGGGGACCTAATTGAGGTATACAAGATAGTGAGAGGCATAGATAGAGTCAATAGCCAGAGACTATTTCCTAGGGCAGAAATGGCTAACACGAGGGATCATAGTTTTTAAGCTGGTTGGAGGAAAGTATAGAGGGGATGTCAGAGGCGGGTTCTTTACACATAGTAGGTGAGCACTTTGGTGATAGCAACCACAATTTGTTTATGTTTACTTTAGTGATGGAAGGGGATAGGTATATACCACAGGGCAAGAGTTATTGCTGGGTAAGAGGCAATTATGATGCGATTAGGCAAGATCTAGGATGCATTGAATGGGGATGGGCACAACTGAAATATGGAACTTGTCCAAGGAACAGCTACTGTGTGCCCTTAAGTGGAAGAGTGGAAGTGGTCGAGTGAGGGAGCTGTGGTTGACTAAAAAAACTTGAATCTCTTGTCAAGAGGAAGGAGGCGGCTTGTGTTAGGATGACACATGAAGGGCGCTTACATGTTACAAATTAGTCAGGAAAGACCTAAAAGAGAGAGCACTACGAAGAGCCAGGAGGAGATAGGATCAAGGAAATCCCTAAAGCTATCTATTGATAGGTATATCAAGAATAAAAAGAATGACTAGCGAAAGATTAGGGCCAATCAAGGATAGGAGTGGGAAGTTGCGCGTGGAGTCGGAGAAGATAGGCGAAGCGCTAAATGAATATTTTCATCCGTATTCACACAGGAAATAGACAATGTTGTTGAGGAGTATACAGAGATACTGGCTACGAGACGAGATGGGATGGAGGTTAACAAGGACGAGGTGCTAGCAATTCTGGAAAGTGTGAAAATAGGTAAATCCCCTGGGCTGGATGGGATTTGTCCTAGAGTTCTTTGAGAAGCCAGGGAGGAGACTGTAGAGCCTTGGTTTTGATCTTTATGTCATCACTGTCTACAGGAATAGTGCCAGAAGAGTGGAGGATAGCAAATGTTCAAGATGAGGAATAGAGACAACCCTGGTAATTATAGACCAGTCAGCCTTACTTCAGTTGTGGGAAATGTTGGAAAAGGTTATGAGAGATAGGATTTATCATTGAGAGGAATAAGTTGATTAGGGATAGTCAACACGGTTTTGTGAAGGGTAGATTTTGCCTCTCAAACCTTATTGAGTTCTTTGAGAAGGCAACCAAACAGGTGGGGGAGGGTAAAGGGTGTATATTGGTTTCAGTAAACTGTTTGATACGGTTCCTCACATATTGCCCAACATACTGAGGCATGGGATTGAGGGTGGTTTCGCAGTTTGGATCAGAAATTGGCTAGCTGAAAGATGACAGAAGGTGGTGGTTGATGGGAAATATTCATCCTGGAGTTCAGTTACTAGTGGTGTACCTCAAGGATATGTTTTGGGGCAAGTGCTGTTTGTCACTTTTACAAATGATGTGGATGACAGCATAGACAGATGGATTAGTAAATTTGTGGAGTTGTGGACAGTGCTGAAAGATGTTGCAGGTTACAAAAGGGACATAGATAAGCTGCAGAGCTGGGCTGACAGGTGGCAAATGGAGTTTAATGCAAAAAAGTGTGCGGTGATTCACTTTGGAAGGAGCAACAGGAATTAAAGAGTACTGGGCTAATGGCAAGCTTCTTCGTAAATGAGCAGGGACATCTCAGAGTCCATGTACATAGATCCCTGCCACCCAGGTTGATAGGTTGTTAAGAAGGCATATGGTGTGTTAGCTTTTATTGGTAGAGGGATTGAGTTTCAGAGCCATGAGTTCATTTTGCAGCAGTACAAACTCTCGTGCGGGCCACTTGGAGTATTGTGTATAATCTGGTCACCGCATGATGGGAAGGATGTGGAAGCTTTGGAAAGAGTTCAGAGGTGGTTTGCTAGGATGTTGCCTGGTATGGAGGGAGCGTCTTATGAGGATTGGCTGAGGGACTGGAAGCTTTTTTTTGTTAGAGAGAAGGTTGAGGTGACTTAATTGAAACATATAAAGATAATCAGAAGGTTTGATAGGGTGGATAGAGAGAGCCTTTTTCCTTGGATGGTGGTGGCTAGCACGAGGGGACATAGCTTTAAATTGAGGGATGACAGATATAGGACAGATGTCAGAGGGAGTTTCTTTACTCAGATGTGTAGGGGCATGGAATGTACTGCCTGCAACAGTAGTAGACTCATCAGCTTTGAGGGCATTTAAATGGTCATTGGAGAAACAGATGGATGAAAATGGAATAGTTTAGGAGAGATAGGCTTCAGATTGGTTTCACAGCTCAGCGCAACATAGAGGGCTAACAAGGTCTGTACTGCACTGCAATGTTCTATGTATGACACTGAGTAGCAGCAGCGTGCACTCTCTCCAAGATGCACTGCAGAAATTCATGCAAGATCCTTAGACAGCATCTTCTAAACCCACAACCGCATGCATCTAGAAGAACAAGCTGCAGACACGGTCAAACTACTACCTGCAAGCTCCCCTCCAAGCCACTTGCTATCCTAACTTGGAAATATATCACTGCTTCTTCACGGTCACTGGGTCAAAATCCTGGAGTTCCCTCCAAGGACATTGTGGGTCAACCTGCAGCATATGGATTGCGGTAGGGCAGGGCAGCAGCACACTACCACATTCTCAAGGCCAGCTGGAGACAGGTAATAAATGCTGTCCACGTCCAATGAGTGAATAAAAGAAAGTTCCTCCTTGGTAAATTACTTGACTTCAGTTGCATTAAGAGATTGGAAATGCCTCACTGTGAAAGTGATTCTTAATTCTCTTAAGATTCTGCTGTGCACTGATATGTTGCACCACTCCACACCTCTAAAGCCAGTCCATTGACTACTGTTCCACCCGCAGCAGAATGGGTGAATGTAAAATCTAAAGCCTCATTGATTGACAGGCTAGATACTGGTCATCAGCAAATTCAAAATGCTGACATTATGCTCCCAGCTGCATTTCCTTAACCAAGTGCTACCTAAATCTCTAGAAGATCTCGATGGCAAAATAAACCAGATAAGCATCAGTAAGTCAGCCATCATTGGTTGTGTTTTGGATACCATTCAGTCGCTGCTTTAAAGAACAAACTATGGAGAATTAGATGCAGACTTACCCACTGAATGCAGCTTAAACACATTTCACTTCAAATCAATGGAATGAGTATGAATGCAATCCTTTGAAAGTGTAAGGCTTATTTTTGACTGAAAACAACTGCTCTGTGAAAATAATGTAATGGTAGGATCAAAAATGATCTCCACAAACCAGACTATTAAGGGTTAATTGGACATGACAATGAGCAATTGAAGTAAAGTGGAAAAGTATGTGGAAACAGCCATAATACAAAACAGCCTGTTTTGATTGAAAAGTAACCATGTGACACTAAATTGTCGGTGAGAATAGTCCTTTTAGGTCAACACACAGAGCCACCTGGAGATGTTTTCCTATATAATGGAAAGCCTGGAAAAGCGCTGAAGGTACCATGAAATTATGATACATCATGTAATCTTAGGTTCAGAATATTAGCAATATCAGGGGACTTTGCCCCATTCATTGGATTTCACTTCAGGCTGGAATTTGCAACTGTAAGAAGGCAGTCAGTCTTGTTGTCAACTTAGCACATGCACTATTTGCTGCTGGATTTCAAGTCAGACCGGGGTTTGCAAATGGTGCCAGGATCAGAGTTATAGTCAAAAAAGCTGTACAACAAGGAAGTAGACCCTTCAGTCCAAGTCATCCATGCCGACCAGATATCCTAAATTAATCTAGGCCCATTTGCCAGTATTTGGCCCATACATCTCTGAGCATTGACATAGAGCAGGGTACAACAGGCAGAAGGCAGTGAGACTCGTTATTATACATTTGTTGCTAATAAATGTACTAATGTGCTTTAAAACAAAGCACAATTGCCTTCTTGTAATCATTTTGATCAGACTTTGAAAAACCTGTTATTATGCACTTTCAGTCTAACAATACAAGTAGAAGATGTGACATGGCTCTTATATAAAATACTTTGTGCCAGTCTTCAAAGCAATAGGGCGATATTCACGCAGATATCTTTGGTCAAGGAGGAACAGCATGAAGTACTGGGTAACGAAAACAGATAGGGAAGATATTACAGGGTTTAAGCTATCTATTTCATGTCTTTATAAGTAGATAAATCATTAATCCTGAATAAAAAAAACCCAGCTTAAAAAGAAGCAAGCATTAAATAACAATATACAGGCCAGTCTAACTATCCTACTTGGTGGGCAATTTGCAAAAAAAAAAATTCAGAGTGATAACAAACATCACGTCTACAAAGGATGAGGAGAAATCTTGCGGAAAAAAACTATACTCTTGCCCATTTTAAAAAATATGATTCTTACAACAATCAAAGTTGCTCTTATTCAACACAGAAGGGTCAAGAAAATTCTAAGAATTTTCAACAATCGTCAGGGCAAAAGCTAAGCTAACTTATCGCTGGAATTTTATATTTCAGATTGTTATGCACATTAACTCCAACCCACAAACTCCTGTCATGTAATATCTTGCATCTGCTGCCTCAGCACAAGCTTCTGTTTTTTGTCTTTTGCCATTCTCCTCCATTGTCACCATATAGAGTTATCACATTTCTAATATTTCCGAAGAAAGGTAATGTCCTGAAACGTTAACTCTTCCTCTCCAAATAGCTTCTGCCAAACGTGCTCCTTTTATCCAGCATTTTGTGTATTTATTTTGTATGATTGTTTTGCTGTAATTCTAAGTTGTTGCTGAATGAGTAACAGCAGCTTGGCAAAGTGTTTAACATTGGAGCGCAAAGCTATCTGCACAAACTGAAAGTAACATTGATTCAAGCCTTTAGACTAATAAAAAACATTAAGCATTGGGAAACCAAAGAATGCTTAGGAGCAATTAACTGCTCAAAATATTTCTCTTGAAATCAAAAGTAAAGTTGTTTTCACTCATGCTCATCATGCGACAAATTTATATTTTAGGGATAGATGGATGTAAACTAGACTCAATAGTAATAGCTGGGGTAAAGATGTGTCAGATTGTTTGACGATTCACACTTACTTTCACCCTTGATGGAGCTCAACTTACCTGCACACAAACCTGAAACTGTTCCCACAGTGTCCCTGGTACTTCATCAGGCAAGCAAAGCAAAAGCTCTGTACAACTCCTGAAAAGGATAAATGTTGTAAATATTATTTCAAATACATTTCATGTAACTATTTATTGTGGCAAACTGACCTTTATACTAAAGTCAGCTCTGTACAGAGTGTGATCAGACCTTTACAGGTGTTCCAAAAAAATGACAATGTAATAAAAATCCTAATTATCAAATCTTACAGTAACAATCCAAAAAGTACACAAGTTTAAATACATTACTAATTCAAAAGTTGTTTATACAAATAAAGCATTAAATTATTATACAAATACAAGCATTAAATTATTAAATTCATTCTCACTGATACTTAAATGAAAAGCATTAATCGTTCAATAACTTGAAAGGAAAAATGATGTCATCAGAATCAGATTGTACTGTATAACTTGCTACAGATACAAGTAATCATGCTGCACTAACATAATAAAAACACCTGACAGTAAGAACAAAGTTTCCATAATGGTGTAGGATGTAAGGACATATCAGCACAAAACCAATGTCATCAATGCCTGATGCACTGGCCAGTGGGGTTCAGCACTATCTTGTACAGACCAGTTATTTCTGTTAAAAAGTTCTTAGAGTAATCTTGGAGAGAGAACTATTTTTGATTAATAGTAATCAAAAGGCAGTTATACCATAAAGTCATAGTCCCCTAGATTTGCAGGATTAGCTTAAGCTCATAAATCACTATGTAGCCTTTTGTTTAATTATCAAAAGTGTTAAACATTCAACAAAATTGAACAAAAAGTAGTATATTCGCAAGCTAAAGGCACTGTAACTGAACCAACTGGTGTAATGGTGTATCAGAAACAAATACATCATATTTTTGACATTCTGCTGACAGTTACGTGTGAAAAAGCATTTCCAGTGTGATAAAGGTGAATAAATCTTTAATAAAATTGGCTGTATTTTGGCCATTCAATTCTTTGTGCTTCTGTTAATGCTGTGACAAACTATCTGCAGTCTCCATGCTCAGATTCTCTTCTGGACAGTTTTCAAAATTTTAGTTTTCAAAACACCTATGAATTTAGTTTTTGCCACTGTTACTTGAATGGATTTTTGATTTTACAATATTCTGCATAAAATTTATTAATTTCTTCCTGTAGTTTTTTGATAAATCATTTTATATCCTCTGGTTAAATGACTCGAATCGAATTAGATGAAGTTAACAAAATGCACAATAGCCAGTTGCAGTTTGAATTCAAAAGTGGATAAAAATAAACACTGGGCATTATTCGTAACAGAGGAACACACAATTCTAGCAGCCAAAATGGTACATGAGCCAAGAATAATGCCTCTCATAGCACTTAAACTTTAATTACTGACTCCAACAAACTGTGATATCATGATTTCCACTTTATAAGGACGAGTATCATGGTGACACCAGCTACATATTGTTCACAGTCAATTGCTTTGATTCATGACCAGACCTATAGATAAATCAGTTATAGGATCTGAAATTACTTCAGGTCACTATTGCTACTTTTTCAAAACAAAAATCAAAATATGGATGACACTAACAGAGTTATATCTATTGCCTAAACCCACCCTCCCTGAAAGTGTGCAGATGGATCTTCATTGATTTCCAAACTTCTTGCAGAGATGAGGAAACTAATGATAATAGACAAAACATTTTGGTTTAAATGGCAACAAGGCATTATTTCCCATTACTGCGTTCCATGCCAGAAATGTTTGGCATGCAAGTCTCAGGAAAACACATTTCAATATGATAATCTTCCATAAACAAGATGTTTTGAGACGATTTGTAGCTCAGGTTGAGGTTCTGGATGTAAGTTTGCTCACTGAGCTGGAAGGCTTGTTTTCAGACATTTTGTCACCATACTAGGTAACATCATCAGTGAGCCTCCAGTGAAGTGCTGGTGTTATGTCCTGCTTTCTATTTGTGTCTTAGTTTCTTCTAATTGGTGATGTCATTTCCCTGTTCCTTTTCTCAGGGGGTGGTAAATGGGGTCCAAATCAATGTGCTTATTGATAGAGTTCAGAAATGACATCAACCCAAGGAAACTTAGACAAATGGAAAGCTGGACTAACACCAGGGCTTCACATGAGGCTTACTGACTATGTTACGGGAGGCTTACTTAGTATGGTGATGAAATGTCTAAAAATGAACCTTCCAGCTCAGCAAGCAAACTTTCATCCAGAACAAAATGGATATTACGTTGTGTCAGATACAGATACTTGTAATTTCTTTTCTAGTGACAACCACTTGTCACCAAAAGTGACCAGTTCAAAAGCACAGTTCTTGAAACATTCTCAAGCTTCGTAGATCTGAAAATACAATATAAAAGATAGGTAAGATTTGAAAAGCATTACAAGAACTAAACAGCTCAATGATTTATCTTCACTATAGCTGACATACATTGTCCTGATTGCAAAAATATTGGAACACATACTGACTTATTTAAAATTGCACTCCAACTTACAGTAGAGGTTTACGTGATAGGATTACACATGATAGAAGCTTTAAAGACAGCACAATATTTTTGAGCAGTTCAGTATTGTTGCACGTTTCTCTCTAAATCAACAGATACATGAAGCTAGGGTAAAGTCATAATTCTCCTCAGGCACATTATTTGGCTATCTGAATGCAGACAGACAAGTATTTAGATACAGTTTCCTCGCTAAGAATAACTAGATTGTGAACGAGGAACAATCATACTTCAGCATGAACAAAAAAAGTCTTTTTAAAAAAAAAAATTAGCAACCAGAGTAGGAATGAAAATAAGTTCATGATTGTGCCCTAATCTAGGTTTACCTTAATATTTTAGAGGCAGCTTTTACTTTTGGGGAGGATAATTTATAACAGTAAGGTAATTACACTGTCCTTTAGGACCTGTCAGAACAACTCAAGTAAGACAGTTCAAAAGGTAATCTTTGTTTAATTAATGCAGGTCAGGGCTGAGTGTGAAACTAGAAACATTGGAGCCATTTTTCATGAGGTCCTTAGTAGAGAGATGTCCCAGTTGTCTTCATAAAAAGGGTAAAATAAGTTATTGTTTTAAATAAGCCAATAGCAATTTTGTAAACAAAGGAGTTTCTTGGTGGAATCAGTAAATCGAGGAGAAATATTCTGTTTTCAGTAGAAATTTAAAATATCCAGGTGGGCCTCAATCAAAGATTTAGTTACAAGGCAAGGTATATGAATTTTTACTTGAAATATCCCATGTACACCGTGGTGATCAGTTGCAGGGAATTGCCCTTTTGTCTAGCGATTACCTGCATGCATGTTTATACAGGTAGTCAGCAATTTAGTTTGGAACAAAGAGTCGTAATTTATTGACGGTCAAGGGAATGAAAGAGATAAACGTTAGCAGGGCCTGTACCTTAAACGGAGGAAAAAAACTAACCTGCTCATTCACTTGGGGGGGGATTGGTGGTGGGTGTTCTGCTTAATTTGACAGAGCATGAAAGAGACTAGAAGATTAGAGACTAGAGTCTACCAGGAAAAATGGAACAGGCATGAGTCCTGAAGAAGGGTTACACCCGAAAAATCAACTTCTCCACTTCCCGATGCTGCCAAGCTGTTTGTGTTCTTCCAGTCTCCTGCCTATTTTGGATTCCAGCATCTGCAGTTTTTTTTTGTCTCTAAGTATGGAACAGCTATGCATGAAATTAGGGCTTTTTATTTGTTCATGTGATGTGGCTGTTAGTAGTCAGGTTAGCATTTATTGCCCTTCCCTAATTACTCAAGTTATTGCCTTCAGTAATTGAAATCCTGGGATCATGGGTACATCAGTGCTGTTCAGGAGCGAGTTCCAGGATTCTGAACTTTTGATACAGTGAAGGCAGGGCAGAAGTCAGGATTGTCTGGCTTGGCAAAGGGACTTGCAGGTGGTGATACTACTACCACTCCCGCTTTTTCCAATTCTGAGGCTTACAAGTCTTAGGTTTAGAAAATGTTGACAAGGGAGTTTAGGTAAATTGATTTAATGAGCCTTGCAGATTAGAGACTGCTATTACAGTCAGTGAGTGAGTGAGTGAGCGAGCGAGCGAGCGAGCGAGGTGAGTCGGTGATAGACTGTTGTAACAACATCCTTATTGGCTTAACCCTCTAAAATTTGCATAGGTTCAAAAATACATGAAAAGCATGCTGAGACATGACATAATTGAAGTGAGTTGCAGCAAATGGAGATCACCCATAGTGATGGCACCCAACAACTGTGTGGACTATCAAAGTCAACGCAGTTATGAAATTTGATTTGCATCTTATTCCATGTGTGGGAGACTGCATCAAGGAGCTGGAACAGCAACTCATTTCTACACTGGATTTACTCAGAAGATATTGACAGGTACACTTATCTGAAAGATCAAGGAAATTTCAGCATTCATGACACTAAATGAACTTTATCAATTGAAAATATCTGGTGTGAAGAATGCACCAACCACATTTCAAAGACTAACTAATTAGGTCATTTTGGGATTACACAATTGTGTCATGTTTGTAGATGACCTGATAATTTTTAGTCACACATGGAAGCAACATTTGGAGCATCTATCAGAATTGTTTGATCGATTTCAGGAGGCAGGGTTGTCGATAAACCTGGCTTGGTCAAGTACGTGTGAGTGTGTGATGGGGTATAAGCCTGTGTATAAGGGTATAAGGGTGCGTATGTGGGAGTGCGGGGTGGGGGCAGGGTGGATGTGCGCGCGTATGAGAACAAGCTTATGTATGAAAAGGGACAGACAGAATACGTAGGTGTTTGGGTGTGCGTAGGTGTGCATGCTACCATTGGGTGACCACCCTCCAAGGCGGACTTCAGGACAAGCAACAACACAGAGTGGCCAAGCAAAGGATAATAGCCAAGTTCGGTACCCATGGCTCGATCAGGACTTTGGGTCACACTACAGATGACCCCATTGCACCATACACACACACTCTCTTATGGACACTTGCACTCCCCCCACTCATATCCACGCACGCTTATATCCCATGAGACACACACATACTTGATCATGCTTACACAAACGCTTTCATGTGCACTCAACCCACACGCATGCACACTGTCTCTCTTGCATGCGCACAGGGAGGTTTATGGGGCGAATTTGTATTTGCAGAATTACATTTTATTTTGCTCAAAAACTACACAAATCCATGCAAGATTCTTTAAGTCCCACTTTAGAAATAGAACCAGTCTGACTCAACATTGGGATACAGATAGATTTTAACTTCACACCTGTAAGGCACTGCCTGAGCAGAGATGGTACCCATTGTTAGAAAAGCTAAAGCCATCTTGAGAATGTAACTTAAAAGGAACTCCTGGATTTATATATAAAAGAACTGAAACTAGCATATCCTATTCTAAAAGATGAAAGACAATCTAAATTTGTTTAATATATCTTTACAGCTCCATGACACTATAACCCTTTTGCTATAAATTTGATTTTATACTCCATAACCACCTGAAAGAGCAGCACTTCAAAAGCTCGTGCTTCCAAGTAAATCTGTTGGACGATAACCTAGTGTTGTGATTTTTAACTTTGCATACTCCAGTCCAACATCAGTGCCTCCATATCATGGCTCAAGATTGGCATATGTAAGAGTAGATATACCATGCCATAAGATTGCAGACAGTGGTTGAATATAGTTCTGAAGGACCACAGGGCCTCATTGATACCCAGACTAGAGTTGGTAGATCTATTCAAAATCTGTCCCATTTAGCACGTGATCATGCTATACAACATGAAAGATATCCTCACGGTAAAGGCAGTAGTTTATCTTCATAAGGACTGTGTGGTGGTTACTCCTGTTATTGAATTGGTGAAGGTTCAGTAGGTTTTGCCTCTGCTGACAATCCAATCTAGCAGCTTTAGTTCCTTTACAACTGTGCTAGCTAGATCAGAAGGGCTGCTCGCAAACAAGTTGGGTGATGGACAGTGTTCTGGTTGAGTGAACTCATTGTGCTCTTGCTACGCATCATGCTTCTTCCAATTTGTGTTCAACATGGAGCAATATGATTCATCAGCCAAGGGAGGAAAGATTAGGGTTGGGTCGGCAGGAAAGGAGGAGATGGCAAGGAGTACATGTCCTCAATCAGAAGTTTGACCCAATGTCATGAAATGTGGGATTCAGAGTTAATGGAGGACTTTGATGGCAATTCTCTCTTGCTTGCATACCACTAAGGGATTCCATCCTGCCAACGTAATAAGACACACCCAGCGACAGTGATGGTCCGACCTGGGACCCAAAGAATCATGCATCACACAGAGGGCGAGACAGAGCAGTGGGGAAAGGGTGTTGACAGAGACAGCCTATTGCTTGACTAGTCTGCAGAGAAGATACAAATAAAAAAAAAGGACTTTGCAAGGTCAACAGGGCTGGTCTTGACATTGTTGAGTGCTTAGGTTTAATTAGTCTTAGGCTTCATAATGGTTTGCTACAGAATGGCTTGCCAGGTAATTTCAGTGACTAGGAGAAAGTGAGGACTCCAGATTCTGGAGATCAGAGTCAAACATGTGGTGCTGGAAAAGCACAGCAGGATAGGCAGCAGCCAAGGAACAGGAGAACCGACCTTCCGGGCATAAGCCCTTCATCAGGGATTGTGGGCTGGGTGTTGGAGAAGGGGACTGAAAGATAAGTGGGAGGGGTGGAAGAGGTAGCTGATAAAGCGATAGGTAGATGCAGGTGGGGGTGATGATCTGTCTGAGCAGAGGGTGGAGTGGATAGTCAGGAAGGAAGATGGACAGGTAGGACAGTTCAAAAAGGATGGTGCTGAGTTGGAGGGTTGGATCTGGTTAAATCGATGTTGATGCGATGTGGTTGGAGGGTCCAAAGTCAGAAAATGAGGCATTCTTCCTCCAGATGTCAGATGACTAGGATTTGGTAATGGAGGCAGCCCAAAAGTTGCATGTCCTTGATGGAGTAGAAGGCAGAGGTGAAGTGAAGTGATGTGCCACAAGTGGGGAGGTTGTTTGGTGAGTTTTATTCAGAGAGGTTCTTTACAATGTTCCTCGAGTTGACGTCCAATTTCCCTAGCATACAGAAGACTAGATCAAGAGCAATTGACACAGCAGATGAGGTAGGAGAAAGTGAGGACTGCAGATGCTGGAGACCAGAGTTGAAAAGCGTGGTGCTGGAAAACACAGCAGGCCAGGCAGCATCCGAAGAGCAGGAGAATGAGGCTGGTGTGCCAAGCGAGCTGAGTTAAAAAGGTGGGGTGGGGGTGAGGCAAGGAGGGGCACTGGGAATACGATAGGTGGAAGGAGGTGAGGGTGAGGGTGATAGGCCAGAGAGGGGGTGGTCGCAGAGAGGTCAGGAAGATGATTGCAAGTCAAGAGAGTGGTGCTGAATCCAGGGGTTGGGACTGAGATAAGGTGGGGGGAGGGGAAATGAGGAAGCTGCAGAAATCGACATTCATCCAGTGTGGTTAGAGGGTTCCTAGGTGGAAGATGAAGCGCTCTTCCTCCAGGCGTTGTGTGGCCAGGGTCTGGCGATGGAGGCGGCTAAGGACCTGCATGTCCTTGGCGGAGTGGGAGGGGGAGTTAAAAGTGTTCAGCAAAGGGGCGGTTGATGCAGGTGTCCCAGAGGTGTTCCCTGAAACATTCCACAAGTAGGGCGGCCCGTCTCCCCAATGTAGAGGAGACCACATCGGGTGCAGCGGATACAGTAAAAGTTGTATGTGGAGGTGCAGGTGAATTTGCGACGGATATGGAAGGATCCATTGGGGCCTTGGATGGAGGTGAGGGGGGAGGTGTGGGCACAAGTTTTACACTTCTTGCAGTTGCAGGGGAAGGTGCCGGGAATGGAGGTTGGGTTGGTGGGAGGTGTGGACCTGAGGGAGTCACGGAGGGAATGGTCTCTCCGGAACGCTGATAGGGAAATATATCCCTGGTGGTGGGGTCTGTTTGGGAGGTGGCAGAAATAACGAAGGATGATACGATGTATCCGGAGGTTGGTGGGGTGGAAGGCGAGGACCAGTGGGATTCTGTCCTGGGGGCGATTGGAGGGGCGGGGTTCAAGGCCAGAGGTGCAGGAAGTGGAGGAGAACATCATCGACCATGTTGGAGAGGAAATTGCGGTCTTTTAAGGAGGCCATTTGGGTTGTGCGGTAGTGGAATTGGTCCTCCTGGGTAGATGAGATGTTTGGATATGTAAGGATCCTTTGGGGCTTGGATGGAGAGGAGTGGGAATCAAGTATGGGCACAGGCTTTACACCTTTTGTGGTGGCAAGGGAAGGCATTGGAAGTGGAGGGTGGGTTGGTGGAGGGCATGTACCTAATGAAGGAGTTGCAGAGGGAATGGTCTCTGCAGAATGCTGATGGGGTGGGAAGGGAAATATCTCTCTGGTAACAGGGTCTGACAGTAGGTGACAGAAATAGCGGAAGATGGTGGTGGGGTGGAAGGTGAGGACCGGTGGGAGATTCCATCCTTGTCGCAGGTAGATGGATGGGCTTCAAGGACAGAGGTGCACTAAGTTGAGGTAGAGATGTACTGGAGGGCATTATTGATCATGTGGGGAGGTGCAATCCAGATAGCTGTCAAAGAGTTGGTGGGTTTGAAGTAGATATCCACGTTGAGTTGGTCACCAGAAATGGAGATCGCGGGGTCCAAGAAGGGGAGGGATATGTCACAGATGGTCTCAGTGAACTGGAGGTCAAGTGGAAGGTGTTTGTGAAGCTGATGAACTGTTCAACTTAGTCACGGGAGCACAAAGTGGCTCCGATACACACAGTCATCAACATAGTGGAGGAAAAGGTGGGGAATAGTGCCAGTGTAACTACAGAAGATGGACTGTTACAGATGTTATGTGGATGTGGGTGAACTGCACCTCAGTCTTAAAAGCTAGCAGAACTACCTGACAACACCAAGTGTTCTGGATAAAGGTAACAATGTAGCACTTGGTCAAAAGCTAGATTAGCTGATTGCCTGGAAACGACAAAACAAATTTGAATTATACCAGTTTAAATTATACCCTGAAAGATACCAAATTCCAATCAAGTTTGAATTTAGTATTTTGATAATCTTAAACGTCAATAACACAATCAAATTCTTTGGGGGTAAAAGCCCAGGGAAAATTGAATAGTTGGAAGGAGAACACCTCCATCCAAAGCCCCAAAAGGATCCTTCCACATCCAGCAGAGATCTTCCTGCATATCTAAACACTTCATCTACTGTGTCCATTGCTCTCTATGCGGTCTGCTCTACACTGGAGAGCCTGGACGACAGACTTCTGCAGATCGGAGTTATTGGAGGAATACTAGAGAGGTTATGGTAGGGGATATTAACTTTCCAAACGTAGACTGGGACTGGCATAGTGTTAAGGGGGTTGGAGGAATTTGTTAAGTGTGTACAAGAAAATTTTCTGACTCTCAATGTGGATGCACCAGTATAGAAGGTGTAAACGTGATGTACTCTAGGGAAATAAGGCAGGCGACTGAGGTATCAGTGGGGGAAGCACTTTTTGGCCAATGACCATAATACTATTGGTGTTAAAATAACGATGAGAAAAAAAGGATAGATCAAATCTAAAAGTAAAAGTTTAAATTGGAGGCTGGTCAATTATGACAGCATTAACCAAGAACTTTGAAAAGTTGAACGGGGGCATTTGTTCGCAGGTAAAAAAGGGACAGCTATAACATGAGAAGCCTTCAAAAATGAGATAACAAGAATATCTTCCTATTACGATGAAGGGCAAGGTTGGCAGATGGAGGGAATGCTGGAGGATGAGAGAAATTGTGGTTTTTAGATTAGATTAGATTAGATACAGTGTGGAAATAGGCCCTTCGGCCCAACAAGTCCACACTGACCCGCTGAAGCATAACCCACCCATTCCCGTACATTTATCCCTTTACCTAACACGACGGGCAATTTTAGCATGGCCAATTCACCTGACCTGCACATCTTTGGACTGTGGGAGGAAACCGGAGCACCCGGAGGAAACCCACGCAGACACGGGGAGAACGTGCAAACTCCACACAGTCAGTCAGTCGCCTGAGGTGGGAATTGAACCCGGATCTCTGGCGCTGAGGCAGCAGTGCTAACCACTGTGCCACCGTGCCGCCCACTTGGTCAAGCAAAAGGAAGCATATGTCAGGTTTAGACAGCCCATGGACTGAGTAAATCCCTAGAAGTGCATAAAGGCAGGAGGAGTATACTTCAGAGGGCAAAAAGGGGACACAAGATAGCTTGTAGGCAAACAGGGTTACAGAGAATCCAAAGGGATTCTCCAAATACATTAAGGACAAATGGGTAACTAGGGAGAGAATAAGACCCCTTAAAAGATCAATAATGTCACGTATGTGGAACTGCAGGAGATGGGGGAAAGATATTAAATGAGTCTTTTACATCAGTGTGTTTGCTGTGGAAGATATGGAAGACAGACAACATGGGGAAACAAATAGCAACATCTTGAAAAATGTCCAGATTACAGAGATGGCGGTGTTGGATAACTTAAAACAAAGGTGGATAAATCCCCAGGACCAGTCCAGATGTATCTTACAACTCTGTGGAAGCTGGGCCCCTTGCTGAGACATCTGTATCAACAGCCACAGGTGAGGTGTTGGAGAGACTAGAGGTTGGCTAACATGGTGGCACTATTTAAGAAAAGTTGTAAGGAAAAGGCGGGGAACAACAGACTTTGCGAACCTGATATCAGTGGAGGGCACGTTGTTGGAGGGAATTCCAAGGAACACTATTTGCATGTTTTTGCAAAGGCAAAGACTGATTAGGAATAGTCAACATGGTTTTGTGCATGGGAAATCATGTCTCACTATTTCTTCAAAAAACTCAATCAAGTTAATGAACAGGACTGAAGAGGGCACAGCAATGGGCGTGATCTAGAAGTACTTCAGGAAGGCATTCAACAAGATTCCACACGGTAGACTGGTTAGCAAGATTAGATCACATGGAATACGGAACTCTCTCAAAAAGGTAGAAAACAGACAGTGGTGGTGGAAGGCTGCTATTCAAACTGGAGGCCAATGACCAATGGAGTGCCACAAGTAGCAGTGCTGGGGTCACTGCTTTTCGTCATTTATATAAATGATTTGGACGAGAACATCAGAGGTATAGTTACTAAGTTTGCAGATGACACAAAAACTGGAAGTGTATGGACAGCAAAGAAAGTTACCTCCGAATACAACAGAATCTTGATCAGATGAGTAAATGCTGAAAAAGCACAGCAGGTCTGGCAGCATCCAAGAAGCAGGAGAATCGACGTTTTGGGCATAAGCCCTTCTTCAGGAATGAAGAAGGTGTGCCAAGCAGGCTAAGATAAAAGGTAGGGAGGAGGGACTTGGGGGAGGGGCGTTGGGAATGCGATAGGTGGAAGGAGGTTAAGGTGTGGGTGATAGGCCGGAGAGGAGGTGGGGCGGAGAGGTCGGGATGATGATTGCAGGTCAAGGCGGCAGTGCTGAGTCTGAGGATTGGGACTGGGAATTCATACACTAAACAAACTTCAGTCCCAATCCTCGGACTCAGCACCACCTTCTTGACCTGCAATCTTCTTCCCAATGTCTCCGCCCCACCCCCTCTCCGGCCTATCACCCTCACCTAATCTCCTTCCACCTATCGCATTCCCAACGCCCCTCCCCCAAGTCCCTCCTCCCTCCCTTTTATCTTAGCCTGCTTGGCACACCTTCCTCATTCCTGAAGAAGGGCTTATGCCCGAAACATCGATTCTCCTGCTACTTGGATGCTGCCTGACCTGCTGCGCTTTTCCAGCAACACATGTTTCAGCTCTGATCTCCAGCATCTGCAGTCCTCACTTTCTCCCAGATGGGTTAAAGGGCTGAGGAGTGGCAGATGGAATTAAATTTAGGTAAATGTGGGGTATTTTGGTACGGCAAATTAAAGCAGGACATATACACTTAATGGTAAGATCCTGGGGAGTGTTGCTCAGAGGCCTTGGAGTCCAGGCTCATAGTGGAATTTTAGGTCAAGAGGACTGTTTTTTTTAAAAAAAAAAGTGTTTGGTAAGCTTGCCTTTATTGGTCACAGTATTGAGTACTGGAGTTGGGAGGTCATGTTTGCAGCTGTATAGAACATTAGTTAGGCTACCTTTGAAATACTGTGTGCAATTCTTGTTTCCCTGCTATAGGAAGGATATTGTGAAACTTGAGGGTTCAGAAAATGTTCAAGGATGTTGGAAGGTTTGAGCTATAGGGAGAGGTTGAATACTCCAGGGCTATTCTCCCTGGAGCATTAGCAGCTGAGGAGTGACCTTACAGAGGTTTATAAAATAATGAGGGGCATAGATAGGGGAAAACAAAGTTGTTTCTTTAGGGTGGGGGTTTCCAAAATTAGAGCACTTAGGTTTAAGATGGAGGAGAAAGATATAAAAGGGACCCAAGGGGCAACATTTTCATGCAGAGAATGGGGTGTATGGCATGAGCTGCTGGAGGAAGTGATGGAGGGTGATACAATTACAGCATTTAAAATGCACTGGGATGGGTATTATGAATATGAAGGGTTGAGAGATAATCAGCCAAATGCTGGCAAATGGGGCAAAAGTAATGTAGGATCTCTGTTCGGCATGGACAAGTTGGACTGAAGGGTCTGTTTCCGTGCTGCATAGCTCCATGACTAACTCTATGAACGGAGACTCGTATGGGTGTAATGACCCCCCCCCCCCCTCCATACAATACTATTTTGTGATTCAAAGAATTTACACCCAAAGTATTGAACTGTTTTTAGAGGCTGATGGATCTGGTGTTAATTTAAAATTTAATTCCATATTTAATTAAGTACATTCACTCTTCTCATGCTTTCTAACACTGACATATGAAGGCAGTAAGATATCTATTTTCAGTGGGCTTTTGAGCTCATTTCAAGAATCAAAACTCTGTAGATAAAAAGGGAATCTGAACATGTAATGCTAACAGTCCACTCACAGGAATTAAGGAAATTGAATTACTAAGAGTCTAAATGGGAGTAAGCCTCGCTACACCATTCCACAAGATTATGGCAGATCCCTCCAAGACTCAACTCATCTTTCATGTTCGCTCCTCAATAACACAAATAAATCTACTCATGCAGGGCTATGCCAAGCCTTGGTCAGGTCTGCCCACTCAATGCTTGCACTGAAATCTTTGTGCTATATTAATCCGTTCAACTGTGATTGTCGTCACTCAGCTCGAGAAGGAGACTGTACATACATGGTTCCTGACCACACAAGATAAGAAATAGGAGCAGAAGTCTATCCTGTCATTCTACAAGATCATGGCTCATCTGCCCCAGGCCCCTCAACACCTTAGTATCACAGAAATCTTTTTACCTCCTGAGTATTTTGCGATCAAACCTCCACAAATCTCTGGGGTAGAGAATTGCAGACATTTGGTACTGTCAGAAGAAAGTCCTCCATATTATAATTTAAAAACTCTTCCCTTATTCTGCAACTGCCCCCCAAGTTCAAGATTCCTCCATTAGCAGAAACATTTCTCAAATTTACCCTGATAAGAATTTACAGCCCCCTTTAATCCCTTAAACTCTAATAAATGAAGGCCAACACATTTAGCTGCTTCTTGATAAGTCAACTTCTTTATCCCAGGAATCAACTAAGTGAACTGCCTTCAATGCCAATATACCCTGTCTTAAATAGAGGGATAAAACTATGCACAGTACTTACTAACACCCTCTCATAACATGACTTATAGAGCTTTACAGTCAGAAGTCTACAGAATGGAAACAGGCTCTTCAGCCCAACTAGTCTCATTTGCCAGCATTTGGTCCATATCCCAAAACACCTTTCCCTTTCATGTGTTTCCCTTCAGTATGGAAACAGGCCATTTGGCCCAACAAGACCTTCCAAAGTGTAACCCATCTAGACACATTCCCTTACCTACATTTACACCTGACTAATGCAGCTAACACTATGGGCAATTTAACTTGGCTAATTCACCTGTCCAGCACATTTTGGATTGTGAGAGGAAACCGGAGCATACCAAAGCAGACACAGGGGAATGTGCAAACTCCACACAGTCGCCCGAGGTGGGAATCGAGCCCGGGGCCCTGGCACTGTGAGGCAGCAGTGTTAACCACTGAGCCACTATGCTGCCCAATGTAACCTAAATGTTTTTAAATGACAGAATTGAACTCTCCTCCACCACTACCTCTCGCAGCCTGTTCCAGACTCTCAGCACCCTCTCGAAAAAAAATTACCCCTCTGGACTCTTAGATCTCTTCCCCCTCACCTTAAACCTATGCTCTCTAGTTTTAGGCTCTCTTACCATGGGGACAAACTTTCAGCTATCTACCTTATTTACGCCTCTCATGATGTTATAGATCTCTATAAAGGTCACTCTCAGTCTCCTACATTCTAGGGAAAAAAAGAGTCCCAGCCTATCCAACCCCTCCTTATAACTCAAATCTTCCAGACCAGGTTGCATCCTACTAAGTCTTTTCTGCACTCTTTCTAGTTTACTAATTTCCTTTCTATAGTAGGGTGACCAGAACTGCATGCAGTACTCCAAATGTAGCCTCACCAACATCTTGTACAGCCTGCAACAAGAGTTCTGTAATTCAATGCTAGGACAGATTTTCTAGTTTTAAATGCCAAACTCCAAATTCCTTGCAATAAGAACAGGGACTAGGATCCTAGCAAAAAAGCTGAATAGGATGGTCACAAGGACTTTAATACTTGGAATGCAAGTAACCCTATTGGTAGCTTCACTAGGTTGACACACCATTTTCAGGAATGCCTGGTGTTGTTCTCTATATGCCCTCCTGTAGTCTCTACTGCCCCCTCATGTAGCCATGCTGTATCAGCCTTATTTTACCATGCACTTCCAAGTATCTGCAATCTCAAACTTAACAATGAACTCTTAAACCTTAGCAGCTCTCAAGGTCAGGCGAATTGGCCTTGAATTTCCTGTCATCTGCCTCCCTTGAAGGAGGTGTTACATTAGCCTTTTTTCTTTTTCCAGTCGTCTGGGATCCCTCGCTCACTCCAGTGATTCCTGAAGGATAACCAATTCTTCCACAAGCTATTTCCTTTGGAACCCTGGGTGTAATCCATTTGATCTGAGTGATTTATCCATTTTCAGACCTTTCAACTGCCCCAGCACCTTAGTGATGGCCACTGCACTCACGTCTGCCCCCAACTCTGGAGGTTCTGATGTGTTACTAGTATCTTCCACCATGAAGATTGACGTAAAGTACCTTTTGAATTCTTGAACCATTTAATAAAAGGCAAAAAAAAAGGGAGAGGTTTAGCAACATCTTGGGAGAGAAAGACAAAAAAAACTCTTTAGTAAAGAGTCATATCAGACTTGAAATGTTAACTTTGTTTCTTTATCAGACCAGAAACTCAAAATAAGAGCAAAGTAAACTTTAAATAAAAGTCTGTTCAGAGGGAATATATAGGAATTAAAGGAGCATACAACTTAAAAGCAGAAGTTAGTCCAGGGAGAGAAGGAGAAACTGCTCAAGGAATCAGATTCATTAAAAGTACAGTTGGTCAATATTGGACTCTTACACGGAAATGTTGAAGGAAAAAAGGTTCTCCACATTTTTACTATCTAACACTATGTCCAACACAGACATCCTTTAAGTAAAATACTACTATAAATGCAGGAATTTCCTTTGAGTCTTTGAATAAAAATCTGTAAGAAACTGTTTGCTGTTTAAAAGTATAAATTTTACATTTCTTTGCTTAAAAAAGCACACATACCAACATTCAGCTCATATAATCAGTATTTAACCAGCCATCAATTCTGAACTTCATTTTGTTAGGGTGCACTAACATCTGTGCTTAATAAAGCAATATTTCACATCTTCTCTTATTGCTTTGAAAAAGATCCAAACCATGTTGAAACAATCAAGACATCATCGATATTGTTGAGTAATTGTTTTTTTTTTAAAAAAAACCAAACATTCCATGCTGCAAAGGACTAAATTAAAGATTACGATGCTCGGCAACAATTTTCTACTAACAAAGTTAACAAGAAGTAAAATCACTGAAAAACAACATGGTTCAAACCAAAATTTAAGAAAAAAAAAAGGAGGTAACAAAAAAAAGTTACTATTAACATCAACTAGTTTCCAAGAGTATTATCAGATTGTGAACAGCAACATAAGCAACTCAAATCATATTTCAAAAAGCCAAACTGTTCCAGAATAACATGCAATTTAAATACCTAACTTGGGCCATAAATTGAGGGGTAGACCACAGTTTCTAACTCACAATGTCATTTTTACTTCAATCACGTGACAAAGAAAACAGTAACTCAAAATGGACTTTATACATGAATTTCTTACGGAATAGTGCAGTTCTCAATTGCTACAAAACGTACCCAAGCTGAAAAGACTGCACTGCACATGCCGATTCATCTGTTACATACCAGCTTAGGAAAGCATTGGAGATAAACTGACAATTGTGATCTTCAAATAGAAAATGCTGGAATTGCAGGCCAGGTCAGTAAAAAGCCACATTAATCTTTATGGCATAATCTTTGTGCAGGGGTATCAAAAATGATTACGCCTTGAAATGTCAAATATTTATTTCTCAGTATTAACTGGCACATAAAAACAAAAGTTTGTTGGAACGTTCTAATTTCAGAATCTCCAGTTTCCCCAACCAATCCCCAAACCACTTGTGATCCTGGAAGGATCTGTTGCTCCAGTCTGAAATCAGATGTAGTCAACGCATTAATGATTAATTCATACTCCGGTTTATTTTGATAACACTAGAACCATTGGTCATGGCGAGACAAAATATGCTGTTTAAAAAATTAAGACTTGCGTGACAAGTGGGATAATCAAATTTCTCCAATTTGACAATGTTGAATTTAATTTAGAAAGATGCTTAACAGTTTGTTCTGTGCTGTGGACGTATTAAAATCTTCAATGAGTTGCTTATCTCACAAATTAGAACCATTTTCTTTACAGAAAAAGACGACTGAGAGGATTCACATCTTTTGGATTTCCACTGATCAGAAGCTGAACTGGACTAGCCGCATTGACATTGTGGCTACAAGAACAAGTTAGAGGCTGGAAACGTTACATCAAGAACTCACCTCTCAACTTAATGCACAAATCAAGGGTGTGATGGAATACTCTCCACTGAGCTTGAAAATGCACCTCCAACACAAGTATCTAGACAGTTTTCAAGGGAAGCCACCTTACATGATTGGCAACTCATCATCTCTTTCAATATTCACTCCCTTCTTCACTGAAGTACAGTAGCAGCAGAGTGCACCATGTGCAAGATACACTACAATAAACTTACCAAAGCTCCTGAGACAGCAGCTTCCAAACCTGCAATTTTTGACATTTAGAAGGACAAGATAAATGGAGTACACCACCACCTGCAAGTTCCCCAAGCTATAATCATCTGGACTTAGAGCCATATCACCATTTCTTCTGTGAAGACTTTCTGAAAATCTTAGGATTCACTCATTCGAGCAGCAGAGCAAGTGTACCTACACAACACAGACTGCAGCAGTTCAAGGAGACCGCTCACCACTATGCTGAAGGTCATATGGGGATGGATAATACCTGCTAGTCTAGTCAGCCATGCCCAGATCCCATAATGGATTAAAAATAAGTCAACTAACCACTCAAACCTGGAAATTAAGCCTCCAGAGGCCTGGATCTATTGATGAATCTATTTTTGAAGTACAGGAACATAGAAAGTAGATGGAGTTGGCTATTCGGCCCTTCAAAGTCCTGTGTAATCATTCAATATGACCATGGCTAATCATGCAATCTCAGCATCTCATTCCCGCTTTCTCTCCATAACCCTTGATCCTTTAGCTGCAGGGGCCATGTCCAGCTCCCTCTTCAATAAATCTAATGAAACGGGCCCCAACAGCTTCCTGTGGGAGAGACTTCACAACCGAGTGATGAAATTTTCCTCATCAGTCCTGAATGGCTTACCTTTTATTCTTAGATTGTCACCCCTCGTTCTGGATTTCCCCAATGTCAGGAACATCCTTCCAGCATCTAGTCTGTCCAGTCCCATCAGGATTTTATATGTTTCTTTGAGATTCCCTCCTCATTCTTCTAAATTCTAGTGAACACAAGCCCAGTCAATCCAGACTTTCCTTACATGTCCTGCCATCCTGGGAATCAGTCTGATGAACCTTTGCTGGACTCTCATTAGCAAGAATCTACTTCCTCAGATTAGGAGACCAAAACAGCACACAATACTCAAGGTGTGGCCCCACTAAGGCCCTGTATAACTGCAGCACAACATCCTGATTCTGACACTCAATTCCTCTTGCTATGAAAGCCAGCAGATCATAAAATCCCCAGTGTGGAACAGGTCATTTGGCCCAACAATTCCACACAGACCCATTCCTCTATTACTCTACATTTACCCCTGACTAATGCATTTATCTTACATATCCCTGAACCCCACTATGGGCAATTTAGCATGGCCAATTCACCTAAACTACATATCTTTGGATTGTGGGAGGAAACCAGCAGACAGGGGGAGAATGTGCAAACTCCCTACAGAGACACAGTAGCCTGAGGCTAGAATCTAACCTGGGTCCCTGGTGCTGTGAGGCAGCAGTGCTAACCACTGAGCCACTATACGTCATTAGTTTTCTTCACCGCCTGCTACACCTGCATGACAACCTTCAGTGACTGTTCGACCGTAACACCCAGGTCTTGTTGCACCTCACATTTTCCTAAAATGCCACCATTCAGATAATCTGCCTTCCTGTTTTTGCAACCAAAGTGGATAAACTCACATTATAATGCATTTGTCAAGTATTTGCTCACTCGACCAGTCTAAGTCACCCTGCAGCCTCTTAGTATTCTCCTCAGGATGCTCACTGCCACTAGCTGAGTGTCATCTGCAAAGATGGAGATATAGCGTTCAATTCCTTTGTCCAAATAGTTAATGCATATTGTGAGCAGCTGGGGTCCCAGCACTGAACCCCACAGCACCCCACTAATCACTGCCTGCTACTCTGAAAAGGAGTTTATTCCAACTCTAATTCCTATTTGCCAACCAGTCCTCACCCATATCAATACATTACCTCCCATACCATGAACTTTAAATTTTCCTTACTAAGCTCACCTTTTGTCAAAAACCTTTTGAAAGTCCAGGTTCACAACAGCCACTGATTCATCCTTGCCCACTCTACTGGTCACATCCTCAAAAAAAAATGCCAGAAGATTTGTCAAGTATGACTTCCCTTTCGTGATTCCACCTGACTTGAACAAATTCTGTCAGCGCTTTCCTAATGCTCAATTATTACATGCTTAATAATTAAGGCCAGCTTTTTCTCCATCACCAAAGCCAGGCTAACTGGCCTAGAATTCCCTATTTTCTCTCGCTCTCCCTCCTTTTTTGTAAAAGAAAAGTGGGGTTGCATTAGCTACCTCCTGTATATTGGAGCTCTACGAGAATTAACAAGATATTGGAAAATGATCACCAATCTGTCCGCTCTTTGTAGGGCAACTTCCTTAAGTACTCTGGGATGCAGAATATCAGGCACTGGACTTGTTGGATTTTAACCACATCAGTATCCCCAAAACCATTGTCTGACTAAGGATTTCCTTCAGTTCCTCTTTCATGCTTGACCCGCTGTCCCCTAGCATTTCCCGACTGTGTCCTTCCTCCTCAGGTGAAGACCGATCAGAGTATTTGTTCAACTGGTCTGCCATCTTCTTTGTTGTCCATTATGAAGTCACTGGATTGTAATTGTAAGAGACCTATATTTGTCCTCACCAGTCTCTTCACAAATCAATAGAAGCTTTTGCAGTCAGTTATATTTTCCACAAGCTTACTATCATATCCTATTTTCCCCTTTCTGAATTAAACCATTTGTTCTCCTCTGCTGAATTTTAAACTTCTCCCAGTCCTCCCCTTTACTGATTTTTCTGGCAATTTATATACTTCCTCTTTGGCTTATACACTATCCCTGATTTCCCTTGCTAGCAGTGATTGAACCACCTTCCCCGTTTTACTCTTACACTAGGTAGAGATGTACAATTATTAGAAGCTCATCCATGTGTTCTTTAAACGTCTGCCATTGCCTATCCACTGTCAAACCCTTATATACCTGTGGCCAGCTTATCCTAGCCAGCCCATGCTTCAGACAAACATTAGCTTTCTTTAAGCTCAGGACCATGATTTCAGATTTAATTGGATTACTCTCCATCTTAAATGGAGAATTCTACCATATCATGGTCATTCTTCCCTAAAAGATTTTGCACCACAATATTGTTAATCTTTTCTCATTAGACAATACCCAATCGAGGATGGCTTGCTCTCTAGTCAGTTCCTAGACATATTGGTAGAGGTAACCATCCCTTACACATTCCAGCAAATACTCCTCCATCACACTGCTACCAGTTTGATTAGTCCAAATCAATATGCAGGTTGAAGTTACCCATAATGTAACTGCTGTACCCTTATAGCATACACTTCTAAATCTCCTGTTTGATACAATCTCTAAACTCACAATTACTGTTGCTCGGCGACCTGTACACAACTCCACTAATGTCTTATTTCCTTCGGTATTTCACAGCTCCACTCAGATGCCAAATCCCTCCAGGCTAACACTCCTTAACTAGCAACGCTACCCCACCTCCCTGTCTAGCTTTCCTAAAAATTTAATAATCCCGATCATAGAGTTCTCATCCTGGGTCACCCTGGAGCCAGATCTCCATGATCCCAATTACATCATTTCCATTAATAACTGTGCAGTTAATTCATCCACGTTATTACAAATGCTCCTCGCATTGAGACAACCTTCAAGCTCAATTTTCTTGCCATTTTTGAATCATGGTGCAATGGGGCCTTTGATTTGTGTCTTTGGTTTCTCTCCCTTCTATTTTCACTCTTCCCCTTGCTATCTTTAGTTTCTGTCGCCACTTTACTTCCTGCAAAGATCCCCATTCCCCTGCTATATTAATTTAAACCCTCCCAACAGTATGAGCAAACGCTCCCTTGAGACATTGGTTCCAGTCCTACCCAGGTACAGACTGTCTGGTTTGTAGTGGTCCGACCTCACGCAGAACTGGTTCCAGCAATTTGAATCCCTCCCATTTGCACTATTCTTCAAGCCACATATTCATCTTTGCTATCCTGCTATTCTTACTTTAACGCATGATATTGGTAGCAATCCAGAATTACTACCTTTGAAATTTTAGTTTTACTCCTAACTCCCTAAATTCAGCTAGTAGAACCTCATCCTTTTTTTTAAAAAATATATCATCGGTGCCCATATGCATTATGACAACTGGCTGTTCACACTCCCCCTCCAGAATGTCCTTCAGCTACTCAGACATCCTTGATTCTTGCACCATGGATGCAACATACCATTCTGGACCACCGCTTGATTCCAGAGACACACCTGTCTATTCCCCCTACAAATGAATCTACTATCACTTAGTTTGCCACTATTTTTTCTGCCCTCCTGTGAGGAGAGCCAGTCATGAACATGGTTCCTGCTGCCTGCCTGCAACTGGTGAGCCATCTCTCCCAAAAGTATCCTCAGAAAATTGCCTGATCTTAAACCAGTGAACAATCCACTCTGCTACTTGTACTCTTCAGTCTTTGACCTACCTTTTGACTAATAAAGGTGCATCTCAATAAAGAGGTCCCCTGTACTACTTTTCTGCTTTTCTACCTTCCAACTTTTCTTCTGTCTGCTGGTCACCCATTCCCTATCTTCCTCAGTAATTTTTATCTGTGCTGCAACCGACTTAGTGAAGGTGCTATCCACAATTCCCTCAGCTTCACGGACATACCAATGCAAATCCAGCCACAGCTCCAAGGCTGTCAAGTAGTTAAAGAGGGAAATACTACCAGAGGCAGTTGTTCCTACAAGTCATTAGAAAAATGTGTAGTGACAACAGGCCAGTGGGCAGCCAATAATGCCCAAATTTAAAAAGGAGGACAGAATAGAGGGAATTGCAGATCAAGAGAGATTTACAGAGGTGAAAAAAGAGAAATCTTACTCTAAGAGACAATAGAACATCTACAAATCAGAAATATAATGATGAATAGTTAACATGGATTGCAATCAACATTAGAGCTTTTCTGAGATAGTAACAAGTAGACAATGAGAGTGTAATACAAGACGGTTTATCGGGATATTCACAAAGCTTTTTATTAAGATGCACCTTATTAGTCAAAAGATAGGTCAAAGTCTGCAGAAAGGATTGTTCACTGGTTTAAGACAGAAAGGGCAATTTTCAGAATGGAAAGAGATGGGAAATGACATCCCACAGGGTCTATGCTGGAACCACTGCTGATCAAAATTTACATGGACTTCAGATCAAAAAGCACAATCTCCATGTGTGGATGACATTCAATTAACATCAAGGGAGTTTACACCAAGAGCAGTATAGAGGCACATAGTTAGCACTGCTGTCTCAGGGCCAGAGACCCAGGTTTGATTTTAGCCTTCTGTGACTATCTATGTGGAGTTTGCAAGTTCTCCCAGTGTCTGTGTGGGGGTACTCTGGTTCTTTCCCCATGCTCCAAAGATGTGCACATTATGTGGGCAGAGAAATAAACTGCTTTGTCTCTAAATACAAGTCAAGATACAAATCCAGCCAAACCTTGTAAAGGTCATTCAAGTGCTGCCCCGACACTTCGTGACTATTATTATTATGGTTTAGAAGTGAAAACAAATTCCTGGCTGTTATTATTTCCCTTTTGTAATAGTATCTGGTCAGCTTTTGACAGCATTTCCATTCAAATAATGACAATTTTAAAATAAGTTTGTTCTTTTTATACTTTTTTGCAAGATGAACAAAATATCTTTGACTTTAATGTTGTATGTGTAGTTGATGTGTAAGCTAGCATTTAATAAGATACAGTGATGTAGATTCTTTGTAAAATTGAAGATAAAACTATTTGTAAGATGAAGTGCAATGATTCCCAACTAATAACACATGATGTCTTTGTCACTAGAGCTAAGCACATATCTTCATATGGCAAAGAAAAGGTAAGTTTGACCATATAATTCATATTATGGTTCCAAACAGTATTTTATGACCGCATATTTTTCCCCCAAATGATTGTGCATGCATTTGTAAGATCACTGGAGGGCACAATATGAAGAAAATTGGGATTGAAAAGATATTTTTTGCGAAACTGAAGAATCAAAACTCTTGCCTGTCTATTGCAATTTGATGGGTCGAATTTTGATCTTGTCACATTACTGCTGTATCCCAGTACCAAAGTGCTCAAATATATCAATCACTACCCATTGCACTACAGATTAGTGATCTTACAACATAGCGGTGAACTCTTCTGCTAATTAAACCAAACACACAAAAGATCACCTCGCCTCCTAATCTGTTCAATATGAGTGACAGAGAACTCCCAACTTCCACTATTTAAAGAAAAAAAAAATCAAATTTATTCCTTAACTCTAAAAGTTAACATTAAGCAACAACTATTTACACTGCTAAGCCTCCTTTCTCCTGACTGCTTGTTATCTGCTTCCATCTTCTGTTCCAATATCAGACCACATTACAATTACATCAACTTAGTTTTCAAAACCAGGCAGCAGTGGTAGTCTCCGGTGTCCTCCTTCTCTGGGTGTAGATCTCAGAGTCATCTTCGTAATTTTGTGCAAAGGTGTTTCATATAAAAAAAAGGTACCTTTGATAGAGTGTTTTGAATGGCAGTCTCTCTAGACGGCAGTTTACTCTCTCTAGCTAACTCTCAAAATGCTTCTTTACAAACCGGCTTCTTTTTACCCCAAATATCTGATCATCTCATTGGTCTGATGCTGTCAAAATATTACATTCAAATTAGATTAGGTTTTAGCATCTTGGGGCATAATTTAAACTGATTAAATTCGAACTGCTGTGAAAACATAGCAAACCAAATTCAGGTATGGCCTCCATTGGCCTTTGTCTTTGCGTTCAATGCAGAATGGGGAATCAAATCCAGATGACGTCGAGTTTCATGTGCCTCAAAATGTATAAATAATTAATTCCTTAAGGAGTGGTGTAGGTTAGTGAGCTGAAAAAAGTTTGTTGAAAGGTTTGTGCTCGGAAGGAGGTCGACCTTCCGATGTCCCAAGGATGTCACCTCTGCTTTTGCAAATTCTGTTTTATTAAAAGTTTTCCTTCTTGTAATCAAAGAGCTCTGCCAACTGTACAATGATCTTTCCATGACTCACTAAAGACCACTACATCGTCCAGATAGACTGCACACAGCTTGTTAACCCAGCCATAACTCTGTTCATGCATCTCTGGAATGTGGCGAGTGCGTTCTTCATTCCAAGGGCAAGGAGCAACACTTTAAACCGATATAGCCCAATTGGGGTTATAAATAAATGCAGAAAGCTCTTCCACTTTCTCTGATAAAAGATACCTATCAATAACCACGGAGTAAGTCAAACGTTGCAACGTTACTGGTTTGTCCAACTTTCTCTGTACAGTATTCCAATTGTGGTAACGGGTAGGACTCTGAATTTGTTAGAGCGTTGACCTTCCAACAGTCCACAGAAAATTGTTGAGTCCCGTCAGGTTTGGATACTAACACGAGGTGCATGGGAGAAGGATTCACATTTTTGGATTATTGGAAGCTGTTTTGGGGTAGAAGTGACATGTACTAGGACAGATTACACTTGGAAGGGGACTAATATACTGGCAGGGAGATCTGCTAGAGCTGTTCAACAGGATTTAGACTCGTAAGGTGTGGGGGGACTGTGGTGAAAGGGTTAAAATTGTGTCCCAATACATGTGTGAATCTAACCGAAAATGGAAGGTGTCGCTTAGTCCCGTGTGAATCTTATTACACACCTTCCCGTGTGAATCTTCTTATCTGTATGTGACCAGAATGGAATGTGTTTTTCAGCCTTGCTCTGCTGTTCACATGAATGTTTAGATCTCGAAAAGAGTTTATCAGCTGGAAAAGTCTCCAGTTCGGTAGAGTCTGCTCCGGGGTTGCGTTTAACCGCCGAGCGTGGGTTGTTGGCAACCGCTCTACGAGAACTGACGGCTCCCAGTTCCGGTAACACGTAGAGTGAGTATAAACCAGACCCGTTGTAAGTACGAGACCTGGTTGTGGCGACGCTGCGGGGAATAAAACACTTATATTCTAGCAGACTCGCCTCTTGGCTGTTTGTTCTGTGTCAGACTACTTTCCTGCGAGCCTGGTCCTTGACCTTGAGAATTTTTTAAAACATTTTGGCGTAGTCGGCAGGATCAATCGCAATTGAGGAAAGATTTTGATACAGAACAATGTTTTGGAAAAAGGCTAAGAAACCAGAGGAACAAACTGTGGAGGTCCCGACCGTCCCGGGATGGCATGGACCGTGGCATGGCGTGGCAGTTTGTTTGAGAAATGGTGGGGGGCGACCGGAGAACTGGGAGGCCGAGGGCGTAGGAACCCCAGGGTCGCTGCTGTCCACCCTTGAGAGGATCCCAGTCCTGCCGAAGAACCCCTTGCCTGGGGTACAGCGGAGGATGTGGGCCTGTGCGGCGGCTTGTAGACAACAGTCAGACAAGCGCCAAAAAGCTGAAGCAGAATTAGCCCTCCTGAAACATGAGCAGGGACTCAGTTCGGGAGATGCCTCTATGTTGAGGCAGGAAATTATGAAGTTAAAAGCTGAATTGACAGCATTAACTGAACTAGCAGGACGAACTATTATGTATCTGTCTGCTAAGAAACGGAAAGAGAAAAGGAAGGTCCCTCGAACCCCGGACCCAGTACAAGTACGGGCGTTTGTAGCCCAGTTAAATAACGGGGATCGGTGGGATATCGATCATTGGGATGGGAACATTTGGGGAGATTCAGATGATCAGTACGAAGAGGACCTACCCGTACTCCAAGCTAAACCAGTGGTTAGGAGAAAGCAGGTTCAGAGACGTCTCCCGGTGCAACGGGAGGTAATGTTAGATGAGGAAGGAAACCTTATACGGAATGAACAAGGGGAGGCAATTATGCATGAATTACCGTGGGCTCAGCCTCCTGCAGAATTCTCTGAATTAACGGAAGATTTCACTACCGATGAGGTGCTGTTTATCACCCAGAAAACCCGACGTAATCCTGGGGAGCCGTTAGAGCTATGGCTAATTCGGCTCCTCGAGGAAGGGGGGCAACAAGTGCAGGTAGACTATCAGGATGCTCCCAAGTTTGGTGGATTAGCAAAGGATGCTGCCATAGACCTGGGGTACCGCAGACAAGCCAAGGATATGGTAATAGATCGCAGTATGGGGACCTTATTTGGGATGTATGCCAGGGCAGTGGCCGAACAGTATCCCTTCCCGTCCGATTGGCCCCCCTTGGAAGGAACTTGGACAACAATTAAGGAAGGGGTTCAGAGGCTAACCCGTTTGTGTGTGCGGGATGCCCTGTTGCTGGGAGTGCTGGACGAGGTAGATAACACAAATGTTAGTAGACAGACTAGAGACCACCTAGTGAAGACTGCCCCCCCCCCATTATAAACCACTGTTATTAACCATAATGTTGAGTGGACGGGGAGAAACCCTAGGAGATGCCCGTAGTATGATGAGGGAGATGGGTGGTTTGGGGGATTGGGGACCCACAACCCGTGCTTCTCAGGGGGGCACGGAGGGGCGTCGCCCTGAGGCTCGGGCAGGGGGAAAAGTAAACCCTAATCAAGGAAGTAACCAAGGCCCCTCACGGCGTGCTTTGTGGCAAGCTTTGATACGGGCGCAGGTCCCAGCATCGGAGATTGATGGCCTACCTACACCGGAATTAAAAGACTTATGCAGACGAAAGGGACTGAAGGTGTCCCGGGTAGAGACGGAGTCCCGACCCACTATGGAAGACCTAGTGGAATTACTAACACAAAAATGTCAGACACGGGGTCCGGTTGTTAATGAGCCTCGAAGGGGTAGAACTTCCACTTCCCAGCGGTGGGAATCCTTGGAGGACGAGGAGGAGGAGGAGGAGGTACGGCCTCCCCTCCGAGAGTGTTATAAAGTGGATAGGCGTGGCCGGAAACCTAGTAAGAAAGGCAAGAACAAAGAAGGGCGAGGCAAACGTCTTTACCCAGTGCTGTCTGGGGAAGTTGAATGGGAGGAACAATAGGAATCGGGCCAAGCCCCAAGGGTTTGCCCACGAACGAGCCAATGGTCAGCAGACGACATTCGACCTCATGTATCATTGACTATCTATTGGCGCAAATCCGTCCAAACCGTTATGGCTCTAGTGGACACAGGGGCGGAGGCCACCTTAATCTATGGGACGCCCCATAAGTTTAAAGGAACCCCAGTCACGCTGGTTGGGCTGGGAGGTAATCTGATTGAAGGAAAAACCGTACAATTGCCCCTAAAGATAGGTACAATGCCCATTAAAACTTATTCAATTATCATTACACCAGTTAGAGAATGGATCCTGGGAATGGACATTCTGGCCGGTTTAACACTTCACCTCCAACAAGGGAAGTTTGAATTTGGAATCACGAAAATGGCTTTGCGCTGTAGGACGGTGTTAGTGGGAAAGGTTAAAATGGACCCCTTCCCCATCCCGATCGCCGATCGCGTAATAAGTCTTAGACAGTATAGGATTCCCGGCGGACATAAAGAAATATCCGCCACAATTAAGGATTATTTGGAAGCGGGAGTGCTTAGGACATGCACCACGGCGTGGAATAACCCCTTATGGCCCGTACATAAAGCCGATGGGTCATGGCGGATGACGGTAGATTATCGGCAACTAAACCGTCACACATCGGCCTTGACGGCAGCGGTCCCGGATGCCGTCACTATTATAGGACGAATCCAACATCATCCAGGGGTGTGGTACGGAGTAATTGATTTGGCTAATGCCTTCTTCACAATTCCTATTCCCGAAGATAGGCAGGAACAGTTCGCATTCACTTGGGAGGGTAGACAATTCACGTTCACGCGATTGCCCCAAGGATATCTGCATAGCCCTACTATCTGCCACCGGATAGTTGCAGAACACTTGGCTGCCTTTAAAGTGCCTGACGAAGTGATGATCTCGCACTATATTGACGATATGATGATACAGGGGACAAGTCAGAAGCAGGTTCAGGAATTGCTGGACCAACTGGTTCAACATATGCGAGGATATGGGTGGGAGATCAACCCAGCCAAAATCCAGGGTCCCTCACAAACGGTAAAATTCTTAGGAATCGTGTGGAACAAGGGAGAAAGGGAAATCACTGCGAAAGCTAAAAATAAGATTCAGGTCTTTGCCGTCCCTCACACCCAGAAGGACGTGCAGCAATTTATTGGGTTATTCGGATTCTGGAGACAGCATATTCCCCATTTAGGACAAATTTTAAAACCTTTGTATCGAGTTACGAGGAAAAAGGCAGCGTTCGAATGGACGGAGGTCCATCAAACTGCATTTGAAATGGCCAAGCAAGCGATACAGCAAGCTGTATCCTTGGGAAAGATACAGTCAGGACCTGTAGAACTGCAAGTCTCAGCACAGGGGGATTATGCCAATTGGAGCTTATGGCAAAAACAGGGAAGAACCCGTAAGCCATTGGGATTTTGGTCCCGAAAATTACCCCCGGCAGGGGAACGGTATACCCCCTTTGAGAAACAGTTATTAGCATGCTACTGGGGCTTGGTGAAAACCGAAGCCCTGACCATTGGACATGAAGTGATCATGAGAACAGCTATCCCTATTCTTCCGTGGGTACTTAGTGACCCCACTACCCACCGAATAGGAACTGCCCAAGAGAGCAGCATCATTAAATGGAAATGGTATGTGTCGGAGAGAGTGCGGACTGGACAGAAAGGAGTGTCAGTCCTACATGAGCAAGTGGCGGAGGCCCCTGAGGAAGGGGAAAAACGGTTTGAGGTGATTGAATACAAGGAATCACCCGTTAAGATGGGAAAACGGTATGATGAACTGACCCCGGATGAACAAGCCACGGCTTGGTTCGTAGATGGGTCAGCCCAATGGAAAGCGGGACAGCGTAGATGGAAAGCTGCCGCCTTTAACCCAAAACAAGGCACTACCCTAGAAGAATTAGGGGAGGGAAAAAGTAGTCAGTGGGCAGAATTAAAAGCAGTGCATATGGTAGTCATGCAAGCAGGGGTCATGGGAGTTTGTTTGTTCTCTGACTCGTGGTCAGTGGTTAACGGCATGACACAATGGATGCCAACTTGGCAGGCCAATCAGTGGATGATCCAGAATAGGGAAGTATGGGGTAAACAGTTATGGGAAGATATATGGGAGAAAGCTCAATACCTGGTCATATACATCACCCACGTAGATGCCCATACATCTCGAAATGATGTGGAAGCTCTACATAACCGATATGTGGATGGTATCGTCCGAACCATGATTGTGCAAAGGGGCACCTCAGTGGACCTAGCTAGATGGGCACACCTTAAGGCTGGGCACTGGGGAGTGCAAGGAACCTTGCAATGGGCTCGAGACCGAGGAATAGATCTTATGGTAGATGATGTTAAGACTGCAGTAAACCAGTGTGAGCAGTGTCAACATCAGCGGCAGGGAGTGCCCCAACACATGATGGGACATATCCATCGGGGGGATGGTCCGGGACAGAGCTGGCAAATGGACTTTGTGGGTCCCTTACCCTCCTCACAAGGATGTAACCACATATGTACAGCTGTGGACACTATGTCTGGGGTTTTGGTAGCCCATCCCTGTCGTCACAACAATCAACAGGCTACCTTGCGATGTTTAGATTTGATTGAACAATTTTATGGATTGCCCATACAGGTCCAGAGTGACAATGGCTCCCATTTCACAGGAAGGGTGGTAAAGCAGTGGTGTCACGATAACCACGTGGAATGGGTTTATCATGTACCCTATCACCCACAAGCTGCGGGACTTATAGAACGAATGAATGGGCTTCTGAAGTCCTCACTACGAAAAGCAGGAGGTTGCAATGACTTAACAGGTTGGAAGAAGCAACTAATTCGGGTGGTGAAACAAATTAATAACCGCCCATTAGGAAATGGGGTAACACCCTTGAATAGGATGATACGAGTATGTGATACCCCAAAGACTCAGCCTATTAAAATGTGGAAATTCGCTGAGGGAGCTGATATTCCCGTAAGGGCCACGCCGGCTTCGGCTGGACTGGACCTACGAGCACTAACTGCCCAGACTTTGATCCAACAGAAACCTACGGTGATTAAGACCGGATTAGGATTGATTTGTCCCCCTGGAACCTATGGGCATATCCTCCCGCGGTCGGGACTGTCACTAAAGGGGATTGATGTGATGGCAGGCGTAATTGACGCGGACTACCAAGGGGAGTTGGGGGTGGTCCTGGTCAACATCACTGCTGAACCTTATGTGATACAGAAGGGGGACAGAATAGCGCAATTGGTCATTAAGCCATGTAACCTTACAACGGTGGAAGAGACGGGAGCTCCCGTTACGGTTACTGAGCGTGGGACGGGGGGATTTGGGTCTACTGACACTAAGGGGGCCAAGGTATGGGTGCGCCAGACGACCGGCCCCCCCAGGCCGGCCGAAATCATAGCACAGGGGAAGGACAGTCTGGTCACCATTATGTACCCCGGGGACCCGACCTGGGCAAACGTCCCGGCGAACCAGTGCTACTTACGTGAGACCTAAATAATGTTGTAATTGCTATGCACCCGCAGGCTGGCCCTCCGCCTTGAACATGGGGTGGTCATGGGGATTGCGACTCCTATTGGCGATGTTCGCGATCGGATGGCCACTCCAGGGCATCGGTATCACGGCCTGGACGCTGGTACCGGTCGCCCGCCATGAGGTGCGGTGGGAGGCCAGTAGCCAGCGACGGACGCAGGACAATTTTACATGTGAACCCGGTCAGCAGTGCGTTGTTCTGACTCTCACCAGCGACTGTCAATTGTACACGTGTGCACAGTGCTACATGCGCCGGGATGGGGAAAATTCCCATCCTTAAGGCGATGGACTGCTAATCCATTGTGCTCTGCACGCGTGGGTTCATACCGCACCCTGGTGGTAAATGCCCAAGTCAAGACGTGTTTGTGGGACCGACGCACCCAGACATGCGGGACAACGGGGACTCATTGGAGCGTCACAGCTCAGGGGGAAGATCTGTGGCTGCGCAATGCCACCGATATTCGGAATCGTCATCGATTCATGTGGTTAATAATGGTACTGCCCTCGACGAACGCCCCGTCTGAGGCGTTATTAAACCCCACGCGGGGCGGGCCAGCACCGAAGAGGGGTGCCACGGGGGGCGTGCGGTCGCATCGAACACAGTTGGCCCCTATTATGTCAACTTGTCAACAGATGGCCCGGGCGGTACTGCACACTGATGTTCATTGGCGGGTACAGTTGCCCCTCATACCCGAGTGTCATACCAAGAGGCGGCGACGAGCGTGGTACGACACCCTGCTGGGAGGCGCAGGAACTGTTATGGGTATCTCGAATGCCATTGACTCTGAGGTAACCCGTACTAAATTATCTAACACGGGACAGGCCACCTCACAAGGACTACATACTATTGGAAGGTGGATGCCATCGGTAATGATGACTCAAGGAGAGACAGCTGAAATAATGATACGATCTCTGCAATGGGAACTGGATGTCTGGGGCGCCACTCAGGAACTGTTTGAGAACATTACGGCTCAGTTAAATTGGACTGCCTGTCATATTCAAATGTTGCATGCTCAAATACAGAAAGAACGCTTTTTGCGTGTGGTAACATCCCCCAATGTACAAGCGTGGAGGGGAATATGGAATGTATCTGAGAAATTGTGGATGATAACCCATCCAGAACGAACATGGTGTAACGCAACTATGTGTAACGGATACTTTGTTACCATGAATGTAACCCACACTGTTACGGTCTGTCGATATTATGTATTACCAGTGATTACATCTTCTGGATATTATTTTCTGAAGACAAGGGGACAGTGGTTTAGCCCAGATACCAATATTACCTATGATCTGTCCGCTTGTGAACAGACTGATCAGGGGAAAACTTGCCTACTGATGGACAGGTATCGGGACCCTTGCTTGACCAAGGGAACGGCCCTGTGCGAATGGACTGTTGAAACTCCAAGGGACATGATGTGGCAGATTGGGCCACACACGCTCTGTGTGGCTACCAATAATCCACATCCTATGCTTCCCTCAGCACCGTTCTCGGGATGCCTCTCAAATGTCTATCAGTGGCACTGGCAGAATCAGACCTATCTGTTGACCACTTATAGCAGTGCTCGCCACTTTACCAAGGTGCAGTGGAAAGTGCTGATGAATCCTTGGAACATTTCCCTGGATCGGTTTAAGCGAGCATTGGACCGATCCGAGGAGCTTAAGCAGATATTACGAAAGCATCAAACCAATGTCACCAAGGTTACGGTGTCTACCTTTATACATGGACAGGAGGTAGTACATGCTGCCCGTGTAGTGGACGTGGAGTCAGCTCATCATTGGTGGGACATATTGAGTGGTATGTCCTCCACTGCGGGGACATTCCTGTTCCCACCCTTGTCGATCCTGGTAGCGGTCCTGGTGATTTTAACATGCTGTAATGTCCTGACTTGCTTGTATATTTGGCGTGTACGTAGGCGCTTGTTAGAAAGAATACATATGGGCATAATGTAACACATGTATTGGGCCAAGCAGTGGAATGTGGTGAAAGGGTTAAAATTGTGTCCCAATACATGTGTGAATCTAACCGAAAATGGAAGGTGTCGCTTAGTCCCGTGTGAATCTTGTTACACACCTTCCCGTGTGAATCTTCTTATCTGTATGTGACCAGAATGGAATGTGTTTTTCAGCCTTGCTCTGCTGTTCACATGAATGTTTAGATCTTGAAAAGAGTATATCAGCTGGAAAAGTCTCCAGTTCGGTAGAGTCTGCTCCGGGGTTGCGTTTAACCGCCGAGCGTGGGTTGTTGGCAACCGCTCTACGAGAACTGACGGCTCCCAGTTCCGGTAACACGTAGAGTGAGTATAAACCAGACCCGTTGTAAGTACGAGACCTGGTTGTGGCGACGCTGCGGGGAATAAAACACTTATATTCTAGCAGACTCGCCTCTTGGCTGTTTGTTCTGTGTCAGACTACTTTCCTGCGAGCCTGGTCCTTGACCTTGAGAATTTTTTAAAACAGGGACCCAGGGAGATAGTGAGGAAAGAGATTAGAGACTGGTACTGTTGAGAAAAGAAACAACTCAAACAGGCAGGGACAAGGCATAGAACAAGGTAGGACTGATAAATCAATCTGCATTTATTTTAATGCAGGAGGCCTAACAGGGAAGACAGATGAACTCAGGGCATGGGTAGGAATATGGGACTGGGATATCATAGCAATTACAGAAACATGGTGCAGGGATGGACAGGACTGACGCTTAATGTTCCAGGATACAAATGCTATAGCAAGGATACAAAGGGAGGCAAGAGGGAGGGAGAGAGACTGGCGTTTTTGATAAGCGATAGCATTACAGCTGTAATGAGAGGGGATAATCCCTGAAATACATCCGGGAAAGTTACTGGATGGAACTGAGAAATATGAAAGAGGGATGCTCACTTTATTGGGATTGTATTATAGACCCCCTAATAGTCAGAGGGAAATTCAGAAACAAATTTGGAAGGAGATCAGTGATCTCTAAGAATAATAGGGTGGTTATAGTAGGGGATTTCAACTTTCCAAACATAGACTGGAACGACCGGTGTTAAAGGCTTAGTTGGAGAGGAATACATTGAGCGTGTACAAGAAAATTCTCTAATTCAGTACGTGGATGTATCGACGAGTAAAGGTGCAAAACTTGACCTACTCTTGGGAAATAAGACAGGGTAGGTGACTGGGGTGTCAGTGGGGGAAGCATATTGGGGCCAGCGACCATAATTCAATTAGTTTTAAAAATAGAAACAGAAAAAAAGATAGACCAGATCTAAAAGTTGAAGTTCTAAATTGGAGAAAGGGCAATTTGGAGGAATTAGGCAAGAACTTCAAGGAACTGACTGGGGGCACATACTTAGATTAGATTAGATTAGATTAGATTACAGTGTGGAAACAGGCCCTTCGGCCCAACAAGTCCACACCGACCCGCCGAAGCGAAACCCACCCATACCCCTACGTTTACCCTTTATCTAACACTACGGGCAATTTAGTATGGCCAATTCACCTGACCCTGCACATCTTTTGGACTGTGGGAGGAAACCGGAGCACCCGGAGGAAACCCACGCAGACACGGGGAGAACGTGCAAACTCCACACAGTCAGTCGCCTGAGGCGGGAATTGAACCCGGGTCTCTGGCGCTGTGAGGCAGCAGTGCTAACCACTGTGCCACCGTGCCGCCCACTAATTACTTGCAGGTAAAAAGGGACGGCTGGAAAATGGGAAGCCTTCATAAGTGAGATAACAAGAATTCAGAGATGGTATATTCCTGTTAGGGTGAAAGCAAAAGGCTGGTAGGTATAGGAAATGCTAGATGACTAAAGAAATTGAGAGTTTGGTTAAGAAAAAGGAGGAAGCATATGTCACATATAGATAGGAGAAATTGAAAAAATCCTTCGAAGAGTATAAAAGGCAGTAGGAGTATACTTGAGGGAGAAATCAGGAAGGCAAAAAGGGGAGAGGAAATACCTTTGGCAAACAAGGTTAAGGAGAATCCAAATAAAGCTTTTAAGAAATACATTGAGGAGAAAAAGGGTAACTAGGGAGAGAATAGGGTCCAAAGATCAGCAAGGTAGCCTTTGTGTGGAGCTACAGGAAATGGAGGAAGATGCTAAACGAGTATTTTGCATCAGTGGTTACTGTGGAAAAGGACATGGACAATACAGAATGTCAGGAAACAGATGGTAACATCTTGAAAAAATGCCCATATTACAGAGAAAGAAGTGCTGAATGTCTTGAAACACAAAAGTGGATAAATCCCCAGGATCTGATCAAGTGTACTCCTGTGGGAATCTAGGGAAGTGATTGCTGGGCCTCTTGCTGAGATATCTTTTCCATCAATAGTCACAGGTGAGGTGATGGAAGACTGGAGGTTGGCTAACATGGTGCCACTAATTAAGAAAGGTGGTAAGGACAAGTCAGGGGACTATGGACCAGTGAGCCTGACGTCAGTGGTAGGCAAGTTGTTGGACAGAATCCTGAGGGACAGGATGTACATGTATTTGGAAAGGCAAGGACTGATTACGGATAGTCAACATGGCTTTGTGCGTGGGAAATCACGTCTCACAAACTTGATTGAGTTTTCTGAAATAGTAACAGAGGATGGATGAGGCAGAGCAGTAGACTTGATCTATGTGGACTTCAGTAAGGCATTCAACAGGGTTCCTCATTGGAGACTGGTTAGCAAGGTTAGATCACATGGAATACAGGGAGAACTAGCCATTTGGATACAGAACTGGCTCGAAGGTAGAAGTGGTGGTGAAGGGTTGTTTTTCAGACTGGAGGCTTGTGACCAGTGGAATGCCACAAGGATTTTTAGTGGGTCCACTACTTTTCGCCATTTATGTAAATGATTTGCATGTGAACATAGATGGCATAGTTAGTAAGTTTGCAGATGACACCAAAATTGGAGGTGCAGTGAACAGAGAAGGTTACCTCAGATTACAATGGGTTTTTGATCAGATGGGCCAGTGGGCTGAGATGTGGCAGATGGAGTTTAGTTTAGATAAATGCAAGGTGCTGCATTTTGGGAAAGCAGTAAAGTCCTAGGGAGTGTGACTGAACAAAGAGACCTTGGAGTGCAGATTCAGTAGAGTCACAGGTAGATAGAAGAGTGAAGAATGAGTTTGGTATGCTTTCCTTTATTGGTCAGAGTATTGAGTATCAGGGTTGGCAGGTCATATTGCGGCTGCACAGAATATTGGTTAGGCCACTGTTGGGATAGTGTGTGCAATTCTGGTCTCCTTCCTATTGGAAGGATGTTGTGAAACTTGAAACAGTTCAGAAAAGGTTTACATGAATGTTGCCAGGGTTGGAGGATTTTAGAGAGAGAGAGAGAGAGAGAGAGAGAGAGAGAGAGAGAGAGAGAGAGAGAGAGAGAGAGAGAGAGAGAGAGAGAGAGAGAGAGAGAGAGAGAGAGAGAGAGAGAGAGAGAGAGAGAGAGAGAGAGAGAGAGAGGCTGAATAGGTTAGGGCAGTTTTCCTCAGAGTGCCAGAGGCATGACCTTAGAGGTTCATAACATCACGAGGGGTATGGATAGGGTCAATAGACAAGGTCTTTTCCCTGGAGGTATCCAGAATTAAAGGCAAAAGTTTAGGGGGAGTGAGGAAGAAGGGAAAGATATAAAATAGACCTAAGGGGCAAATTTTTCATGTAGAGGGTGGTACACATGTGGAACGGGTTGCCAGAGGAAGTGGTGGAGCCTAGTACAATAACAATATTTAAAAGGCATCGGGACGGGTATCTGAATAGGAAGGGTTGATAGGGATATGAGCTGGATGCTGGCAGGTGGGACTAGATGGAGTTGGGATATCAGGTCAGCATGGATGAGTTGGACCGAAGGGTCTGTTTCCATGCTGTACATCTCTATGACTCGATGTTGCCAACTCCTGCATTTAGAGTCAAAGGTGCTGGTTGTATTACTGCCTGCGGCTTACTTACTATTTGGCATGTATGACATGTACGGCAAACATTAACCACATCCTTGTGCATTCCAGGCCAACTTTTGTACCTTAGCCTGAGTTTTCCTTACACCTCTGTGACCTCCTACTGGTAGTTCATGTGCTACCCATAACACTTCCAGTCTGTATGCTACCTGCAACACAAATCGGTTGCATTTCTGCCCATTTCTCCTCTGCATGAACCTGCCGTGGTCTCCATTTTCATCTGGGATTCTATCTTTAAAAGATAATAACCTTCAGGAATGTTCTAATTTCTTTTCTGAGTATGCAACACACATCTTTTATGGTCTAGTCTTTCTGTTGCAAGCCTTTAGCCTTTCAGGACTAAACACTTCTGCCTGACCCTCTGCCTGTCCAGGCTTTCCATGCACCATTACATCAGACAGGGTGTCTGCTAACTGAACCTCAACTCTTTCATCTTTCTCTTTCGTTTTTACTTCATGCTGAGACTTATGATAGTGGGATCTTGTTACTACACAGTCTGGGACAATTCTAGGGTATTTTTCTTTTAACTCAGCTCCCTAGTCTTCCTTTGGCTTCTCCACAAGGAGCATCACTCCCACCTTTGATCCTGCTAAATTGTTCCCACCAAATTGTATTCCTGGAACGGACACTCTCAATCACTCCCACTGTTACTCCTCCACTCTTGAGTTGGCCCTCCAACCTGACCTTACATAGGCAAACACTAAACTTCTCTCATCTATTCCCCAAATTACCACTCTCTCGGGTAATAGGTTAGAAAGAGTGCAATTATGTTCATCTCTTACTATTAGACACTGGTTAGATCCTGTATCTCAAAATTATAGCTTCTTTCCATTTTCTTCCAGTTCTCTCTCAGGGAACTTTACCCAGAGGCGAATTCTTTATAGAGATCAGGCACTAACTCCATACCCAGCCCGTGCCTAGACTGTGCACTCTCATACAGCTCAACTTTTCTTGGGGTTTCCTTTGTTAGCTTTACTAATGCCACTGGTTTAGTTTCTTTTCCCACAGTGCCTTTCTTTAAACAAAAACCAGCACTTTGATTTTACATGCCCCACTTTCTGGCAGTGAAAACACTTTTTCCCAGTGCCTTTCTTAAGCCACCGGCACTAATTTTCTGCATCCCATTCCATTACAGTGAAAACAGATGCCTTTCATCTCCTTTCCACCCGATTGGGCTTCTTTGAAATCGGTGGTGAAAAATTACCAGTGCGCTCTGTTTTGTAGGGTAGGATCTCCCCTTCTCCCCAATTTCTATCCCTCATGGGATGAAATTTTTGCAGGAAGCTAAAAACTTGATCTGATGCACCAATGGATATTTATCTGCCATCTCTGCTGCCTTTCTCACTTTTTGAACTTTGCGTTCATCCACATGAATTCTGATCATCTCTGGAAGTGAGTTTTTAAAACTCCTCCAGCAGAATAATCTCTTGGAGATTGGTCTTATCTTTTTTTTTAAAAAAGGACCACCACCACCATCTATCAAAATTACTGTTTAATTCTTTCAAACTCAACAAGTCTGACCTGTCTCCTCCTTTATGTTTATGAACCGTTGTCTATATGCTTCTGGTACCAATTCATAAGCATTCAAAATAGCCTGTTTGATGCATTCATAATCTCTCGAAACCTCATCTGACAGTGCTGCAAATACCTCTCTAGCTGTGCCTACCAGCTTAGTCCAAACTAGCATTTCTCACAAGTCCTCTGACCACTCCATCTGCCTGGCCAATTTTTCAAATGAGACGAAAGACTTCGACATCTTTCTCAAAAGCGTAGCAGTGTTTAAACATATATCACTACCTTCTCTCCATTTCCATCCTGTTAACTTGACTTTCCTGACTAAGTTGCAACTTCTGAAGTTCAAATTCTCTCTCCATCTAACTCCATTTTGCTCAATTGTATTTTATGTTTTCTTTAACAACTCGACTACATTGGTCTATTTGTCTGACACCCTTACAGTGCTTGACTAACTCCCTTACAATTTTAGCTTTCCTTTTGTCCCTGGTTAAGCCCAAATCAAACCTCTTTACTAATTCTAAAAGTATAGTTTTTTCTGTCCTCCTAAACTTTCTTGGTAAACTTGGTAATCATCTTCAAATCCTCTTTAGCAATTTTAAGAGCTATTTCCCTTACTTTTAATTTAACTAACCACAAATAACTACACAATTAAACAAATTGCCTCACCTACTTTTTATTTAAATATCTAGGACAGTAACCAACAAGTGCTTAAATCTGCTGGGATCCTTGTACCCCAGATCTGTCCAAATCTCAGGTTGGATATGTCTAAACTTGTCCAAATCGAAAATCCGAAACCTCAAACTGTTACAACAACACGGCAGTGAACTCTTCTGCTAATTAAACCAAACACACAGAAAAGTTCACCTCATCTCAATCTGTTCAAATATATGAGTAACAGAGAATTCCCAACTTCCACTATTTAAAGAAAAAATATCGAATTTATTCCTTAACTCAAAGTGAACATTAAACAACAACTATTTACAAAACTATGCCTTCTTTCTCCTAACTGCTTATTATCTGCCTCCAACTCTAACTAACTATCTCCTGTTCCAATAACCAAATCATATTACAATTATATCAACTTAATTTTCAAAATCAAGCAGCAGCAGTAGTCTCCGGTATCCTCGTCCTCTTGGCTATAGAACGCCTTGGGTTGTCTTTTGCTGCAAAAATAGGTTTCATTAGGAAAAAGGTACCTTTGATAGAGAGTGTTTTGAATGGCAGCTCCTCTCAGATGGCAGTTTAGATTAGATTAGATTAGTTACAGTCTGGAAACAGGCCCTTCTGCACAACAAATCCACTCCAACCCGCCGAAGCACAACCCACCCAGACCCCATTCTCCTACATTTACCCCTTCACCTCACACTATGGGCAATTTAGCTCGGTCAATTCACCTAACCTGCACATTTCTGGACTGTGGGAGGAAACCGGGGTACTTGGAGGAAACCCACACAGACACAGGGAGAATGTGCAACCTCCACACTGTCAGTTGCCTGAGGCAGGAATTGAACCCGGGTCTCTGCTAATCACTGTGCCACCGTGCCGCTCACTCTCTCTGGCTAACTGTTTTCTTTATGCCCCAAATATCGGATCATCTCATTGAGCCAATGTTGTCAAAACATTACATTCAAATTAGATTGGGCTTTAGCATCTTGGGGCATAGTTTAAACTGATTAATTAACTTCGAACGGTTGTGAAAACATAGCAAACAAAACTCAAATATTCGTGTCACAACCAAATGTTACATATTTTCAATTTTTCAGTACACTCTGATGACTAGTCAATCAATCAAGTCACATGACAGATACCTGTACTTACTCTTAAAAAGGTACAATACACACCAACTTCATAACAGTAAAAAAAACAAGCAGGAGGCTTTATTGCTATGCAGATTAATTTATCTACTTTTTAAATTTTCACTAAACCTGAACTGAACTTCAGTAAGACCACTTTCAAGTATACTGCATGCAGCTCCACCTGAAGTACAGGAGAGGATGCAGAGAAGATTGACAGGGATCATACTTAAAGTATACATATACTTTTCAGGAAAAGATGAAAGGTTGCTATCTTCTCAAAAAGGCTGACGGACAACCTAAATGACTAAAGTTATGGAAGATTTTGATAGACGAGATATATGTTATGTTTCCATTAATGGGGAATAGCATAACTAGAAGCCATCAAAACAAGATAGCCACAGGGAAAAAAAAATAATTCAGGAGAAACTTCTTTACCCAACAGATGGTACATGAAATGCACTGCCACAGTGACAGAAGGTAACAGATAGCAATGATGATTGGTTTAGATGCGAAAAGATGGAAGTAGGCTTATGTCTTTCTGCACTACAAGTTGGGCTGAATGTTTCTATACAGCAATTCCTTTGTAGTTGAGTATATGGATGAATGCCTGGGTGCACTTGTATAGACACCCAATTTGACAATTTTGTATATTCTCAATTCCGAATAACCTATTTAATAGAAATGACAATTCTCAGATCTAACTGCTTCAAATCAGAAACTATTCCATTTAATACATAAAATTTCAGTTGTAAAGCTTTCTACCGAAATATCATGTCTCAAAATGTAAGAGTTACCCAAATTACATCACCGCTCACACTGAATGAAGTTATTTGTAGTACTTACAATGCTAGTCGGTCAAGTACAAAACATACATTCTCACACTCCGCTGTGAGGCAAGGCCGTGCCTTGGAATAATTCTGTATAGCCACAGTATATACTTCCAACAAAGGCAGAGGATTATCAGAGATTTTCCACTTCCCAGCATACTGTACAAGAGTCTGTAATGAAAAATTAAAATTTCAGTGTTTCTAGTGCATCATGATACAAAAAGCTTTCTCAGCATGAAGCTCAGTTCTTAACGTTCAGGGAAATTCAAATATTTTCTTTCTTAACATGTCAAATTTTCCTTAGATTGCATTCATCCATGATATTTTGTCAGGTGCAATTTTTACTTTTGCTCCAAGATTGATTGTCAGACTCTGCATGCATTAGAATCCTATTGTATCTTGGACCTTGATTCTGGAAATCCCATTAAGCCAAGTTTGCATGATTGACTATTAATTTTATTCATACAACTGACAAAAACTGGTATACATTATAACAAATCTGTCTTAATCCTCTGTCACTTAGTAGAAATTTGGGTACCCTTGTTACCAACCTCTGTATAAACAGAAAATCTGCCTTCCTATTCACCTTATGTCCATCAATCTTATATATCAGAGGTACCCTTTCAACCTTGGTTGCTCAAAGAAACAAAACTTCCCCATCCAGTTGCTCCTCATAGCTTAGATATTCCAGCATCCTCCTAAAGTTCCTTTGTACCCTTTCATTTGCAATCACATTCTTCGTATTATGGTAACAAGAACTGTACACAGTACTCCAACAGTGGTTTAACCAACATCGTACAGAGTTCCATCTTGCCCTTTTATTCAAAACCTTGGCTAATAAAGGCAAGAACCCATATACCTTCTTAGACACTATCTACCTGCTCTGCTACCATCAGGGATCTGTGAATATGTGCACCAAGATCCCTCTAGTCTTCTGTACTTTCCAGGATGCTACCTGTAAGATACTGTGTTATAGGTTAACTTTAACTCACTCACCAGCTTACTATATTCATTAACACCAGGTTCCTGTTCATTCATTCATTACCCCTTACTAACCCGTTATTTACTAATAACGGTTTCATTATTCATAAAACCGTAGTTTTGGAGTATATTTTGACTATCATACGCTGGTGTTGGACTGGGGTGGATAATTTTTTTAACAAAATCAAAACACCAGATTATAGTCCAACAGGTTTATTTGGCAGTACTAACTTTTGGAGCACTGCCCCTTCGTCAGACAGCTAGTGAGGCAAGATCATAAAACACAATGTATAACATAAGATCATTGTGCCATGCAAACTGAACTAACACCTCTTAATTATGCAAGCAGACCACAGACACAATCCCAGAAGCAGCAGCTGGCACCTAACACATGTTTTAATCCACATCAACTTCCAGGACAGAAGCCTCTCAAACCTTTGTGTCCTATAGATAAAGGAATGGAATACCATGGTAATGGAATTTTAATGGTCACACAAAAGGGTATTATAGTCAGTTCTATTCACAATAACAGGCAGGGTATGAAGCACCTTGAAAGTGTGCAGAGATAGTTTTCCAGAATGGTCCCACAAATTGAAGTTTAGTTACAAGATTAAGTTATGAAAACTGGATATTTGTCCTTGGAGGTGGGAGAGAAGTCAGAGGTGTGAAAACATTTTGATCAGATTGATAAAAAGCTGTTCCCATTAGCTGATGGCACAAGGAATAGGCAACACAATTGGGAAAGACACACAGGATGGTATGGGGTAAAAATGCTATGATTAGCAATTTGAAACCTGCTACTCAGATGCGCAGAGGATGCAGGGATTCTTTATTTCAGAAAACTAGATGAATAACCGAGGGAAGCAAACTTGCAGGGCTACAGCAACAGCAGGCAACTGGACTGACTAGATTCTCAAGCCCAAAACGTAAAGTAACAAATACTACTCCCCATATGCACAGATGTTCATATACATCGGAATAGGTGATTACTAAAGATGTAACATGCTTTTAAATTACTAACACAATAATGTGAATAAAGTTACTTGTTTAATCAAACTTTAGAAGGACAGCAAAAATTATGTTGCTCCTCAAAGGCAAACTGAGATTGGAAGCTTCTAGTTATTTCAGGTGAAATCCTGGCCATGTTCTTGCAGTTAACAAATATAATCCTGCAGGGAAAATCTCTTTTCACTGCCAAAAATGACTGCTATTTGGATTCTGTTCTTCTACTCCGTGAAATTGCTTTATAGTGCTTGCCCTGGACTATGTTACCTGCCTCCCTTGTGCCAAAGTATTAGCTCCCATTCCAGCAAGCTTTATTCACGTGATAAGTGTATTAAGACATTCCATTATCTGCACAATGGACTGGAGTTTATACAACTTATACACAATAGTTGGAGGAAGTAACATAGTTCCACATTCCAGTTCATAATCAGGTCACTGAAAAACTATTTGAAACCCCCACCTGGGAACAGATCTAGCTGCCATGGTTTCAATCTATTGCTGAAGTGGTGACAGTCTGTCAGTTATCATCTGAGAACGCCATTAATTACCTAGCCAGATTATATGGTTTGTCTGACTGAACCACAATTTAATTGTTACTTTCTTTTTCAAGTTATGCTGACATATCCCAAATAACGTTGTGCATGACATCACCACATTCTACCCATGAACTCAAATGTGCCAAACAGCCTCCTTACAGAGTCAAAGAGACATACAGCTGGAAACAGACCCTTAGAGTCGAAAAGCGTGGCGCAGGAAAAGCCCTGCAGGTCAGGCAGCATCTGAACAGCAGGAGAATTGATGCTTCAGGAATAAGCCCTTCATCAGGGGGGTGGGAAAAGGAAGAGGAGGAAGGGGGCTGAGAGATAAATAGGAGGTTGGGGTAAGGTAGCTGGGAAAACAACAGGTTGATGCAGGTGATGGTGATATATGTCAGAGGGAAGGAATAGAGTCAGAGTCGTACAGCATGGAAACAGACCCTTTGGTCTAACCTGTCCATGCCGATCAGATATCCCAACCCAATCTAGTCCCACCTACCAGCACCTGGCCCATATCCCTCGAAACCCTTCCTATTCATATACCCATCCAAATGCCTCTTAAATGTTGCAATTGTACCAGCCTCCACCACATCCTCTGGCAGCTCATTCCATACAAGTACCACCCTCTATGAAAAAGTTGCCCCTTAGGTCTCTTATATATCTTTCCCCTCTCACCCTAAACCTATGCCTTCTAGTTCTCGACTCCCCGACCCCAGGGAAAAGACTTTGCCTATTTACACTATCCATGCCCCTCAATTTTGTAAACCCCTATAACATCACCCCTCAGCCTCCGATGCTCCAGGGAAAACAGCCCCAGCCTGTTTAGCCTCTCCCTATAGCTCGAATCCTCCAACCCTGGCGACATCCTTGTAAATCTGTTCCGAACTCTTTAAAGTTTCACAACATCTTTCCAATAGGAAGACCAGAATTGCATGCAATATTCCATCAGTGGCCTAACCAATGTCCTGTATAGCTGCAACATGACCTCCCAACTCCTGTACTCAATACTGTCACAAATAAAAGAAAGCATACCAAACACCGTCTTCACTATCCTATCTACCTGTGACTCCATTGTCAAGGAGCTATGAACCTGCACTCCAAGGTCTCTTTGTTCAGCAACACTCCCTAGGACCTTACCATTAAGTATATAAGCCCTGCTAAGATTTGCTTTCCCAAAATGCAGCACCTTGCATTTATCGTAATTAAACTCCATCTGCCACTTCTCAGCCCATTGGCCCATCTGGTCAAGATCCTGTTGTAATCTAAGGTAAACCTCTTCGCTGTCCACTACACCTCCAATTTTGGTGTCATCTGCAAACTTACTAATTGTACCTCTTATGTTCGCACCCAAATCATTTATGTAAATGACAAAAAGTAGAGGACGCAGCACCGATCCCTGTGGCACTCCACTGGTCACAGGCCTCCAGTCTGAAAAACAACCCTCCACCACAACCATCTAAGATATAACCTTGCTAATCAGTCTCCCATAGGGAACCGTGTCGAAAGTCTTACTGAAGTCTATACAGATCACATCTACCATTCTGCCCTCATCAATCCTCTTTGTTACCCCCTCAAAAAACTCAAAAGTTTGAGAGACATGATTTCCCACTTAAAAGCCATGTTGACTATCCCTAATCAAGAGTTGAAAAATGTGGTGCTGAAAAAACACAGCAGGCCAGGCAGCATCCGAGGAGCAGGAGAATCGACGTTTCGGGCATAAGCCCTTCTTCAGGAAAGAGGCTGGTGTGCCAAGCGGGCTGATATAAAAGGTAGGAGGGAGGGAATTTGGAGGAGGGGCGCTGGGAATACGATAGGTGGAAGGAGGTGAGGGTGATAGGCCAGAGAGGGGGTGGGGGCGGAGAGGTCGGGAAGAAGATTGCAGGTCAAGAGGGTGGTGCTGAATCTGAGGGTTGGGACTGAGATAAGATGGCGGGAGGGGAAATGAGGAAGCTGGAGAAATCTACATTCATCCACTGTGGTTGGAGGGTTCCTAGGTGGAAGATGAGGTGCGCTTCCTCCAGGTGTTGTGGCCAGGGTCTGGCGATGGAGGCAGCCAAGGACCTGCAGGTCATTGGCGGAGTGGGAGGGGGAGTTAAAGTGTTCAGTTGGTGCTGGTATCCCAGAGGTTCCCTGAAACGTTCCGCAAGTAGGTGGCCTGTCTCCCCAATGTAGAGACGACCACATCAGGTGCCGCGGATACAGTAAATGTTGTCTGTGGAGGTGCAGGTGAATTTGCGACGGATATAGAAGGATCCATTGGGGCCTTGGAGGGAGGTGAGGGGGGGTTGGGGGGGGGAAGAGAGGTGTGAGCGCAAGTTTTGCACTTCTTGCGGTTGCAGGGGAAGGTGCCGGGAGTGGAGGTTGGGTTGGTGGGGGGGTGTGGACTTGACGAGGGAGTCGTGGAGGGAGTGGTCTCTCCTGAATGCTGATAGGGGTGGAGAGAGAAATATATCCCTGGTGGTGGCGGAAATGACGGAGGATGATATGATGAATCCGGGAGGTTGGTGGGGTGGAAGGTGAAGACCAGTGGGGTTCTGTCCTGGTGGTGATTGGAGGGGCAGGGTTCAAGGGCAGAGGTGCGGGAAGTGGAGGAGATGTGGTGGAGAGCGTCGTCGACCATGGAGGGGAAATTGCGGTCTTTGAAGGAGGAGGCAATTTGAGTTGTTTGGTAGTGGAATTGGTCCTCCTGGGAGCAGATGCGGCGGAGGCGGAGGAATTGGGAATATGGGATGGCGTTTTTACAGGGGGCAGGGTGGGAGGAGGTGTAATCTAGGTAGCTGTGGGAGTTGGTAAGTTTGTATTAAATGTCGGTGTTGAGTCGGTCGCTCGAGATAGAAATGGAGTGCGGGGTCTAGGAAGGGGAGTGAGGGGTCTAAGATGGTCCAGGTAAATTTGAGGTCGGGGTGGAAAGTGTTAGTAAAGTGGATGAACTGTTCAACCTCCTCGTGGGAGCACGAGGTAGCGCCAATACAGTCAGTCATCGATGTAGCGGAGGAAAAGGGGGGTGGTGCCAGTGTAGTTGCGGAAGATGGACTGTTCCACATATCCGACAAAGAGGCAGGCATAACTGCGGCCCAAGGCTACTCCTTTGGTTTGAAGGAAGTGGGAGGATTGGAAGGAGAAGTTAAGAGTGAGGACCAGTTCAGTCAGTCAGTCGAAGGAGGGTGTCAGTGGAAGAGTACTGGTTGGGTTGGCGGGAGAGGAAGAAGCGGAGGGCTTGGAGACCTTCGTGATGGGGGATGGAAGTGTATAGGGACTGGATGTCCGTCGTGAAGAGAAGGCGTTGGAGGCCGGAGAAGCGAAAATCATGGAGGGAGGTGGAGGGCATGGGTGGTGTCCCGAAAGTAGGTGGAGAGTTCTTGGACTAAGGGGGACAGGACAGTATGCAGAGATGAGTTCGGTGGAGCAGGAGCAGGCTGAGACAATGGGTCGGCCAGGGCAGTGGGGTTTGTGGATTTTGGGTTGGAGGTAAAAACGGGCGGTGCGGGGTTGTGGGACTATGGAGGTTGGAGGCAGTGGATGGGAGATCTCCTGAGGTCATGAGGTTATGGATGGTCTGGGAGATGGTTTGGTGGTGTGAGGTGGGGTCATGGTCAAGGGGGCAGTAGGAGGCAGTGTCCGTGAGTTGGCGTCTAGCTTCAGTGGTGTAAAGATTGGTGCGCCAAACTAGCACTGCACCTCCCTTGTCTGCCGGTTTGATGGTGAGGTGGGGGTTGGAGCAGAGGGAGTGGAGGGCTGCGTGTTGTGAGGATGAGAGGTTGGAATGGATGAGAGGTCAATGTCGCGGCAGCAGTTGGATATGATGAGATCGAGGGCGGGCAAGAGGCCAGCACGGGGTGTCCAGGTGGATAGGGGTGGGTTGGAGGCGGGAGAAGGGGGTTGTCAGAGGGTGGGCAAGAGTCCTTTTTGAAGAAGTAGGCGCGGAGGCGAAGGCAGCAGAAGAAATGCTTGATATCTAGCTGCGTGTCGAACTCTGATTCGGGAGCGTAGGGGGATGAAGGTATCCATAATCAGTCCTTGCCTTTCCAAATGCATGTACATCCAATCCCTCAGGATTCCCTCCATCAACTTGCCCACCACCGACGTCAGGCTCACTGGTCTATAGTTCCCTGGCTTGTCCTTACCACCCTTCTTAAACAGTGGCACCACATTAGCCAACCTCCAGTCTTCCGGAACCACACCTGTGACTATCGATGATACAAATATCTTAGCAAGAGGCCCAGCAAATCACCTCAAACTTCCCACAGAGTTCTAGGGTATACCTGATCAGGTCCTGGGGATACCTGATCAGGTCCTGGGGATGTATCCACCATTACCCATTTCAAGACATCCAGCACTTTTCTGTATATAAAGAAGTGTTGCTTCCCAATTGCATTACGGATTGGCTTGACTCTAAGATGGCCCTGCGTTCTAGCCTCCCCAACAAAGAAGAGTTTTTCATTACCAGATCAAATCAGTTCTCATTTTAAAACCTTAATTATACAACTATACCAGGAAATCTCAAGTCATTCAGCAAAACAGGCTTGGTTTTTTAAACTGCATTCATAAGCTTCCTGCTTATGCTTCACACAGAAATCATTCACTCTACTACATTTAACTCCTGTACATTGCTCCACCAATGAAGCAATACTTTGCAAGATGTGAAAATATCAATGTTCAGACAAACAGGTAGTAGATAACAGTCTTCCATTATCTCGGGCAATATCCATCTCCAATAAGGAAAGTGACAACTTTCAGTAACATCACTATTATCAATTTTAAAAATGGAAGAAATATACCAAGTAACCTTGAGATCAGTAATTTTCTCAGTAGCTGGATAACTGTTAAAATACATAAACAGGGATTGAATAAATTATCACTTGGAAAAGTATAAATTATACGGTCCTCCAGGAATCACTGTTAGTTATAAGCTGTGCATAATTTCTTTACAATAATTCCACGTTTCCAGATGTTAAAGTCAACAGGAATGGAAAGTTGTGAAGATTGTAAAAGAATTCCAATTGTATACACAACAGGGTGAGCAGGACATTGCAGAAAAGATCTTAAAAAAGATTTCTTCCCCCACCCCCTCCAAATATGAAGAGTCATTAAAGTTTGCAATTCATGTATACCGATGCTACTTAGGATCCTCTTCCCCTTACATTTACCTCAGACTAAGACACCCAACCAACACATCCCTGAACAGTATGGGCAATTTTAACAGGGCCAATTCACCTAATCTGCACATCTTTGGATTGTGGGAGGAAACCAGAGTACGCAGAGGAAACCCACTCAGACAGGGGGAGAATGTGCAAACTCCACACAGACAGTTGCCCAAGGTAGGAATCGAACCCAGGTCCTTGACACTGAGGGAACAGAGCTAACCACTGAACCATCGTGCTTGCCCCGTCACTTTCCTTTTCCCAACTGCACATTCATGATATCATTTGACCTTTCCTCTCTGGAACTGTTGGATTTCTCTTTCGCTAAGATCTCACCAACATCTTCTGTTGCCTTCACCTTCTTCAGCCAGAAAATCTATGGCTAAGATCGCACACAAAGAACCCTCTTATCCATTTGCAGAATTCACCCTAATCTGGATTCCTTACTCACCCCACATTTTTTCCATTAATAACTGCTGACATAAGATTGGCCATCTCAACTTCTCTGCTCTCCTTACATGCTCTAATCGGTTTCCCTCTGAAATGATATTAATTACTCTGATTTCAGAAATTCAACCTTAGCCTGTTGTTATTTGGCATTAGTAGAGGCAAAACATCAACTCTCTGACAATATCCTTCAAGCCCTGTCTGCATCATGACCCAACAATGAACCTCAAGCTACTGTTTCCAAGACTAATCACTGAGCACATCTTCCCTCAATGATCAACAGCCCCATATGGTCCCTCAACCTTGAACAGCTGTCTTCTACCTCCCTTCCAAGATCCATAAACATGGTTGCCCTGTTAGATGGAGCAAATTAAATGGAAAGGAAGATGGTTAAGTAGGACATTTCAAGAGGACGGTGCACAGTTAGAAGTTTGGATTTGGGGGAGGGGGGGGGGGGGGGGGGGGGGGGGGGAAAGATGAGAAAACTGGTGAAGTAAAAGCAGATGCCATGTGGTTGGAGGGTCCCAAGGTGGAAGATGAGGCGTCCTTCCTCCAGGTGTCAGGTGGCTTGGATTTGGCGGCCCAACACTTGTATGTCCTTGGCAGAGTGGAATGGGGTGTTGAAGTGGTCTGCCACACGGCAGTGGGGTTGCTTGGTACGTGTCCCAGAGATGTTCCCTGAAACAGTACACGGTGGCATCCTGTCTCCTCAATGTAGAGGAGGCCACATTGAGATCAATGGACACAGTAGAGAGGGGGTTTGGATGTGCAGGAAAATTTCTGCTTGTGTAAGGAACCCGTGGGGCCTTGGATGAAGACAGGGTGGAGGCTGTGGGAGGTGTGGGCACATGTTTTACACTTCTTGCAGTGGCAAGGGAAGGTGCTGGGAGGGGTGTGTGTGGGGGTGTGTGAGAAAGAGCTTAATAAGAGAGTCACAGAGGGAATGGTCTCTGTGGAATGCCAACAGAGGGAAATGTATCGCTGGTGGTGGGTTCTGATTGTATGTTTCAGAAAAAAGAGGGGATTACGATCCTTATTGCTGTTGGAGTGATGGGGTGCACAATCGTTCAGTCCAACTCATCCATCTGGACATATTTGCTAGGATTTGGCCCATATGCCTCAACGCTTCCTATTCATATACTCATCCAGATGCCTTTTAACATGTTATAATTGTCCCAGCTTCCACCACTTCCTCTGGCAGCTCCATACACACACCACCCTCTGCATGGAAAAGTTGATCCTTAGGTTCCTTTTAAACTTTTCCCCTCTCACCTTAAACCAATACCCTCGAGTTTTGGACTCATTTCTTTCTGTTTCGTTGATATCTTTGAATATCCTGTAATTAGAAAATTTGCAATATATAAAGGTTTAGGACTCAAAACATCTGACAGAAACGATGAGAAATATGAAAAAAAAAGCAGGAAAGAACTCCAGCAGGGAATTAAGAGACCAAGAAGGGCCACTAAATAACCTTGGCAAATAGGGCTAGTGAGAACCCCAAGGTATTCTATATACATTTTTTAAAAAAAAGGGACAACCAGGGACAAGGTAGGACCACTCAAGGATAAAAGAGGGAACTGGTACCGAGGCAGAGGAGGTGAGTGAGATCTTAAACGAGCACTTTATTTGGTACTTATACATAAGTATAGAGGATAGCAAGATATTTGTGGAATGTGCTAATGCACTATGGCATTTTGAGATAAAGAAAATAAAAAGGTGGTTAGGTCTCTTCAAGAGCACGAAATTGGATAAGCCCCCAGGGCCTAAAATGTTATCTACCCTACATTGGAGAGATGTAAGAGAGGAGATTGTTATTGCCTTAGGATTTCACCAGTTTCCTAATTTCCCCTCCCACTACCTTATTCCAGTTCCAACCTTCGAGCTCAGCACCACCCTCAGGACTTGTCCCACCGGTCCTTCTTCCTTTCCACCTATCCGCTCCACCCGATCACCTTTACCCCCACCTCTATCCACCTATTACACTCTGTTACCTTCCCCCTCCCATTTATCTCGTCACCCCCAAGGCTCCCAATCTCATTCCTGATGAAGGGCTTTTGCCTGAAACATCGATTTTCCTGCTCCTTTGATGCTGCCTGACCTCCTGTGCTTTTCCAGCACCATCTTCTCAACTCAAGACCTTTGTATCCTTATTAGCCATGGGAGAGGTCCTGGAGAACTGGAGAGTAGCTAATGTTGTTCTTCTATTCAAGAAGGGAAAATGGAGAAAATCCAAAAAAAACTATAGACCGGCGAGTCTCACATCGGTGGTTGGGAAGCTATTCGAGAGAATTCTTCGGGATAAGATTTACATGCATTTGGAAAAGCATGGCCTAATTAGGAAGTCAGCACAGCTTTGTGCAGGATAGGCCATGTCATACTAACCTGACTGAATTTTTCCAAAAGAGGTGAAAAAGGTGATTGATGAGTAGGGCAGTGGATGTTGCCCAGGTGGATTTTAATATGGCTTTCAACAAAGTCACCTCTAGTAGGTTCATCCAGAAGATTAAGATGCATGGGATTCATGGTGACTTGATCTCATGGATCAAGAATTGGCTTGCCTATAGAAGACAGTGTGGCGGAGGAAAGGTGTATTTCTGCCAGGTCGTCTGTGATTAGACCTCCTGTTCTGCAGGGATCCACGCTGTGACCCCTACTTATTGTAATATATATAAATGACTTTGATGAAAATGTAGATGGGTGGGTTAGTTTGCAGATGTCAAAGTTCAGTAGAGTTGTTGATAGTGTGGAAGGTTATCAAACAATACAGCAAGATATAGGTCTGTTGTAGATATGGGCAGACAAACGGCAGATGGAGTTTTACCTGGGTAAGTGTGATGAATTGCATTGTGGGAATCAAAAGTATACAGTTAATGGTATTGATGTACAGAGGGATCTTGGGGTTCAAGTCCATAGCTCCCTGAAAGTAGCCACACAAAGTAGACAGAGTGGTGAAGAAGGCATATGACATGCTTGTTTTTATAGGAGAGGCAAAAAAAAACTGAGGTTGTTTTCTCTAGAGCAGTGGAGGCTAAAGGAGAGACTTGATAGAAGTCTATAAAATTATGAGATGCATAAATAGGTTTCCCAGTCAGTAACATTTCCCCCCCCAAATAATAATTTAAAAGTGGGGTTGGGTCGATTAAAAAAAAAAGATATGAGGGGCAAGTTTTTTTTAAAGTTACCGTGTGGTAGGAATCTGGAATGCACTGCCAGGAAGTGGTGAGGCAGATGTCTAAAATGTCCATATCATAAGCAAATAAATATGCAAGGAAAGAAAAAAGGATATGGACCAAGGGCAGGCAGAAGGGATTAGTTTAATTCAGCGTCACATTTTGCTTAACATCATGAGCCAAAGAGCCCGTTCCCACGCTGTACAGTTCTACATAATTCTGAAAAGTCAAGCAAACACAGCAATGACTTCCTACACATGCTCTCTTTCAAACACCATCACAGATTTTGCATGAAAATGAAAATTTACTATCCTATAGACAGTTTAAAAATCCTCATTCCCAACATTGGAGACTTGGCAACTGGTTATATATCCACTTTCAGGACAGCTGCTCTAGCCATAATTTACAGGCATGAACATTGTATAGGGTGTTCTGTTATAACACGTGTTTTGTCAACACAAATTCACTGTAGCACAATTGATGAATTGGTGATGCTGTTTCTACAGCACAAAACTTTTAAAACAGGTTGGCTGTAATCGATTAGAGCACCAATACTTTAATTGTGGTTTCTAAAAAGTGTGATTTTTCTACAAAGTGGAGCTGCAAAAAAAAAAAAATCACCGCAACCATTGTGCTATTAGAAGGTGTACAATCAGTTCTTCTTCCTGGTAAATTAATCCAAGCTTTACTGTCCTTTTACCAACTAAACCATCCAAGTAGGCTTCCAAAAGAATTTGGAGCAAATCACAAAACACCTTTTACACCTACATTTTAAACCAAAGTAAAGTTCTATTTGTAATAACTAAGGACAAGTTATGCTGAATGATCTGCTTCTATAAAATGTACATCCTACATATCTTTCTTTTGTTGCACTGCTTTAGATTAGAGTGTTGCAGGATGAACAAAGGCTAGGTCTGGTTAAGTACCAATTTCAATGGTTAGATATCTTCCATCCAAAACAAGGGGAAACTTCATTGTAAAGAAATGCGATCAATTTAGAGATCAAACTACCACCACTGTTACTAAAGGCCTAACCATTCACAGAAATCAAGTCAAAAACTTACTACGTACACTTGAAGAATATAAATTTTTATAGTTTATGACCCCAATACATAGATTGCATTTTTAGTTTTAAGTCGTCACTATTATGAAGGCTTGAATCCAAAAGAGACTGGATAATATTCAGATATTGGATTATCAGTTCTGTTTAAAAGCTAAAAGATTGGTAAACATGTAACTTCATTCAAGTGCTGGCTTTAAATTTAATATTTAGTCTCTGGCCTAATATCACAGTACATTTGGCATATACTTAAAATAGAAAAGAGACAAAGTAGCAGATCTTAATTTAGCTTAATATTTAATACAACAATTAAGAGGTGCGATTTGTATTTATAGTTTTTGCAGGAAGTTTTGTTGTTTGGGAATCAAAAATATTTTAACTAAGAGTACTTCACTAGCAATTCAATTAACCATTTGTCCAGTTATACAGCAGTAGATTTCATTCTGCATGTAATAAAAGTATAAAGAAGTGAGAAATTCTATCCCAATCTATTTAGAGCATATGAAATGGGAACAGACCATTCAGTCCCTCAAGCCATTCAACAGTATCATGGCTGATCTGATCTGACATTCCTCATGGCTACTTTCCTGCATTTTCCAATATACCCAATTCCCTGACTGATCAAGAGTCTATCAGGTGTTAAATATACACAAGGACTCTGCCGTTTAGCTCAGTGACAAGGGTTTTTAAAAGACACTCAAACCTCAAGAAATTCTCCCTCATCTCAGTTTTAAATTGGTATCTCTTTTCTGAGACTGTGTCCTCTGGTCCTAGTGACAATGTACACTGGGTATAAGCAGACAGGGTAAGAGTTAAGATCAGAGTTTTGTGAAACAAGAGATTCAGCTGAGCATGACTCAGATCCGATAAGAACTTGCCTTTAACATTAGGTTGCTGGAGGCAAGGGTAATGGGTTAACAAGGTGGAAAAGCACTCATTAAGTATAGCCATTTAACAATATTGAAAGCATTCATTATGTAAAGTCAGTTTAACAAGGTGAAAAGTATTTATTGTGAAGCCAGGTAAGGTTAAGAACATCCATTGTGTAACAGCACAACTGCCATCGCTTAATCTTTACCATTGACACTCACTGATTGTGACGGTCACCAAGTCAATATGTATGTTGGATAATGTAAATTATCCAATGTGTTATCAATGTGTTATCGGGATGTTCCTCATATAAATCATTAAGAAACTGCTGTTCAAGACAGAAGACCGGGAACTCATGCCACTGTGCACATGGGCGATTGTTCTCTCTCCCTCCAGGAGCCAGAATAAAAAAATGGAGGTAAAGCTATATTGTGTTTGAGCATTTTGCTTCAACTGCAATATTGGCGTAGTTGGCAGGATCCAAACTAATAGTTAGGATTGGACAGTGTCAGTGGCTGCCAAGAACATTTGTGTCTTGAGACAGACTGGCCACAAGGTAAGATTTTAAACCTTGGTTCATCTTTATATTCCTGCATGCTGGAGACAGTCCCCTTGTTCACTCTCTATTCCATGGATTCCTCAAAATGGTAATTAATTCAGTTGAGAGAACGTTTCACAAGCGCGCTAAGAGGTTCGAGTCCTCTGCGCTGCACTGGGAGAGGGGATGTAATGGAGGTTTGAGTCCTCTGCGCAGTACTGGGGTTTCAGTTCCCTCGGTGGGTAACTGACAGTTGAGTCCTCCACACTGTGCTAGGGTTCAAGGTCTAGGTATTTAACTGAGGTTTGTTTTTTGTGTTTAATTGAGATTCGGGATGTATGTGTTCAAGTGGGATTAGAGCCTCCGTGAGGAATAAAGTGAGAAAGGGGTTAAAAGTCCCCGAGTGGCGAAATTGGAGGCTCTGTCCTGGGAGAAAGAAAGAGCAGCTTCTATTGCAGCATCATGGGGTTTGCTGAGAGGGCTCTCTCTTTTTAAGCGCAATTTCAGTGAGAGGATGCAGAAAAAAAAATGAAGGGGAGAAACTAAGGTGGTATTAGTACTTGGGTTGAAGGAGGAAAGTTTCAAACGTAGATTGTGTCATTCTCAGAGAGTGTTTGATGTTTAAAAAGTTTGGTTTGTTAAAATACTGGTTCGCAAAAATCCTTTTAAGTAACTGTTCTGCCTTGTTTGAACAATGATCTCAATCCAATATGTTTATGGGCTGTATAGTGGGCAGATTTTGCTTTTACATTCAAATTGTACAACATTATGTCCTTTTTAAAAATGATCAAACTTGTAACCTTAAAGCAAATTCATTGAGCCCCCAATTTGTTTGAAACTCTACAATACCGGTTTATAAAACAACACAGCTAGGTCAATGGTCATGCTTTAGCCAAATGGGTGTATTGATTTAAAACATCTTTGCTAGTGTGTTTTTAATACGGAGTAAACAAAAAAGAGAGTGCATTTTGAGTTTGATGTGTTGATAAGATTTTCTAGAAAATATCAGAACTTGCGGTTGAGCTCTTTAAGTTCTGTTAATTATTGTTAAGACTTCATTGGCCCCTTTCGTATTGCAAATTCAAAAGAATGTTGATCTGTACCAAAGTTGCCACTAATTCAGACTGTTTTATTTGGGAAATTTCATTTGGAAAATGTATTTTAAATTAGTCAGCATTTTTGTTTCCCACAAGTATTTGAGATTTAAATTGGAACTGAATCTGCCTCTTCAATTGCTAAAGCACAGGAAATTTTTTTGCTGTTCCACATTTTTGAAATACTTTTCTTGACAGCTTTCCCATTAGCCAAATATCAATTTGTTGAAGAAAAATAATTTTTGAATAACCCGAATGGGGTTCCCAAGGGTTTGATTTTAGGACCATTGATTGTTGTTTATAATTGACAATTGTTTAGGCAGTGCAATTTAGAAGTTTGTGGATTGTATAAAACTTTATGTCATAAACAATGAACAGAGTAACAGAATTCAAGATAACTAACAATGTTCAAATAGGCAGACAATTTAATGTAGTTAATTGCGTGACTATCTTCATACTGATAACCACACTGGCAAGGAAGGCACGAGAGAAGAAATGCAAAGATACTTGCAGCAGCTAACATCTTCTCTACAGTTTCTCCATTCACAGGTAAAGCACCCCTTCGGACCACCACCACCCACCCCTCCACAACCTGATCCAATGGATTTAATCAGCTCTCCAGTCACGAGAACGTAAAGTGAAGAAATTAACAACAGTGAAGAAATTAACAACAGCGAAGAGATGGTCAGTAGGCTTTTTGTCAGTAGCCTTCCTATGGACATTAAACCACGTGAACGTTATCTTGTCTATTGATCATTTAAGGAATACAAAGGTTTTTGATCAAGTGAACATCAAAATAGCCAGCTGGCTTTGTTGCATTTAACAGCAGAGTGGGAGCAGGTGCAGTAAAGAATGCTGCATTCACCTAGCCTGCAGCTGCTCCACTACATGCTCAGATGTGCTGGTATCTTCTATCTGAAGCATGTCCAGAAGGATAAGTCTTGTCAGTTTTGTGAAGCATTTAACTGCCCTTATCCAAGAATACAGATTTTTCCATGCAGTGGTATGCAAAAACAGACTGGATTTTGTTTTCAGGATGGACTTTAGGGAAGGTGGTTTTAGGAGAACTGGCTCATTTCCACTCAATTTGGAGGGGATAGAGTAGTCACTAGGACTTTGGATTTAAGAACATCACTGGTGAATTCTTTCCCCACATAGGAGGATCCTTCAAACTATTTACTGTAATGGACTGGCAATTTTTGTTATAGTCATTGACAATAACTTGCTTAAATACTGGCTGTCAGATTCTTATCATAGTACCATCTAGGTGGTTATCGTGAAATGACAGAGGAAATGAGAATGTGTCAGGGAAAGAGTGAAGTTCTGAATTTTGTGAAACAAGAGGCTCAGATGAGCATGACTCAGATCAGATACGAACTTGCAGTTAACAATGGGGTGCTGGAGACAAGGGCAATGGGTTAACAAGGTGGAAAAACAGTCATGTACAGCCATTTAACAATATTAGATTAGATTAGATTACATTACATTACAGCGTGGAAACAGACCCTTCGGCCCAACAAGTCCACACCGACCCGCCAAAGCGCAACCCACCCATAACCCTAACCTAACACTACGGGCAATTTAGCATGACCAATTCACCTGACCTGCACATCTTTGGACTGTGGGAGGAAACCGGAGCACCCGGAGGAAACCCACGCAGACCACGGGGAGAATGTGCAAACTCCACATAGTCAGTCAGTCACCTGAGGCGGGAATTGAACCCGGGTCTCTGGCGCTGCGAGGCAGCAGTGCTAACCACTGTGCCACCATGCCGCCTATCTGAATGGAAGCATTCAGAGGAAAAGGTCAATTTAACAAGGTGAAAATTAATCATGTCAAGCCAGTTAAGGTTGAGAACATTCATTGTGTGACAGCAGACCAGGAACCCATGTCCCTGTGCACATGGGCAATCGTTCGCTCGCCCTCCAGGGCCCAGAATAAAAGATGAGGAAGATAAAACTATATTGTGTCTGAGTGTTTTGATTCAACTGGGAGTTTGGGGGGCGGGGGGGGGGGAAGCAGGACGATACTAGAGTCTCCAATGAAGGGAAACATCCTTCTACACTTAGGCTCATGTTGCAATGGGATTACTTCTCATTGTTCTAAACTCCATCGAGTAGAGTTTCAACCTGTCTTCGCTTGTTAAGACAATCCTTTCAAATAAAGGATCATCCTTGTGATCCCTCCGAATTGCCTGGAAGGAAAGATATGTCCTTAAGCAAAAAGGGACCAAATTGCTCTCAGTATTCCAGATTTGATTTCATAAGCATCTTCTAGAATTGTAATAAGACTTCCAATTTGTGTACTCCAACTCCACTGAAATAAAGGCCAACACTACATTAGCCTTCCAGCATGCTAGCTTTTGGCAGCACATTCCACACTCCTATCACTGTGTGGGAATCTTGTCCCTCACAACTTCATCCAAATCATTTCTTATATAATCAAACAGCAAAACATCCTAGTACAGATCCCTACAGAACACGAGACATGGACCTCCAGCCTAAAAACAACCTTCCAACACCATGGGATCTTATGCTATGAAGTCCCTTGTCCAGCGCCTTCTGGAAGCTTACATACAAAACATCATCTTGTTCCCCTCCATCCACTCTGGTTGAGACTCCCTTGTAAAACTAATTAATTTGGCAGACATTATTAGTCTTTCTATGAAGCCTCGCTGATTTTGCTCACCTAGATGATGATTGGAGTGTCATTTAGTTAGTTGGTAGTGTCTGTATTAAAAAAAATTGCTATCAATTGCATGCAGCTGTGTTACTAGACTAATAACACAGCCATTGAAAAAATACTACCAGATTTATAACTTATTTAGCCGTGTAACCACATCATCTTTGTTTACAAGACAACTATCAGATGTTCATAGAATCCAACACACTTTGAAATGAAACCTGGCATTCTTATCCGATTCGACCTGCAAAATTACTTAAGCTCTGCACTCACATAACTGATCTTGAAAAGAGACAGGCTTGTAATCATAAAAGGGTGTGTTGTGATTATGGTGATGTTTCAAAGAATTTTTCAGCAAGTTAAATGCTTTCTGAAGTATATCCATTGTAAGGGGACCCCATTCGGGCAGAGGTGGACTCACAGCCTGTCCCTTACACTAGTCATAGGGAAAAATCATGACACTTTGCCATGGTTGGTAAATAATCATCATGGACCTATTTTCAGGCAGAAAAGAAGCTGCATAAGGGGAAATTTGGTGGTGAGAAAGAAAAACAATTACTGCTACATGTAGAAAATGTTCCAGTCAAAAAGTGGAAAGTGAAAAACTGACCAGAGGAAATACATTGAGAAGCGAAATTGGAAACAATGGGACTGAGGTTCAAACAATATCAGGGCCCAATTTAAAGACAGGGCCTTGAGAATTTTAACACAGATTGTTATCAAAGCCTTGTCCAAGCCAGCATAGGAATAATCAATCAGACTAGGAAGGAATGAAATGACTCAGGAAAGAGGAGTCAGTTTCATGGAACAGTGGCACAATACAGGGACAGGAAGGAACAATACTAATCAGGACAGGCTTCATCTGAACCAAGTTGAGAGAAGGGTCCCAATAGAAAGATAAATATGTCAGTCATGAGGACTAGGTAGTAAATATGGCAAATGCATTGGTGGAAAATGCTACCAAAATCTGCTGTCAGACTATAAAGACAGTGCACCAAGTTCTGCAACTTCTCCTTATTTAAATTATACACTGCTCTTCTAGTCCTGCTGCCAAAATGAATGAGTTTACATTTTCCCAATATCATACTGTCAAATGTTTGATCATTTACTGACGTACTTTGTAAACTTATGGACAAGACCCCAAAATATTTCAAAGATAGCAAGACCCTAACGTTTTTAGTTGTTTTAGGCAAATGTCAAGGTGGATATTCCAGGAATGATGCAGCTGGTCAAACCACTCTGCTTTAAACAAACTAGAATTTACTTACACTACTGAATGAAATGGGAGCTGAAAATGTTGCTGGAAAAGCGCAGGTCAGGCAGCATCGACGATTCGGGCATGAGCCCTTCTTCAGGAATGAGGAAAGGGTGCCAAGCAGGCCAAGATAAAAAAAGATAGGGAGGAGGGACTTGAGGGAGGGGCGTTGGAAACACGACAGGTGGAAGGAGGTTAAGGTGAGGGTGATAAGGTGAGGGTGATAGGCCGAAGTGGGGAGCGGAGAGGTCAGGAAGAAGATTGCAGGTTAGGAAGGTGGTGCTGAGTTCGAGGGTTGGGACTGAGACAAGGTGGGAATGGGGGGGGGGGGGAAAGAGGGGAAAATGAGGAAACTGGAGAAATCGGAGTTCATCCCTTGTGGTCGGAGGATTCCTAGGCAGAAGATGAGGCGCTCTTCCTCCAGCCGTGGTGTTGCAATGGAGGAGTCCAAGGAGCTGCATGTTCTTTGGTGGAGTGGGAGGGGGAGTTGAAGTGTTGAGCCACGGGGTGGTTGGGTTGGTTGGTGCAGGTGTCTCAGAGGTGTTCTCGGAAAACATTCCGCAAGTAGGCGGCCTGTCTCCCCAATACAGAGGGGGTCAAATCGGGTGCAGTAAATGGGTGTGTGTGGAGGTGCAGGTGAATTTGTGGCAGTATGGAAGGATCCCTTGGGGCCTGGAGGAGGGGGGGGGGGGGGGGGGGGGGGGGGGGGGGGGGAGAGGAAAGAGAGAGAAAAAAGAAGAGGTGTGGGCGCAAGTTTTGCATTTCTTGCGGTTGCAGGGGAAGGTGCCGGGAGTGGAAGTTGGGTTGGTGGGGGGTGTGGACCTGACGAGGGAGTCATGGAGGGAGTGGTCTTTTCGGAACGCTGATAGGGGAGGGGAGGGAAATATATCCTTGGTGGTGGAAATGACGACGGATGCTATGACGTACATGGAGGTTGGTGGGGTAGTAGGTGAGGACCAGTGGGGTTCTGTCCTGGTGGCGATTGGAGGGGCGGGGCTCAAGGGCGGAGGAGCGGGAAGTGGAGGAGATGCGGTGGAGAGCATCGTCGCCCACGTCTGGGGGGAAATTGCGGTCGTTGAAGGAGGCCATCTGGGCTGTTCCCATATTCCCAATTCCTTCGTCTCCGCCGCATCTGCTCCCAGGAGGACCAGTTCCAATACCGAACAACCCAGATGGCCTCCTTCAACGACCGCAATTTCCCCCCAGACGTGGTCGACGATGCTCTCCACCGCATCTCCTTCATTTCCCGCTCCCCGCCCTTGAGCCCCGCCCCTCCAAATTTCCACCGGGACAGAACCCCACTGGTCCTCACCTACCATCCCACCAACCTCCATATACATCGTATCATCCGTCTGCATTTCCGCCACCTCCAAACGGACCCCACCACCAGGGATATATTTCCTGCACCTCCCCTATCAGTGTTCCGAAAAGACCACTCCCTCCGTGACTCCCTCGTCAAGTCCACACCCCCATCAACCCAACCTCCACTCCCGGCACCTTACCCTGCAACCGCAAGAAATGCACAACTTGCGGCCACACCGCCCCCCCTTCCTTCCCTCCAAGGCCCCAAGGGATTCTTCCATATCTGCCACAAATTCACCTGCACCTCCACACGCATTTATTGTATCTGCTGCACCCGATGTGGCCCCCTTTATATTGGGGAGAGAGGACGCCTACTTGCAGAACATTTCAGAGAACACCTCTGGGACACCCGCAACAACCAACCCAACCACCCTGTAGATCAACACTTCAACTCCCCCTCCCACTCCACCAAAGGACATGCAGCTGCTTGGACTCCTCCATTGCCAGACCATAGCAACACGACGACTGGAGGAAGAGCGCCTCATCTTCCGCCTAGGAATCCTCCAACCACAAGGGATGAACTCAGATTTCTCCAGTTTCCTAATTTCTCCACCCCCCACCTTGTCTCAGTCCCAACTCTCGAACTCAGCACCACCTTCCTAACCTGCATTCTTCCTGACCTCTCTACCCCCACTCCGGCCTATCACTCTCACCTTATCACCCTCACCTTAACCTCCTTCCACCTATCGCATTTCCAATGCCCCTCCCCCAAGTCCCTCCTCCCTACCTTTTATCTTAGCCTGCTTGGTACACTTTCTTCATTCCTGAAGAAGGGCTCATGCCCAAAATATCGATTCTCCTGTTCCTTGGATGCTGCCTGACCTGCTGCGCTTTTCCAGCAACACACTTTCAGCTGATCTCCAGCATCTGCAGTCCTCACTGTCTCCTGAATGAAATATGAACAAAGAATAGAATATTGAACTTATCTGAAAACCCAATTGAGTATTACAACTTAATGAAGCTGTTCCAATTTCTTGCAAAATTCCCATAAACAGTTTGACAAAAAAGGATAAATTCAAACCCAGGTTCTTACAGGAGATGTTAAAGAGAAAGTCAGCCATAAAATCTGTCGAACCTTTGTTACAACCTGCTGGGAGGAACAGAGTGCTCGCTAAAACCCAAAACCAGAATAAAACCCTGAACTGGGAGAACTGGCCACTTGGTTTCATTGTACAAGGGTTTTAAAAAACTTGGATTGTTGCCTTTGATTATGACTAACATATACTGTCTAAGTGACCTAATCCCAGACAAATCAACCTCTGCCCTTTTTAGATTAGATTACATTAGATTAGATTACATTACAGTGTGGAAACAGGCCCTTCGGCCGAACAAGTCCACACCGACCCGCCGAAGCGCAACCCACCCCTACATTTACCCATCAACCTAACACTACGGGCAATTTAGCATGGCCAATTCACCTAACCTGCACATCTTTGGACTGTGGGAGGAAACCGGAGCACCCGGAGGAAACCCACGCAGACATGGGGAGAATGTGCAAACTCCACACAGTCAGTCGCCTGAGGCGGGAATTGAACCCGGGTCTCTGGCGCTGTGAGGCAGCAGTGCTAACCACTGTGCCACCGTGTCGCACAGTGTGCCCTTACAACCCTTTTAGAAAATAAAGAGTACAGCAAGGACAACATAACCTTGTTAAAAGGTGCAGCACAGTCACACCTCCCCACTTAAAAATATATAATCAATATCCAGAGATGGCTTCATTTGAAAACCCACTTAATCTTACACAACACACATTCATTACATTGACAATAACCATGCAAACATGCTAGTGCATTCTACGTCAGTTTACTCCCATTACTGAAGGCCTCGGATTTCACATCTGAGTCTCGACAATGCATGGCAATCACGTTTTCCTCTCCTGTCACATGCATTTCCAGTGCGAGCAGCAGCGAAGGTAAGACCGTTTGGTTTTAAAAGTACTTACCGGTAGCGGGCAGCGGTGTTTTTTCTTCTCTTTCACTCTCTCTTCACAGAAAGAGCGGGAGCACCAGGGGGAAGTGACGACAACCAGAGGGGCAGCCGAGACCCGGAAGCAGGTAGTGTAAGCTTACCTGGGTAGGTTTTTCCCCCTTTAAAAGCGCGAAGGAGAGGAACCCGAGGCACGACACGGGTAGTGCCTTCCACCCGCCCTCCTCCTCTAACCTAATAATAACATCTGTTGTGGCTTGTTGTATTCTTTAGATCCAGTTTTTTTTTAAATAAAAGTTAGCTTTAGAGGGATGGCAGTGAAGGCAGGCAATGTTCCTCCTGCAACATGTATGAAGTGAGGGATGCCATCGACGTCCCTGCCGATTACACTTGCAGGAAGTGCACCCATCTCCAGCTCCTCCAAGACCGTGTTAGGGAACTGGAGCTGGAGTTGGATGAACTTCGGATCATTCGGGAGGCAGAGGGGGTCATAGATCAGAGTTATAGGGAAGTAGTAACTCCAAAGATGGCAGATAGATGGGTGACAGTGAGGGAGACTGGGAGGAAGCAGCCAGTGCAGGGACCCCCTGCAGCCGTTCCCCTCAAGAACAAGTATACCGTTTTGGATACTTGTGGGGGGGGGGTGGGGTGACTTACCAGGGGTAAGTAACAGGGCTCAGGTCTCTGGCACGGAGCCTGTCCCCGTTACTCAGAAGGGAAGGGTGAAGAAGAGCAGAGCAGTAGTAATTGGGGACTCGATAGTTCGGGGCACAGATAGGCGGTTTTGTGGGAACGAGAGACTCACGTTTGGTATGTTGCCTCCCAGGTGCAAGGGTACGTGATGTCTCTGATCGGGTTTTCCGGGTCCTGGAGGGGGAGGGGGAGCAGCCCGAAGTCGTGGTCCATATTGGCACCAACGACATAGGTAGGAGGAGTGCAGAGGATGTTAGACAGGCTTTCAGGGAGCTAGGTTGGAAGCTCAGAGTTAGAATGAACAGAGTTGTTGTCTCTGGTTTGTTACCCGTGCCACGTGATAGAGATTCGAGGAATATGGAAAGAGAACACTTAAATGCGTGGCTACAGGGATGGTGCAGGAGGGAGGGATTCCGGTTTTTGGATAACTGGGGTTCTTTCTGGGGACGGTGGGACCTCTATAAACAGGATGGTCTACACCTGAACCTGAGGGGCACCAGTATCCTTGGGGGGAGGTTTGCTAGTGCTCTTGGGGGGGGGGGTTTAAACTAACTCTGCAGGGGCATGGGAACCCAGATTGTAGCTTCAGGGTGCAGGGCCTGGAGTGTAGGGAGGTTAGGAACATGGCATCAATTTCAAAGGAAGGTGCCTGTAAACAGGAAAGTGGCTTGAAGTGTGTATACTTCAATGCAAGAAGTATACGAAATAAGGTAGGTGAACTTGCAGCGTGGGTTGGTACCTGGGACTTCGATGTTGTGGCTATTACGGAGACATGGCTACAACAGGGACAGGATTGGCTGTTGCAGGTTCCAGGATTTAAATGTTTTAGTAGGGTCAGAGGTGGGGGTAAAAGAGGGGGAGGTGTGGCATTGCTTGTCAAAGATAGTATTACAGTGGTGGAAAGGACGATGGATGAGGACTTGCCATCTGAGGTAGTTTGGGTTAAGTATAGGAATAGGAAAGGTGAGGTCATCCTGTTAGGAGTCTTTTACAGGCCTCCTAATAGTCCGAGAATCATTGAAGAAAGGATAGGGAAGGTGATTCAGGAGATGAGTGACAGTAATAGGGTGGTTGTTATGGGGGACTTTAACTTTCCGGATATTGATTGGGAAAGCTATAGCTCAAGTTCGTTAGATGGGTCAGTGTTTGTTCAATGTGTGCAGGAGAGTTTCCTGACACAATATGTAGACAGGCCAACAAGAGGTGAGGCCATACTGGATTTGGTTCTGGGTAACGAACCAGGCCAGGTGTTAGAATTAGAGGTAGGTGAGCACTTTGGGGATAGTGACCATAATTCGGTGATTTTTACTCTCGTGATGGAGAGGGATAAGTGTGTACTACAGGGCAAGAGTTATAGCTGGGGTCAGGGAAATTATGATGCGGTGAGGCATGACTTAGGATGTGTGGCTTGGAAAAGTAGACTCCAAGGCAAGAGTGTAAATGATATGTGGAGCTTGTTCAAGGAGCAACTATTGAGTGTCCTTGATAATTATGTACCTGTCAGGCAGGGAGGAAAGGGTCGTGCGAGGGAGCCGTGGTTTAATAAGGAATTGGAATCCCTTGTTAAATGGAAGAGGGCGGCCTATCTCAAGATGAGACGTGAAGGTTCAATTGTGGCGATTGAGAGGTATAGGGTAGCCAGGAAGGACCTGAAGAGAGAGCTAAGAGCAGCAAGGAGGGGACATGAAAGGTCCTTAGTTGGTAGGATTAGGGAAAACCCTAAGGCTTTCTATAGGTATGTTAGGAATAAAAGAATGACTAGGGTAGGAATAGGTCCAGTCAAGGATAGTAGTGGGAAGTTGAGTGTGGAGGCGGAAGAGATTGGGGAGACACTGAATGAATACTTTTCTTCAGTATTTACTCAGGAACAGGGCATTGTCGTCGATGTGAATACTGAGTCACAAATAAGTAGAATGGATGGCTTTGAGGTATGTAGAGAAGAGGTGTTGGAAATCCTGGAAAAGGTGAAAATAGATAAGTCCCCTGGACCCGATGGCATTTATCCTAGGATTCTCTGGGAAGCAAGGGAGGAGATTGCAGAGCCATTGGCCTTGATTTTTATGTCCTCTTTGTCTACAGGAGTAGTGCCAGAAGACTGGAGGATAGTAAATGTGGTTCCCTTGTTCAAGAAGGGGAGTAGGGATAACCCTAGTAACTATAGGCCGGTGAGTCTCACTTCTGTTGTGGGCAAAGTCTTAGAGAGAATTGTAAGGGATAGGATTTATGCACATCTGGATAGGAATAATGTGATCAAGGATAGTCAGCATGGTTTTGTGAAGGGCAGGTCGTGCCTCACAAACCTTATTGAATTCTTTGAAAAGGTGACGAAGGAGGTTGATGAGGGGAAAGCGATAGATGTGGTATATATGGATTTTAGTAAGGCGTTTGATAAGGTTCCCCATGGTAGGCTACTGCAGAAAATACGGAGATATGGCATTGAGGGTGAGTTGGAGGTTTGGATTAGGAATTGGCTGGATGGAAGAAGACAGAGGGGAGTAGTTGATGGCAAAGTTTCTTCATGGAGTGCCGTCACTAGCGGTGTTCCGCAAGGATCTGTTTTGGGACCATTGCTGTTTGTCATTTTTATAAATGACCTGGAAGAGGGGTTAGAAGGTTGGGTGAGCAAGTTTGCGGATGATACGAAAGTCGGAGGAGTTGTTGACAGTGAGGAAGGATGTGGCAGGTTACAGCAGGATATAGAGAAGCTGCAGAGCTGGGCAGAAAGGTGGCAAATGGAATTCAATGTAGCTAAGTGTGAGGTGATTCACTTTGGTAAGTGTAATAAAAAGATGGGGTACTGGGCTAATGGTCGGATACTTGGTAGTGTGGATGAGCAGAGGGATCTTGGTGTCCATGTACACAGATCTCTGAAAGTTGCCACCCAGGTAAATAGTGCGGTGAGGAAGGCATATGGCGTACTGGCTTTTATTGGTAGAGGAATTGAGTTCCGGAGTCCTGAGGTCATGATGCAGTTGTATAAGACTCTGGTGCGGCCGCATCTGGAATATTGTGTGCAGTTTTGGTCGCCATACTATAGGAAGGATGTGGAGGCACTGGAACGGGTGCAGAGGAGGTTTACCAGGATGTTGCCTGGTATGGAAGGAAGATCGTATGAGGAAAGACTGAGACACTTGGGGCTGTTTTCATTAGAGAAAAGAAGGTTTAGGGGTGACTTGATTGAGGTGTACAAGATGATTAGGGGGTTAGATAGGGTTGACAGTGTGAACCTTTTCCCGCGTATGGAGTCGGGTATTACAAGGGGGCATAGCTTTAAATTAAGGGGGGGTAGGTATAGGACTGAAGTTAGGGGTAGGTTCTTCACTCAGCGAGTCGTAAGTTCATGGAATGCCCTGCCAGTAGCAGTGGTGGACTCTCCCTCTTTATGGGCATTTAAGCGGGCATTGGATAGGTATATGGAGGATAGTGGGTTAGTATAGGTTAGGTGGGCTTGGATCGGCGCAACATCGAGGGCCAAAGGGCCTGTACTGCGCTGTATTCTTCTTCTATGTTCTATAACATTCAAACTGAATGGGTGTAATAAAAAGCTTCATCTAAACAGCCTGGAATTTTTGTTCTTAAAATTTCTCCACAAACTTCAATGGGTTATGATCAGTGTATACGATTGGTAACATTAAAAGGTTGATATGTTGTAACACCAACAAGTTCGAAGCCTGCTCTCGACTGTCAAATATTTCTGATGAATGTTCAATTTCCTGGAGAAATGCCAGATAGATCTTTCCATTTTCTCATCACCGTCCTCCTGTAACACTACCTCGTGGGCGGCACAGTGGCTAGCACTGCTGCCTCACAGCGCCTGAGACCCAGGTTAAATTCCCGCCTCAGGCGACTGACTGCGTGGAGTTTGCACGTTCTCCCAGTGTCTGCGTGGGTTTCCTCCGGGTGCTCCGGTTTCCTCCCACAGTCCAAAGATGTGCAGGGTCAGGTGAATTGGCCATGCTAAATTGCCCGTAGTGTTAGGTAAGGGGTAAATGTAGGGGTATGGGTGGGTTTCGCTTCGGCGGGTCGGTGTGGACATGTTGGGCCGAAGGGCCTGTTTCCACACTGTAATGTAATGTAATGTAATGTAATGTAAGACCACAGCACCAACACCCACATCACATCACATCGGTAGTCACCTTGAATGGCTTTGCGTATAATTAGGTGTGGCTAACACTGGGGTTGCAACTAACACAGCTTTCACACCGTTAAATGTCTTCTGACAGTCCGCTGTCCACTGAAACGTTCTGCCTTTCTTCAGTAATTGAGTCGAGCAATCATACTGTTAAAATTTGGTACGAATTTCCAATAAAACCGACCTCAATCCCAGGAATCTCAGTACTGCTCTTTTGTCAAACAGTATGGGAAACTCCAATAACCTTTGTTAATGCATTCTGTGGGGCCCTTTGTCCATGTCTAAGAACATGGCCCAGGAAGGTGACCTGGGCTTTGGCAAATTCACTTTTAGCCAGGTTTAATTATCAGGGCACCTCCCTAAGTCAAACAAACAATTTCGATAAAATGTTGCAAAGTGCCCCTGCCCACCCGAGAGTAAAAATCATTAGGTCATCAATATAAACCACACAATTGAGTAATCTGGAAATAACCTTATTGGTTAGTCTCAAACTTGGCTGGCTCATTTTACATACCAAATGACATGATTTTAAATGTGATACAGTCCATTTAGTGTTATGAAAGTATAAATGGACTTTGGTTGATTGGACAAAACAAAAAAAGATACCTGCCAGCATCCTGAGCAAGTCCACACTGAAATAAGTTGCTCATCCTACCTTTTTCAACAGTCTTCCGAACGTGGAATTGGATAGGAATCAGACTTTGTAAATGCATTGATTTTGCGATAGTCCGCACATAATTAATTGTTGGGTACCATCTGGGTTTTGGCACCATTACTATTGGTGAGCTCCCTTCACTGCAAATCATTGATTATGAAGCAAGTGTTCAATCTCCTCTTGAACCTGTCCCAACTTCAGAGAGTTAAGCCCAGTAACTGGAACATTTCCTATATCTATATCATGCATAATTAGGTTTGCACTTCCCAGCTGATTTTCACATATCTCCCCATGCAATAGCAATAACTCTTTTAGGTCATTCTAATTTTCCTCTGAAAGGTAAAACACTTCTTGCACCTAGAGAAAAAAGTGTGACTGAAAGGAGCCATTACTAAACCAGTACTGTTTAAACTAACCAAATTCAACACCCAAAACAGAAGACACTAACACCTACCACTCACTGCCTCAGAGTCCAACAACTGATCTCAAACAGGAATTATTAAATAAATCCCAGACAAGCCCCCAGTCTGTTATGGACTGGGCCAGCACCCCCTCAAAAACGTTTTAAGGTAACCTGGACTCCTAACATCCGCCTAAAACAATTAAAAAAAGGTTAAAAGGTAGACGCTCCAAGAATAATGCAACTGGTCAATCCACTCAGTTTTAAACAAAACAGAATTTACAGACTACTAAATGAAACATGAACCAAAGAATATAGAATAAGTTAGCCTATCTGAAAACCTGACTGACTATCACAACATAATGATGTTAGTCCAATTTTCTGCAACATGTCCACAAACACACGCCCAGCAAACAAAAAGTAAATTCAAATGCAGGAGTCAGCCAGAAACATCTGTTGAGTCATATTGTCACATATACAGCACAGACACAGACCCTTCATCCACTCATCCATGTTGACCAGATATCCCCAAACCAATCTAGCCCCATCTGCCAGCACCCAGCCCATAACCCTCCAAACCCTTCCTATTCATATACCTATCCAGATGCCTTTTAAATGTTGCAATCGTCTCAGCCATCACTTCCTCTGGCAGCTCATTCCATAAACACACAACCCTCTGCATGAAACATTTGCTCCTGGGTCTCTTTTATATCTTTCCCCTCTCATCCTAAACCTATGCCGTCTAGTGCTGGACTCCCCAGCCCAGAAGAAAAGAACCTTGTCTGCTTATCCTATCCATGCCCCTCAATTTTATAAACCTCTTAAAAAAAACTCACCTCAGCCTCCACCACTTTAGAGAAAGCAGCCCAAGCCTATTTAACCTATCCTACTAGTTCAAATTCTTCAATTTTGGTAACATCCCTGTAAATCTTTTCTTAACCCTTTCAAGTTTCACAACATCTTTCCGATAGGAAAGAAACCAGAATTGCATGCGAAAGTGACCTAACCAATGTCCTTTACAGCCGCAACATCAACTCCCAACTCCTGTACTCAATACTTTGACCAATAATAGGAAAGCATACCAAACATCTACCACTTTCAAGGAGCTATGAACCTACACTCCAAGGTCTCTGTTTATCAACACTCCCTAGGACCTTACCATTAAGTGTATAAGTCCTGCTAAAATTTGCTTTCCCAAAATGCAGCGCTTTACATTTATCTAAATTAAACTCCATCTGCCACACCCCTCAGCTCACTGGCCCATCTGATCAAGATCCCATTGTAATCAGAGGTAACCTTCTTCACTGCACACTACACTTCCAATTTTGGTGTCATGTGCAAACTTACTAACTGTACCTCTTATTCTCACATCCAAATCATTTACATAAAAAAGGATAAAAAGTAGTGGACCCAGAACCAATCCAGTCAGGGAACCTTTCTTTCCCAGCAGCTTCGAATAGACTGCTTGCTAAAACCTAAAACCAAACCAGAAAAAAACCTAATAATCCTGAAATGGGAGAACTGGCTACTCCCCTTTCATTGCACAAATATTTTAAAGAAAACCCAAAAGCTCCTTTTTCCTTGTTTGATGCCTTAGGCATCAGCTAGCCATGATCAAAGTGGCCTAATCCCAGGCAAAAATCAGAAGCTCTGCCTTTTACAACCTTTAGAGAGAAAGAGCATAGACACACAACAATGTGGTAACAAGCAAATCTGTCTTTATGATGTTAAAGGAAAAACACCTGTCAGAACCCCACTATATAGTGTGATCTTTATACATCCAAGAAGAGAGGTGGACTGATTCAAAAGATAGAAACTCAGATAGTGCAACACTCATGGTGTGCAAGCTTTGATGCCTTTGCTGAAATCCTAGCATGCAGTTTGAACTCAAACTTGTGGCTCAGAGGAGAGATGCTACCTACTGTGTCACAGCTTTAAGAGAGCGCAAGCAAGAGTGGATTAGAGACGAAATTGTGTTTGAATTCTCTTTTCTGCAGTAAGAAAAAAAACCTTGTTAAAAGAGAAGCATCATCACAGATTAGATATCTTCCAGCTAGTGTTCAGTCATCATTAAATGCAGCCCATTGCACATTCAGTCCCCTAAAAAAAAAGTTATTGATATACATTGCAAAACGTTCAGGCCCCTACTAGATTTGTGGTGGGGTTTTGGTAACATCTTGATAATCCAACTGATTAATTTATTCTGTGTCCAGGATTTGAGAAGATTTGTAGCTCACATTGCAAATTTGCTCGCTGAGGTGCTGGATTTATTCTCAGATGCTAGTCAATAGTCTCTCCGGTGATGCTTTGGTGCTCCATCCCGCTTGCTCTTTATCTTTCAGTTTGTTTGGTAGGAGAGATCATTTTTGGTCCTGTTTTGAAAAGTTGTTAAGTGGGGTCCAAATCAGTTTGTTAATATCCTTACCAGTATAAAAATTCAAAAAAAAAAGGAAGAGAACAGTATGACATCCCTTCCTAGTTGCCACAGTAGAATGGAAAGCCAATGGACAGCTGCAGACTAGTGTTTGTTTACAGGACACAAACACACACGGGAACAGCCATCCCAACACCGACAAACAGACATTTAAAACGAGCCACAACACACTGCAGCACCGAGGAACTAAGAAGCTGAGGAAAAACACCTATACAGCGTGTTCATAAACAGTTACCCGATTAAGTACAGTCTGCTGATTCCTGCACAGACCTAAAAACAGAAAGACAACATGCCCAGAGACTCTAGTCACCTTATCAGACAATGACATCTCAGATCATGATTAGACTACTCTAGCCCCTCTGCATCATGGTAGTCCAGAAACTTATCACCACACTGCAACAGTTCCTGATTAAATTTAAAGAACCCTGTACCAACAACCAGCAGAAGTGATCGTATACAAAATATCCTGCAAGGACTGCAACAAATATTACATTGGATTAACAGGGAAGCTAGCCATTAGAATGCATGAGCACTAACTAGCCACCAAAAGACATGACCAACTTTCACTGGTATCCATACACTTCGACAAAGAAGAGGGTCACCAGTGCGTCCGAGACAAAACATCTATTCTGGGACAGGCTAAACAAAGATACGCACAGGAATTCCTAGAGGCCCTAGCATTCAAACCCGAAGCATTAACAAACATATCTATTTGGACCCCATTTACTAAACTTGCAGAAACAGAACCAGAAAAAGGTATCACCTACCACAACAAACTAAGACAAACAGCAAGCAGGACAGAACACCAATAAAATCAAGAGCAAGACTCTGGATGTTGCTTAGCATGGCTAACAAATCCACCAGCTCAGCAAGCAAACTTACAACCTGATATTGTCTCCTTTGGCCAGAAAAGATGATTTGTTAGCTGACAATGTTATCCCATATATCAGGGAGCTCTGATTGTGTATTGTAACTATTGGTAGGATATCTCAGTCTTTTTGAAATCCAATTACACCTCTTTTTGCTTGAAAAAACTCAAATGCATAAGTTAGTCAAACACATGCAAGGTGAGTATTTGTTTGCACAAAAAAAAGTGGTAGGTAACTGGAAAGCACTGCCAAGATGGTGGATGCAGATACAATAGCAAACGTTTAAGAGCCATTTGACAGACACATGAACAGGTAGAGAAGAGGGATATAGACCAAGTGCAGGCAAATGGGATTAGCTTAGAATGGCATCATGGTTGGTACAGACTTGGTGGGCTGAAGGGTCTGTTCCTGTTGTGTTCTATGACTTTTCTTCTGCAACACCATACCGGTGAGAGAGGAACCTCTATTATCCGAAAATCGGATTATCTGGCAAGATTGAAAGGTCCCGATGCTCAGCTAAATTATGTTATCCAGCATTTGATTAACCAAACAAAATAATCCCTGCCCATGTTCTTTTTCTAAAATCATACAGAGGAACCTCAATGACCTTAATAATCGATTTGACATTTCCCTCATAACACTGATTAGGTTACTGGATCTATGTCCTGCGTTTTGTTTCTTTTTCCTTAACCAAGGTGCTACATTTTTGGTTTTCTGATCCTCTGATACTTTTACAATATTTTGAAAGATGACTGAAATAACCATAGGTAATTATCTCATCACCAAATCATCCTTTATTTGTGCACGGTACATTAGCTGCAGCCGGCCAGAGTCAGTTCCACAAATTGTGGGGATTCTGAATCCTTGTTTATATTTCTTAGCTGGAGCTTCCTAATTGGGGTTGCTAATCTGGACCAAATCAAGAATCTCGCTGTCAATGAGATCCATCTGGTTCCAATCACTAAATCACTCCTCTCCTCCTTCCTCCCACAACATCCAGGGGTGTAGGCCTTTTCTTTCTTGTAGCTTTGCCGGTCATGTGTACCCATGTCCAGCTCCTGATTCTAACCCAGGCTATGGTTCTGTACATGTTGCCAGTGAATCTCTTGCATCCAGAGCATCCTGGCAGAGATTCCGCCTCTTCTGCCGGTAGTGGTACTGAGGTTGCATACATCTGAACTGGAGGTTTCCTTCATACTAGACAGGTTGGAGCGGAGGGCCTATAGTTTGAAAGGCCTTCTGACTTTTCCAAGGGGCAATTACATAGTTCCAGCACCAAACTACATCCTGAATTGAATCGCCTCTTGCTGAGAGGAGGCATTGGTGTTCCTGCTGCCATTTCACCCTCCCATTCAGGTCTGGGAATTTCAGGTTTAATCTGACACAAAGTCTTCTCCAAGAGCTCTCTACTACATGAAGGGTGGTCCTATAATTGAAAAGGAACCAGGATAGTTTGGTATTGAGTGCTGCTGTAGTCTGTTTCTTTAAGCCTGCCTTAAAATGTTTGGACCACTCTTTTGGCCAGACCATAGGACCTGTCTTCATGTGCCATTTGACTTTAGGAAATACTCAAAATCCCTGGTGGTAAATGACACTCCACTGCCCGTGACCAATATTTCCATGTAACCGCAAAGATGCTCACAGCTTTTCAATTGTCATCCTGGAGGAGTTTGCCAAATGAACTTTGTGGATGCACAAAGCAGTTGACCACACATAATGACCAAGAACATTGAGCCCATGAAGGAACAGGCATAGCCAATGTGACTAAGTCCTGGGTTTACTAGGCCATTGCCACTCGTGTGGGGGTGCTGCTAGTGGAAATTTGCATCCTTATTGGCAATCTAGGCACTGCCCCCACCAAGGCAGCTATGTCAGCATCCAACCCTGGCCACCTTGTTTTTCGCATCTTCATTTTAGGAAGTCCTGAATCAGCATCTGGTGATGATCTTTACTCAAGACAATCATTCCAGCTCCCAGTAGTACCTTCATGCACTAAGAACATAACTACCGAATTCTACCAAAGCTACAGGCATTTGGGTTATCGTCCTTCAGTAGCCTTAGTAGGTGTTTGTGATCTGTTACCACGACAAACCTCGATCCATAAAAAGGCACTGGGAGGAACTTCCTCACACCAAAGATGATCACAAAATATTTTTCTATCTCGGCATATCTGCATTCAGCATCAGCCAAAGTCCAGGAAACATATGCCATTGGGCATTCTTCTCACTACCCAGGATACCATTTGGGGAGGCATCGCAGGTCAGCACTATCACTTGCTTTGGATTGTAGTAGGACAACACCTCAGATGACAATAGCTGTTTTTTCACTTCCCTCAAGGTTATTTCTTGTCTATGCAATCACTTCCAAGACTAACCCTTTTTTCCAAAAGGTATAAGGGTGCCAAGATAACGAATGAATTTTCTTTACTAATTCACTAACCCAAGGAAACACCAAAGCTCTGGTATACAGACATAGGAGCCAAGGCTCCTTTGATCGCCCTCACTTTCTCTTCCAATGGGTGTAACCAGTTTTGTTGACTCTAACCCAAGTCAGTCACTTGGGGCATCCGGAACACATTTTTCCCTTCTAAAGCACCTGCCCTACTGGGAGAAATACTTAAGCATTGCCCCAATTCTCCAAGTGCTCTTTATTGGACTCCTGGTTATTAGCACCTCATCCAGGTAAATAGCAACCTGGGGAAACCCTTGTAATATATTCTCCATGGCTCGCTGGGAAAGGCTGCAGGTTGATGATATAAAACCTTGAGTATTAATTGTAGAGTATTTCTGGGACTCCTCATCCAGTCATGATTGCAGGTAAGCATGGCTCATGCTGCTTTGCAAAGGATAGCCACCGCCCCCACCAACTTTGCATATAAGTCAACATATAAAGTGGTTTTGGCCCCTTTGATAGTCCCAAGTACATGTGAGAATGTTACATGTACTTCACTGAGGCAGCCATTTTCTAATTGAAAAAAATGTTGAACCAATCTAGGTACATCATTCACAATTGTCAGAATAGGGCTTGGGTCTTAACCTTTTACTATCAGTGCTAACAGCACCAATTGCTTCTCATAGGAGACCAGAGTTGAAGTGATACCCTTAATCTATGTTCTCAGGCTGGCTGAGGTCTTGCATAAACCTAGGGGCTGGAGTCCAGAGTGAACCTTGTTAAAGCCAGGTTCTATAACCACAAATATAGCTGCACCAGTATTGATCTCCAAGGGAACTGGGTGACCATTTAACCCCAACATTGATTGGTTCGGATTTGGATGTTGCAAAGAAATTTAAATTGTTCCAACCCAAATCTTTCCATAATGTGCATTCTCTCGTGACCAGCCTACAAGTTCTTACTAAAGTCAGGCCTTATAGGACTCCTTTGCTGTCTCAAGTCTGCATACCAGCAGCAACTAAAAAAAAAAGGCTTGCTGGCACAAATCTCGAAGAGCATTTTAACCACTTGGCAGAGGCTCTGCTTTATTGTAGGGTCCTACAGCAGATCCCTCTATGCAGGATATGTGCTGCTTGAGGCTTGCCAAATGGCTACACTGGAGTGGTGTTCCCAAGCTTGGTTGGAGCTCCCATGCTCCACTTACCGCATTTTCTAGTGACGTCAGTTGTACTACATATTTGAAGTTTAGTTGGGCTTCAGCTAGTAGGCGCTTCTGCATGGTTACATCATTAATCCCACATACCAAGCAGTATCTAAGCATCTCATTCAGAGTTAACCCAGAATCAGAAGCCTCTACCAGTCGTCTTAACTTTGTCAAAAATCCTGACACCGATTTCTCCTAGTTCTATAACAGCCAAATAAAACTGATAGCATTTCAGAATTCGAGGTTTTGGCCATAATATTCCTTAAACAACTTCGTCAACTCTTGCAAGGTTTTAGTGTCGGTTGCCTCTGGAAGGATAAGCCCCTCATAACCGAAAATGCAGCAGGCCTGCAAACAACCAGAAGGATTACTCGTTGCTTTTCATCCACCCTGATGTCACTTCACAGCAAATCAGAGCACTTGGTTCTGGTAAGTGTGACTGAACAAAAAGAGACCTTGGAGTACAGGTTCGAGTTCCTTAAAGAGTAGAGACTCAGCTAGATAAGATAGTGAAGGTGGTGTTTGGTATTCTTGCCTTTATTGGTAAGAGCATAGAGTAGAAGAGTTGGGAGGTCATCTGCAGCTGTACAGGAATTGGTTAGGCCACTTTTGGAATATTGTGTGCAGTTTTGGTCTCCTTCCTGTTGGAATGATGCCGTGAAACTTGAAAGGGCTCAGAAAAGATTTAAAGATGCTGCTGGGAATGGAGAATTTGAGCTATAGGGAGAGGCTGAATAGGTTGGGGCTGTTTTCCCTAGAGGGTTGGAGGCTTAGTGGTGACCTTTACAGATGTCTACAAAATCATAAGGGGCATGGACAGGTTAAATAGGCAAGGTATTTTCCCTGGGGTGGAGAGTCCAGAACTAGAAGGCATAGGTTTAGGGTGAAAGGGGAAAGATGTAAAAGGGACAACTTTTTCAGAGGATGGTACATGTATGGAATGAGTTGCCAGAGGAAGTGGTAGAGACTAGTACAATTGCTACATTGAAAAGGCATCTGGATGGGTATATGAATGGGAAGGGTTTGGAGGAATATAGGTCAAGTGCTGGCAAATGGGACTAGATTAGGTTAGGATATCTGGTCAGCATGGACGAGTTGGACCAAAGACTCTATTTCTGTGCATCTCTAGTGACTCTATGATTTCCATGGAGAGAGAAAAAATAAAATCACATGGTTTCCACATACCAGGCTCAGTCTTCAGTAGCAGGATTGAGTGACTCAAGCTTCCTATTCAGAGGCATAATGGCAGAAATGCTTACCCCAACTCCAAGGTGACTGCTGCCAGTGACAGTTCTTCAGGCATGTACTGTTTTCTTGTCACCAAAACTGCATAGAAGTCAGTATCACCCTTCACTTACTTGTGCAGAGTACACTGGCTGTATCCAGCCAGCCAGCTCAGTCAGTCCCCTGAACTGATGGAATTCTAAACCCCCATTTCTATTTGTCATCCAGGGCTTCCTGATTAGAGTTGTTCACCTGGGCCAATAAAAAGGATCTCACAACCTAGTTCCAATCAATACAACAATGCATTTTTCATATCTGTAGACACTTTTAAACTATATAGTTTGGAGGAACTGGTGGTGGACAAAGTTAAAAATCACAAGACCGGGTTGTTGTTCCCTGTTGAATCATAACCTGGTGTTGTGATTTTTAACTTTTAAACTTCACAGATAGCGGACAGACTTTGGGGATTCAGTAAGCGAGCAACTCATCATACATTCAGCCTTGAATATCCTCCTCTAGGCAGTACTCACACAATTGCTCCACTTAAGTTTCAGTCAACAATAAACCCTTAAAATATTAACAGTGGGGGTACTCAAATGTAATGGGAAATGGTTAGATTTTTATTGTTGGAAAGGTTCATTGCCTGACACAAATGTTACGTGCCATGCCTGATTTGTATTCTAGTCTTCCTCTAGGAGAACACAGACTTCTAGAATTTGAAGAAGTGGAACTGAACACTGGGAATGACTGACAGATTGAAAATCTGCTGCTATGACCTAATTAATGAGGGGAAACGCTTTCAACGTTACATACATGGCTACAGGCCAAGTACTGGAAAATGCAATTACAATAGATGGATGTTTGACGACCATTGTGGATGCGTGGAGAGCCTCCTTCCAATCTGTAAAAACTGACTCTGCAATGTCATTGATGAAGATGATAGAGCTGTGGATCCCCCACAGCAAAGTTTCGGAGTTGAAGTGATTAGCCTCCGACAATCATCTATTTTCTACACCAAAATGAAAAACAAAATGCTAAAATGACCCAATTAAACTAAAAGCTTCTGCTTAAAAATTCATTATCTCCAGAACGAAGACCAATAGAATCTAATTACATAAGCAGTTAAAAGCACTCCAAATTAGGAAAATCTGTAAACGCAACTACATTTGTGGAAGACAAATTTAAATTTAAAAATAGATGAATTCAACCACATTAAAGAATGAGAGCAAAATTATTCCAAGTAATGGCATACATACAGGGTTTAAAAGGATTAGATCCTCAAATCTAATTTGAAGATCTGCCTAGAAAATGAATTTGAAAGAGAGCATCTCTCTGATGACAGATTTAAATAGTAACTGTTTTGAGGACAAGGAATAGATTTCATAGGTTTCCTGGTGCGAACAAAATTCTATTGTAATTCATATTTAGTCATAAAGAGGACCATATTTCAAAAAGAGAAGTGCTGCTTTGAATTATTTGAGTTAAGACTAATCTTATCTTGCAAAGGATCTAGAGATGTGAAAAGGAACAACAACTAGAACAGGTCTGTCAAACAAAAAAGGTCACAAACTTAATTTTTTTTTTGGTGTTCTTTTCTCATTGGGTGAAGTTCGACAAGTTGATACCACATTTGTATTTTATACTGTATCATGGTGCATAGTTGCCACGTATTAAATCTGGTCGTGGTCAGCCATGGTATAACGTGGTACTTAAAGTACACTATCAGGATATCAGAGTATAGACCGGTACGGTTTTTTTTCTGGGGAGGTTTTCCTTTTTTTTTTTAAAAGATCTGGGAAATTGTTTAAACTGTAGATTCACTTTGTACTTGTTATACAAGAGGGGGAAAACACTCACTGACAATATGCAAGGGGAAGTGTCCAAATGAACTTATTTATACTTTGATTTGCATTGATTAAGTTACATCTTATGTTTGATACGTTGATCCAATGCTTTAGGATTAATGAGAAGTTATGGTTAGTGATTCTAGATTTTGTTAAGTGTGCTTAAATCTTAAGTGTGAAATCAAGTGTTTATCAGATCGTGCCATTCCAAAGTGGATCAGAACTGTCATTCCCTTTGAATCTGTACTCAGGATTCTCTCACTCCCAGGCATCCAACAATTATGTTGCTGATCTAGAGAAAGTGCCTACATGGGCTCTAAAAACATGTAGAGTGAGCTCTTTTATTGCATAATAGGTGCTATCTGGGGATGCTATTGACATACAAGAGCCTTACAGCTACCAACTAACAGTATAACAGCCAGTGAATCGATGCATCGGTCTGCAATAACTTATGGAATTTAAAGTGGGAAATATTTTGCTGTATTAAAAAAAAACAATGATTGTAAGGGAAATATGACTGACCAAGGGTTTTCCAATGTGTTAATGTTAGAACTGTGTTTTCATGCATTCCTGACAAATGCCATAAAAATTGATGGGAAGAAACAAATAAAAATCAGTGAAAAAAAAACTAAAAAAAAGTGAGCGGCACAGTGGCACAGCGGTTAGCACTGCTGCCTCACAGCGCCTAGCACTGCTGCCTCACAGCGCCAGAGACCCGGGTTCAATTCCCGACTCAGGCGACTGTGTGGAGTTTGCACATTCTCTCTGTGTCTGCGTGGGTTTCCTCCGGGTGCTCTGGTTTCCTCCCACAGTCGAAAGATGTGCAGGTCAGGTGAATTGGCCATGCTAAATTGCCTGTAGCCTTAGGTAAGGGGTACATGTAAGGGTATGGGTGGGTTGCGCTTCGGCGGGGCGGTGTGGACTTGTTGGGCCGAAGGGCCTGTTTCCACACGAAGTAATCTAATCTAATCTAATTCAGCATTTCTAATTTTGACAAAAGAAATCAAGCAACTTACTTCTGATTGTATTTCACTGGGTGAGGAAGAAAAAGGAAGTTCATTCCCAAATCTATGAAAATACTATAACACCATTATTTCAGTGGTCACAACTTGTGCCTTGTCAGTTTGCATTTATTACAATCAAGTCTTACTTGAAATAAAAAAAATTGGAGAAGAAGAAAAAAACTTTATCAATAAAAAGGACAAAGGTGAGAAAGTCTATTAGCTGTAAGCACAGGAGAATAACAGCCTATGATTGAAGGAGCAACTGCCTAAGCATCAGAGTGACAGTAAAGGAACACTGGGGGCAGGAGCAGATTGTATGGGACGGCAGGTTGGGCAGGATAACATCGCTAAGAGAGACACATACTGTGATGGAAGAGGTTGGTCACTAAGATGGGTCCGCCTCTAAAAGCTCATGTAATATTATATTATATTCAGTGAGCAGACATCCTCTTAACTTTTCAAAAGGATTGTTAACCAAATAATTGTCACAGCAGTGTTCGATATACTTCCAAGTTAGGATGGTTTGTGGCTTGGAGACGAAGTGGTATTACTGCCATCTATTGCCCTTATCCTTCTTCTAGCTGTTAGAATTGCAGGTTTGGAAGGGGCTGAAGGTGCCTTGGTGAACTTGTGCAGTACATGTTCTAAGTGGTACACTCTGCTGCTAGTGTACATTGGTGAAAGGACTAGATGTGTGTTGATATCGGTCAAGCATGGTACTTTGTGCTGGATGAAGTCAAACATCTTTATTATTGTAGCTGACTTCATACAAACAAGCAGGGTAATATACCATCACACATCTGACCTCTACTTTGCAGAAAATGTAGAAGCTTTGGGAAGTCAGGAGGAGTGTGCAGCAAGGTGAATGCACTGTGGACTGAGAGGAGCTCTATAAAGCAGCAGCATGTAAAGAAAGCAATGAACTGAGTTACTGCTTTGGGAGGATCGTGTGGGTAGGGATGAGATATTACTTGTAGGGTGTTGGCTATACAAAAGAGAGGTCAGCCTAAGTATTTCTACTTTTATTATGAAATGACCTGCTGCAGTCCATTAAGTTAAAATAAAAGTGGGGACTTCAGACTGTCTTAGAATGTTTGCAGTGGAAAACAACCCCTAGAGCAATTAGTATTCTTTACAGCAAGCAATTCAAGAGTTAAAGGGAAGCCATGACACCAGAACATGCAGCTATGATATACTCCTTCTGCACCATGTAGGAAGTCATGGAGATTTCTACATTCCCTCATCAACGTGTGTAGACTGGGGAAGATCAGATCAAAAATTTTTATCTTGATTTTTTTTCCACGACCTCGTGCAGACCCTGTCACTTCAATAATCTATCACCACAAGTGGTTGAGTTCTGTAGTCGCCAAAAGCATATCTTGCATCCTTGCCATCCTCAACATAACCTCTAAAAGATATTCAACATTAGGTTTCTTGTCCATGTTTGGTATCATGTTATCTACCTCTTTTCTTATTCCACTGACATTCTGCCCAGTTATCACAATTTACAATTCTTCCAGGTTTCTTGTCAGACTCATAGCACAGAGGTCCTGCAGCCTATCGACTCTGCATTGGTCAAAAACCACCTAGTTTATCTAGTTCCATTTTCCAGCACTTGGCCCATAGCCTTGTGCCTTAATATCACAAAATGCCTATCCAAACATTTCTTAAATATCATGGGACAGCACAATAGCTCAGTGGTTAGCACTTCTGCCTCACAGCACTAGGGACCTTGGTTCGATTCCCGCCTTGGGCAACTGTCTGTGGAATTTGCATGTTCTACCTGTGTCTGTGTGGGTTTCCTCCCACAAAGATGTGCAGGTCAGGTGAATTGACCATGCTAAATTGCCCAGAGTGTTAGGTGCATTAGTCAGAGGTATGTATAGGGTAGGGGAATGGGTCTGGGTGGGTTACTCTTAGGAGGGGCGGTGTGGACTTGTTGGGCCGAAGGGCCTGTTTCCATACTGTAGAGAATCTAATCTAATCTAAAACTTCCAGTGTCTGCTGACAATGCCCAGGACAACTCCTTGACTATATAGCACTGCACTATCCATCTGCTACCACTTGAGTGGGCCAGGGGCAAGAGTGACAGTGGCTTTTAGGACAGACAATATTTACAAAAAAAAAGATTCTTGCTTGAATATTCTGTGAGCTAGCTATCTAATTCTGGCATTAACCCCCATTTATTAATCCAGAACTTCAGCATACTCAGCACTATTGACCCTGCAGTCATTTCCAGTGGCTAGGTTGATGTCGGATGGTCCATTTAAATGAGACTTTTTCAGCAGTTTGGTGCAACCGAGTGGCTTGCTAGGTCATTTCAGAAATCAGTTGATATGGTTAACCATGTTGCTGGAGAAAGTGAGGACTGCAGATGCTGGAGATCAGAGCCAAAAATGTGTTGCTGGAAAAGCGCAGCAGGTCAGGCAGCATCCAAGGAGCAGGAGAATCGACGTTTCGGGCATGAGCCCTTCTTCAGGAATGAAGAAGAAGGGCTCATGCCCGAAACGTCGATTCTCCTGCTCCTTGGATACTGCCTAACCTGCTGCGCTTTTCCAGCAACACATTTTCGGCTTTAACCATGTTGCTGCCAGTCCAGAGTCAAACGAAGGCCAAACCAGTTATGACTGGCACGTTCCTGAAGGATATAAATGAACTATGAATTTTACAAAAATAAATGTTAAAAATAATCAGCCATCATTAGAATTTTAATTCAAATTTCACCCACTGCCGTGGTGGGATTTGAATTTGTGGCCCTAGAGCTTTATACAGGTCTCTAGTTTTCTGGTTCAATTATATTACTACCACGCCATCGACTCTCATCCATTAAAATAGGATGTCTTTAACAGGGGTTCTTTTGAACTAAGGGGCTCCAAGTTATTCTATTTTAATGAGACAAAATTCGAAGAAAACGCATTAATTTAAGACATTTGCTATTGGATGTTCAGCTTGGTATTACAGAATTTATGAGTGTGTATTCTGTTGGAACTTAAATGTGACTGCCAGCACTCCCTGTAACAGAAGTATAACAGATTTAGCAGAAGACATCCAAGAATACGAGTGCTAATTGTTTTAAAAATTAATTTTTAAAAAGGATCGGCAGATGTGAAACTCACTCCTAATAAGTCACATAGTTTGAATTTTTGATCTGGGAATGACAGTATAGAATGGAATAGAATAGCATAGCAATTTGTCACATGTATTTTTACAAAGAAGTGAAAAATTGTCAGTTGGCAAAACAGTGTCTAAATTAGTGGTAGAGGTCAGAGGAAAATAAACTAAAAATTTAGTTCAGTTAAATCAAGTTAAATTTCTTCAAGATTTCTTTCAAGTAAACAAAAGTTCTAGATTCAATTTTTTAAAATTACAAACACAATTAAAACATAAGTGGTGTTACTATGCCACTGCATCATCTGATAAAAGAATTAAAATTTAGCTACGAAATAACCAAAAAAAAAGTAGTAGTGTCTGAAAAGCAAATCAGCAGCTGTAAGAAAATTCAGCTTGTGGCAATAAAAGTGTCCCTACCACTGGACCAGGAGGCCCAGGTTCAAGCCCCATCTGCCTCAAAAAAAAGGTGTGTAATAACATCTCTGAACAAGCCGATTAGAAAAATAGATTAATAAAAACATTTAAATTTAAAGATGACCTCTCAGTTGCAAACAGATCCTCAAGATATTTCAATGTCAGACTTGGGAAGAAAGTGAAACTCTGGAAGGGGATGATAAAATAGTAAAGGAGAAAACTCCTGGCTGTGTCCTGCTATGTCTGACTAAATTTAAATGACTTGAAGCTTTCATAGTTAGCATCCTGTTCCACTAGCAAGAAAAACAAAATCTCACAGTAACACTTGCTTGATTACAACAAATTACTTTTAAAGTATACAGGATAGGCTATTTAAGGTTAAGAAGAGAAATTTCTTCACTTAGAGCATGTAATCATCAGCCACAGAAAGCAGTTGAACTCAAAACGCTTAAAGTTTAAGAAAATTAGACAACTCTTAGGACTAAAAAGGGATCAAAAAGGGTGAGTGGCAATATGTGCATGAAGCCAGAGTACATATGTAGAATGTATTCCTGATGAAGGGCTTTTGCCTGAAACGTCGATTTTACTGCTCCACGGATGCTGTCTGAACTGCTGTGCTTTTCCAGCACCACTAATCAGAATCTGGTTTCCAGCATCTGCAGTCACTGTTTTTACCTAGTTGATTTTAACCCTACTGCGAATCCTCTTGCAAGGATGCCTGCTTTGAAGTTTTCCTCCTCTCTCTACAAGAATCTCAGGGAGTCCCTCTCCCACTGCAACTCCCAGGTCATTTCCTCTGCCATGAAGCTCTTCAACCATGTCCTGAAACAAATTCATGACTACAGCCAAATTTGCTTCCTCAGTGCCTGCCTCCATAACCAACTCATCCCACATGGACTCCACACCATCTTTAAACCAGCAGAGTTTGGAACCGAACAAGACAAACCGTATAGACCACACAGATTCTAAAACACCAGCAATGGTTCTCCTTCAAAGATCCTCCGTTCCACGCTCGCAGCAATGCACCGGCACCTAACCTCTCTACAGTCAGCCCTGCCTCAGCTGAGGGCCACACACTCCCAGAACTGCAAAGGACCCCTTCTGTACTACATCCTCAGGAGAATTCATACTCTCAACAAACAGTATGTCAACTCCATCCTGTATTCCTGATGAAGGGCTTTTGCCCGAAATGTTGTTTTTACTGCCCCTCGGATGCAGTCTGAACTGCTGTGCTTTTCCAGCACCACTAATCCAAAGTGTTAAATGAGTACTTTACAGAATGCAAGTACTTCACATGAGGATGTAAATTACAGAATTTGAAAAGATGAACTGAAGTTCTTGAGCAGACTAATGCAAGGAGTAAGGAAGAGTTGGAGATTTAGGCAGATTTAACAAGTTTTAGAATCCTCACTGATTTTTCATTAATTTTATTCTTTTATCAATGTTAAATTAAGCTGGAATGACCTGCAGACCTTGGGACAGCTTGCGGTAAAAAGGAACAGAACAGAACAAGGTCCTGTATAGGACCTTGGTAAGGCCACATTTGGAGTACTGTGTACAGTTCTGGTCGCCTCATTTTAGGAAAGATGTGGAAGCTTTGGAGAGGGTGCAGAGGAGATTTACCAGGATGTTGCCTGGAATGGAGAATAGGCCGTACGAGGATAGGTTGAGTGCTAAGCATTTTCTCACTGGAACGGCGAAGGATGAGGGGTGACTTGATAGAGGTTTATAACATGATCAGGGGAATAGATAGAGTAGACAGTCAGAGACTTTTTCCCCCGGGTACAACAGTGTTACATGGGGACATAAATTTAAGGTGGTGAAGGGTGGAAGGTATGGGGGGGAGGGGGGGGTGATGGCAGGGGTAGATTCTTTACCCAGAAAGAGTGGTGGGGGCATGGAATGCGCTGCCTGTGGGAGTGGCAGAGTCAGAATTATAATCATTGGTGACCTTTAAGCGGCAATTGGATAGGTACATGGATAGGTGCTTAAGCTAGGACAAATGTTCGGCACAACATCGTGGGCCGAAGGGCCTGTTCTGTGCTGTATTGTTCTATGTTTTATGTTCTAAGCTTTGTTTGAGGGGCCGGGTCTGGAGATAATTACAGGCTGAACCTTGATTAAAACAGTACATGAGATGGCACACGTTGAAGAGTAACAAGACAAGGGGGTACTCAATTAATGGCAATGACACCAAGAAGCTAATAGAAACAGAGGGACCTTGGGGTACTTGACCACAGTTCCCTGAAGGTTAGTAGGGTTAGAAAATTTACAGCCCAGGAAAACTCCCTTCGGCCCTCCAAGCCTGAGCTGATCCAAATCTGTCTAAAGCTGTCAGTCAATTCCTAAGCATCTGTATCCCTTTGCTCCCCACTTACTCATGCATCTGTTCAGACAGATCTTAAATGAATATACTGTGCCTGCCTCGATCACCTCTGCTGGCAACACGTTCCAGACGCCCACTCCTGTGTAAAGTACTTGCCACGTGTATCTCCCTTAAACTTTCCACCTCTCACCTTGAAAGCGTGACCTCTCGTTATTGAATCCTTCACCCTGGGAAAGAGCTGGTCTCTATCCTCCCTGTCCATACCCTTCATGATTTTGTAAACCTCAATCAGGTCCCCTTCAATCTCCTTTTTTTCTAAAAAAAAAACACACCTAACCTACTCAACCTCTCTTCATAGCTAGCACCTTCCATACCAGGCAACATCCTCGTAAACCTTCTCTGCACCCTCTCCAAAGCATCCACATCCATTTGGTAATGTGGCAACCAGAACTGTACACAGTATTCTAAACGCAACTGAACCAATGTCTTGTACAATGTTAAGATGACTTGCCAGCTCTTATACTCAATACCCCATCCAATGAAGGCAAGCATACTATATGCCTTCTTGACCACTCTATCCATTTGTGTAGCAACCTTCAGGGTACAATGGACCTGCACTCCCTGCCCAACTTTTCCCAAGGCTCTTCTGTTCATTGTATAATTCACTCTCGAATTAGATGTGTCTAAATGCATCACCTCACATTTGTCTGGATTGAAAGCCATCTGCCACTTTTCTGCCCAACTCTCCAGTCTATCTATATCCTCCTGTATTCTCTGACAGTCCCTTATGCTTTGCTATTCCACCAATCTTCGGGTCACCTGCAAACTTGATCGTACCAACAGTGTCCTCTTCCAGAGCATTTATGTATATTACAAAACAACAGTGGCCCCAACACTGACCCCTGTGGAACATCACTGGTCATCTTTCTCCATTTCGAGCAACTCCCTTCAACTACTACGGTCTCCTGTTGCTCAACCAGTTCTTTATCCACCTAGCTAGAACACCCTGCACACCATAGGACTTCACCTTCTCCATTAGTTTACCATAGGGAACCTTACTAAAGTCCATGTATATGACATCAACAGCACTTCCTTCATCTATCAACTTGGTCACTTCCTCGAAGAGCTCTAAGTTGGTAAGGCACGATCTCCCCCGCACAAATCCATGTTGCCTATCACTGATATGCCCATTCTTTTCTAAATATAAATAGATCCTATCCCTCAGTACCCTCTCCAGCAACTTTCCCACCACTGACACCAGACTCACTGGTCTGTAGTTACCCGGAATATCCCTACTACCTTTCTTGTACAGGGGGACAACATGAGCAACCTTTCAGTCCTCCGGCACCTCACTTATATTTAAGGATGCCACAAAGATATCTGTCAGGGCCCTAGCTACTTCCTCTCTCTCGCCTCCCTCAGCAACCTGGGATAGATTCCATACGGTCCTGGGAATTTGTCCACCTTAATAACCTCTAGCCTACCTAACACATCTTCCCTACTTATGCCAACTTGATCCAGACAAATCAAACTTCTATCTCTAATCTCAAGATTCATCATGTTCCCCTCCTCAGTGAGCACTGATGCAAAGTCCCACTTCAGGCAACTGGCTGTGTGGAATTTGCACATTCTCCCAGTGTCTGCGTGGGTTTCCTCTCAATCCAAAAAATGAGCAAGTTAGGTGAATTGGCCGTGCTAAATTGCCCATAGCGTATTGGGTGAAGGGGTAAATGTAGAGGAATGGGTCTGGGTGGGTTGCTCTTCGGAGGGTCGGTGTGGTCTTGTTGGGCCTAAGGGCCCGTTTCCACACTAAGTAATCTAATCTAATCAAAGTAATCATTCAGAATCTCACCCATTCTCAGGTTCGACACACAGTCTTCCTTCATTATCCTTTAGTGGACCAATCCTTTCTCTAGTTACCAGCTTGCTTCTTGTACAAGAATAAAATGCTTTGGGATTCTCCTTACTTCTGCTTGCTAAAACTATGTCATGACCCCTTTTAGCCCGCTTGATCCCTTATTTAAGACTTGTCCTACTCTTCCGATATTCCTCCAGGGCCCATTCTGTTCTTAGCTGCCTAGACCTTATGTAGGGATGTACACTTCCCTTTTCCTCTTGGCTAGTCGTACAACTTCCCGTCATCCACGGTTCACGAATCTTTCCCTTCAGCAGGACTTGCCGATCCTGCACTATCTTGGAAAGCCTCCCACATATCAAATGTGGATTTCCCTTCAAATAGCTGTGTCCAATCTACATTTCCCAGCTCCTGCCTAATTTTGATATAATTGGCCTTGGCCCAGTTTAATACTCTTACCTTGGGACCACTCTCTTCTTTATCTACGAGTATTCTAAAAACTTACAGAATTGTGGTCACTGTTCCCAAAGAAATCCCCCACCACAACAACTTCTACCACCTGTCCTGACTCATTCCCCAGTACCAGATCCAATATGGCCCTTCCCTCGTCGGACTATTGACATACTGCTCTAGAAAACTCTCCTGAACGCTTCTTACAAATTCTATCACATCCAGATCTCTGACGCTAAGTGTATCCCATCACCACTACCCTATTGCCTCTACATCTTTGCATAATCCATTTATCCATTTGTTATTTACCTCACGCTCACTGTTGGGAGGCCTGTAATACAGCCCCAATGTAACCACACCCTTATTTCTCAGCTCCACCCATAACACCTCACTACCCACGACCTCCATATAGTGTCCTCCTTTAGCATAGGAGTGATAACGTCCCTGACCAGCAATGCAATCCATCCCCCCCAGCTTTACTTCCCACCCTGTCCTGTCTGAACAGTCTATATCCTGGAACATTTAGTTGCCAATCATCATGCCCTTCCTTCAACCAAGTCTCTGTGATTGCAATAATGTCATACTCCCAGACACCAATCCAAGCCCTAAGTTCACCTGCCTTACATACTATATTCCTTGCATTAAAGTAGATGCATTTCAGGCCACCAGTTCTTTTGCGCTCATCTGCTCTCAGCCTTAATAAAGGGAAGAGTAGGCAATCTTCATGATTGTTAGTCTCCACCTCGCTGCCTACTTGTTTTCTCTTCTGGTTCCCAGTCCCCTGACATTAGTTTAAAGCCTCCACAACAGCAGTAGCAAAAACTCCCCCAAGGACATTGGGTCTGGTTCTGGGGAAGGTGGCACAATTACAAAATGGACGGTCTACATCTGAACTAGACCGGAACCAACGTCCAACAAATCTGAACCCCTCCTTCCAATACCACCTCTCAAGCCATGTGTTCATCCTGCCTATTTTTTCATTTCTACGCTGGCTAGAACACGGCACAGGTAGTAACCCGGAGATCACTACCTTGGAGGTCCTCCTCTAACTTTTCTCCTGGCTCCCTGACTTCTTTCAGGACCTTATCTCGTTTTCTACTTATATCGTTGGTGCCTATATGCACCGAGACAACTGGTTATTCACCCTCCCCTTTTAGTGACAGTGACATCCCTGAGCCGAGCACCTGGGAGGTAACATGCCATTTAACACCGGGAGTCCCATTTACAGCCACAGAACCACACATCTACTCCCCTCTCAATAAAATCCCCTATGAATTTAGCCCTACAAGTCTTTTTCCGCCCTTCTGAACAACAGTGCCCGCCATGGTGCCATGACCTTGACAACTGCTGCCCTCTACTGGTGAACCATCTCCCCCAACAGTATCCAAAATGGTATACCTCTTTTGGAGAAAGATGACCGCAGAGGACACCTGCACTACCTTCCTACTCTTTTTCAGTCTTTTGGTCACCCATTCACTGTCTCCCTCAGCAATTCTAACCTGCGGTGTGACCAGTTCACTAAACGTGCTATCCACGACCTCAGCATTGCGGACGCTCCAGTGAGTCTATTTGCAGCTCCAGAGCAGTCAAACAAAAGCTCCAGCTGGTTGTAAAAATGACATAAGAAACTTTCCTTTATCAGTCATGGCATTGATTAAGAGGGCAGGAAGGACATATTGGAAGTTTACAATACTTTGGTAGGCTAGAGTTGGAGTACTGTGTGCATTTTTATAGGAAGAATGTAGGGGGTGCAAAAGGTTGGTGTAATAGTTATAAAGACAGGTTGGATAAGTTGATTGTTTTCTTGGAGCAAGGCTGAAGGACGATCTGATGGGGGGCGTGGACTGGATGGATAGAAAGCAGCTGTTCTCTTAGAGTCATAGCACAGCACAGAAACAGACCCTTCGGTCCAACCTGTCCATGCCGACCAGATATCCCAACCCAATCTAGTCCCACCTGCCAGCACCCTGCCCATATCCTTCCAAACCCTTCCTATTCATATACCCAACCAAATGCCCCTCTTACCAAGAGGGCATAATTTAAAATGAAAGCCAGGAGGTTTAGAGGGAATTTGAGGGAAAACATGATAAAGGAGCCTGGGAATTCATTTCCTGGGATGGTAGTTGAGGCAGGAAACTGCACACCCTTTAAACTGTAAGCACTCTCAGTGTCATAACATTGAAGGCTATGGGCCTAGGTATGGAAAAATGGAAAATGTAATAGTAGGATTTTGGCAGTACAGACTTGATGGGCCAAAGGTTCTCTTTTATTCTGTTTCACGAAACTGCAGGAACAGTGACGATCAGCCATGATCATACTGAATGGCAGAGCAGGCTTAAAGGACCAAATGGCCTATTTTCTTTATATGAACAAGGGATATTCAATGACATGCTGACAACCAATTGTCACCTGATCAAATCCACCACCTCAACAGCAAAAAGGTAACAAAAGCAGTGCTTCAAAAAGAATACCTAAAAGGCTGAAATATCTCACCAATGCTACCCTCATTGGTTTCACCCCTCTCTAGGGGAATGCTTGAAAAAAAAAGTGAAAGATAGATTTAAATTTCTGTCTATTGAGACCAAAAGCATGCTGGACTAAGATCAGCATGTCAGCACCTTGACCTGCAAAAATTGGATGCTACAGCTTATGTTTAATGTTACACTAAGTAAGAATTCACATTTTAGACACGCGCAGGAGAGTGTGTGCTTTAAAATGTTTAAAGCATCAACAAAACACTTTACAAGCTAAAAGGTTTAGCAAGTGTATGATGCACTTGATGTGCTCGAATATCAAATTGAGATGTAACAGCCCTTTTTATAACATTGCTACCATTGCAATCAATTACTCATGTTTAGATATGGTAGGTTCTAAATCACTACACAATACTACAGACTCCACTCTTCAAGATATTTACTTGCTATAAAAGACAATATACAAATTATGGTCTGCAAACAAAATAAAAAAAAAAGACGATCAAAAAAATCTCAGTATGCACAAAAATGCTCATAACTGATTTGCCTTCAGGGGTTTATTCCTTTTCCCTCACATTTGTTTCCAAAAGAATGTGCCCCAAGAGCTCAAAAGAATGTGTTTCATACCAAAGCAAAGAGCTTGCCTACATTGTTGAGGGATTTAAAAATTAATTTAATAAGTGCTAATTTCACCTTATAACTTCAACAGTTTCCCACACATTTTAATTTCCACTTGATGCTTTTCTCTGCAGTTTATTTTCAGAAGAAAGACAGCATATTTAACTTACTATCCAAGTTGGTTTACTTTGAAAACCAGGTACAGCAGGCTGGTTCCAAATAATTTTTGTTAACCTTTACTTAAAATTGAACATTTAGCAGATAAGTTCAAATTTAGAAAAAGATACAAGTTCAAAGCTTGTGAAGATTTGTAGCTTGGGTGCTCATTTTTGTGGTTCTGTTCGCCGAGCTGGGAATTTGTGTTGCAGACGTTTCGTCCCCTGTCTAGGTGACATCCTCAGTGCTTGGGAGCCTCCTGTGAAGCGCTTCTGTGATGTTTCCTCCGGCATTTATAGTCGTTTGAATCTGCCGCTTCTGGTTGTCAGTTCCAGCTGTCCGTTGCAGTGGTCAGTATATTGGGTCCAGGTCGATGTGCTTATTGATTGAATCTGTGGATGAGTGCCATGCCTCTAGGAATTCCCTGAACTACGAAAGCAACCACCCCAACACACACAAAAGAAGTTGCATCAAGACACTATTCAAAAGGGCCACAACACTCTGCAGTACACCAGAACTGCAAAAGGAGGAAGAACACCTACACAATGTATTCGTCAAAAATGGATACCCGCGCAATTTCATCAACAGATGTCTAAGGGAAAGACAACGGAACGAGGACATGCCGCAACCCAAAGGACTAGCCACACTACCATACATCAAGAGCATTTCCGAACTGACAGCTAGACTACTGTGACCACTAGGACTCAGCACACAAACCAACAGCCACTCTCAGACAACAACTCACCAGAACGAAGGACCCGATACCCAACATGAGCAAAACCAATGTAGCGTACAAAATCCCATGCAAGGACTGCACAAAACACTACATAGGACAAACAGGAAGACAGCTAACGATCCGCATCCATGAACACTAACTAGCCACAAAACGACACAACCAGCTATCCTTAGTAGCCACACACGCAGATGACAAGCAACATGAATTCAACTGGGACAACACTACTATTATAGGACAAGCCAAACAGAACAGCCAGGGAATTCCTAGAGGCATGGCACTCATCCACAGATTCAATCAATAAGCACATTGACCTGGACCCAATATACTGACCACTGCAACGGACAGCTGGAACTGACAACCAGAAGCGGCAGATTCAAACGACTATAAATGCCGGAGGAAACATCACAGAAGCGCTTCACAGGAGGCTCCCAAGCACTGAGGATGTCACCTAGACAGGGGACGAAACGTCTGCAACACAAATTCCCAGCTCGGCGAACAGAACCACAACAAAAGATACAAGTGCCATATATGGCATAGAAAATTCAAGATAAAAATTCATATTTTACTTATAAATTTTCAAGCAGTGCCAATGAGGCCCACAGGGCCTAATGAGCGATATACCATAAAATCAGCAGGGAAAGACAATAGCAACCAGGAAATCTGGGTGATAAAGTGCAATCTGTAGAGATACCAATTTTCTATCATGACTGTAATTTCATTACTTCAATGAAACACTCCATTTAGAATACCCCCACTCTGGCCAAAGGAAAGCTATCAGAAATGATGTTCATAAATTTCATTTTGTGGGAACATACATGTACATAATACTTCCTTCTCCCCTCTCCTTCCCGCCCCCCCCCTCCCCCCACCCTTAAAAAAGGGGCTTTAAAACAAATGGTTGCACATGTCCCAGGACAATAGGACAGATATTTGGATTCCTTTTTCCACCTTTAACTGTTAAATTCATAACTAAGTCCCCTCTAAAAAACTTTGTCCAATCATGCAGTCCACTACAATCATTTGCTTTTTTCAAATAAAAAATAATACAATATAATTCATCAACTTCTTGAAAACATACATTTAAAAAAGGTGTATTCAGATACCGTTACGATACGGATAAACCCGTCTGCTAATTTAAACCAGACAGAAAAGCTCACCTCGCACCATAATCTGTTAAATTTCAAGGCAAAGAACTAATCCAGATGTCACTATTTAAAAGAATAAAATTTTAAATTTTTTCTCAAGTGCAAAAGAGAATATTAAACAACTATTTACAACTCCTTTCTCAAACTATTTTTAACCACCTACAATACTGGTCCGATAAAATTCTCTTACATTTAAGGCAAATCCCTTTCAAACCCAGTTGTTGACTTTGGATATCGAACTTTCTCTGTAGATTTCTCTAGGTTGGCTTTAGTCTTCAGCTGCACAAATTTCTTTTTAACAGATGCCTTTGAGTTATCTGGCTGGTCTTATTGTTGGTGCTTGCTTGGCTGTCTTTGCTGTTCTCCCCTAACTGTTCAAAGTGACCTGTTTTATACTCCAAAACATCGGATCTTTTTACTAGTTTGATTCATCCCAAACATTAAAACCCAAATTATACTGGATTTGGATATTTGGGGCATAATTTAAACTGATTGGCTAAATTTTAATTTTTGTTCCATGGCAACAACTATTTGTTTCAGCCAAATGTTACATTTTTAACTCATTCAGCACACTGCACTTTATCAGTCCTTACTAGCTTCCCCTCTCAAAAAAAGGTACACAGTGCACACTTAGACTTTCATAACAGCATACAGTACCAGTTACATTTTATACCTGCAGAATAATTGTTTTACAAACAAGCGTAAATGTGCAATTTTAATGACTAAAATAGTGTTTTAATTGCTCAACAGTCCTCTCCATATGGGGCTGGATCCAGGGAAGAACGTGCTTTGTGAACCAAATGTTAAGGAAAGATGATGACACAGTGAGGTCATTTATCAACACCAGCATCCTGTAAACTAGCTAATAAAGTAAATAACTAGAAACATTAGAACTGTCAGCAGAGACTCTGTGGTTGCTGGAAGAACTTTCCAGATTAATCCAAATTTTGAACAGTCCTACCCCTCAGGCATTTCATATGCATATTCCAGTTTTTCTTTAAACTAACACAAACATTTCATTAACTACACCATCTTTTATGGTGGTAACTTCTAGACTCAATGTCTCAACTACCCTATAATCCTAAAAAAGTAATCCTTAATTACTTTAAGTTTACTGCCTTCCCTGATAAGGAAAATAGACCCTTCTATTCTACATCTCAGCTCCTCAATTTTACAAACAATTAAATCTCCTCTTAGTCTCTTGTGCTCAAGCACTGTACCTACTGTTCCATCAGTTCTAATAAAACATTCCTGCTCTTATTCCATACCTCAGTAATTAAAGGAATTGTCTCATTGTCCTACTTAGGGAATCTGAACATGCATTTCAAAGACTCCTCTTTCTCTTTACTTTAGTACTAAATCAAACTGCAATTACTTCAATGCAAGAGACCTGATAGCTAAGGTCATCTGCCTTACCTATGATATCCCAATCATGCCCTATTATAGAAATGTGAGTCAGGGATAGACAAGACTGGCATCTTAATATTCCAGGGCGTACATGCTTGAGGAAAGATAGAAAGGGAGGCACTTATGGTTAGAGAAATAGGATAGTTATACCTAGGGAAGATAATCCTGGGAGACCATCCAATGATGGAACTGAGAAATAAGAAAGATGATCATCTTGTTGGAATTGTATTACAGCCCCACCTAATAGTAAGCAGGAAATGGAGATACAAATATGAAAGAAGATCTCAGATGTCTGAAAGAATACTACAGTTGTAATGGTAGGGGATTTTAATGTTCCGAACATTGACTGGTACTGCCAGTGTTGGAGCTTGGATGGTGAGGAATGCAATTACTGTTAGAAAACTTTAATAGTCAATATGTGGATGCACTTATTAGAGAAGGACCAATACTTGCCCTGTCCTGTTTCCCAATATAAGCTTGAGTGACTGAAGTGCCCGTGGGAAACACTGAGGCAAGTGATCATAAACTTGAAAATAATTATGGAAACAGATGAACCTAATCTGAAAGTTAAAGTTTACATTGGAGTAAGGCCAATTTTGATGATATTAGACCTTTTTGAAAGTTGATTGGGGGAGGCGGTTCAAAGATAAAGGAACAGTTGGGAAGTAGGCGGCCTTCAAAATAATGAGACGACAGTTCAGAGACTGAGCTCCTATAAGTGTGAAGGGCAAAGTTGGTAGGTGTACAAAACTAGAGACGAGAGAAATTGAGGCTCTGGTCAAGAAAAAGGAGGCATACATCCCGTATAGACACCTGGGATCCAGCTAATTCCTAAAGGACAATAGGAGTAAATTTGTGGGAAATCAGAAAGGCAAAAAGGGGACATGTGATAGCTTTGGCAAATAGAGTTAAGGAGAATCCAAAACGATTCCATAATACATGAAGGGCAAAGGTGTAATTAGGGAGAGAATAGGCCCATTAAAGAGATTTGTGGCAGGAATATCAGTTCTTGGCAAATACTCCGTAGAGTGACTGGAACAAAGACTGGGACACAGCTCTTCCATAAATCTGACCCAAACTCTGGATCAGATGATACGTGGACAACATTTTGGTTATCATTAAAGAGATCAGAAATCGAGAACACCAGATACTCAACACCATGCTCACAAGGATCAGATTTACTAGAGGAGGAGGAAACCAATCAACCATTTGCGGATGCAATGGTAGAAAGAACACCACTGAATGCACCACAAAAGTATACAGATTAGATTAGATTAGATTAGATTACATTACAGTGTGGAAACAGGCCCTTCGGCCCAACAAGTCCACACCGCCCCGCCGAAGCGCAACTCACCCATACCCCGACATTTACCCCTTACCTAACACTACGGGCAATTTAGCATGGCCAATTCACCTGACGTGCACATCTTTGGACTGTGGGAGGAAACCGGAGCACCCGGAGGAAACCCATGCAGACATGGGGAGAACGTGCAAACTCCACACAGTCAGTTGCCTGAGGTGGGAATTGAACCCGGGTCTCCGGCGCTGTGAGGCAGCAGTGCTAACCACTGCCACCGTGCCGCCCATAGGAAAGCCACACCCAACCAGGTCCTGCAATCCAACAGCAGCCACCCGAACACAAGAGAAGCTGCATTAGGACCCTATTCAAAAAAGGGCTACAACACACAGCAGTACTCCCTACCTATGAAGGGAAGGACACCACCTCTAAACAGTATTCACCAAGGATGGATATCTCTACAACTTCATCCGCGGATGCCTGGCAGAAACAATGCGAAGACATAACTCACTATCCACGCTACCTTACATTAAAAAAATCTGAACTGACAGCCAGATTTCTCCAACTATTCAGATTCATGACAGCCCATAAACTGACAACCACGTTCAGACAAATCAGGATAAAAAACCCTATACCCATCATGTGCAAGACAAATTTAGAACGTAGAACAGTAGAGATCCTCAGTGTTGTGCTGACTTTATACCATACTAAGATCAAACTAACTTATCTTCCACGTGCCTATCGTTTAAATGCCCCTAAAGTATCTGACATGTATCAGATGAGGGGTTTATCACAAGATGAGGGGTTTAGGCCTATACTCTAGAATTAAGAAGAATGAGGGGAAATCAAATTGAGATAATAAACAAGGTACGGATAAACAGACATGGAGCAGATATTTCCTCTTGTGGGGCACTCTAGGATGAGAGTTCACAATCTTGGGATAAGGGGTAGCAAATTTAAATCAGTTGAGGAGAAACTACTCCTCCCAAAGAGGTTGTGATTTTGTGGAATTCCCTACCCCAAAGTGCAGCGGATGCTGGGACAGTGAGCAAATTTAAGGAGGGGTTAGACCGATTTAATTGGCAATGGGTTGCAGAGTTGAGAGGAGACACCAGGAAAACCGGGTCAATATCAGCCACGATCGAATGAAGAGCAGACCCGATGGGCCAAATGGCCTAATTTTTCTCCTATACCTTATGAACTCTTGTTCCTGCATGGGTGTAAGGCAAGATCAATGCAAGGTTAGATCCTGCGACAAAGTTCAGGTAACTGAGGCAGTCCTGAACAAAAATGTGGATCTCTTACAATTTACAAGATGCCGTGCAAAGACTACACAACACTATGACGGACAGGCAGACAGACAATCTACATTCACAAACACCAACTAGCCACTGAATGCCATGACCAGCCATGACCTTAGTACCACACAAATGACAAGGACCACAAATTCAACGGTGACAACACAATGATTACAGGACAAGCAAACAAAAATAGCAAGAACAGAATCAAATAAATTCCAGAACAGACAGTACAACAGCACTTCACAGGAGGCTCCAAGGCACTGAAGTCACTACACAGGGGATGAAACATCTGCAAATCAACTTACGAGCTCGGCGAAAACACCCACAACCACCACAAGGTCAATACTGGACAGAGGTGTTAAGAATTAGGCTATGACAGAACATAGCTGAAACTTTATTGCTGGAACAGCACAGCAGGTCAGGCAGCATCTAGGGAACAGAAGATTCGACGTTTCGGGCACATGCCCTTCTTCAGGAATGAGCAGAGAGTGTTCAGCAGGAGAAGATAAAAGGTAGGGAGGAGGGACTTGGAGGGGGGGCGTTGGAAATGTGATAGGTGGAAAGAGGTCAAGGTGAGGGTGATAGGTCGGAGTAGGGTGAAGGCGGAGAGGTCAAGAAGAAGACTGCAGGTCAGGAAGGCGGTGCCGGGCTGGAGGGATTCGGCTGAGACAAGGTGGGGGGAGGGGGGGATGAAGAAACTGGTGAAGTCCAAGTTCATCCCCTGTGGTTGGAGGGTTCCCAGTCAGAAGATAAGACGCTCCTCCTCCGACCGTCGCGTTGTTGTGGTTTGGCGGTGGATGAGTCCAATGACCTGCATATCCTCGGTGGACTGGGAGGGGGAGTTGAAATGCTGTGCTACAGGGTGATTGGGTTGGTTCGTCCGGGTGGCCCAGAGGTGCTCTCTGAATCGCTCCGCAAGTAGGCGGCCTGTCTCCCCAATATAGAGGAGGCCACACCGGCTGCAGTAGATAATGTGGGTGGAGGTGCAGGTGAATCTGTGGCGGATATGGAAGTTTCCTTTGGGGCCTTGGAGAGAAGTGAGGGGGGAGGTGTGGGCGCAAGTGTTGCACCTCCTGCGGTTGCAAGGGAAGGTGCCGGGAGTGGAGGTTGGGTTGGTGGGGGGTATGGATTAGATTAGATTACTTTACAGTGTGGAAACAGGCCCTTCGGCCCAACAAGTCCACACCGACCCGCCGAAGCGCAAACCACCCATACCCCTACATTTACCCCTTACCTAACACTACGGACAATTTAGCATGGCCAATTCACCTGACCTGCACATCTTTGGAACTGTGGGAGGAAACCGGAGCACCCGGAGGAAACCCACGCAGACACGGGGAGAATGTGCAAACTCCACACAGTCAGTCGCCTGAGGCGGGAACTGAACCCGGGTCTCTGGCGCTGTGAGGCAGCAGTGCTAACCACTGTGCCACCGTGCCGGATCTGACAAGGGAGTCGTGGAGGGAGTGGTCTCTACGGAAAGCTGATAGAGGAGGGGAGGGAAATATATCCTTGGTGGTGGGGTCCGTTTGGAGGTGGCGGAAGTGACGGCGGATGATGCGCTGTACATGGAGATTGGTGGGGTGGTAGGTGAGGACCAGTGGGGTTCTGTCCTGGTGGCGGTTGGAGGGGCGGGGCTCAAGGGCAGAGGAGCGGGAAGTGGAGGAGATGCGGTGGAGGGCATCGTCGATCACGTCGGGGGGGAAATTGTGACAGAACATAAATGTATAGGAACAGGGCCTTTGATGCATAATGTTGTACCAATCATGATATCAAATTAAACTAATCCCTTCTACCTGCCCTTGGCCCACAACCCAACATTCCTTACATGAGCACACAAATATGTGAAAGTTCCTTAAATGCCATCACATCTGCCTCCACCAGGACAACAGAGGAGATTATAGTGACAAGCAAAGCCAAAAGAAAGGGAAGAGATGACTTCACAACCTAAAAAATAGTATTAAAATCAATACGAAGTCTGAAGATGTTCCTCCAGTTTGCACTGTGATTCACTGCAGCATTGCAACATGCAGAGGACAGACAGGTAAGCAGGATGCAGTTTTAAAATGACTGGTTATAGAAGGTCAGGGTCATGTTGGTGTACAAACTGGAGGTGTTGTGCAAAGCAGTCACTCAGTCTACATTTGACTTCTCCAATGTCCAGTAGGCCATAAAAGCAAATTACTGCGGATGCTGGAATCTGAAACCAAAAGAGAAAACGCTGGAAAACCTCAGCAGGTCTGGCAGCATCTGTAAGGAAAAAAAAGAGCTGACGTTTCGAGTCAAAGCTTTGTCAAAGGGTCAGTTTGACTCAAAACGTCAGCTCTTTTCTCTCCTTACAGATGCTGCCAGACCTGCTGAGATTTTCCAGCATTCTCTCTTTTGGTTCCAGTAGGCCATGCTGGGTACAGCAAATGCAATAGACCAGATTGGTGGTGCTGAAAATGTGTTGCTGGAACAGTGCAGCAGGTCAGGCAGCATCCAAGGAACAGGAGAATCGACGTTTTGGGCATGAGCCCTGAAGAAGGGCTTGTGCCTGAAACGTCGGTTCTCCTGTTCCTTGGATGCTGCCTGACCTGCTGCGCTGTTCCAGCAACACGTTTTCAGCTCTGATCTCCAGCATCTGCAGTCCTCACTTTCTCCTCATTCTTTTAAAGCCAATTTGCTCACAGGACAATCCATCCATACCAAGGATCATCCTAGCGAACCTTTTCCGAATGGCCTCCAATAAAACAAATGTGCCCTATACAGCTTTACAACTGTAGAGAAACTTATAGACTCTTACTGAAACATTGCACTGCATTCAAATACAAGTAGCAATGATATCAGTCCACGATAGTTAACAGAGTCCAGTGCTACTACCAACAATTCATGGTATGGGCAATTGGGAAACTGATATTTTGTTATTTCAAGATCAAGACAATTTACATTTCAAAAGTATGACTTCTTGTTAACAGATAATAGAATATTAGACACACAGTCTAGTTGCATTGTTCTATGATCAAGAAATTGATGAAATCTTCCATATGCTGTATCTATTCCTGTTGCAATACAATAGGGAAAAAAAAAGTGAAAAAAGAACTAGGCCTGAAAAGCTCAGCAAACACTTTTATACAAAAGTTAAAAACCCTATTCCTTCTTAGAGCACGAGCACAGATAATGCCACAGAATTCGAAACGATCTTGAAAATTTTTCAGTTTTCCATAATTAGAATGAAAAAATATTCATGTACATCATCTTACATAGAATTTAGTCAAAGGTAAATTTAAGAATTTCTTTGTGCAGAGTGTTGGAAAAGTTTAGGGACGGAATTTCAGAACTTAGGGCCAAATCACATGAAAGTCCAGCGGTCAATGGTAGGATCCTGGCAAAGTGTGTGCTTGTCTGCATGTGCTTGAGCATAATTTTGGGAAGGGGGGGGGGGGGGGGGGGGGGGGGGGGGGGGGGGAGGAGGAGGAATTATGGTAGTGACCTAGGCATAACAGCCATATTAAATCTGTTCAAAGTTTGTGCGAAGATTTGTAGCTCGGGTGCTCGTTGTTGTGGTTCTGTTCGCCGAGCTGGAAGTTTTTGTTGCAAACGTTTCGTCCCCTGGCTAGGCGACATCATCAGTGCTTGGGAGCCTCCTGCAAAGCGCTTCTTTGATGTTTCCTCCGGTGTTTATAGTGGTCTGTCCCTGCCACTTCCGGTTGTCAGTTTCAGCTGTCCGCTGTAGTGGTTGGTATATTGGGTCCAGGTCGATGTGTTTGTGGATGAATGCCATGCCTCTAGGAATTCCCTGGCTGTTCTCTGTCTGGCTTGCCCTATGATAGTAGTGTTGTCCCAGTCGAATTCATGTTGCTTGTTGTCTGCGTGTGTGGCTACTAAGGATGGTCGTGTCGTTTCGTGGCTAGTTGATGTTCATGTATGCGGATTGTTAGCTGTCTTCCAGTTTGTCCTATATAGTGTTTTGTGCAGTCCTTGCATGGTATTTTGTACACTACATTAGTTTTGCTCATGTTGGGTATCGGGTCCTTCGTTCTGGTGAGTTGTTGTCTGAGCGTGGCTGTTGGTTTGTGTGCCGTTATGAGTCCTAGGGGTCGCAGTAGTCTGGCTGTCAGTTCTGAGATGCTCCTGATGTATGGTAGTGTGGCTAGTCCTTTTGGTTGTGGTATGTCCTCGTTCCGTTACTGAAATTACATTACACTACACTGTATATTTGTTTTTAAAAAGCATTTAGTGAAACACAAAGCATTCCTTTTTAAAACCAAAGATATGGTTAAAAGACTTGAGCTCTGCAGCCATTTTCTAATAGCTCTCATTTTCTGACTTCGGAGCTTGAGGCGTTGACCACACCTGTTGTGACTGCGTAATTTATTAAAGCTGTGTGTGGATTTAGTGCATGGATCAGCAATGTCATTACAAGAGAGAAAAAAATTAGACATGGCCCATTAACTATAAAATGTTCTATCACTGAAAGGATTACTAATAAAGTTATGCTGACAAGTGCCCCTGTGCATTTACATAACAGAAGGATTGAGAGAGAGAAATGAACAGGAGAACAACTGTATGAATATGCTTTTGACTGATCTGTGGACTGACCAAGTCAGTATATATAGTTATAACATATAGATAAACAAATAGTTATTTGATATCCAACAGTAAAACTCCATGACAGCACTGGAATAACATTCTATTGTTAATATCTTTAACCACAAAAAAAGCACAGCTCAAGAAAGCAATAAAATTAAGTACAAACAACTCTTGCCAGCTATTTCTTTACAATAGCACCAGTGAAATGTTAACTTTTTACATTCACTCTAAAACCATAGCAGTAGATTGATGAACAAAAGATGTGTGCAAACGAATAAGTGATTGACATGCATGATTTTGGATAACATCATTAACCATATCATCTAAGCCTGTGATCAGCAGAATCATACACCTGGATTTGAATTTCTGCTTTCATTTCTTGCAAGTATCGCTTTCCCAAATATATGTTGCAGCTTCTCTTTTGCACTGAAGCTGAAATTAAGAGGTAAGCATTTAATATCATAATAGCAGCTAAAGGTTGGGCTCAAGGATAACACCATGCAAACAAAATTATACCAAACCTCAGGAGTTATAACATATTGGGGATCAAAATTCCATCTATTTGAAAGTAGGTCTCATTTGTAATTGCTAAAATCAGTCAAACTTTGTTTTTGGCCAACTTTTCCTGACATCTTGGAGTTTGTATCCTGCATTTTACATGTATGCAAAACTACAAAGGAAGCAAAATTTGGGATTGATTATAAAAGGAAAATTGCAATGTAGAATGAATGAATTATAGTTATTTGAAAATCAACCTGTTTACAGATGTTATGACATACCTATGGAACAGGTGGGATTTCAATCCAAGCCTCCTGTGCCACAAGAACCTTCATAAGTTGATATGGAATAACATAATACTTCCTCCACCTACACTTGTACATTTGTGAAGTACCTACAGCTTCACATTAAATAGCTGGGTACGTTCACCAGAGTCAAGACATAGCTGAGATGTGCCTTTCAAATAACTTGAATAGAGTCAGAGTCATAGAGATGTACAGCATGGAAACAGATCCTTCGGTCGAACCCGTCCATACCGACCAGATATCCCAACTCAATCTAATCCCACCTACCAGCACCCAGCCCATATCCCTCCAAACCCATCCTATTCATATACCCATTCAAATGCCTCTTAAATGTTGCAATTGTACCAGCCTCCACCACATCATCTGGCAGCTCATTCCATACACTTCCCACCCTCTGCGTGAAAAGTTGCCCCTCAGATCTCTTTTATATCTTCCCCCTCTCACCTAACTGAAGTCCATATCGAGTTCTGGACTCCCCGACCCCAGGGAAAAGGCTTTGTCTATTTATCCTATCCATGCCCCTCAATTTTGTAAACCTCTATAATGTCACCCTTCAGCATCTGACGCTCCAGGGAAAACTGCCCCAGCTTGTTCAGCCTCTCCCTGTAGCTCAGATCCTCCAACCCTGGCAACATCCTTATAAATCTTTTCTGAACTCTTTCAAGTTTCACAACATCTTTCCGATAGGAAGGAGACCAGAAATGCACACAATATTCCAAGTGGCCTAACCAATATCCTGTATAGCCGCAACATGACCTCCCAACTTCTGTACTCAATACTCTGACCAATAAAGGAAAGCATACCAAACGCCTTCTTCACTATCCGATCTACCAGTGACTCCACTTTCGAGGAGCTATGAACTTGCACTCCAAGATCTCTTTGTTCAGCAACATACCCGAGGACATTACCATTAAGTGTATAAGTCCTGCTAATCTTTGCTATCCCAAAATGCAGCACCTCACATTTATCTGAATTAAACTCCATTTGCCACTTCTCAGCCCATTGGCCCAGATCCCCTTGTAATCTGAGGTAACCCTCTTCGCTGTCCACTACACCTCCAATTTTGGTGTCATCTGCAAACTTGTTAACTGTACCTCTTATGCTCGCATCCAAATCGTTTATGTAAATGACAAAAAGTAAAAGGGCCCAGCATCGATCCTTGTGGCACTCCACTGATCACAGGCCTCCAGTCTGAAAAACAACCCTCCACCACCCTCTGTATTCTACCTTTGAGCCAATTCTGTATCTAAAATGACTAATTCTCCCTATATTCCATGAGATCTAATCTTGCTATCAGTCTCCCATGTGGAACCTTGTCGAACACCTAACTGAAGTCCATATCGATCACATCTACTGCTCTGCCCTCAATCTTCTTTGTTACTTCTTCAAACAATGCAATCAAGTTTGAGAGACATGATTTCCCATGCACAAAGCCATGTTGACTATCCCAAATTAGTCCTTGCCTTTCCAAATATATGTACATCCTGTCCCTCAGGATTCCCTCCAACAACTTGCCCACCACTGAGGTCAGGCTCACTGGTCTATAGTTCCCTGGCTTGTCTTTACCACCCTACTTAAACAGTGGCACCACTTTTGCCAACCTCCAGTGTTCCAGCACCTCACCGGTGACTATCGCTGATACAAATCTCAGCAAGAGGTCCAGAGTTCTCAGGTATACCTGATCAGGTCCTGGGGATTTATCCACCTTTAACCGTTTCAAGACATCCAGCACTGCTTCCTCTGTAATCTGGACATTTTGCAAGATCTATTTCCCTATAGTCTATATCTTCCATATCCTTTTCCACAGTAAATACTGATGCAAAATATTCATTTAGTATCTCCCCCATTTTCTGTGGCTCCACACAAAGGCCACCTTGCTGATCTTTGAGGTGCCCTATTCTCTCCCTAGTTACCCTTTTGTCCTTCATATATTTGTAAAAACCCTTTGGATTCTCCTTAATTCTATTTGCCAAAGATATCTCATGTCCCTGTTTTTCCCTCCTGGATTTCCCTCTTAAGTATACTCCTACTTTCTTTATACTCTTCTCAGGATTCACTCGATCTATCCTGTCTATACTTGACATATGCTTCCTTCTTTTTCTCAACCAAACCCTCAATTCCTTTAGTCATCCAGCATTTCCTATACCTACTAGCCTTTCCTTTCACCCTGACAGGAATATACTTTCTCTGGATTATTGTTATCTCATTTCTGAAGGCTTCCCATTTTCCAGCCAACCCTTTACCTTCTCTAGTAGGTACATCCACATACTGAATCAGAAAATTGTCTTATACACGCTTAAGAAATTCCTCTCCATCTAAACCTTTAACACTATGTCAGTCCCAGTCGATGTTTGGAAAGTTAAAATCCCCTACCATAACTACCCTATCATTCTTACAGATAGCTGAGATCTCCCTTACAAGTTTGTTTCTCAATTTCCCTCTGACTCTTGGGGGACCTATAATACAATCCCAATAAGGTGATCATCCCTTTCTTATTTCTCAGTTCTACCCAAATAACTTCCCTGGAATATGCTCCCTCAGCACAGCTGTAATGCTATCCCTTATCAAAAAGGCCACTCCCCCTCCTCTCTTGCCTCCCTTCCCATCCTTCCTGTAGCATTTGTATCCTGGAACATTAAGCTGCCAGTCCTGCACATCCCTAAGCCATGTTTCCATAATTGCTAATGATATGCCAGTCCCATGTTCCTAACCATGCCCTGAGTTCATCTGCCTTCCCTGTTAGACCACTTGCATTGAAATAAATGCAGTTAATTAGTCCTACCTTTTCCCTGCCTGCCCTGACTGTTTGACTCACGTCTGTTCTCAGCTGTATCAGTCTCACATTGATCCCTTTCTTCACTATCTCCCTGGATCCCACACCCCCGCCTTACTAGTTTAAATCCTCCCAAGCAATTCTAGCAAATCTCCCTGCCAGTATATTAGTCCCTTTCCAATTTAGGTGCAATCCATCCTTCTTGTACAGGTCACTTCTACCTCAAAAGTAGTAAAAGTAATTTAAATAATGTCACTGGTTATTTTATTTAAAAGCATCTTTGCATGGACTGTAAATAATCTTCCACTAATCAACAGATTCTTTACAACTCAATTAAGCTTATCTCCACCTTTTTAGAAATTTGTGGATTGCATGCACATCAGTTCCACATGAAAACTTTCCATAAAGTAGTTTTGCAATGCGGGCGAAATTAACTTTTGAATATTATCTGAAAGAAAGATGGAATACACAATAATACAAATTCCTTTTCAAGACTGTTGTAGATTGCATAATAAAAAGGAAGCAAAAATGTTCGGATCCATCAACTAACTAAAGTTCAGCTCTCTACATTTAAAAATTAGATCAATATATTTAATTTTTTTCAAAAAAAAAGCACTCAAGAAAGAAACGGGCTAAGTCACAAGAGGGATGGCGAGCAAGGTTCTGGGACCCACTGGAGTTACAATCAGCTGTATCGTCTGTGCGTTCCAGCCTAGCCCATCCCCCGCCTCTCCTCCCATCCCCTCCCCCTTCTTGTATTTACACACTGCCGCTTTCAACCTTTTTTTAGTTAAAGATATTGCGCAGCGAACATATGCCACCACCGCAACGAAAACAAAGAAGGATCAGGGGCGGATTTGGAAGTGGAAGTAATCGCAGTGGCGCACAGAAGGCCGTGAATATTCGACACAAAAAAAAATCGCCGTAATTAACAAAGAACGACAATGCTAAGAGCCGTTACCCGCCCCCCTCCAGAACACATATTTATACATCTGCAATAAGAGGGAGGCTCCACTAATTAAAGGCGCAAAGACCCTCCCACCAAATTCACTACTAACCTGACAGAAGCGCTGGCAGTAATCCCCGGAAGACTGCACAGACACGCCGAGCTCCAACAACTCGTTGGCCAGCTCTCGTAGGTTGTCCGTCAGGCTTTTAACGTCCGCATCTACCTCCCTGTCCGCCATCTTTCTGCTGCGCTCGTGCCCGTTACGCGCCACGCTGTGACGTCCGCTACGCTACGCTGCTGGTTGGTCGATTTCCACGGACCTCAGGAGTGGGGAAACCGCGAAAATGGCGGTACCACGTGAGTGGGTGTAGGCGTTGTCATCAGGTTTAAGCTCTTTCGAAGGTAGGAAAGGAAAATGACCGTAGGTAAGTATATTGCCGGGATCTTGCGTAACGAAATAGTTATGGTTTCGCTTACATTTCAGAGGCGAGACGTATGACCAAAAAGATGCCAAACACGTTGAAATATTCGGCGTTTCAGCCTTTTAAATGTAGAAGTGAATTTGAGGTGACCATACCTCTTGAACTTAAATTTCACTCCGAAACAGTAATATCTCTCCAGTCTGTAAACTTCTCAATGCGTAGAAAGATATGCAAGTACCAACAGTGAAGCAAGTTGTAAAAACAATAGTTTAATAGCGCATTTTAATATATACAACAAATTCATATACTGGAGCTGTTCGTACTGTTCTGAACACTTGGAATCGTCAAGCAATAGAAGCATTTGTGAATTCCCCTGATTGGCCTGAAACTACACTATCTCAGGAAATAGGTCTTCATTGATGAGACGATTCAGGTATTTGTGAACATCCTCCCACAAAGTCCTCTGGTTGCCAGAGAATGGTATTTCACCATTGTCAGAAAGTGAAAATAGTACTAGCTATTCATCCCAACATCTGAGAATTTGAGACTATCAGCGTTATATCTCTACAGGTCATTCTTCATCTATTGGATAGCCAAAGGCCATGGGACCCCCATGGCTTGTGTTGATCTGTGAAAAGCTTTTGACTCCAACTAAAAAGCCCTTTGGAAAATCCATCGCACTTGAATGCTCAGCAAAATCTGTTACTATCCTGCCACTCCAACATTATGGTATTTGAGCAATCAATTGGAACTGATTAGATACTAACCCCCTTTTCTATGTTGAGAGTCCAAGGTTGTGTGGCTGCATCATCTCGCTTCACTGTCTACCTCAGGCTGATAATGGAACACAGCTGTGACAACTTCCAGAATGGTTTATGGCTGAGCTTCAACTCTGAATCTTTATCTTAACAGGCTGAGGGGCAAGAGTCACATGACTATCTAACTATCTACTACTTGTAATATGCTGACGACTTGGAGAAAGTGAGGACTGCAGCTGCTGGAGATATGCTGACTACTGTGCTGTTTTGGGCCCGGTTTCAAGTAAATTTCACACTATCTTTAACTTCTTCAGCTCTGCACATAAAACATTCCTCAACATTAGCTAGACCAAAAATCAGCCTACAGCCCACCCTAGCAAACCACTTACATTTCCATTATTATATTATTATTGGTAGACACTGTAGAAGTTACTGAAGTCTTCCCATATCAAAAATAAGATTCAGCACAACTAGCTCTACCAGTATACGGCTTTAAAATTTTGCAAATGGGTGTTTGACGACTGGGATCTCCAAAAGAGGACAAAAGGATTAAATTTATAATGATTCTTTATGTATTGTAAAAGGGGTCGGGTCACCTACTATAACCATTTCCTGGTGCTGGAGAATTTGAGCAGTCCCTCCACGGGATGCTCAGTCATGCAGGGCAGGGCATCATTGTGAGGGTTGGTGTGGATTTGTTGGGCTGAAGGGCCTGTTTTCTTGCTGTAAGGTGTCTAATCTAATTTTTAAAACATGAAGAGATGGTATCAAGCTCAAAAAGATGCAATGCATGGAAATTGAAATACAGCAGCCTAGGAGAGATAAGAGTATGCAATGAATGAAAAAATATAGGAATATAGCAAATATACTTGCAAAGGAGAACAGCAATTAAAAATTAACTTTAGAAACTGCTATGAATTTCTGTCTATTGAAAGCAATGGGTGGAAATCTCCTAGCCCTTTAATGATGTGGCCAATGGTGAGTTTGTTGGGAAAATACAGTGAGAATGGCAGTGATGAGACTTTTGACATATAGAAAGAGTCAAATTCTGCAGCCGAGCTTTGTATGGTGAAGCGTGATTCTCACTAGTGAGCAGCAAGAGGCATATTTGCATGTACTTTGTGCCTAATCTCACCTCATTAATAAGCATTTTCCTTTTCCCTCAACTGACAGAGAACTAGACAGAGACAAGTTGTGATCTGTATAAAATATTGGTCAGGCCACAACTAGATAATTGTTCTACCAGTTCTAGAATCCATATTATAGGAGGGATGCGATAGCACTGGAGGAGATTTACCAGGATGTTGCCTGGCTGGAACTTTCAGTTATGAAGAAAGATTGGAGAGACTGGGGTTGTTTTCCTTTGAGCAGAAAAGATTGAGAGAGACACCATTGAGATGTACAAAATCGAGAGGTATCGACATAGAACAATACAGCGCAGAACAGGCTCTTCGGCCCTCGATGTTGTGCTGACCTGTGATGTATTCTCAGCTCGTCCCTCTACACTATCCCAAAATCATCCATGTGCTTATCTAAGGATTGTTTAAATCTTCCTAATGTGGCTGAGTTGACTACATTAGCAAGTATGGCATTCCACGGCCTTACTACTCTCTGCATAAAGAACTTGCCTCTGATACCTGTATTAAATCTATCACCCCTCAATTTGTAGTTATGTCCTCTTGTACAAGCTGATGTCATCATCCCAGAAAAACATCTTTCACTGTCTACCCTATCTAATCCTCTTATCATCTTGTATATCTCTATCAAACCCCCCCCTTAGCCTTCTTCTTTCCAATGAGAACAGACTCAAGTCTCTCCGCCTTTCCTCATAAGACCTTCCCTCCAGACCAGGCAACATCCTGATAAATCTCCTCTGCACCTTGTCCAATGCTTCCACATCCTTCCTGTTATGGGGTGACCAGAACTGTACACAATATTCCAAGTGTGGCCGCACCATCATTTTGTATAGTTTCAACATGATATTGCGGTTCTGGAACTCAATCCCTCTACCAAAGAAACTTAACACACCGTATGCTTTCTTAACAGCATTATCCACATGGGTGGCAACTTTCAGGGATCGATGCACATGGACTCCAAGATCCCTCTGCACATCCACACTACCAAGAAGCTTTCCATTGACCCAGTACTCTGCCTTCCTGTTATTCTTTCCAAAGTGCATCACCTCATATTTAGCTGCATTGAACTCCATTTGCCACTTCTCAGCCTAATTCTGCAGTTTATCCAAGTCCCCCTGCAACATTCTTCCAAACTGTCCACTACTGCACCAACTTTAGTGTCGTCTGCAAATTTACTAATCCATCCACCTATGTCTGCGTCTGTCATTTATAAAAATGACAAACAGCAGTGGTCCCAAAACAGATCCTTGTGGAACACCACTAGTAACTGGACTCCAGGCTGAATATTTTCCATCAACCACCACTCGCTGCCTCCTTCCAGAAAGCCAGTTTCTAATCCAAACTGCTAAATCACCCTCCATTCCATGCCTCTGCATTTTCTCCATCAGCCTACCATATGGAACCTTATCAAAAGCTTTACTGAAGTCCACGTATACCACGTCAACTGCCCTACCCTCCTCTGTATGCTTGGTCACCTTCTCAAAAAAACTCAATGAGGTTTGTGAGACATGACCTGCCCTTGACGAAACCATGTTGACTATCTGAAATCAAATTGTTGCTTGCTAGATGATTAAAAATCTTATCTCTTATAATCCTTTCCAAAACCTTTCCTACAACAGAAGTAAGGCTCACTGGCCTATAATTACCTGGGTCATCTCTGCTGCCCTTCTTGAACAAGGGCACAACATTTGCAATTCTCCAGTCCTCAGGTACAAATCCTGTAGACTCAAATATCAAAGCCAAAGGCTCTGTTATCTCCTCCCTAGCTTCCCAGAGAATCCTCGGATAACTCCCATCTGATCCAGGGGACGTGTCTACTTTCAGGCTTTCTAGAATTGATAACACCTGTGCGTAACTAACCTCAATCCTTTCTAGTCTAATATCTCATACCTCATTCTTCTCCTCTACAATATTCTCCTTTTCCTGAGTGAACACCGATGAGAAATGTTCATTTAGCATCACTCCGATCTCTACAGGGTCCACTTCTCAACTTCCCACTTCTGTCTTTGACTGGCCCTATTCCTACCCTAATCATCCTTTTATTCCTCACATAGCTATAGAAAGCTTTAGGGTTCTCCTTTATTCTGTTTGCTAAAAACTGCTCGTCCTCTCTTTGCTCTTCTTAACTCTCTCTTTAAATCCTTCCTAGCTTATCTGTAAGTCTCCATTGCCTCATCGGAACCATCTCGCCTCATTAACACATAAGCTTCCTTCTTCTTAACAAGAGATGCAGTTTCTGTAGTAAACCATGGTTCCATTACTTTATCACTTCCTCCCTGCCTGACAGGGACATACCTATCAAGGCCATGCAATATCTGTTCCTTAAACCAGCTCCACATTTCCATTGTCAGCATTCCCTGCATTTTGCTACCCCATTCTATGCATCCTAATTCTAGCCTAAGTGCCCTTGCCCCATCGATAACTCTTGACCTGTGGCATGTACCTATCCCTTTCCGTTGCTAAACTAAATGTAACTGAATTATGGTCATTCTCTCCGAAGTGCTCACCTACAACTAAATCAAACACCTGGCCTGGTTCATTACCAAGCACCAGATCCAGTGTGGCCTCCCCTCTTCGGCCCTTCGACATACTGTCAGGAAACCCTCCTGTACACATTGGACAAAAACTGATCTATCTGACGTACTAGAGCTATAACATTTCCAGTCAATGTTGGGGAAGTTAAAGTCCCCCATAATGTCCACCCTATTCCTTTCACTCCTACTCAGAATAATTTTGCTAATCCTCTCTTCCACCTCCCTGGAACCCTGTGGAGGCCTATAAAAAAAATCCTAACAGTGTGACCTCTCTTCTCCTGTTTCTAACCTCAGTCCCTATTACCTCAGTGGACGAGTCCTCATCAAAAATTCTCTCAGCCACCATTATACTATCTTTGATTAACAAGGCCACACTTCCCCCTCTTTTACTGCCTTGCCTGTTTTTAATGAAAGATTTAAACCCTGGAACTGGCAACATCTATTCCTCACTCTGCTCTCTCCATATCTCCGAAATGGCCACAACATCGAAGTCCCAGGTACCTATCCATGCTGCATGCTCACCTATCATAGTCCTTAGTTTGGATACTTCTGGTGTTGAAGTAGACACACTTCAAACCAGTTTGGCAGCACATTCCTGTGACCCTGAAATCCTGTCCCTGTCCTTCCTACTCTCATCCTCCTGTGCACTGCAACTACACCTCCGTTCCCATCCCCCTGCTGAGCTAGTTTAAACCCACCCGAATAGCACCAGCAAATTTCCCACCCAGGATATTAGTACCCCTCTGGTTCAAGTGAAGACCATCCTGTTTGTACAAGTCCCACCTTCCCAAGAATGAGCCCCAATTATACAAAAACCTGAAACCCTCCCTCCGACACCATCCTTGCAGCCACGTGTTCAGCTGATATCTCTCCATGTCCTTCGCCTCTCTATCACGTGGCACGGGTAACAGTCCAGAAATGATAACTATGTTTGTTCTAGCTCTCAGCTTTCATCTTAGCTCACTGAAATCCTGCCTTACATCCCTCTCCCTCTTTCTACCTATGTCATTGGTACCGACATGGACAACGACTTGAAGCTGGTCACCCTCTCCCTTCAGGACCCCAAAGATATGATCCGAGACATCACGGACCCTGGCATCTGGGAGGCAACGCACCAACCACGAGTCTCGTTCGTTCCCTACAAACCTTCGATCTGAGCCTCTAACTATTGAGTCCACAATGACTAACACTCTCCTCCTTTCCCTCCTTCCCTTCTGAGCAACAGGGACAGGCACTGTGCCAGAGACCTGGGCCCCACTGCTTGCCCTGGTAAGTCGTTCCCCTCAACAATATCCAAGACATGTTTTTCAGGGGAACGACCACAGGGGATCCCTCCACTGACTTTTTTTTTCCCCTTTCAAACAGTCACTCAGCTTTCTTCTTGCCTAGGAGTAACTACTTCTCTAACTCCTATCTATCACAGCCTCTGCCTCCCGAATGTTCTGAAGTTCATCCAGCTCCCATTCCAGTTCTCTAACATGGTCTTGGAGGAGTGAGAGTTGGGTGCACTTGCTGCAGGTGTACTTGGATGTCCCTGACCTCAAACATCATGCAGGAGGAACATTGCTCTCCCTGCACTGCCATCCCTGCTAGTCATAAAGTAAAAAAGAGACGCTTACCTAATATGTCCCTGTTCTTTAAGGTTAGAGGAGGTGGTTGGTGGGAGGCCCTACAAAGCTAGGGAGGGTCTCGGGTTGAGAAGACACTGACTTATATAGCAGGACGGAAATAAAAATAAGAAGTCCCTCCTTTCCCAGAAACCTGTGCTCTCTGACTTCAAATTTAAAAGCACAAATCAGTGACTCACCACTCCCGGCAGGTCCCTGGTGCAAGCTCCCGCCCCTCGAGTTGCTGCTGTCACTGAAAAACAGAAATGGAGGACTCTCGCGCTCGTCGTAAGTTTTTAAAGGCTCAAATCAATGACTCACCACTCCCGGCAGGCCCCTGGTGCAAGCTCCTGCCCTTTGAGTTGCTGCTGCCGCTGAAAAACAGAAAATCAGGGTGGACAGGAAGAAACTTTGATAGAGGGATCAATGACTGGGGACTTAGCTTTGAGGTAAGCATCAGGAGGTTTAGAGGTGATGTGAGGAATCACTTTTCCATGCAAAGGATAGTGAGAATCTGGAACTCCCTACCTGTAAGAGTGATGGAGGTAGAAACCCTCAAAAGTTTAAAAGTGTTTAGATATGCACTTGCGATGCCAAGGCATACAAGACTAAGGGCCAAATGCTGGAACTTGGGTTTAGAATAGTTAGGTGGTTGTTTTCGACAGGCCTGGATATGATGAGCCAAAGGGCCCTTTTCTGTGACATATATCACAATAACCTGAAAATCAAATTTTAAATCACTGCTTGCTCCTCTGGGCCTCGACCTTGGGCAGTAGTCATCAACTGCATGCTGCAGTCCACTGAGTGTGAACACATACCAACCTCATTGCGTCATCATGCAGTCTCTGATCCACTTATACAATTTTGCACCTCAGTTCTCCACTTTAGTATGGATCAGGCTGTCTTTCAGAGTCATAGTCATAGAGATGTACAGCATGGAAACAGACCCTTCGGTCCAACCCGTCCATGCCGACCAGATATCCCATCCCAATCTCGTCCCACCTGCCAGCACCTGGCCCATATCCCTCCAAACCCTTCCTATTCATATACCCATCCAAATGCCTCTTAAATGTTGCAATTATACCAGCCTCCACCGCATCCTCTGGCAGCTCATTCCACACACATACCACCCTCTGTGTGAAAAAGTTGCCCCTTTGGTGTCTTTTATACCTTTCCCCTCGCACCCTAAACCTGTGCCCTGTAGTTCTGGACTCCCCGACCCCAGGGAAAAGACTTTGTCTATTTATCCTATCCATGCCCCTCATAATTTTGTAAGTCTCTATAAGGTCTCCCCTCAGCCTCCGACGCTCCAGGGAAAACAGCCCCAGCATGTTCAGCCTCTCCCTGTAGCTCAGATCCTCCAACCCTGGCAATATCCTTATAAATCTTTTCTGAACCCTTTCAAGTTTCACAACATCTTTCCGATAGGAAGGAGACCAGAATTGCACGCAATATTCCAACAGTGGCCTAACCAGTGTCCTGTACAGCCGCAACATGACCTCCCAACTCCTGTACTAATACTCTGACCAATAAAGGAAAGCATACCAAACGCCTTCTTCACAATTATCTATCTGCAACTCTACTTTCAAGGAGCTATGAACCTGCACTCCAAGGTCTCTTTGTTCAGCAACTTTCCTTCAGACCTTACCATTAAGTGTACAAGTCCTGCAAAGGTTTGTTTTCCCAAAATGCAGCACCTCTCATTTATCAGAATTAAACTCCATCTGCCACGTCTCAGCCCATTGGCCCATCTGGTCCAGAAACTGTTGTAATCTGAGGTAACCCTCTTTGCTGTCCACTACACCTCCAATTTTGGTGTCATCTGCAAACTTACTAACTGTACCTCTTATGCTCGCATCCAAATCATTTATATAAATGACAAAAAGTGGAGGGCCCAGCACCGATCCTTGTGGCATTCCACTGGTCACAGGCCTCCAGTCCGAAAAACAACCCTCCACCACCCTCTGTCTTCTACCTTTGAGCCAGTTCTGTATCCAAATGGCTAGTTCTCCCTGTATTCCATGAGATCTAATCTTGCTAATCAGTCTCCCATGGGGAACCTTGTCGAACGCCTAACTGAAGTCCATATAGATCACGTCTACTGCTCTGCCCTCATCAATCTTCTTTGTTACTTCTTCAAAAAACTCAATCAAGCTTTTGAGACATGATTTCCCACGCACAAAGCCATGTTGACTATCCCTAATCAGTCCTTGCCTTTCCAAATACATGTACATCCAGTCCCTCGGGATTCCCTCCAACAACTTGCCCACCACCGAGGTTAGGCTCACCGGTCTATAGTTCACTGGCTTGTCTTTACCACCCTTCTTAAACAGTGGCACCACGTTTGCTAACCTCCAGTCTTCCGGCACCTCACCTGTGACTATCGATGATATAAATATCTCAGCAAAATTCCCAGCAATCACTTCTGTACCTTCCCACAGAGATCTCGGGTACACCTGATCAGGTTCTGGGGATTTATCCACCTTTAACCATTTCAAGACTTCCTCTTCTGTAATCTGGACATTTTGCAAGATGTCACCATCTATTTCCCTACTGTCTATATCTTCCATATCCTTTTCCACAGTAAATACTGATGAAAAATATTCATTTAGTATCTCCCCCATTTTCTGTGGCTCCACACAAAGACCGCCTTACTGATCTTTGAGGTGCCCTATTCTCTCCCTAGTTACCCTTTTGTCCTTAACATATTTGTAAAACCCCTTTGGATTCTCCTTAATTCTATTTGCCAAAGCTATCTCATGTCCCTGTTTTTCCCTCCTGATTTCCCTCTTAAGTATACTCCTACTTTCTTTATACTCTTCTAAGGATTCACTCGATCTATCCTGTCTATACCTGACATATGCTTCCTTCTTTTTCTTAACCAAACCCTCAATTTCTTTAGTCATCCAGCATTCCCTATACCTACCAGCCTTCCCTTTCAGCCTGACAGGAATATACTTTCTCTGGATTCTTGTTATCTCATTTCTGAAGGCTTCCCATTTTTCCAGCCGTCCCTTTACCTGCGAACATCTGCCTCCAATCAGCTTTCAAAAGTTCTTGCCTAATAACGTCAAAATTGGCCTTTCTCCAATTTAGAACTTCAACTTTTAGATCTGGTCTATCCTTTTCCATCACTATTTTAAAACGAATAGAATTATGGTCGCTGACCCCAAAGTGCTCCCCCACTGACACCTCAGTCACCTGCCCTGCCTTATTTCCCAAGAGTAGGTCAAGTTTTGCATCTTCTCTAGTAGGTAAATCCACATACTGAATCAGAAAATTGTCGTATACACGCTTAAGAAATTCCTCTCCACCTAAACCTTTAACACTTTGGCAGTCCCAGTCGATGTTTGGAAAGTTAAAATCCCCTACCATAATTACCCTATTATTCTTACAGATAGCTGAGATCTCCCTTACAAGTTTGTTTCTCAATTTCCCTCTGACTATTGGGGGGTCTATAATACAGTCCCAATAAGGTGATCATCCCTTTCTTATTTCTCAGTTCCACCCAAATAACTTCCCTGAATGTATTTCTGGGAATATCCTCTCTCAGCACAGCTGTAATGCTATCCCTTATCAAAAATGCCACTCCCCCTCCTCTCTTGCCTCCCTTTCTATCCTTCCTGTAGCATTTGTATCTTGGAACATTAAACTGCCAGTCCTGCCCATCCCTGAACCATGTTTCCGTAATTGCTAAGATATTCCAGTCCCATGTTCCTGACCATGCCCTGAGTTCATCTGCCTTTCCTGTTAGGTCCCTTGCATTGAAATAAATGCAGTTTAATTTATTAGTCCAACCTTTTCCCTGCCTGCCCTGACTGTTTGACTCACTTATGTTCTCAGCTGTACCTATGCTCACTTCTCTTAGTACTCACTCACTTTGCAACTTCTTGGGTGCTCACAGGTTTTCTCCCTTGTCGATTTGCTGGTTTTCCCACTCAGTCAGACCTTAAACTTAATACTTCTGTCTTACCTTTCCCTATGGTGTAGACACAAAGCAAGGCAGACTTTCAAGGTTGTCAGCAATGATTAGTCAAGGGAGTGGACATGCAGCTTTACACACATACTGGGTCAGTGTCTGACCTGCAGCATGTGTGAGCAGCTTATGAAGCAAACACACTGCAGTGCTCCAACAAAATGGCCATGTCTCAAAGTCTAAGGGGAGTATTCTTTGGTTAAGTCAAGCAAGACAGTCTTCATTCAAGGAGTCCTGGCACCATAAGTCAAGAGTGGGGTCTATTAGGAAGACAGGGGTTTGGGCATAGTTAGTTGGCCCCTTGCTGCAGTCAAAACATTTGTATCACTGTATTCCAAAGGGAGGGCCACAGTCAGTCTTTTGGTCCTGTGCAACAATTCTGGGGACTTGCAGTAGATCAGTCAGGAGTTGCATGGAAACCAGTCAGGGCCTTCTCACCCAGCAGTTGGTGCTGTCCATCCAAGTCATTTAGAACATAGAACAATACAGCACAGAACAGGCCCTTCGGCCCATGATGTTGTGCCACAGTCAATCCTCAGCTCAATTAAAGTCAAGGAAGATGTTTTGTTCTTAAGTGTTGGAGCTTGTGGGAGAGGTGCATTGAGCAGTGACTATAAAAGTTTGCAGTTCAGGATTTGGGCCTGCTTCTGTGGGAGCCAGGATAGCAGGAAGTGCTCCCAACTGCATAAACTCTGAGTTGTGGAGCTCAAGTTGCTGAGTTACGTGAACAACACATTTAAAGAGGTGGTCACACTGTATTTTTTAGGGCTGGAAGAAAGAAGGGAATAGATAAGCACCATGCAATTAAGGAGAAACAGGCAGATAGTACAGAAGTCCCGTTTGGTTCTGCGCATAAGAGTTTTCCGTTCTTAAAGCTGATACCTTTGTCAGAGGGCTTGTGTGGGAGGATTTGCTAATGCTATTGTGATGACTTCAAACTAGTTCAGCAGAGATGGGACACTGCACTGGTTTGAAACAGCATAACTTAGAAAATGAATCAAGGCAGAGAATTGAGTGTTGCGAGAGTGAGGCAAGGCTGGATGGCCTCTAATGACAGTAGTTTTAGAGGTAAGACAATTGAGTTAAGGGTATGACTCAATTGGAACTGCACTGTTGTTGCCATCACAGAGATGTGGTTGCAGGACAACTTAACATTCAGGGATGCAGGATCTTCAGGCAGGACAGGGGAGGGTGCAAAAGTGGAGGTGGTTTCACATTATCATTTAGGGTGTGAGTTATTACAGTAAGGAGATGTGATATTTTGGAAGGGTCATCAAGTGAGGCATTGTGGGCTGAACTTAGCAATAAGAAGAGGCAGTGACTCTGTTAGGAGTGTATTATAAGCCCTGAAATAGTCAGTCAGCAATTGAGGAGCCGATATGTAGTCATTCCCTAAGGTATGTAAAAATAATCAAGGCTAATTATAATGGGGGATTTAATTAATCAGAATAGTTATATTGTAAAGCATTTTAAAGGGGACAGATTTCTTGAAGGGTGTTCAGGAAAACTAAATATGTCAACACTTAGATGGCCTTACAAGGGATGGTGCAGTGCCGAACCTTCTGTTGGAGAATGAAGTTGGCCAAGTGTTCGAGGTAACAATGGGGAAGCATTTCAGTGTGAGGGTAACCATAACACTGTACGTTTTAAGTTTGTTATGGAAAAGTTGGCCTCCAAGACGGGTTTTGAATTGGGGGAAGAAAAATTTTTTTAAAATAAGATAGGATTTGGCCAAAGTATACTGAGAACAGCTACCTAAAAGTAAATCTACAGTAGAATAGTGGAAGGCATTCAAAAAGGGGTGTATTGGAGTACAGGCCCAACATGTTCCCTTTCAGATTAAATGTAGGCGCAACAAGCCCAGAAAACCTTGGATGTCTAGGACTATTCAGGACAGGATTGCTTTGCATTTTCAACCATGTGCCAGGTTTTCTCTAATAGCATCATTTAAGTTGTCTCCGAAATTGCAGAATGCTGTTAACGTGTTTAAAATTGCTATGAATTGTAGGATAGATTCACCATTATGCTGGTTGCATTTGTGGACTCCTAACCTTTTTAGCAATCACAGATGTTTCAGTGAAAAATGGTTCTGTAGGTTTCTCACTATTTCTTCGTAACTTTTAGAACCCAGCTTCTCTGGCTATACTAGGCTCCTCAGGTTAAAATTTTTCCCCGCCATAATACTCAGGCATATAGAGACAATTATACATGCTTCAATTTTGTTAACTTGAACAAAATAGTAGAATCTCTGTGTTGGAGTTTCAGTTCCTTGCATTTTCATCATACTGGCCTATGGCACCAAAATTTCCCACCATTTTATATTTTCTTCAAAAGTGGAAAGGACACACATATATCACAAAAATTTTAACCTATTTTGCTTCTTCTCACTTATTCCTGAAGCGACCTTTTCTTACCAAGTCTGCACACCTAGCTCGACATTATTCTGTGCAGGGTATTCATTACTTAGTGTTCCTTCAGGGTGGAGCATGTGGCAAACGTCTTCTGCACTGTCATTTCTTCCGTGGAGGTTTTTATTTTGTTGAATGTATCTATTTTGGTTCAGCTATGGCATATTTTGAGTTTTTTCTTCTCTTCATTGAAATGACTGAGAGCTGCATATGATTTATTTTTCAGGAATGATGAAGTGGACCTTTAAGCAGTTTTTATCCTTGCAGCCAATTTTCTTCTATTGTCAAATTCCAAGAAGGACCAGAATGCAGAAGAGTTAAACAGCAGGACCTTTATTGAAGAGGCATTCACTCTGCAGCTATTTCCTGCTCAAAATGGCTAACATCGTTATAATGTCACAGGATTAGTGTTTTAAAGTGACAGTTCATCATATACAAATACACAGCAGAGTTTTCAGAGTCACTGCTGTGGTAGGGATGTTCAGTTTGGTTACTGCAGGGTGGTAGGGGTATCATCAACATAGAAAATAGGAGTGTGAGTAGATCATTTGGTTCTTTGAACCTGGTATACAATTCAAAATGATTCTGGCTAATCAACCAACTCAGTACCCTGTTCCCACTATCTTCCTAATCCCTTGAGTATATACTGTGTAAAAGTCAATTTTTTTTAGACTATTTTTAAAGGTTCAGTTTTACAGGGTCGACTAATGCATAGGTACTAGTTTTCAGGGCTGAAATTCATGCTGCAGTTCAAAATACCATATTATTAGCAGAAGTCAAATTGATCTCGCAGCTAATCCTGGGTAAAGAAGAAAAATACAATGGATTACGGTAAAGGTAATTACCCGATAAAAGCAAGAATGAATTGCTGGTAGTAAATTTTATTTATACATACCAGTACGAAAATTTAGCATGTCAAAGATTCTTTGAAATCCTGCAAAATCACACTACTCAACATCGTCATGGCCTTGTATAATGGCACACTTAAAATTAAGCATTTATTAAATTCTGAATGTGTGCACATCATGAACCTTCCCGCAAATTCTTCAATTCCCCTCCCATTTACTCTCATATGTTATCAACCTCAGCAACATTAACAAATTTGTCAAATAATTAAAGATAAATGTAGCTAATATAGCTTTTTTTATTCAGATATAATGACACAATTAAAATGATTAACTTTTTAACGATATTAACTTTTGGATGTGTAGTGAAAAAATGCGTTAAGTACTGATGGACTTAGTACCGGTCTGAATGAATGAATGAATCAAAGTAAACCAAGTAGGCTAAGTAGAGTAATGAATAGAGACGCAATATAATAAACAAAGTGTGATGAGTAGATTTACTGGTATGAATGGGGGCGGCATGGTGGCACAGTGGTTAGCACTGCTGCCTCACAGCGACAGAGACCCGGGTTCAATTCCCGCTTCAGTCAACTGACTGTGTGGAGTTTGCACATTCTCCCACAGTCCAAAAAAAAAGTTCAGGTTAGGTGAATTGGCCACGCTAAATTGCCGTAGTGTTAGGTGAAGAGGTAAATGTAGAGGAATGGGTCTGTGTGGGTTGTGCTTCGGCGGGTCAGTGTGGACTTGTGCCAAAGGGCCTGTTTCCACACTGTAAGTAATCTAATCTAAATGCGATTTCATTTAAGTGGGTTAATGGGAACATGCAGTTTCCTTTGTAAGAGGTTTATAATGCAATATAGTAGGTTTCACTTTTACACAAGATATATGTAAAATACAGGATTTTGTTTGGCCAAGAGTAAAGGGTTGACTTTTATGAGACCAACTCTTAAATAAGTATACACGGTAACTCGTTGAAAGCATTCAATGTTTTGGTGTGTAGCAGAGAATTCCACAGGCTTGGGTGAAGAAATTTCTCCTTGTCTCAGTCCTAAATGACTTAGTTCATATCCTTAATGTGTGACCCTCATTCTGGACTCTCCAGTCATCTGGAATGTCCTTCCTGCATTTATCCTGTCCGGTCCTGTTAGAATTTTGTAGGTTTTTGAGATTCTCCCTCGTCATTCTAAACTCCAGTGAATATAGCCCTAATCAATCCAGTTTCTTTTTGTCAGTCCTGCTATCTCAGAAATCTGTCCATTACACTTGCTCCATGACCAGAAGTTCCTTCCTCCGATAAGGAGACTAAAAACCCCCACAATACTCCAGGTGTGGGCTCAGCAAGGTCCTGAACTATTACAGCAAGACATCCCTACTTGAATTCTCTTGCTGTGAAGGTCAACATACCATTTGCTTGATTTAAAACAGCTGCAGATGCTGGAAAGCTTAAAAAAACACAGAAATTACTGGCAAAACTCAGATCTGGCAGAGTCTGTAAAGAGAAAAGAGTTAATGCTTTGAGCCCAATAACTGACTATTCATCAAAATGGTGCTTATCCTGAAGATGAGGTTGGGGGTTTGAGGAGATAGGTGAAAATGGATCCCAGAGAGAGAGATCCATTGGGTAGGGTGACAAGGAGATTATTGATAGTAGGTCAGGACAGAAGAGAAGCTGAATGAGTGATCATGAGAGCGGAACGTAAGAGAGAATGGATAGGCTGGGCTGAAAGCAATCCATGGGACGGCAGGATCATGGTGTGGGAATGGGTAAAAATTGTGGAAAGACAGAATCAGGCTGTAAACCTATTGAACTCAATGTCCAGAAGCGGGGTCCAGAAGTGGAAAATGAGATGCAATTCTTCAAACTTGCACTGAGGCTTGCTGGGACATTGCACGAAGCCTGTGACACAAATATTGGCAGGAGAATATGATATGTTGAAGTGGCAGGCAACTAGAAGTTTGGGGTCGTTTTTACAGACAAAATGTAGTGTTCTGCAAAGCAGTCACCTGGTCTGCATTTCCTCTCCCCAGTGCAGAGAAGGCCACATCATGAACAGTAAATACATTAGACCAGATAGAGTGAAGTGAAGATAAATCACTGTTCACCTGGAAGATTTGTCTGGGACCTTGGAAGAGGGAGGAAGTAACTGGACATGTGTTACACCTGCAATTGCATGTAAAGTTGCCATGGGGGCGTGGGGAGGTGTAGGGAATGGATGAGGAGTGGTCCAGAATATCCTGTCAGAATGATCCTTTGCAGAATACTGACAAAGGAGGGGAGGAAAACACGTGACTGATCATAGCTTCCCACTGGAGGTAACTGAAATGGTAGTTGATACTTTGGATGCAGAGGCTGTTGGGGTGGTAAGTGAGAACCGAGACGGCCGTATTGTTATTGTGCAAAGGAAGAGAAAGGCTGAAGGCAGAAGTACAGGAGATGGGTCAGACATGGCTAATGGCCCTGTCAACCTCACAATAAAAGCGGACATTTCTGAGGATGCCCAGCAAAGGTGACATCATCAGAATAGATGTGACAGAGATGGAAACATGGAATTGAATCCTTATGGGAAGGAGAAAGTGAGGACTGCAGATGCTGGAGAGTCAGTGTCAAAATGTATGGTGCTGGAAAAGCACAGCAGCAGGTCTGGCAGAATCGAGGAGCAGGAGTGTTGACGTTTCAGGTATATGCCCTTGATGAAGGACTTACGCCCGGAACATTGGCTGTCTGTCTCCTCATGCTGCCTGTCCTGCTGTGTTTTTCCAGGACCCCATACATTGTGACTCCTTACAGGAATGGTATGAGGGTTTATAGTCCAGGAAACTCCAGCGAGTCAGTGGGTTTGTAACTGATTGATGCCCAGCCTATCCCCAGAAATTTAAACCAAGGTGTTGAGGAAGGGATGAGTCAAAGATGGAGCAGGTGAAATTGGAAGCAAAATTGATACATTTTTTTGTCATATATAGACCCCTAAACTGCAGTGGTGATATTGGGAATGGCGTTAAACAGGAAATTAGAGATGTATATGATGAGGGAATGTCAGTGATCATGGATGATTTTAATCTCCACATAGACTGGGCAAATAAAATTAATCACAATGCTGTAGAGGAGGAATTCCTGGAGAGTATATGCGATTGTTTTCTTGACGAATATGTGGAGGAACCAACTAGAGAGCAGATCACCTTAGGTTGGGTACTGTTTAATGAGAAGGGAATCATTGCCAGTTTCACTGTAGAAGACCCCTTGGTGACAGGTGACCATAACATAATAGAATTTTTTATCAAGATAGAGAGTGAGGTTGTTGGTTCAGAGACAAAGGGGCTGAATCTTAATAAAGGAAACTATGAAGATATGAAGCATGAGTTGGCCTTAATACTTAAAGGGATGACAGTGGATTGGCAGTAGCAGACATTCAAGGAACACGTGGGGAAATTGCAACAAGTATTTATTCTTGTCTGGCACAAAAGCAAAATGAGTAAGAGGGCCAATCCATGGTTTACAGAGGAAATTAGAGAATATTCAATCTCAGAAAGAAGCATAGGGATTGGCCAAAAAAAAAGGTCTGAGGATTGGAAGCTGTTTAAAATCCAGTAAAGAAGGACCAAGGGATTGATTCAGACATGGAAAATGCAGTATGAAAGTAAGCTTGCAAGGAACATAAAGTCTGACATTAAGAGTTTCTATTGGCATGTGAAGAGAAAGAGATTGGTGAAGACAAATGTAAGTCCCCTACAGACAGAAACAGGGAATGTATAATAGAGGGCAAAGAAATGGCTGAGCAACTGAATATGTACTTTGGTTCTGTCTTCACAAAAGAGGACACAAATCAGATATCAAATGTTAGAGAATGCACCATTTAGCGAGAGGGAAGAATAGCAGGAGATCAATATTAGAGAAATGGTGCTGGGAAAAGTGGGATTGAAGATAGATAAATCTTCAGGACCTGATAATCTACGTGCCAGAGTACTTAAGGAAGTAGCTCTAGAAATAGTGGATGCATTGGTGTTTATTTTCCAAAATTCTATAGACTCTGGAACAGTCCCTGCAGATTGGAGGATAGCTGATGTCACTCCAGTATTCAAAAAGAAAGGTGGAGAGAAAACAGGGAATTATAGACCAGTAAGCCGAACATAGGAAGTGGGAAAAATTCTCAAATCCAGGTGCAGCAGGCAGTAAAGAAGTCAAATGGTAGTTTGGCCTTCATTGTGAAGGGTTGAGTACAAGAGCAGGGATATGTTGTTGCAGTTATACAGGGCCTTGGTGAGGCCACAATTAGAATATAGTGTGCAGTTTAGGTTTCCTTTGCTCTTGCTTTCGAGAGAGTGCAGCAAAAGTTTACCAAGCTTATTTCGGGGATGGCAGGACTGACATATGAGGAGAGATTGACTAGATTGGGATAGTTTTCGCTGAAGTTTAGATGAATGAGGGAGAATCTCATAGAGACTTATAAAATTCTAAATAGACTAGGTAGGGTAGATGCAGGGAGGATCTTCCTGATGGTGGAACTAGGAGTCACAGTCAGAGGATTTGGGGTCAACCAAAGAGATGAGATATTTCTTCATCTGAGGAGTGGTGAGCCTGTGGAATTCATTACCATAGGAAGTAGTTGATGCCAAAACATTGAATGTATTCAAGAGGCAGCGAGAGGCAGCCTTGGGGTGAATGGGATCAAAGATTATGGGGAGAAAGCACAATCAGGCTGTTGAGTTGGATGATCAGCCATGATCATGTAAAATGGCAGAGCAGGCTCAAAGGGCTGATTGGCCTTCTGCTCTATGTTTCCAATCTGTGTGAAAGAGGGAAGCAGCACTGATGATATCAATGTACAGGAGAAAGAGTTCTGGATATGTGCCCAAGTAGGAGTAGGACAAGGAATGTAGCAGGTACACCACATAGGGACAATACGTAACTGGGGCCCATGTGGATACCCATGGACACCCTTTTTTGATCTGAAGGACGTCCAGGGAGTTAAAGGAGAAGTTGTTCAAAGTGAGGACGAGCTCAGCCAAATAAAAGAAGTTGGTGGATTGGGATTGAAATAGCTGCTCCTAAGCTGGTACCCTGTAACCAAATGACCCTTTATTTACCTGTGCGCAGTACATGGGCTCTGACCAGCTAGCTCAGAGCCAGTTCCTAAAATGAAAAGATTATAGAGTCATAGAGATGTACAGCATGGAAACAGACCCTTCGGTCCAACCTGTCCATGCCGATCAGATATCCCAAGCCAATCTAGTCCCACCTGCCAGCACCTGGCCCATATCCCTACAAACCCTTCCTATTCATATACCCATCCAAATGCCTCTTAAATGTTGCAATTGTACTAGCCTCCACCACATCCTCTGGCAGCTCATTCCATACAAGTACCACCCTCTGCATGAAAAAGTTGCCCCTTCAGTCTCTTTAATATCTTTCCCCTCTCACCCTAAACCTATGCCCTCTAGTTCTGGACTCCCCGACCCCAGGGAAAAGACTTTGTCTATTTATCCTATCCATGCCCCTCATCATTTTGTAAACCTCTATAAGGTCACCCCTCAGCCTCTGCGATTCTCTGAATCTCCTGTTTATAGCTGTCAGCTGGGGCTCCTTGATTGGGGTTGTTAACCTGGACCGTCAAAGATCTCATCGATGACCCACCTGGCCTCACTCCAATCACTACAGAAATGTTTCAGGCCTTCTTTCCAGGAAGAGGCAGAGAGTCCTAAGACCTAAGTATCTTTACAGTGCACTTAGCTTGGAGCAGCAGTCATGAAATCCTGCAGAAGCAGTCAGAAGACGGGGTCACAGTAACTGGTGAACCTATAAATCTACTGCGTTATAGATAACGTAGGAACACTGAGAATCTTCGGTCTAGCTCCTGTTGATGTCATAACTTCAAAAGGTGAGGGACTCCAGATTGGTAAGTACAGGGCACGTGACGATTACTGGTTAACCTGTTTTTATCCTATGAATTTAGAGCCTTGGGAGTTAGTTATAGTTAACCTTAGTGATAAAGTAAGAAGTCAAACAACATAAGACTAATGCAGAATAAACTCGATTATCTGAACGAGACGGGCAGGGAATATTTTGTTCAGATAACTGATCTGATTATAAACAAAGGAAGCTGTACGGTGGCACAATGGTTAGCACTGTTGCCTCACAGCGCCAGAGACTCTGATTCATTTCCCGCCTCAGGCGACTGAAAGTGTGGAGTTTGCACATTCTTCCCATGTCTGTGTGGGTTTCCTCCGGGTGCTCCGGTTTCCTCCCACAATCCAAAATGTGCAGGTTAGGTGAATTGGCCATGCTAAATTGTCCGTAGTGTTAGGTGAAAGAGTAAATGTAGGGGAATGGGTCAGTGTGGACTTGTTGGGCCGAAGGGCCTGTTTCCACGCTGTAAGTAATCTTAAAAAAAAAGCCATACTGAGACTTTGAGATCTTGTTCCGATAATCCGAAATTTGGATAATTGATGTTTGCATCACGAAGATTATTCTGTAATTCTAGTCTAAGGTGTTATTTGTAAGTTTGAGATGTCTGGAGAGACCAGCTGAGAAGAATATGCATGTTGGAGGAATGTACCTTGGATGAATGCAGTGAGAGCCAAGCCTTGACACCATGGCGGGGGGGAGGAGTAGGGTGGTAGAAGAAGAAAGGAAGAACAATAGTGCTAGAGAATCTTTTTTAGTTGTGGAGCAGACAGGTGTTTCTATGACCGAAATATGCCTCCAGGATGATGTGTAGCCTCTCTAGTGCCAGGCTCAGAGATGTTGCTGAATGGCTGCAGGGCGCCTTAAAAGGGGAGAGTGAAGGTGATGAGTTAGACGTTGTGGTACATGTTGGTACTAATAACATGGGCAAAGAATGAGCTCTTGCATCAAGAATTCAGGGGGCTATTCAATAGATTAAAAAGCAGGACCTCAATGGTTGGAATCTCTGGATTATTCCCGATAACGTGCCAGCAAGTTTTAGAAATAGGAAAATAGGATAGACGAATGCATGGCTCAAGAACTGGTGAAAGTGGGAGGGTTTTAGATTCCTGTATCATTCCTGGTTTGTGGACGAGTGACCAGTTATTGATAATAAAGGCCTGCTGCCTGCCAACAACTATGTGATTGTTTGGAGATGTGAACAAAGTAGTGAGAAGCTTTCAGACCTTCACCAATTCAGGAACTGTCCCTGTCCTACATTTCGAAGGCCACTTTAAGCCTGAAGAATATCAGTTAATCTTTCCTTCAGTTTCTTTAAGCTGTTATAAAGACCTCTGACTTACTGATTAAAAGTAAGTGTGAACTTGCTATCTGAACCTTTGGAAACCACTGGAAGCGACCATAGAAGGGATACCAAGAAGTAGCATACTGTTCAGCACACGAATGATCTCAGCAGATTCTCTGAACAGAGACCACTGAAACTACTTTCCCAGTTTCTGGAGAAGTGTAGCATTGTGAGATTGTCTGTGGATTTGCGGTAGAGTGTGGTGCTGAGGTGTCCATCCTTGATGGAGATGCATGTGTCCAAGAATGAGACAGATAGTCGAGAGTAGTCTATGGTGAGTTTGATGGTGGGATGAAACTTATTGATGTCACTGTGGAGTTTTACTAGTGACTCTTCACCGTGGATCCAGAGGAAGAAAATGTCATCAATGAACCAGGTGTATAATGTTGGTTGGAGGCACTGTGTAGAGAAGAAGTCATGTTCGAACCTGTGCATGAAGATTTGTACTTGCAGAGTTACATTGTATTTTGCTCAAAAACTGCATGACTTCATGTAAAACTCTGTTAGCTCACTTTTTAGATTAGAATCAATCTAAACATCATGGCAAAGAAAGAGAACACGGGGCTAACACCTTCAACATATTGTCTAGCTAACACCAAATGTTACAGTTAACCTGAGAATGCAACTTTTTTAAAAAAAGTTTTGTGGTTTACACATGAAAGAATACACATAGTATTCGAACAGGTAAAAGACTCAACAGACTATCAAGGTATTTTTCAATATATAATTTCAGTTACATCACACCATACTTTTGCTATAAATTCTGTGCGTTACAATTGTGTCCTCCACAACTACCTGAGGAAGGACCGACGCTCCAAAAGCTAGTGTGCTTCCAATTAAACCTGTTGGACTATAACCTGGTGTTGTGTGATTTTTAACTTTGTACTCTCCAAATCATGTCTTTTAAAATAAGTATGCAAAGATTCCCCAGTTTGTTTGATTTTCAGATCCAGTTGATAACCTGGTCTGTGCTTTCTGTATTAAATGAGAATTTCTATGACTACCTAGAGGCTAAATATTTGTTATACAATCAAAAACTATCAGCATATAGCACTACAGGTAGTTCTCCTATATCATCATAGTTGCATTCCAGCAAAATCTCTGTTAGTAGAAAATCACTTAATAGAAATAATGGGGCACACCAGCAAAACATAACACTCATGTTTGCTCAAAAATCACCCAAAGTACAACACAGCCTGAATGAATATTTTAAATCATATTAATGAAACAAAAGTAGATTTAACATTGATTAAATATGGTTAATGCAGGGACAGAGGGTCGTTATCATCATCATCACTTTCCACTGCAATTGTGGTTGCAGAAGTGGATGGCTCTGGTTGATTTAGATTGTGGGATATGCAGGAAAAAGAACAAATTTGAAAGACAATTGGTATGTATAAGAGTAATGCCATCCTGCAAGAATTATACAAGAGCGTTCTTGTCTCAGACAGAGAGCAATAAACTAACAGTTTAATTTTTGAGATGAAATTGCTCAATGTAAGTGCTGTACCTCTCGCATGCTCTGACGACAGCAGGCATTGGGGTATGCACAGAACACCGCAGAGACTTTAGCACTGACATTGTTGCATGCACAGAACGAAGCACGTGAAACGATCGTTGCTGGAATCGCAGTATTGCGAACTTAAGAATACTTGAAAATAACATTTCAGAATTTAAGGAATTAGCTTAGGCAAACCTGTGATTAATTTAAAAGGATTAAACAATTTGGTAAGTGGATACAAGCAATATAAGATGAAGCCATGTAAGAAGCTTTTAGAAAGATTATTCTTCTAGATAAATTCTAAAACTTGCTATCTTCTGTAGTAAGAACCCTTATTCCAAAGAGTTGATAGGCAGCAATGATCATAGAACTGTTACATCATGGAAACAGGCCATTCGGCCCATCAAAATCACACTGAACCTCCCACCTCCTTACCCTGTCCCTGTAACCCTGCATTTCTCATGGTTAATCCACATAACCAACACATCACTGGGCAGTTTGGGCCATCCACCTACCTGCACAACTTTTGACTGTTGGAGAAAACCAGAGCACCTGGAGGAAACTCCTGCAGACACTGGGGGAATGTGCAGAGTACACACAGACAGTAACCCAAGGCTAGAATCGAACCTGCTCCTTAGTGCTGTGAAGCAGCAGTGCTAACCACTGTGCCATCATAATGGCTGATGATTTTGAGCTAAACTATAAAACTGAAACGTTTCTCAGTCAACCCCATAAATTCAAAAGGGATTGAAAATAGGAGAGTGAAAGGAAGGTGACAAATGGTTAACTGTGAAAATTTCAAAGTCTCCTCCTCAGACCAAAAGGGAAAGTACTGACAATGGAGGCGAAAACTTGGAATCTGAGGTCTTTCTCTGCAACAAGGTAGAACATATTCATTCAGCATGCTGGAAGTTGAGATAAAAGCCCATGGAATTATTTAGAATGCAAAATAATGAGTCTGAAAGGGAACTTCAAAGGAAAAGGCCGTGAATCAAATTGTAGCTTTTTCTAGAACTAAGAGACCAAGTGAGACACTACTGTGAGTGCAGATGATAGCCATAGTAGATAAGAAATATGAAGGTTTTTGTGTGAGAAAAGATCACTCCTTTTCAAAAAAAAAATGCAGTCCGTAGCTATACTAAGAGTTACAAAGGGCTGCTCAAACTCTCTTGCTGGAGAAGCTTTTAGTTTTCCCTCCAGAGAGTTCAAAGAAGCCAAATTGTTGATAAATGGCATAGGTGGAGAGTATTTTCTGGTTAGGATTATAGAGGTTTACAGCATACAAAAGACCCTTTGGCCCATCAAATCTGTGCCAGTCAAAAACAGCCACCTAACTATTCTAATCCAATTTTCCTGCACTTGGCCCAAAGTGTTATGCCTTGCCGTCACAGGAGTACATCTAAATACTACTAAAATGTTAAGAACTGGTAGCATTCAGCCTTTTCGTTAGCTATATAATTTTAAAGATTTTCTAATCAATATTCAGACATGTATTACACACCTCCTGGAGCATCCCAGGAGATGTGTACCACATCTCACCTCCCAGACATCTGGTTGCATTCAGGATATTTTCTTAATCAACCTGTTCAGAGATGTTATTACACACATCTGGAGCAGGTGAAACTTGAACCCCGATCTCAGAGGTAGGGACACTGTCATTATGCCACAAGAACTACTCAAGTAACTTTCTGATTCACTTCTGTCAGTTGGATTCAACTATTGCTGCTAGTGGTGCAATAGACTATTAATGCCAGCCAATACTAGTAGCTAGGCAGTATGCCTCCCTTCTGGTAATTGCATGATGCAAATATCTTTATAATGTGAATTGTTTCCCCACTGTTTTTCAGCTTTATGCTTTATTGTTAATATAAGATCAATAAAGTGGGATCAATAAAAAGGGGAAAAAATGCATGACAGCAGGACTGTCATGCTTTTCTTTTTATTTAAACTTTTATCAAGAAACACAAAAATAAAAACTGAAAACATGGAAATAATTATACATGAAATTGTCAAAAGCAAACCATAATTAACTGTTATCAAGGCATCTAAAATCAAGAATGCATTGAAAATGTGACATAAGTTATGCACTGTGATTGTATAAAGACAATAATTTTAACTAAAGGAATCCCAGAAAAAGAAACCAAAAATGGCTTCTTATTTAGGGACTGCATTTTCTCCACTGTGTACAAGATGATCTTCCAAATCTCCTTTTGTTGGTTTCTCTTCACTTATCCCCTGGCTGTTCAGATAATGTATGAAGAATGTTTGCAAAAGAAAGAATTAGCTACAAATATGATAAGCTATTGAAATGCGCAATGGATGCTCAGAAATAAAGTCAGCATCAAGTCATCAACTTGGATACCTCTTACAGCATTCATCTTTGCTGGTGGAAAGCCCGGCTTTCAGTTCATGATGCCAGTGCTTGCAAATCGTACGCACACCCTGCTCCACACAGACCCTGGAGTATCTCCAATCCATGTATGAGAACTGCAATGGAGAAACAGAAGTTGGAATTCTTCCAGTCACACAATCTCTGATATTTCAACATAAATTTCTAAAAGAAAAATATTACAATTGATTTAATATGTCTGTAGGCTTGACCACAGATCTTGAATGTTGAGTGTAGACAGAAATCTATATGGTACATAAACATCAAATGCCAACGGTTATGATATAAAATATGTTACAATCTATTTTCATTTTTCTTTCCTAAGAGCCTTTCTCAGTCCTTTCACATCATATGATTCCTCTCTTTCTAATTATTCGCTGATGCCTTGGTGCCAATTCAGCCAGGGCGACCTCTGCACTGACTGCCAGGTGCCCAACATTTGGCAAAAAAAAGTGATACTTCACCAGAAGAATAGGGGTGAATGGTGATAAAACAATAAGTAACAAGGGAAATGCAGGAATTTTGGGTGAAATAAAACTAAAGTGAAACTCAAGCCAGGCTCTTTTGACGGCTTCCAAACCTTCTAAACAGTACAGCACAGGAACAGGCTGTTCTGCCCACTGTTGAACCAACCATGATGCCATTCTGAACTAATCCGATCTGCCTGTACATGTTCCATATCCCTCCATTCCTTGCTTGTTCATATGTCTGTCTAAATGCCTATTAAACGTTGCTACCATCTTTTGTGGCAGCACATTCCAGGCAAAGACCACATTTTGTTTAAAAAGCTTGCCTTACACATCTCCATTTTACTTTCCCCTCTCACCTTAAACCTATGCCGTCTAGTGTTTGACCCTTCCACCTTGGGTGGGGGTGGGGGGATGTAGGTGGAGAAAGAATGACTGACTATCCACATGATTCATGCCTTTCATGATTTTATATACTTCTCTCAGTTTGACTCTCAGTCTCTGACGCTCAAGCAAAAATAATCTGAGTTTGCCTAATCTCTCTTTATAGTTAAAGCACTTCAATCCAGGCAACATCCTGGTAAACCTCTTTTGCATCATCTCCAAAGCACTCATATCCTTTCTATAGTGTGGTGACCACAGCTGCAAGTAATACTCCAAATGTGGCCTAACTGAAGTCTTATACAACTGCAACATGACTTGACAACCGATGAAGGCAAGCATGCCATACAACTTCTTTACCACCTTATCCACATGTATTGACACTTTCAGGGAACTATGGTCTTACACCTCAAGATCCCTGTTTATCAACACTCCAAAGGGTCCTACCAACTACTGCATATTTTCATCTTGCATTGACCCCCCAAACTGCATCATCTGTCCAAGTTTAACTCCATCTGCCATTCCTCCGTCCAAATTTCCAAATGGCCTATATCATGCTGAATCCTTTGCTAACCTTCGTCACTTCCTCAATTCCATTAATTTTTGCATCATCTGCAAATTTACTAATCAGACCACCTGCATTTTCATCCAAATCATTTATATTACAAACAGAAGAGGTCCCATCACTATCACTTGTGAAATACCACAGAAAAACAGCCTCCATTTGTTTTCTGCCCTGTCTTCTGCAACCAAGCCAATTTTATATCCACTTTATTAACTCACCACGGATCTCATGTGACTTAATGTGACAGAATGTATAGCAAAAGATCACATTGTCATGCAATTAAAACGATGTATTGAACAAACCAAGATTGCTGTTAAATCTTTCATCTATTAGAATGGATTGCAGGTTTCGGTTTATACATATGTTAATCCCAGGTCACTACTTTTAGGTCACATTCTTGAGATAACTTAAGGTTTTATAAATAAATGACATCTCAGTTCAAACAATGCATTAATGGTGTGAGGTTAGAATCTGTCTGTATCCCAATCTTGGGTCAGACTTGTTCTATTTCCAAAGTAGGAATTTATAAAATGCTATATGGATTGACTGCCGGCAGTTGTGTGCTTTTTGAACAAAACTAGAATGTATTTGCAAATACAATTCTGCAAATTCATCTCCAACCAACACAGCATACTGACTTGGAATTAAAACACCCATCCTCCTCTGTCACTAGGTCAAAATCCTGGAACTCCAATCTTAGCAGGCCTCATCTACTCTGTTCTCAAGTACCTGGTACTGAGGGTCAATCCTCCAACTGGGGTTGGGGATGGGTGGGGGAAATACATTGAGAAAAAGACCTGCATCACTTCTGCCATCTGCAATGATGAGCACTTCAACAAGAGCTAGCCCAGGATGTGTTGCCCAACATCCAGACTGTTCTCCTGTGCAAGGAAGCCGGACATTCCAATACAATTAGGAGAAAGTGACAACTGCAAATGCTGGGGAGTCAGAGCCAAAAAGTGTGGCACTGAAAAAGACACAACAGCATCTGAGGAGAGTCGATGTGTCAGGCATAAGTCCTTCATCAGGATTGTGGAGGGGCAAGGTGGCTGAGAAATAAATAGGGTTTGGATGCGGCTTGGGGGAAGGTAGTTGGGATGGCAATGGCCGATGCAGCTGGGAGGTGATTGCAATAAGTTGTTGGGGAGGGTGGAGAGGATAAGTGGGCAAGAAGATGGACAGGTAGGTCAGATCAAGAGGTCAGTGCCAAGTTGGAGGGTTAGATCTGGGATGAGTTTGGGTATTTGGCGAGATTCGGAAACTGGTGAAGTCAATGCTAATGCCATGTGGTTGTAGGGTCCCAAGGTGGAAGATGAGGTGTTCTTCCTCCAGTTGGTGCATGGCTCTGATTTGGTGGTGGAGAGGAGCCAGCATTTGCATGAGAGGGGGAGTTCAAATGTTTGGCCACAGGATGGTGGGGTTGTTTGGTGAGTGCAGACCAGACAATTTCACTGAAAAGCTTCATGATTTGGCACTTGGTCTCCGCAGTGTAGAGGAGAGCACATCAAGGGTGGATCCAGTGAATGAGGTGGGAGGATGTGCAGGAAAGTGTCTACAGGATTTGAAATGCTCTTTTAGGGACTTGAATGGAAGTGAGAGGGGAGGTGTGGACGTAGATTTTGAATCTCATGTGGTGGCAGGGAAAGGTGCCAAGTGGGTTGGTAGGCAGTGTGATGGCAAGGGTCATAGTTCCCCAATCCCGCACCACCTAGTTCCACCACTTACTCAAAACCCACACACTTGATTTCAGTTGAGCGATTGTCTCCGCCTGCTCCTGCCCCACCGAGCTCATCTTCTCATATCTTGACTCTGACCTGTACCCCTTGGTCCATGGACTCCCCACATAAGTCCGGGACACTACCCACGCCCTCCACCTCCATGACTTTTGATTCCCTGGTCCCCAACACCTCATCTTCACCATGGGCATCCAGTCCCTATACACCTCCATCCCCCATGACGAAGGCCTTAAAGCCCTCTGTTTCTTCCTCTCCTGCTGACGCTACCTGTCCCCCTCCACCAACATTCTAATTTGATTGGCAGAACTGGTCCTTACCCTCAACAACTTCTTCTATGAATCCTCCCACTTCCTACAGACAGGAGCAGTAATCACGTGCAACACTTGAGCCCCAGCTATGCCTGCCTCTTTGTAGGGTATGTGGAACAGTCCCTTATCCATAGCTACCTTTCCTCCACTACATTGATGACTGCATTGGCGCCACCTTGTGCTCCCATGTGAAGGTTGAGGAGTTTACCAACTTCACCAATATCTTCCACCCTGACGTCAAGTTCACATGGACTGTCTCTGACACTTTCCTGGACCTCTCCGGCGACCAACTCATATTTCAAACCCACAGATTCCCACAGTTACCTTGACTACACCACCTTCCACCCGCATCACCCCTGTAAAAATGTGATCATTTACTCCTAATTCCTCAGTGTCTGCTGTATCTGCTCCCGGGAGGAGCAATTCCACTCCAGGACATCCTGATGTATTCTTATTTCAAGCACTGCAATTTCCCTCCCATGTGATCAATAATAACCCCCATCACATCTCCTCCACTTCCCGCACATCTGCCCTCGAACCCCACCTCCCCAACCACAACAAGGGTAGAACCCACCGGTTTTTACATTCCACTCCACGAATCTCCAGATACAGCGCATTATCCTCCGCCATTTTCACCACCTACAGTCAGGCCCCACCACCAAAAATATATTTCCCTTCCTATTTGTTCCGCACAGACCATTCCCTCCAGACTCCCTTGTTAGGTCCACACTCCCCACCAAACCACTCTCTACACCTGACACCTTCCCCTGCCACCACACGAGGTGCAAAACCTGCACCCACACCCTCCCACTGCACCTCTGTCCAAGGCCCTAAAGGATCATTTCAAACCTTGCAGAGATTTTCCTGCACATGCTCCCACATCATTTACTGCATCTGCTGCTCTAAATGTGCACTCCCCTACATTGGATAGACAGAGCGCCAACTCATGAAGCGATTCGCTCCAAGCAACCCCACCACCCTGTGGCTAACCACTTCAATTCTCCCTCTCACTCCCCCAGGGTCATAAAAATCCTGGCCCTCCTCCACTGCCAAAACAAAGACACCCACCAATTTGAGGAAGAATGCCTTGGCTCCTACAACCCCACGGCATTAACATTAACAATTCAATCTTCCAACTCTGTACTGCCCTCCTAACCTGACCTGCCTATCCGCTCCACCGTCCTCATCGACATGTCAATCACTTCCCACCTGTATCCACCAATCGCCATACCATCTACTTCCCCAGTCCCACCCCCATACACCTTTTTATCTCTCACCCGCTTTCCCGTCCATATTCTTGATGAAGGGCTTATGCCTGAAACATTGATTCTCCTGCACCTCAGATGTGGACTGACTTGCTATGCTTTTTCTAGTACCACACTTTTAAATTTCAATACAACTACAAAGTCAGGATGACTAAAATGTCTAAGCATATTGTCATAAAAATTATAGATCAAATGCTGCTATGCAACCATTTATATAGCCAAAAGCTTCAAATGTAAACTGTCACTTCCAGTTCTCCATCAAAACCCCTTCCTTTATGTAATAGTGCACAACCCAACTCTCAAGCTATCGCTTCAGGCCTACAGTAATATACCTGCATGGCCACATGTCCTTGAGCTGCTACCTTCTCTGCCAACAATGCCTGAGTTTCAAAACTACGCTCGTCAGTAAACAAATTCTTCACAGGGCATTGGGCTGTTTCCCTCACTCTTCCAAATACCCAGGCCCTGAGACTACAATTCCATCGAACTCCCAGGTCTAGGAAACTGCTCCCTCCAAACCCATGCCCCCAACCCAAAATAAAGCCCTAGTAACCTCTTCCACGCAGTAGCCATATTTCCTGGTGTTGACAAACGTTTCCTTCCAGGTAGCTCCACAATTAGGAGGTCCACTATAGGAGGTATTTTGTTAAAATAAGTTTATAACAATACCTGTATGTTATGAAGTTAAAAATCACACAACACCAGATTATAGTTCAACAGGTTTAATTGGAAGCACTAGTTTTCGGAGCGCTGCTCCTTCATCAGTTGGTTGTGGAGTACACAATTGTAAGGCACAGAATTTATAGCAAAAGTTTACAGAGTGATGTAACTGAAATTATACATTGAAAAATACCTTGATTGTTTGTTAAGTCTCTCATCCGTTGAATGACCATGATAGTTTTAGTTCTTTCACATGTAAATCACAAAATTTTTTTAAAAAGTTACATTCTCAGGTTAACTGTAACAATTGGTGTCAGACCAGATAAGATGTTGAAGGTGTTAGCCCCCTGTGTTCTATTGTCTGTGCCACAATGTTTAGACTGATTCTAATCTAAAAAATTAGTTAACAGAGTCTTATATGGATGCATGCAGTTTTTGCGCAAAGTACAATGTAACTCTGCAAGTACAAATTCATCCCACAAACGTATGTGTATGCGTGCATGTGGGTTTGTGTGTGTGCATATGTCTTGTGTTTGGGGTTGTGAGTGTCTGTGCGAGAGAGTGTATGTGTGAGTGTAAAGGGGTCTTAAGTCTGTGAGAGGGTCATGTGTGAGTTGGGAGTGGCAACAGCCTCAGTACTCAACACAAACAATTGCCAATCTCAGAACACCGTCCTACAACTCATCCGCCTTATCCTCGATCACAACGTCTTCGCCTTTAACAACCAGTTCTTTATCCAGAAACATGGAACAGCCATGGGGACAAAATTTGCACCCCAATATGCTAACATCTTCATGCACAAGTTCGAACATGACTTCTTCTCTACGCAGGACCTCCAACCAACATTATGCACCAGGTACATTGATGACATTTACTTCCTCTGGACCCATGGTGTAGGAATCACTGATAAAACTCCACAGTGATATCAACAAGTTTCATCCCACCATCAAATTCCCCATGGACTACTCTCGACTATCTGTCTCATTCTTGGACACATCCATCTCTATCAAGGATGGACACCTCAGCATCACACTCTACTGCAAACCCACAGACAACCTCACAATGCTACACTTCTCCAGCTTCCTTCCAAAACATTTAAACAGCCATCCGCTATCAACAAGCCCAACGTGTACACCAGCTCTGTTCAGATGAGGAGGAACATGACGGGCACATGGAAGTACTCAGGGATGCCCTCATAAGAATGGGGTACGATGCTCAACTCATCGACCACCAGTTCTGACGTGCCACAGCAAGGAACCATAATGACCTCCTCAGGAAACAGACACTTGCTGCAACCAACAGGGTACCCTTCATTGCCCAGTACTTCTCAGGAGCCGAGAAACTACGCCATGTTCTTCACAACCTGCAACACATTGTCAGTGAGGATGAGCACCTCGCAAAGCTCTTCCCCACACCTCTACTGCTTGCCTTTAAACAACCTCAAGAAGGGCTTATGCCCGAAACGTCCATTCTCCTGTTCACTGGATGCTGCCTGACCTGCTGCGCTTTTCCAGCAACACATTTTCAGCTTTAAACAACCTCAAACAGATCATTGTTCATAGCAAACTACCCAGCTTTCAAGACAACTCCATACAACCCTGTCACGGTAGGCGCTTTAAGACATGTCTTAGTGTAGACATGGATACAACCATTACACGTGGGGACACCTCCCACCATGTACGTGGCAGGTAATCATGTGACTCAGCCAACGTTGTCCATCTTATACGCTGCAGGCAAGGATGCTCTGAGGCATGGTATATTGGTGAAACCGAGCAGAGGCTACTGCAACGAATGAATGGGCACCACACAACAATCAACAGACAGGAATGTTCTGTCCCTGTTGGAAAACACTTCGGCGGTTCTGGACATTCAACCTCGGACCTTCAGGTGACCATCCTCCAACGCGGATTTCGGGACAGGCAGCAGTGAAAAGTGGCCGAGCAGGGGCTGATAGCTAAGTTCGGTACCCATAGGGAGGGCCTCAACCGGGACCTTGGGTTCATGTCACACTACAGGTGACCATCATTGCACTCTACACACACAGACACTTCTATATACACACACACTCCTATACATACACAGACACGCACACAGACACTCTCACACACTCCTACAGACACACACACTCCTGAACTCACACATGCACCATCTCACAAACTTAGATCCCTTTACATTCACACACATATACATATACACTCTTTCTCACAGACACTCACAGCCTCCCACCCCACACACACACACACACACACACACCACAGGCACTCCTGTACACACACACCTATACACAACACTCCCACACCATCACATGCATCCTCTCACAGACACACTCTCTCTCTCGCACAGACACTCACACACACTCCTACAGACACACTCTCACACTCACACGTGCACCCTTTCACAGACTTAGACCCCTTTATACTCACACACATATACACTCTCTCTCACAGACATTCACAGCCCCCCACTCCAGACAGACACACACACACAAACCCACATGCACATATGTGTTCGTGGGGTGAATTTGTACTTGCAGAGTTACATTGTACTTTGCTCAAAAGCTGCATGAATCCATGTAAGACTCTGTTAACTAATTTTTTAGATTAAATTAGTCTAAAGATTGTGGCACAGACAACAGAACACAGGAGGCTAACAACTTCAACATCTTATCTGGCCTGACACCAATTGTTACAGTTAACCTGAGAATATAACTTTTTAAAAAAGTTTTGTGATTTACATATGAAAGAAGTGAAACTATCATGGTCATTCTAACACATGAGAGACTTAACAAACAATCAAGGTATTTTTCAATATGTAATTTTAGTTACATCACACTGTAAACTTTTGCTATAAATTCTGTGCCTTACAATTGTGTCCTCCACAACCACCTGATGAAGGAGCGGCGCTCCAAAAGCTAGTGCTTCCAATTAAACCTGTTGAACTATAACCTGGTGTTGTGTGATTTTTACCTTCATACATCCAACACTGGCATCTCCAAATCGTGTATTTTACTAATAATTTTATTTATCCATGTAGAAGTTTAGTCTTTTAAAATACTGTATTTCAATTTCCAGGGATTAGACATGATGAAATTTAATTCTTTTCTTCTGCTAAGGAGGCCTCTACGTGTTTTATGACTCTTGTGAAAATTATGACTTTTAGGGATTCAATCCCAAACGTATGTAGGACAATCATATTTTGTAATTTTATCATTTAGGAACTTTGATTCTAAAGAAGACTTTAATGAGTTATACATTTTTATTGCGGTAAATTCTGACTTGTTTTCAGGAAAGGACTAGAAAACCACTTGGAATAGTCTTTACAAAAAGTGGTGTCTTAAATTAACATAATTTTCGTGATCTACAGTAAAAGAGTTGACCAGACAGCACAAAAAGCTCAGACATAGAGTCGTAGAGGTCTACAAGCACAGAAAATGTCTCTACAGATCATCAAGTTTGCTGGTGAAAACAAGCACCTACCCATTCAAATCCCATTTTGCAGCACTTGGCCCTGTATGCCTTGGCATCATTAATGCACATCTACGTTCCTGAATCTGAGTACAATAAACTACGACAATAAACTGACTATGACAAATAGAGAATTATTACTTAAAGAGATGGTGGTGGATAGGCAATGATAAACATTTAAAGAGTGCATGGAGGAACTGCAAAATTGTTCATTGTTTGCTGCCACAAAAATAAAATGATATCCTGACCATGGCTAACAAGGGAAATTAGGGATAGTACTAGATACAAGGAACAGCCATGTAAATTAGCCAAAAAGATCGGTGGACCTGAGGAATGGAAGACGTTTAGATTTCATTAAAGGAGTAAAGGGTTGATATAAGAGAGGAAATATAGAGAAAACAATAAGCTTGTTGGAAAGATATAAACTGTTGTAAAGAGAAAAAAATTAGTGAAGATAAATATTGATCTCTTACAGTAGGAAATGGGATGTTATAATGGGATGATATAGTTGGTCTATCATTATAAGAAATGATAGACCAATTAAGTACGTATTTTGGTTCTATCTTCATAAAGGACACAAATAACATCCAAAAATGTTGGGAAGCACATGGTCCAGTGAGAGTGAGGGACTGAATGACATCAGTATGAGAAGGGAAATGTGTTGGGGAAATTGATGGAATTAAAGGCTGACAGATGCCCTGGTCCAAACAGACTGTATCCTAGAGTGCTTAAGGAAGTGGCCTTAGAAATAGAGATGTGTTGGTAGTCATCTTTTAAGATTCTGTGGACTCTGAAATAGTTCCAATGGATTGGAGGGTAGCTAATGTAACCCGAGGAGAAAGTGAGGACAGCAAATGCTGGAGATCAGAGTCAAAAAGTGTGATGCTGGAAAAGCACAGCAGGAGAGGTAGCATCCAAAGGCTCTCCTGCTCCTTAGAGGCTACCTGACCTGCTGTGTGCCACACTTTTGACAGCTAATGTAACCCCACTATTTAAAACAGGTCGTAGAGAGAAAATTTTACACTGGTTGGCCCAACATCAGTAATTGGGAAATTGCTGCAGTCCATATAAAAGATGTAATAACAAAGCACTGGAAAACAAACAGGTCAACATGACACCAATTGTTAAAGTTCACTTGAGAATGTAACTTTTAAAAAGATTTTGTGATTGACATATGAAAAAACTGAAACCAACATGGTCATTCTAACAGATGAGAGACTTAAACAATCCAGGTCTTTTTCAATGTATAATTTCAGTTACATCACGATGTAAACGTTTGCTATAAATTCTGTGTCTTACAAACTTATACTCCACAACCACCTGATGAAGGAACAGCGCTCCAAAAGCCAATGCTTCCAGTTAAACCTGTTGGACTATAACCTGGTGTTGTGTGATTTTTAACTTTAGGATTGGAGAGATCACAGAGGCAGGATATGTGAAAGGTTTGCTTATAAATCTATTGGAATTTATTGAGGATATAGTCAGTAGTATTGATCAATGGGAACCAGGAGAGGTAGTTCATTTGGGTTTTTCAGAAGGCTTTCAATAAAGTCTTACAGTAGATATTAGCATGGAAAATTAAAGCGTGTGTGGGATTTGGTATAATGTACTGACATGGATAGAGAACTGGCTGGCAGGTAGGAAACAAAGAATAGGGTCTGAATGGTAGCCAGTGACGATTGAGATATCACAGGGATCAGTTCTTGGATCAGGAGAATCGACATTTCGGGCATAAGCCCTTCTTCCAACACAGTTTTCAAGCTCTGATCTCCAGCATCTGCAGTCCTCACTTTCTCCTTTATCAGTTCTTGGATCCCAGCTATTCACCAATATATAGGATTTTGTTTGTCTTGTGAAGTTTCTGTTGTGACATTAATGGATCTAAAGGATTATTAATAATCAACAATATTCATTACACTTCTGGAATCATGTCTGTAGCTCGTCACCTTATCCAGAGTAACTTCTTTGTTTCTTGTGCAGACAACCTTAATTGCCCACATGTCACAAGGTAACAAGTTATCAAACAATTGTTCCGTCCTCTCTCCCAGAAAACAAGTTATATTTCTTCAATTCCTTTTTCCCTCGGAATGGTAATTGGCACGTTGCTTTTAATTCTTTATAACAGTTTCTCCTTGTCCCTTTCATCTTGGGAAACAGTTTATTCCAGGAAGAGTTATTGGTAATTCTTTCACTCCCTGAAATGATTAAAGTTCTGAAATTTACAATATCACAGTTCCTCCTCTTTGTTCATTATTTTTAATATGATGAACAAACACCAGTATAATTAAGCACTTTCCATCACACTGGTTCATATTCAAGTTGTGTTGCTATATAGTGTACAATTTAAACAAAATACCCTATTTCATTATGTAGTACAGATATATACAAACCAATAATCAATAAATGAATTACAAAATAATGATCAGTAAATAAATCATGAAACATAGTAGGCTATTAATCATGTCATTAAAGACAATAAGTTATTACTGTGAAATAACACTGCTACCAGTTGCAATATTGATTATCATGTCATAACTGAGCTAATTCCATTTTCAGCAGCTGCATTTGTTGGTGACACCAATGGCAAAAAATTATAGTAGAAAAAGTAAAATATACGGAAAATAATAACAAGATATGAAATAGAACAAACCCTGACTGCCATGAGTATATCAATACCCCAATTCCAGATATTGCCCACAGCTATGTTCCTTAATGTTTTTAATATCTGTCTCTATTTTCTGACTCTTCTGCTGTACCTTAACATGTTACATGTGTGCCTTTTTCAAAGTTCCTTCTATTTCTTCCAGATGTTCCCTTTGTAGGGCACTATGGACCTCATATATTTGTCAATATAACGCCATAATTGAAACAGAATATCTGAGAAATTCAGAATTATTGGTCCCAATTCATGATGGACATTTTCATCTAACACTACACCTGTGCTTCACATAACTATCCCTCCCGAGTCCTTCTTTTCCTACAGGACATTCTACAGGGTTTTCAGTCACTTCCGTTGAAAATACAAGCACGGTCTGTCGGAGCAATGTAATGGAAGTTCTGCGCAAATTATGAGCACAAAGTGGACTTGTCTTCTGTGTTACCACTGCACCAAAAACATAATGTATGAGGTTGTAGGTGGAGGTGGCTCCGAACAGTTAGTCCACATATACTACAATACTACAAATGATTGTTTGTAGAATAACACAGTCATATATAGAACAATACAGCACACTACAGGCCCTTCGGCCTTTGATCTTGTGCCGACCTTTTTTTTCCTACTCTAAGATCAAACTAACTTACATACCATTCATTGCACCATTTTCCATGTGCCTATCCAAGAGTCGTGTAAATGTCCCTAATTTATCTGACTCTACAGCCACTGCTGGAAATGCATTCCACGCACCCACCGCTCTGTGTAAAGAACCTACCTCTGACATCTCCCCTGAACCTTCCTCCAATCACCTTAAAATTATGCCCACTCGTGATAGCCATTTCTGCCCTGGGGAAAAGTACCTGGCTACCCACTCTATCTATGCCTGTCATCATCCTATACACCTCTATCAAGTCACCTCTCACCCTTCTTTGCTCCAGTGAGAAAACCCTAGCTCACTCAACTTTTCTTCATAAAACATGCCCTCCAGTCCAGGCAGCAACCTGGTAAATCTCCTCTGCACCCTCTCTAAAGCTTTAACATCCTTCCAATGTTGGATAGAGCTCTCAAAGATAGTGGAATCAAGGGTTATGGAGATAAGGCAGGAAGAGGATACTGATTAGGAATGATCAGCCATGATCATATTGAATGGCGGTGCAGGCTCGAAGGGCTGAATGGCTTACTCCTGCACCTATTGTCTATTGTCTAATAATGAGGCGACCAGAGCTGAATGTAATATTCCAAGTGTTGTCTAACCAGGGCTTTATAGAGCTGCAGCACAATCTCTCAGCTCTTAAATTCAATTCCCCCTGCTAATGAAAGCCAACACACCATGTGTCTTCTTAATAAGCTGGAAATGTGTTGCTGGAAAAGCGCAGCAGGTCAGGCAGCATCCAGGGAACAGGAGAATCGACGTTTCGGGCATAAGCCCTTCTTCCTGAAGAAGGGCTTATGCCCGAAACGTCGATTCTCCTGTTCCCTGGATGCTGCCTGACCTGCTGCGCTTTTCCAGCAACGCATTTCCAGCTCTGATCTCCAGCATCTGCAGACCTCACTTTCTCCTTCGTCTTCTTAATAAGCCTACCAACTTGGATGGCGACTTGAAAAATATATCGATATGGACCCCAAGAACCCTCTGTTCTTCCACACTGCCAAGAATCTTGCCTTTAACCCTGTATTCTGAATTCAAATTCCACCATCCAAAGTGAATCACTTCACACACTTCCAGGTTGAACTCCATCTGCAGTTCTCAGTCCAGTTCTGCACTCTGTCAATGTCCCGTTGCATCCTACAACAGCCCTCCACACTATCTACCACTTCACCAATTTTTGTGTCATCGGCAAGCTTATGAACTAACCCTTTCACTTTGTCATCCAAGTTATTTATAAAAATCACAAAGAGCAGAGGTCCCAGAACTGATCCCTGCAGAACACCATTGGTCAGCAAGCTCCAGACTGAATACTTTCCATCTACAATCACCCTCTGTCTTCTATGGGCCAGACAATTCAGTATCCAGACAGCCAGGATTCCTAGTTTCGGATACCTCCTTACTTTCTGATTGAGCCTACCATAGGGAACCTTCTCAAATGCCTTGCTAAAATCCATGTACAGTACATCTACTGCTTTACCTTCATCAATGCATTTTGTCATATCCTCAAATAATTCATTTAGGTTAATGAAGGAATGCCTTGCTCCTCACAAAGCCATGCTATCTCTAATCAAACTATGGTATTCCAAGTAATCATAAACCCTGTCTGTCAGAATCCTCTCCCAATACTTTACCTACCACAGAGGTGAGACTGACTGATCTGTAATTCTCAGGATTATTCCTAATCCCTTTCTTGAATTTGCTACCCTCCAACATCTAGCACACTGCAGTCGACAGTGAGAACACAAAGATCATCAGAAAAGACGCAGCAGTTCTTCCCTTGCTTCCTGTAATAATCTAGGGTATGTCCCGTCTGGCCCATATTTTTCCTTATGATTTTCAAAATTTTCAGCATATCCTCCTCCTTAACATTAACGTGTTCAAGCATATCAGTTGGTTTCACACTGTCCTCAGGAACATCAAGGTCCCTCTCAGTAGTGAGCACTGAAGCAATGTATTCATTAAGAACCTCCCCTACCTCCTCCAACACCCCGCGGAAGTTCCCTCCACTATCCCTGATTGGCCCTATTCTCTTTCTAGCTATTCTCTTGTTACTCACAAGTGTAGAATGCCTTAGCGTTTTCCTTAATCCTACCTGCTAAAGCTTCGTCATGCCCCCCTTCTAGCTCTCTGAAGTCAATTCTTCAGTTCCTTCCTGGCTGCCTTATAACCCTCTAGAACCCTGTCTGATTCTTGCCTCCTGAACCTTAAGTAAGCTTCCTCTTGGCTAGATGTTCCACATCCCTTGTCACCCAAGGTTCCTTCACCCTACCATCCCTTCTTTGCCTCAGTGGGACAAACCTGTCCAATGCTATCAGCAAGTGATTCCTAAACAACCTCCACATTTAGATTAGATTAGATTACTTACAGTGTAGGAACAGGCCCTTCGGCCCAACAAGCCCACATTGATCCTCCAAAGAGCAACCCACCCAGACCCATTCCCCTACATTTACCCCTTCACCTAACACTATGGGAAATTTAGCATGGCATCTAACCTGCACATTTTTGGACTGTGGGAGGAAACCGGAGCATCTGGAGGAAACCCACGCAGACGCAGGGAGAATGTGCAAACTCCACACAGACAGTTGCCTGAGGTGAGAATTGAACCCAGGTTTCTGGTGCTGTGAGGCAGCAGTGTTGTGCATTTCCCTGAGACCATCTGTTCCCAATTTAGGTGCCCCAGTTCCTGCTGAATAGCATTGCAATTCCCCTCCCCCTATTAAATACTTTCCGATACTGTCTGATCCTATCCCTCTCTGAGTGTAGGTCAAGGTGTTGTGATCACTATTACCAATATGCTCTCCCACTGAGAGATCTGACACCTGGTCTAGTTCATTGCCAAGTACCAAATCCAATATGGCCTCCCCTCTCGTCAGAAGTGGGTACTGCAGATGCTGGAGATTAGAGTCTGACTCAGCCTCTGATATCGGCACCATGTACCTGACCGTAACTCACCTGTATGGCCTAGAGCATCTTGAAAGAAATTCATCCTTTTCAGGTGTAAAAGGTATCATGGCTGCAAAATCTGCCATGTCCATCGCAGACCCCAAGGTTTCTTTGTTAGACAAAGGGGGAGAACCCATGGGGGCTTATGTCTTGCTTCCGCCCTGTTTGCGAACTTGCAGCTTTTGTGGTCCACATGCTTGTTCAGGATCACCTAACATACCCAAAGTTTATACATCACAGGGCCTTGCCCCACGTCGACTGTGCCTGTTACCCATGCAGGGCCATTTCCAGGGTTTTGGCACCAAACTTTGTCCCCTGAAGTAAACTCTCTTGCATAGCAGAGTCTTGAATCCAGCTTTGGAGTTTTTGATGCTGTTTCACACTCCTCCCCGCCCACCCCAGATCCCCGCCCCTCCCCCCCACACCCAGGTCTGGGAAGATCAGGTTTAGCGTGGGATGGAGTTGTCCATCTAGTTGATTGAGGGGTGATCCTATAATCACATAGGAACCAGATAGTTTGCTATCAAATAAAGCTATAGGCTGTTGCTTTAAGCCTGCCAAAGTTTGGATTGTTCTTTCCACCAGACTGTTAGATGGTGTGGAATTGTGTTTATATGCCGAATAGCATTCAACATTGGGAAATACTCAAATTCCCTGCTGACAAATGAAGGCCCATTATCTATGACCAACACTTGGAGCTCATGTATTGCAAAAGATGCTTGCAGTTTTTGTATCACGATCCCTATGTTTGACAAATGAACTCCCTGCACATCCAACCACTTGGTCATTCACAATGGAAGAGCCAGCATATCTGACATATAACCGAATCCAGGGTCTACCCGACCATTCTCATGAGGGAGGGGGAGCTGCTGATGATAATTTTTGTCCTTGTTGGCATTGTGGGCACTGCCTCACCAATGCAGCTATGTCTGCATCCAATCCTGTCCACCAGATGTCTTGCCAGAATCTTCATTTTGGAAACCCCGAATGATGCTGGTGGAGTTCAACCAGTATCTGGCAGTGACTCCTTTTCAGGACAATAACTTTTGCTGCCCATAATAAAGTACTATCTTCTACGGTGATCTGGTCTTGCCAGGCCCAGAAAGGTGTCAATTCATGTATGATGGCCCTTTTGTTGTTCCCCCATCACCACCAGCTGTTTTAGTTTTGCCAGGACAAGATCTTTTTGTATCTACAAATGTTTAGCAGAAGAGTGTCTAGAATATGTAAAATCAGTGCCAGTGATGGCACCACTGGCAGTGTGTCTGCCAGCAGGAAGCAGCTAGTGTCATCCGCATCTGCTATTTAGTCTCCAGAATGGCTTTCAAAGTTATAATTGTAAGCACTTAGAATGAGAGCCCACCACTGAATTCGACCTGAAGATATGGGTGGCGTAGCCTTGTCCTCTTTGAGTAACCCGAGCAGGGGTTTGTGGATAGTGACTTTTCTAAATTGATGTCTTTAAAGGTATTAGTGGAATTTTCTCAAATCAAAGATAACCTTGAAAACTTCCTTCCCTGTCTTGGCATATTTGCACTCTGCATTAGACAAAGTCTGGGAAGCATAGTCTATTGGGCATTCCTCTCCATTGGGCCATCTGTGAGCCAACACTACACCAATATTGTGTAGTGTTGGGTGGCACAGTGGCACAGTGGTTAGCACTGCTGCCTCACAGCGCCAGAAACCCGGTTTCAATTCCCGCCTCAGGCGACTGACTGTGTGGAGTTTGCATGTTCTCCCCGTGTCTGCGTGGGTTTCCTCCGGGTGCTTCGGTTTCCTCCCACAGTCCAAAGATGTGCAGGTCAGGTAAATTGGCCATGCTAAATTGCCCGTAGTGTTAGGTAAGGGGTAAATGCAGGGGTATGGGTGGGTTGCGCTTCGGCGGGTCGGTGTGTACTTGTTGGGCCGAAGGGCCTGTTTCCACACTGTAAGTAATCTAATCTAATCTAATTGTATGTGGAGGGATTGCATTTCAGCACCAGATCTCGCTTAGGATCATAGTGTGCCAACACCTTAGACAATCACCGCTGCTTCTTCACTTCCTTAAAGGCTACATTTTAGCTACGTGACCATTTCCTAGGCTGGCCCTTTTTCAATAGCAGATGTAAGGGTGCCATGATGGAGGCCAGATTATGTATGAACTTTCAATAATGACTCACTAATCCAAGGAAAGAGAAAAGCTCCGGTACAGAAGTGGGAGCCAGAGCATCTTTGATCACCCTCCCTTTATCTTGCAACAGGTGTAACCCATTCTTGTCAACTCTGTAGCCCAAGTAGGAACACATGGGGTTTGTGGAGCATACATTTTTTTTCCTTCTAAGGCATACACCCACCTTGGCAAAATGTCTAAAGACTATGTTTACATAGAACATAGTACAGCACAGTACAGGCCCTTTGGCCCTTGATCTTGTGCCAACCTTTTATTCCTACAATAAAATCAAACTAATCTACCTACCCCTCTTTTTAGTATCATCTATATGCCTATCCAAGAGTCGTTTAAATGTCCCTAATGTACCTGACTCTACTAGCACTACTGGCAGTGCATTTCACGCACCCACCACTCTCCCTGTAAAGAACAACCTCTAACATCTACCTGACCCTTCCTCCAATCGTCCAATTGCCTTAAAATTATGCCCCATTGTGATAGCCATTTCTGTCCTAGAAAAAGTGTCAGACTATTCACTCTTTTTCTCTCATCTTGTACACTTCTATCAAGTCACCTCTCACCCTTCTTCACTCCGATGAGGGGTGACATGCCCTCCAGTCCAGGAGCATCCTGGTAAATCTGTTCTGTATGCTCTCTAACACTTTCACATTCTTTCTATATTGAGGCGACTAGAGTTGAACACAACATTCCAAGTGTGGTCTAACCAGGGCTTGATAGAGCTGCAGAATAATTTCACAGCTCAATCCCCCTGCTAATGAAAACCAACACACCACACACCTTCCTAAGAACCCTCTCAACTTGAATGGCAACTTTGAGGGATCTATAGAAATGGAATCCAAGATCCCTCTATTCCTCCACACTGCCAAGAATCCTGCCTTTAACCATGTATTCTGCATTCAAATTCGATCTTCCAAAATGAATCACTTCACACTTTTTCCAAGTTGAACTCCATCTGCCAGTTCTTTAGTCCAGTTCTGCATCCTGTCAATATCCCATGGCAACCTACGACAGCCCCCATACTATCCACCACTCCACCAACCTTCATGTCATCGGCAAACTTACCAACCCACCATTCCACTTCCTCATCCAAGTCACTTATAAAAATCACTAAGAGCAGAGGATCCAGAACAGATCCCTCAGAACACCACTGGTCAGCAATACTACCACCCTCTGTCTTCTAGGCCAGCCAATTTTGCATCCAGACAGCCAAATTTCCCTGTATCCCATGCCATCTTAGTCTCTGGATGAGCCTACCATGGGAATCTTAGCAAACACCTTGTTAAAATCCATGTACATCATATTCACTGCCCTACCTTCATTAAGGTGTTTTGTCACATCGTCAAAGAATTCAATAAGATTTGTGAGGCATGACCTGCCCCTGACAAAGCCATGCTGACTGTCTCTAATCAAACTATGATTTCCAAGTAATCATAAATCCTGTCTCTCAGAATCCTCTCTAATTGTCCACCACAGAGTTAAGACTGATTGGTCTGTAATTCCGAGGATTATCCCTGTTCCCTTTCTTGAACAAGGGAATAACACTTGCCACCTTCCAATCATCTGGCACTACTCCAGTAGACAGTGAGAACGCAAAGATCATTGCCAAAGGCGCAGCAATCCCTTCCTGTAGGAACCTTGGATATATCTATCTGGCCCAGGGAACTTATCTATCCTTATGTTTTTCAAACTTTTCAGCACACCTTCACCCTTAACATCAACTCATTCGAACATATCAGCCTATTTCATGTTGCCCTCACAAATGACAAGGTCCTCGCAATAGTGAATACTGAAGCAAAGTATTCATTAAGGATCTCCTCCAAGTTCCTTGCGCTATCCCTGATCAGACCTACCTGGCCACCCTCTTGCTCCTCACATAAGATTAGATTAGATTAGATTACTTACAGTGTGGAAACACTGTAGTGTAGAATGCCTTAGGGTTTTCCTTAATCATACACGCCAAAGCTTTCTCATGCTCTCTTCTAGCTCTCCTAAGTCCATTCTTCAGTTCTTTCCTAGCCACCTTGTAACCCTCTAGAGCCCTGTCTGATCCTTGCCTCTCAGTCTTAAGTAAGCTTTCTTCTTCCTCTTGACTTGAAATGTCAATTCTCCTGCTCCTCAGATGTAGCCTGACCTGCTGTGCTTTTCTAGCAACACACTCTTGACTCTGATCTCCAGCATCTGCAGTCCTCATTTTCTCCTAGAAGTTCTACATGCCTTGTCACCCAAGGTTCCTTCACCATCCCACCCCTTCGTTGCCTCAGTGGGACAAACCTGTCCAGCACTATCAGCAAGTGCTCCCTAAACAACCTTCACATTTCTGTTGTGCATTTTCCTTAGAATATTTGTTCCCATTTTAGGCAGCCCAGTTCCTGTCTAATTGTATTTTAATTCCCCCACCCCCAATTAAGTACTTTCCCACACCGTTTACTCCTATCCCTTTCCATGAGTATTGTAAAGGTCAAGGAGTAATGATCAGTGTCACCAAAATTCTCTCCCACCAAGAGATCTGACACTCGGCCTGGTTTGTTGCCAAGCACCAAATCCAGTATGGCCTCCCCTCTAGTTGGTCTATCTACATATTGAGTCAAGAATCCTTGACAAAAGCTGCTCCATCCAAACTATTTGAACTAGGAGGCTCCAATCAATATTAGGGAAGTTAAAATCACCCATGACAACAACCCTGTAACTTCTGCAATTTTCCAAAATCTGCCTCCCAATCTGCTCCTCCGTGTCTATGTCACTACTAGGGGTTTTGTAGAAAACACCCAATAAAGTGTCTGCTCCTTTCCTGTTTCTGATTTTCACCTATAGACTGTAGCCAAACTGTCCTCGATGACCTCCCTTTCTGCAACCTATCCCTTTCTATCCCTGATTAGCAATGCCACTCCCCCACCTCTTTTACCTCCCTCCCCTCCATTTCTTTTGAACCATCTAAACCCTGGAATATTCAACAATTGTTCCTGCTCCTGTGATATTCAAGTTTCCTTAATGGCCATAACTTTATAATTCCAAAGACTGATCCATGCTATAAATTCATCACCCTTATTCCTGATGCTTCTATCCAGATAAATGATGACTTGGTTTAGATCTTGTAAAATGTTCTCCACCGTCTGCTGAAAAATGACACAGGCTGATGAAATCCCAAATGGCAATCTTGTATCTTGGTGAAAACCCTTATGAGTGCTAATTACAACATACTTCTGGGAATCCTCATCTAACTGCAATTGTACATATGCATGGCTAATGCTCATGAAAGACTGCACCCTACCCTGCCAGCAAAGGCCCTATGCAAGGGATTGGGTATTTACCCAGCTGTGAAAAGCGATTGATTTTTGTTTAAAATCCCTACAAAAGCAAACCAACTGGTCGGGCTTCACAATTGGTGCCGCTCAATTTGCAAATGGTACAGATTTGATCATTTCTTTGTTTTCCAGGCTCCTGATTTCTGCCTCGACTTTGCACATAAGGCAAATGGTACTGCACAGACCTTGCAGAATCATTGAATTGTTTCCTGGTGAACACAAGGCCTTAACTCTTTTTAATTATCTTTAGATCTTCCTGAAACACATACAGGTATTTAATTAGGAAGTCACTCAGACAGCCATTTTTAAATTGAAGGATGTTGAGCCAATCAAGGTGACACTTTCTCAACCAATTTTGCCCCATCTGCCTTTTACTACAATCAGTGGTAACAGCTGCTTCTCATACGTGACCAGAACCAAAGTTGTACCCTTAATTTGTAAATGTCTCCCAGTTTTGATGTTCAGTGCCAACATAAGGGTTGGAATCCACAGTGAATTTTCATAAAGACTGGTTCTGCAATCACTGATGCAGCCACACAGTACTGACCTCCATTAGAACCAGGTGACGTTTTAACCAGATGTTTATATTGGTTCTAATTTAGATGTTGAGCAATTCATCTATTCCAAGCCAAATGTAGGTGGACCTTCTGGGGCGTGCTCACTCCTGGATACCAGCTTAAGTGTTCTCTTACTCAATTCAGGCCTAGTGAGACTCTTGCTGTCTGAAGTCTACATACTAGCATCAACTACAATGGCCTGCCGGCCCAGATCCTGAAGAAAATGTTAACAATTTGGCTGAGACTTGGCTTTCTTTTGGGGTTTTGCAGTGGGTTGACCTAGAGTCCCTCTGTTTAGCTTATGTCCTGAGTGAGGCTACACAATTGCTATACAAATGCCGCATTTTCCACTGATAAAACCAGTTGTATGTCTGTTTGAAGTCCAGTGGGCTTCAGCTACTCAGCACTTTTGCATGGTTACATAATTAGTCCCACATACCAAATAGTGACTCAGCATCTCATTAAGGGTTAAACATTGTCACATGCCTCTGTCAGTCAACTTAACCTTGTCAATAATCCCCTGGACATGATCCATCTCTGCTGAGCTAAACTGTATCTCAGAATTAGAGGAGGTTTGAGGTCATGATATTCCTTACCAAAATCAGTCAACTCTTGAAAGGTTTTAATACCTTATGCCTCAGGAAATGTTAGGCTCCTAAAAACTAAAAAAGCTGTGGTCAGGGGAATTACTTGTGCTGGATATACGTTTGCTCGCAGAGCTGGAAGGTTCATTTGTCAGACGTTGCGTCACCATACTAGTAACATCATCAATGAGCTACAAATCTCAAAACTCGCTAAATACTTGTACTTTTCATCTGATTCCTGAAGAAGGGCTTATGCCTGAAACATCGATTCTCCTGTTCCTTGGATGCTGCCTGACCTGCTGCGCTTTTCCAGCAACACATTTTCAGCTTTTCATCTGCCCCAATGTCATTTGCCTGGAAGACCCTCTCGCCTTAAGTGCGTGCTCCTTAGTTTTAGACATTTCTGGGAAAAAAGATTCTGACCGTCAATCCTCTCTATGCATCACATAACCTTAGAGACTTCTATCAAGTCTCCCCTCAGCCTCCGGCATTCCAGAGAAAACAACATTTTTTTCTAGCCTCTCCTCATAGTTAATACCCTCTAATTCAGGCAGCATCCTTGGAAACCTGTTGCCCTTCACACCCCCCTCTCACCTTAAATACATGCACATATTATTATTTAATCTGCCTTGCATTTGTCCACTCACTCAACTATCCAAATCACACTGAAGCAACTCTACATCCTCCACAGTTCAGTCAAGAGTCAGGTACAATGCATTCATTCATATTAAAGCTGTAAATAGGCAGTGATTTGGCCATGAGGTAAATGGAGATACTTGAGGGAACAGTGGAGTGGGACAGTGATTTGCTGCCAAAGTCCCCAGGGCTAATGGTAGGTACTGTGTGTGTGTGTGTGTGTGTGTGTGTGTGTGAGACAGAATGAAAGTTGGCAAGATTGGCTGAGTGAGCCCCTTTGAGCTCACTCAGCTGGGAATCTAATCAGAGTGAGGATAGGGAAGATGGGTTTGCTGCTGATGAGGAGCAAGAAAAAAGCATCTCAATTGGGCTTTGGAGGATGCCAATAGAAGCACTGAGGGAATATGAGTTTATTCAAGGGAAATGAAGCTGAAGAGTAGACATGCACAGTGGTAATGAGCTCTAATTTTAAGATGGTTCTGCCTAATTGTTTCAGGAATGCAACTTATCCCAGAAATATCAAAAGCATCTATGCAATGTTAACTTCATGTTATGCAGCAATTTAATGTTAATGTTATTGGAGAACCTTGGAATGGAATTGAATTTACAACTGATGTTAAAGTGAAATCATAATATATACAGTAAATTAAGAGGAAGTCAATGGTTATTATCATGGAAGCCTGAAACTCTCCACACTAATAAATTTTACTGAATTACCAATGATTGGATTCCATTGTAGTCTGTTTTAAAAAGTGTTGATATTCAAATATAGTATAATTTTGAATTGATGAGCATAATAAATAATCTACTGAATATGCTAATATTTATTATAAAGGAGACAGTTCTAGTAAGCAGCAAAATCACTGGAAGAATGAAAAATGGTAACAATAAAATAAAATATTTTTAAGAGGGTATGACTGTTTTATGTCCAAACAACCCTATATAAGGTTTTTATTAATTTTAGTTCAATGTTAATGTCTCATGAATATAAATTCTTGTTGAATTGAATGAGAATGTGTTGATATTCTGATATTGGCAGCACTTCCTATGAGGGTGTTAAGTATGAAGGAGACTATAGGCTAAACAAAAGTATTGTCTATTTTGGCTTTGGGACCTGATTTCTTGGAAATTCTTGTTCATCTTTGAGAATTCCTTAAGTTGCTAATTATTTTGTGTTCTTGCTTGTTCCCTTTTTAAAAATAGTACATTCGTAATATGCATTGCGATCTTATTGAAAATGAATGAAACCAGTTAATCAGTCAGCTACAAGAGCAGGCTTAGAACGCTGCCGATATGTAATTCAACTCCTGACTCCCCAAATCTGTCCATCGTCTACAATGCTCAAGTCAGGAGTGCTGATGAATACTTTCCACTTGCTTCGATGAGAGCAGCTCCAAAAACACGTAAGAAGCTTGACATCATCCAGAACAAAGCGGCCTGCTTGATTCCACAAACATTAAATTCTGCCACCACCTACACTCAGTAGAACCAGTGTGTACCAGCTATAAGATGCAGTGCAGGCTCCTTAGCACCTTCCAGGTGACTGCCATCTGGGATGATAAGAACAGTGGATGCATGGAAATAAGGTGTCAATCTGGTGAAGCTACAAAACAAGACCACTTAATGCCAGGGAGCATAATATCATAAACAATAGGAGTACAAATTAGGCCATTCAGCCCATTGGGTCTGCTCCACCAATCAATCATGGCTGATAAGTTTCTTAATCCCACTCTCCCTGTAACCCTTGATTCCCTTGAGATCAAGAACTTATCTATCTCAGTCCTAAATATGCTCAATGACTTGGCTTCCAAGGCCTTCTGTGGCTATGTGCTTCACAGATTCACCACTCTCTGGCTGAAGAAGTTTCTCCTTATCTGCATTCTAAAAGGTCTTCCCTTTAACGCTGTGCCCTCACATCCTAGTGTCTCTTACCAATGGAAACATCTTCCCGACATCTATTCTGTCCAGACCATTCAGTATTCTTTATGTTTCAATTAGATTCTCACTCATCCTTCTAAATTCCAACGAGTATAGACCCAGAGTGGTCAAATGTTCCTCATATGTTAAGCGATTAATTCCTGGGACTATTCTCGTGAACCTCCTCTGAATACACACCATGGCCAGTACATCTTTCCTGAAATAAGGAGCCCAAGACTGCGCACCATACTCTAAATGTGGTCTGACCAGAGCCTTATACAGCATTAGAAGTACATCCCTGCTTTTATATTTCAACGTCTGACAAAATAAATAAAATCATTGCATTTGCCTTCCTACCTATTGACTTTGACAAAATCCTGGACTAGAACTCCCAAGTCTCTTTGTACTTCAGACTTATGAATTTTCTCCCCATTTAGAAAATAAACCATGCATCTATTCTTCCTACCAGATTGCATGACCTCACACTTTCCCACCTTGTACTCCATCTGACACTTCTTTGCCTACGCTCCTAATCTGTCCAAATCCTTCTGCAGTCTCCTTGCCTCTTCAGTGCTACCTGTCCCTTTACCTAACTTTGTATAGTCTGCAAACTTAGCCAGAATGCCCTCAGTTCTTTATCTAGATCATTAATGTATCAAGTGAAAAGTTGTGGTTCTAACGCTGAGCCTTGCAGAATACCATTTGTCATCAGCTGCCATCCTGAGAAGGACCCTTTGAAAGTCAGAGAGATGTACAGCACGGGAACAGACCCTTCAATCCGACTCATCCATGCCAAACAGATGTCCCAACCTAATCTAAAACCATTTGTCCGTACTTGGCCCATATCTCTCTCAACCCTTCTTAATCATATACCCATCCAGATGCCTTTTAAATGTTGCAATTGTATCAGCCTCCACCACTATCTCTGACAGCTCATTCCATACACACACCACCTTCTTCATGTCAAAGTTTCCCCTTAGGTCTCTTTTATATCTTTCCCCGCTCACCCTAAACCTATGCCCTCTAGTTCTGGACTCCCCCCACCCCAGGGAAAATACCTTATCTATTTATCCTATCCATGTCCCTCATGATTTTATAAAACTCTGTAGGGTCACCACAAAGCCTCTGACACTCTAGGGAAAACAGACCCAGCCTATTCATCCTCTCCCTTTGGCTCAAGTCCTCCAACCCTGTCATCATTCTTGTAAATACTTTAAGAACTCTTTCAAGTTTCACAACATCTTCCAATAGGATGGAGACCAGAATTGCATGCAATATGACCTCCCAATTCCTATACTCAATGTCGTGACCAATAAAGGAAAGCATACCAAATGCGTTCTTCATTATTCTATCTACCTGTGACTCTACTTTCAAGGAGCTTTGAACATGCACTCCAAGGTGTCTTTGTTGAGCAACACTCCCTAGGACCTTATCATTAAGTGTATAAGTCCTGCTAAGATTTGCTTTCCCAAAATGCAGCACCTAGCATTTATCGAAATTAAATTCCATCTGCCACTCTTCAGCCATTGGTTCATCTGATCAAAATCTCATTGTAATCTGAGGTAGCCTTCTTCACTGTCCACAACACCTCCAATTTTGGTGTGGTCTACAAACTTACTAACAATACCTCCTATGTTCACATCCAAATCATTTATATAAATGACGAAAAGCAGTGGAGCCAGCACCGATACTTATGGCACTCCACTGGTTACAGGCCTTCAATCTGAAAAACAAGCCTACACCACCATCCACTGTCTTGTCAGCTCATATGTCAGATACAATTGTTTTACAAAATGGCTTCTTAGCAAGGAGGACAAACTTTTGACTATAAAATGGCTTCCAGACATATTGTGCCAGAATCTCTTCAATGTTAGGTTGAGAATAATTTTTAAGCTAGGAGCAGACGCCTGCTCATTCTGTACCTGAGGCTGAGATGTTACTGTAAAGTTGCATTTAAACTGATTCATTTGTCTTCGAATTAAACATGCTTTCTTTTCAGGGTTATGATAAGACATAAGATCTGATTAGTTACAGTTGACAGTGAGGCAGTCTGTAAGGTCTGTAGAACGGACTGCAAGTACAGCAAGTAAGTTAAGGCTTCATCAATATTACCTTTTACAGAGTTTGTATTTCATAACTGGTGATGGCTCATAAAGTCTCAAAATTGCAATTAAGTTCAATCCATAGCAGATAAGCACAAAGAGTAAATTTTCTACTGGTTTTGGCAGCCCCAGCACTAAAATGCTCTCTCTCTCTCTCTCTCGAGTGTCCTTTCTAACTCTCAATCAGGGACTTGTAACGGAAAAGCTGTTTTTCTCTCTGTGTCTGCCTAGCTTGCAAGGAGTAGTAAGAATCCATTATAATTGATAGGAGCTGACTGTCAGTTACAAGGCTTTTGACAGTACCGAGTTTTGTTTCAAGGTCAGAATCAAACACTGTCATTAATTTCACAAGGGAACAGCAATGCATGTTATCATTTGGTGTCTTGTTTACACAGATTCATTGATATTAAGGCAAATGTTCTTAATTGCCATAGAACATCCTGTTATCACTTGGTGAGAACAGATGTTTTTATCTTCTGCATAACTTGGGTTCCCCCCTTTTTCTAAGCCTCCCTGCCTGTCTGTTTTCTAGTGTGCAGCAAATGTGTTTTATAATTCAACATTATATTTTAGTCAATGTTTAAGGACAGGTTTTAAGACTATAGGCTTTCTCAAAGAGTTCCCTGGCTTGTCTTTACCACCTTTGTTAAATAGTGGTACCACGTTAGCCAACCTCCAGTCTTCCGGCACCTCACCTGTGACTATCAATGATACAAATATCTCAGCAAGGGGCCCAGCAATCACTTCACTAGCTCCCACAGAGTTCTATGGTACACCTGATTAGGTATTGGGGATTTATCCACTTTTATGCATTTCAAGACTTCCAGCACTTCCTCCTCTGAAATATGGACATTTTTCAGGGTATCACCATCTATTTCCCTCCATTCTATATTTCCCAAGTCCTTCTCCACAGTAAACACTGACACAAGATACTCATTTAGTATCTCCCCCATCACCTGCGGCTCCACACAAAGATTATCTTACTGATCTTTGAGGGGCCCTATTCTCTCCCTAGTTACCCTTTTGTCCTTAATATATTTATAAAAACTTGTTGGATTCTCCTTAACCCTATTTGCCAAAGCTATCTCATTTCCCTCTTTTGCTGTCCTGATTTCCTTCTTAAGTATATTCCTACTGCCTTTATACTCCAAGGACTTACTCAATCTATCCTGTTTATACTTCATAAATGCTTCCTTCTTTTCCTTAACCAAACCCTCAATTTCTCTAGTCATCCAGCATTCCCCACACCTACCAGCCTTTCCTTTCACTCTAACAGGAATGTACTGTCTCTGGACTCACTTTATCTCAATTCAGAAGATTTCCATTTTCTAGCCATCCCTTTACCTGCAAGTATTTGCCCCCAATCAGCTTTTGAAAGTTCTTGCCAAATACCGTCAAAATTAGCCTTCCTCCAATTTAGAACTTCAACTGTTAGATCTGGTTAATCCTTTCCCATCACTATGTTACAACTAATAGATTTATGATTGCTGGCCCCAAAGTGCTCCCCCACTGTCACTTCAGTCACCTGCCCTGCCTTATTTCCCAAGAGTAGGTCAAGTTTTGCACCTTCTCAAGTAGGTACTGTTAACAAGGTGTAGAGGTGTACTATACCTTTAAGAAAGTTGAAAATCTAGTAGATCTATCTGACATAGCACCAAGTGTTCTGAACAAGGTAACAATGTAACATTTGGTCAAACAACTAGCTATGTTGCCAGGATACAAAAACAAATTCAAATTCAACCAATCAGTTTAAATTATGCCCCAAGATACCAAACTCCAATCAAGTTTGAATTTAGTATTTTGACAATATTAAAACCAATAAAACAATCCAATGTTTTGGGATATAAATGTCAGACATTTTGAACAGTTACCCAGAGCAGTAAAGAGCACCAACAAAAACAGAACAATACATAAGCCTGCTCTTTAAAGGTACCTTTATCTATAAAAGACCTGTGAAGCAAAATCCCTGAGAAGAAAAAAGAAGACAGAGAAAAATCTACAGAGGACACTCAGCTAAGCTAACTTTTGAAATGTGATTTTTTATTTTGTAAATCATGATCAGAATGTTTTTATCGGACCAGTATTATAGAGGGGAAGATAAAAGATAGGTTTAGAGAAAGGAGTTGTAAATATTCATTAGTTAATTATTCTCTGTTGGACAAAAGAAATGTCCTTAATTTTTTCTTGAAATAGTAACTTTTGGGATAGTTCTTTGCTTCTTGAATTTTAACAGATTACATAATGGGGCGAATCTTTTCTGTGTCGCTGGTTTAAATTATCAGAGGGGTTTACTCTATGTCATAACAGTACATCCACGTACTGAATCAGAAACTTTTCTTGTACATTCCTCTCCATCTAAACCCTTAACATTATGGCAGTTCCAGTCTATGTTTGTAAAGTTAAAATCCCCTACCATAACCACCCTATTATTCTTACTGATTACTGAAATCTCCTTACAAATTTGTTTCTCAATTTCCCACTATTAGGGGGTCTATAATGCAATCCCAATAAGGTGATCATTCCTTTCTTATTTCTCAGTTCCACTCAAATAATTTCCCTGGATGTATTCCCGGGAATATCCTCCCTAAGTACAGCTATAATGCCATCCTTATCAAAAATGCCACTCCCCCATTGCTCTTGCCTCTCTTCCTATTCTTGTAGTACTTGTATCCTGGAACATTAAGCTGCCAATTCTGTCCAACCTTGAGCCATGTTTCTGTAATTGCTATAACCCCATTCTCTATTTTCTGTCAAACAGCCAACCTTCTATCCATGCTAGCATCTTGCCTCTAACACCATGGACCCTTATCTTACTCAGTACCCGCTTGTGCGGCATCTTGTCAAAGGCCTTCTTGAAGTCCAGGTCGATAACATCCATTGGCTATCCTTGGTCTAACCTGCTCATTACTTCCTCAAAGAATTCTAGCAGATTTGTCAGGCATGACCTCCCTTTGATGAAACCATTCTGATTTTGCCCTATTTTACCATGTACTTGCAAGTATTCAGAAATCTCATCCTTCACAATGGGTTCCAGGATCTTACCCATGACTGAGGTTAGGCTAATCAGTCTGTTATTTTCCATCTTTTGCCTTACTCCCTTTTTAAACAGGGGTGTATTATTTGTGATTTTCCAGTCTTCTGGGACCCTCCCTGATTCAAGCAATTCCTATAAGATCACCACTAACACCGCTGCCATCTCTTCAGCTATCTCCCTTTGAAATCTGGGACGTGGTCCATCTGGTCCGGGTGATTCATCAACATTCAGGCCATTTTGTTTTCTAGCACCTTCTCCTTGTAATGGTCCCCATACTCAGCTCTGCTCCTTCACTCACTCTCTTGAATTTTTGGGATATTACTTGTGTCTTCCATCATGAAGACTGACATGAAGTAATTGTCCAGTACCTCAGCTATTCCTTGTTATCCACTACTGTCTATCCAGTGCCATTTTCCTGTGGCTCAATGTCCATGTTTGCCTCTCATCTATCCTTTATATATCAAATGAAACTCTCACAGTCTTCCTTTATATTACTGATTAGCTTACCCTCATATTTAATCTTCTCTCTCCTTATTTCTTTATTTGTTGCCCTCCTTTGGTCTTTGTAAGCTTTCCAATCCTTTGGTTTCCCACTGCCCTTCATCATATTATATGCTTTCTCTTTTGCTTTTATGCTATCCCTGACTTCCCCTAGTCAGCCATGGTTGCCTTATCCTCCTTATATCATGCTTCTTTTTCCTTGGGATGAATCTCTGCTGTGTCTCCTGAATTACTCCCAGAAACTCCTGCCACTGCTGTTCCACTGTCTTTCCTATTAGGCTCCTCTCCCAGTCAGTTCTACCCAGCTCCTCCTCATGCCTCCGTGGTTGACTTTATTCAGCAATTACTATTGATTCTATCTTCTGCCTCTCAAATTGCAGAGTAATTTCAATCACATTATGATCACTATCTCTTAAGGGTCCCTTCACTTAAGCTCCCTTATCAAGTCTACTTCATTGCACAACACTAAATCCAGTATTGTCTGTTCCCTAGTGGGCTCCACCACAAGCTGCTCCAAAAAAACCATCTTGTAGACATTCCACAAATTCCTTTTCCTACAATCCACTACCAACCCGATTTTCCCAGTCTGCCTACATATTGAAATACCCCAAGATCACTGTAACTTTGTGCTTTTTCTACACATCTTTCCTAACTCCAGGAGTATCTTAAACCCCAGCTTCAGATTAATGTTTGGAAGCCTGAACATAACTTCAACTATGACTTTTTCACCTTTGCATTTCCTCAATTCTATACACACAGATTCTACACCACTGGACCTTACTTCATTTCTTACTATTGATTAATTTCATTTCTTACTAATAAGGCCAATTAGTTCATGGCTCAGGTAGTAATCCAGAAATCAATACCTTTCTGGTTCTTTTTAGTTTAACTCCTCGCTGTTCAGCAGAACCCTTAGCAGAACATTTTCCCTAGTTTTATTTATGTCATTGGTACCAATGTGAACCATGACCACTGGATCTTTACCTTCCCACTTCAAGTTCCTCTGCTGCCCAGATGTGATATCCTGAACACAAGCGCCAGGTAGGCAACACCACCTTCCGGACTCTCTATCCTGGTCACAGAGTACAGTGTTTATGCCTCTATCTGTATTATCCCCAATTACAATAACATTTCTCTTCTCTTCCCTACCACTTAAATAGCTCCTTGCACCACAGTGCTGCAGTCAGCTGGCTCATCCTCCCTGCAGACCCCATTACCATCCACACAAGGAGCAGAACTCTTGAAGCTGTTGGACAAGCACAGGGGCTGAGTTTCTGCAACTCTAACTCCTGGATCCCTCTCCCTGCCTCACTCACAGTCACATACCCCTGTCCCTGACCACTGCCCGAATTCAAGTTTGTCTAAGGGAGTGTGACTGTCTCCTGAAATATAGCATCCAGGTAACTCTCCCTCTCCCTGATGTGTTGCAGTGTTTGAAGCTCAGACTCCAACTCATCAAATCTGAGCTGGAATTCTTCCAGCAATCAACATTTTGTATGGACATATAACTGGGAAACCATAATGGGGGTCCACTGGCTCCCTCATCGTGCAGAAACAACACAACACCTGACCCTCCAATCTTATTTAATTTAATGAGTTTTACTTTTTTTTATTTTTAACTGTCTTTGTATCTCTGCTTATGCAGAATGTAACCAATAAATAAGTTGTAGCCAATAAATTAACCAGACCCCTTCTCAGCCGATCAAATCACAGCCCTCCTGTCACATCACTTTTCAGTTTCCCCCTCAGAATCAAAAACTCTTACATTGCCAAACTACTCTCCATTCAGTCCCACTCAGCTCCAGTCTCTAAGTACTGGCCCCAAATCCATGAGGTAAGTTTTTCTAATTTCTTACCTTCTCAGACTGCTCTCCCTCACTCCTATTCAGCTCTGGTCCTGAAGTGGAGGCTCCAAATTCACAAGGTAAGTTTTTATAATCTCTTACTTTCCCAGACTACTGTCTGCTCGCTCCCACTGAGCTCCGGTCCCAAAGGAGCAAGTATTCAGCAGAGCTAACTTGTTCCACAACCAATGGATCAAATCTGGTGAACTAATAGGTTAACTAATAGGTTAAACTAATAGAGAAAGTGAAGTCACATGGTGTGCAGGGTATTCTAGCTCAGTGGATAAAGAACTGGTTCAGCAACAGGAGACAGAGAGTAGTAGTTGAAGGGAGTTTCTCGAAATGGAGAAAGGTGACCAGTGGTGTTCCACAGGGATCAGTGCTGGGGCCACTGTTGTTTGTGATATACATAAATGATCTGGAAGAGGGCACTGTTGATATAATCAGCAAGTTTGCAGGTGACATGAAGATTGGTGGAGTAGCAGAGAGCATAGGGGACTGTCAGAGAGTGTCAAAGAATGCAGGAGAATATAGAGACTGGAGATTTGGGCAGAGAAGTGGCAGATGGAGTTCAATCCAGGAAAATGTGAGGTGATACATTTTGGAAAGTCTAATTCTAGAGTGAATTGTACAGTAAACAGAAGAGCCTTGGGGAAAAATTGATGAGCAGAGAGATCTGGGAATTCATGTCCATTGTACCCTAAAGGTTGCTGCACAGGTGGATAGAGTGGTCAAGAAGGCATATGGTATGCTTGCCTTTATCAGACGGGATATTGTGTATAAGAGCTTGCAGGTCATGTTAAAGTTATACACGACATTGGTTCAGCCGCATTTAGAATACTGTGTACAGTTCTGGTCACCACATTACCAAAAGGATGTGGACACTTTGGAGAGGGTGCAGAGAAGGTTTACGAGGATGTTGCCTGGTATGGAAGGCGCTAGCTATGAAGAGAGGTTGAGTAGGTTAGGTTTGTTTTCATTAGATAAAAGAAGATTGAGGGGGGATCTGATTGAGGTTCACAAAATCATGAGAGGTACAGACAGGGTGGATAGAAATAAGCTTTTTCCCAGGGTGAAGGATTCAATAATGAGAGGTCACGCTTTCAAAGTGAGGGATGAAAAGTTTAAAGGAGATACATGCGGCAAGTACTTTACACAGAGGGTGGTAGGTGCTTGGAATGCGTTGCCAGCAGAGGTAGTAGAGGTAGGCACAGTAGATTCATTTAAGATGCGTCTGGACAGATGCATGAGTAGGTGGGGAGCAGAGGGATACAGGTGCTTAGGAATTGGGCGATGGGTTCAGACAGTACATTTGGATTGGCTCAGGCTTGGAGGGTCGAAGGGCCTGTTCCTAGGCTGTAAATTTTCTTTGTTCTTTGTTCTATTTAAGCTCTGCAATTCTACCATATCTGGTTTCCAATGGTGGACAATTAAACAACTCACTGGAGGAGGGGGCTCCACAAATCTGGTAGAGCCCAATACAAATCGTCAACTCTGGTAGAGCCCAATACACCAAGACAAAAGGATGAAGCATGGACAATAATCTCCAGCCAGAAGTGTTGAGTGAATCATTCACCTCAGGCTCCTCCATGGTTCTCTTGTGTCTCTGATGTCTTATCCAATTCGATTCACTCCATGCAATGTTAACAAGTGTCTGGAGGTACTAGATACTGCAAAAGCTATGGACCTTGACAACATTGCAGCAATAGTACTGGAGATGTTCTCCAGAATATTCTGTACCCCTAGCTAAGCTCTTCTGTTACAGTTACAATACTGACATCTACCCAGCAGGAATGCTGGAATGCACAGGAATGTCGCGTACATGAAAAACAGGATAAATCCAACCCTGACAATCACAGTCCTATCAACCTATTTTTATTCATCACATAAAATAATGTAAGTTTCATCAATAATACTATAAAGCAACACCTACTTAGTAATAACATGCTGACTGATGTTCAGTCTGGGTTCCACCAGAGCTACACAGCCTTTGACTTCATCAGTTAAAGCATTGACAAAAATGTTGAATTTCAGAGGTAAAGTGAAAGCGACTGCCCCTGCAATTACATGGGAACACCTAATGGGTTCTTTTAGGTCTGACCAAAATGATCACAGATAAGATAACATTGCAGTTGTTATCAAGATGCATCAGTAGTCTTGGCAGTTGAATAGACGATTTTCAAGAATCTTGGTTTTGTCAGCTGATCAAAGTTCCTTTGGCCTATTCTTTATTTTACTTGTATGTAGCACTCAGAATGTAGACTGCAAATCAGGCTAAATAGGGAATAGGTCTTCGACTTCGACTATCACAGCACACTAATGCTTGAACCCAGGCTGGTACACATGTAAATGTTCAGTCCTACTGGTCCACTCCAATAGAGGGATTTTTTACCCTGTCCTTGTGTATTTGTGAGGAGTAAAACAGACATGCCTGCCAAGAGAGGAATGAAAGCCATCCCCCTTGTCCTCTATTCTTGTTGAGGCTATCCCTGTTTGAAGCTTCCTTGACAATTTACATGTGCTGCATTCTCTGAGCTTCAACCAAGATCTTTCCAATAGTCAGTGAATTTAAATCCACATTTCATTTGTAGCACACATTTTGGAATTAAAAGTAAAAAATAAATACTTTGCAGTTGTGCTCCACCAACAAACTGGATTAGTCAGATCACTCACAATTCTGTGCTGATTTTTGACAAACTGATTTGTGTCTCAGTATTCAGATTTTTTTTAGAATTTATTGTTGTGTACTTTTACAATAAAAATACAATATAAGTGTTATAAGTCTTCCTACCATGGCATTTGTATTAATGAGAGAAGTCATAAGTAAATTCATAACTAACAATAAAAGTAAATTTAAGACAAAAGTTTATCAAAATCCATTTTAAAGACTCCTGGTCTCAGAGGAAGCCAATCAAGAGATGATACACACAGCCGGAATGAGACTATGAATCCATGATGAGAACACCACGCCAGGATGAAAACAAAATGCAGGGACACTGGAAAAATGAGCCAAAAGCCTCTGAAGAAAACCGCCCAAGACCACCACTTAAAACGCCAGGCAGTCGGATCACCAGGCTGGAAGCATCTGCCGAAGGAAATGCCACTGGGACAAGACCACCATTCCTGGAAGAAAATGGTACATTGGGCCATTGGGAACACCAGGCTGGAAGGGTTTGCCGAAATTAAGCAGGACTGCCAACGAGACCTCAACACTGGGACAAACTACAACATTGGGAAACTGCTCCACAGAGCTGAGACGTCCACACTGGGAAAGACCACTATTCCAGACTGCTGGAAGCCACCCATCACTGGAACAGGAGAAGTTCTCAGCTGAAGCTGTTAAATGAAGGTATACAATTGGTAACATTAGAACAGAGAAAGAAAAGGAGAAATAATAAAAGCAAGAGACATATAAGACAATCAGAGGGTTAGATAGGTGGACAGAGAGCCTTTTTCCAAGAATGGTGACGGCGAGCACGAGGGGGCATAGCTTTAAATTGAGGGGTGATAGATATAGGACAGATGTCAGAGATATTTTCTTTACTCAGAGAGTAGTAAGAGTATGGAATGCTTTGCCTGCAACGGTAGTAGATTCACCAACATTAAGTACATTTAAGTCATCATTGGATAAGCATATGAACGTATAGTATAGTTAGATGGGCTTCAGATTGGCATGACAGGTCAATGCAATATCAAGGGCTGAAGGGCCTGTACTGCGCTGTAATATTCTATGTTCTATGAGTAGATGAGCTACGGGCTCCTGGGTTGAGAAGCCCACATGTTACTCCACCACCGCCATCTTACCTCAGGCTTGTTCCTGAAGACTCAGGTTCATAAAGATTGATTAATAAACAGCAAACATAGAGTAAAAGACAAATGCTTGAGGTCAGCTTTATACAGCTTGTGTCATAAAAAGGATTGGACTGTGCACAATTTATTCAGTTTACTGGTGGTAGGATAATAAGACATAAGGAAAGTGTGAAGAGGTTACACAGGGATATCATGGACAGGATAATCGAGTAGACAAGGAAAGTTTCAGCAAGAGAGAATCTAACCATCTCATCTTGGCATTCAATGACATGACCATTGCTGAAACCCTACTGTCAATATTGTGGGAGTTACCATTAATTAAAAACTTAATTGAGTCAGCTGCATAAAATTGCAACTGCTAAGAGTCAAACATTAGGAATTTTGCAGCAAATAACTCACCTACCAATTCCTTAAATCCTATTTACCATTACAATTCATAGGTTTGGAGTGTGATGGGATGGATCATTGTGCATTTCTCACAGTTATACATGGTGTGAACAACTCCAATTAGCCATTGGAGCTCTCTGGAAACAGCCAGCTTCATTTGTTGCTCAGAACAATTTTCACTTCCTTAACACCAAAATAAAGCAAAAAGCTGAGGATGCTAGAGATCTGAAACAAAAAAACCCAGAAATTCCTAGAGAAACTCAGCAGGTCTGGCACACCTGTGGAAAGTGAAACAAAGTTAACATTTTCAGAACATGGGTGGTCACCATCCTCTCCATGAAGGATGCTATGTGCTTATGTGCCAAATGACTGACAAAAATAAAGGTGTGAATGGTCTCCTTCACTGAATGCTCACGGTTCTGCATTGTCTCTGGCACATCATAGAACATAGAATGGTACAGCATGTGAACAAGCCCTTTGTGCTAACTATGGTGCCATTCAAAACTAATCCCATTTGCCCACACATGGTCCGTATCCCTCTATTCCCTGCCTGCTCATGTGTCTGTCTAAATACCTCTTAAACATTGCTATGGTATCTGCTTCTAACACCTGAACTGGCAGCACGTTCCAAGCACCTACTACTCTCAATTTTTTGGGAAAATCTTAGTATCCCTACAGTGTGGAAACAGACCCCTTGGCCCAAAAGGTCCACTACGACTCTCCAAAGAGTATCCCACCCAAACTCATTCTCCATTACGAATGCTACGAATTATGATCTGTTTGAGGTTTGGCGGTTAGTTAAAGGCATGTAGTGGAGGTATGGGGAAGGTCTTGGTGAGGTGCTCATCCTCATTGATAATATGTTGCAGGTCACGAAGAACAGGGCATAATTTTTCAGCTCCTGGGAAATACTGAACAACGAAGGGTACCCTGTTAGTTGCAGCACGTGTCTGTCTCCTGATGAGGTCATTACTGTTTCCCTAGCTAACCTCTTGCTCCGAATATATGTATATAATGTCATGGGTTCTTACTTGCTAAGGACTTTCCATGGGCCCTTCTAGCCCTCCTAATTTCTTGTTTAAATTCTTTTCTGCTTTCTTTATACTCCTCAAGGGCCTTGTTTTATTTCAGTTTTCTAAACCTAACATATGTTTCCTTTTTTTGACTAACCTTTCAGTATTGTGACACAGTGGTGAACCCTTCTCTTAATTAAACCAAACACTCAGAAAAAGTTCACCTCGCCTTGTGGTATGTTAAAATATGAGTGACAGAGAACTCCCAAATTCCACAATTTAAAGAAAAAAATATCAATTTATTCTTTAAGTCTAAAAGTTAACATTAAACAACTATTGACAACTCTAAGCCTCCTTTTCTCTTAACTGTTTATTATATACCTCCAACTCTATAAGAATATATTGTTCGAATCAAAGCAGTTATTAAAATTGCATCAACTTAATTTCAAAACCATATGGCGGCTGTCGTCTACAGTGTCTGTCTTCTACTGACTGAAGATCTCCCCGGGACATTTTCTATCTTTTTACTGTGATGATGTTTCATATGAAAAGGTACCTTTGATAGAGAGTGGTTCAATCTTTTGGGCCTCTCTCTCTCTTGATAGCAGTTATTCTGACTTTCAAAATATCTGCTTTTTTTATACCTCCAACAGCAGATCATTTCATTGATTCGATGTTAGCAAAGCAATAAGTTCAAACTTAATTGGCTTTTAGTATCCTGGGGCATAATTTAAAATTCAAATTGTTGTCAAAACAGCAACCAACTTAGGTATCCATTTCACAGCCAAATGTTACATATTTTCAACTAACCAGTACACTCAGACTGCTCACTCGTCATCACAGGTGTTTGTCAGCTCTCAGTTCATAGAACGTAGAACATAGAACATTACAGCCCAGTACAAGCCCTGCGGTCCTCGATATTGCTCTGACCTGTGGAACCAATCTGAAGCCTATCTTCCTACACTATTCCATTTTCATCCATATATTTATCCAATGACCATTTACGTGCCCTTAAAGTTGGCAAGTCTACTAATGCTGCAGGCAGCTGGAAATGTGTTGCTGGAAAAGCGCAGCAGGTCAGGCAGCATCCAGGGAACAGGAGAATCGACGTTTCGGGCATAAGCCCTTCTTCAGGAAAACCATCTGGGTTGTGCGTTTTTGGAACTGGTCCTCCTGGGAGCAGATGCGACGGAGTCGAAGGAATTGGGAGAATTTGTGTGTTTTTGGAACTGGTCCTCCTGGGAGCAGATGCGGCGGAGTCGAAGGAATTGGGAGAATGTTGCAGGCAGTGCACCCTACGCCCCACTACTCTCTGAGTAAAGAAGCTACCTCTGACATTTGTCCTATATCTATCACCCCTCAATTTAAAGCTATGTCCCCTCATCCTAGCCATCACCTTCCGAGGAGAAAGGCTCTCCCTGTCAATCCTATCTAACCTTCTGATTATCTTATATGTCGCAACTAAGTCACCTCTCAGCCTTTTCGCGAATGAAAACAGACTCATGTCCCTCAACCTTTCCTCATAAGACATACCAGGCAACATCCTAGTAAATCTTCTCTGCACCTTTTCCAAAGCTTCCACATCCTTCCTATAATGTGGTGACCAGAACTGTATGAAATACTCAAGTGAGGCTGCACCAGTGTTTTGTACAGCTGCAACATGATCTCATGACTCCAAAACTCAATCCCTCGACCAATAAAGGCTAACACACCATATGCCTTCTTAACAACCCTATCAACCTGGTGCCAACTTTCAAGGATCTTTGTACATGGACACCAAGATCTCTCTGCTCATCTACATTATCAAGAATCTTTTCATTAGTCCAGTACTCTCTTCCTGTTGCTCCTTCCAAAGTGAATCACCTCACACTTTGCTGCATTAAATTCCATATGTCACCTCTCAGCCCAGCTCTGCAGCTTATCTATGCTTATCTAACCTGCAACATCCTTCCACATTATACACAACTCCACCTTACTAACCCATCTTTCTGCACCCTCATCTGAGTCATTTATAAAAATGACAAGCAGCAATTGCTCCAAAACAGTACACCACTAGTGACTGAACTCCAGGATGAACATTTTCCAGCAACCACCACCCTCTATCTTCTTTCAGCTAGTGAATTTCTGATCCAAACCACTAAATTACCCTCAATCCCATGCCTCCATATTTTGAGCAATAATCAACCATGGGGATCCTTATCAAATGCACAGCAAGTCAGGCAGCATCCAAGGAGCAGGAGAATCGACGTTTCGGGCACGAGCCCTTCTTCAGGCATTCCTGAAGAAGGGCTCATGCCTGCCCAAAACATCGATTCTCCAGCTCCTTGGATGCTGCCTGACCTGCTGCGCATTTCTAGCAACACATTTTCAGCTCTGATCTCCAGCATCTGCAGTCCTCACTTTCTCCCATCCTTATCAAATGCCTTACTGAAATCCATATACACCACATCAACTGCTTTACCCTCATTCATCTGCTTGGTCACTATCTCAAAGAACTCAATAAGGTTTGTGAGGCATGACCTACCCTTAACAAAACCATGTTGACTATCCCAATCGATGTATTCCTCTCTAGATAATGATAAATCCTACCTCTTATAACCTTTTCTAACATTTGACCCATAGTGGAAATAAGGCTCACTGATCTATAATTACCAGCATTGTCCCTACTCCCCTTCTTGAACAATGGGACAGCATTTACTATCCTCCAGTTTTCTGGAACTATTCCTGTAGACAATGATGGTATAAAGATCAAAACCAAAGGTTCTGCAATCTCCTTCCTAGCTTCTCAGAGAATCCTAGGATAAATCCCATTCGGCCCAGGCGACATATCTATTTTCACATTTTCCAGAATTGCTAACACCACATCTTTGTGAACCTCAACCCTATCTAGTCTAATGACCTATATCTCAGTATTCTCCTCGATAACATTATCTTTTTCCAGTGTGAATACTGTTATGGAGATATGGGTGTACTATAACTTTAAGAGAGTTAAAAGCTAGCAGTGACAACACCAAGTGTTCTTAATAAGATACAATGTAATATGTGGTCCAGCTAATGGGGTAGCTCGGGTAGCTGGTTTCCTGGACACAAAAACAAATACAAATGAGGCCAGTCAGTTTAAATTATACCCCAAAAAGAAAACCAAACTCCAATCAACTTTGAATTTAGTATATTGACAATCTTAAAAGCCAATGACACAATCTGATGCTTGAGGGGTATAAGATTGGGGAAGATTGAGCAGTTGGGATCAGAACTGCCAAGCCAGCATGTAGAGACTTCTCAAAAAATAGCTCTCTTAAAGGTACCTTTATTGATTAGTAACCTGTGAAGCAGAATCCCCAAGAAGATGAAAGAAGACAGGAATACAGAGAAGAACCAAAAGCTGTCTGGTTTTGAGATAAGTAGTTTGTTTTGTAAATCTTAATTGAGAGTTTTGTTGGGCTAGTATTATAGAAAGGACAGTAAAAGATAGATTAGAGGAAGGAGTTGTAAACAGTCGTTCGTTAATTATTCTCTGTTATACTTTAAGAAATAAAGTTGTTAAGTTTTCCTTTAAATAGTTCTTGCCTGTCAAATTTTCACAGATTACTGCATGGGATAAATCTTTTCTGTATCGTTGGTTTTAAATTAGCAGAGGGGGTTAACCCATGTTGTAATAATTTGGGGGCTCATCATCAGGATTTGAGCTGGTTTAGACATATTTGAATAGAATTGGGGGTAAAAACAATCCCAGCAGATTTAAAGACTTGTAGGTTAATGTCCTAGATCTTTAAACAAAACATAGGTGAGACAATTTTTTAATTTTGGTGTCTTGTGGTTGATGAAATTAAAAGTGAGAGAAATGGCTCTTAAAATTGTTAAAGACATTCTGGGATTTGAAAATGATTCTCAAACTTGCCAAGAAAGTTTAGAAAGAAAAAAAAAGGCCATGCATTTAGAATTAGCAAATAAGTTGATTTGGGTTGAAACAAGGACAAAAGTAACGATGAAATTGTCAGGGAATTACTCAAACACTTAGGTATGTCAGAGAAACAGACAAGTGTAGTAGAGGTTGAAAAATTTAAATTACAGTAGAGGATAATGGAGATAGAAGATAACAAAGCGAGAGAGGAAAGAGAGAGAGAGAAAGGGAAAGAGAGAGAAGAAAGAGAGAAAGAGAGAGAGAGAGGAAAAAGAAAGGGAAACTTCTTCACTGAGCAATAAGTGAGAGAATTTGAACTTGAGAAGTTGTGTCAGCAAAGTCAAGTGAACAGGATAGAGATTAAAAGAAAAGGTAGTGATACATATAAATATGTCAAAACTCTGCCACATTTTGATGAGAAGGATGTTGAAGCCTTTTTTATTTCATTTGAAAAATTGGCTCGGCAGATGGAGTGGTCTGAGGATTTATGGATAGTGCTAGTTCAGACTAAACTGGTAGGCAAAGCTAGTGAGGTATTTGCACTGGCAGATGAGGTATCAGAGATTATGAAAATGTTCAACAGGCTATTTTAAGTGCTTATGAATTGGTACCAGAAGCATATAGACAGCAGTTCAGAAACACAAAGAAGGAACCAGGTCAGACTTATGTTGAGTTCAAAAGAATTAAACATAGCCATTTTGATCGATGGGTACGAGCTTTGAAAATAGATAAGACCTTTAAGGCTCTAAGAGACATTCTGCTGGAGGAGTTTAAAAACTCACTTCCAGAGATGATAAGAATTCACGTGGAGGAACAAAAAGTTCAGGAAGTGAGAAGGGCAGCAGAATTTGCGGATGAGTACATGTTGGTGCATAAGACAAGCTTCTGGTCAGAATTTCATCCTGTGAGGGATAGAAGTTGGGAGGATGAAACCAAGAGTAGAGAGCACTGGTAAGAATGTAGTGCAGGATAAAAAAAGAAGCCCAAGATGGTGGAAAGGAGATAAAAGGCCTCAGGTGTTTCCACTGTGGTAAAGTGGGACACATGAAGTCACAGTGCTAGTTGTTAAAGAAAGGCATTGTGGGAAAATATGTGGTAAAAGAAGCTAAGCCAGTGGCATTAGTGAAGGTAGTGAAGGTTGTAAAGGACACCCCAAGAAGAGCCAAGGAGTTGCAGGAGAATGCATAGCCTAGGCAGGGGCTGAGCTCTACAAAGAATTTGTTTTTGTGGGTAAAGTTTACTCAAAGAATAGGGTGAGAAGGACACAAAGTTATAATTTTGCGAGATACAGGATCTAACCAGTCACTGATAGTAAGAGATGAGCAAACATGCACTCTTTCTGATCTGTTACCAGAGAGAGTGGTTATTTGTGGGATAGATGGACAGAAAGTTAGCATTCCCCTGTGTAAGATGAGGTTGGAATGCCAAGTCAAGACTGGGGAAGTTACAGTGGGATTGATTGACAGAGTGTCAGTTTCAGGAATTCAGTTTGTTCTTGAAAATGATTTGGCAAGGTCCTTGTTGTGGAGAAGCCCAAGGAAGACCAAGAAACTGAGGAGTTAAAACAGAAATATCCTGATATTTTCCCAGACTGTGTGGTAATCAGATCCCACTATGGTAAGCCACAGCACGAAGAAAAAAAGTAAAGAGAAAGATGAAGGAATTGAGGTTCAGTTAGCAGATACCCTGTTTGACATAATGGTGCAGGAAAAGTCTGAACAGGCAGAGGGTCATACAGAAGTGTTTAGCCCTGAAAGGCTAAGAGACTTGCCACAGCAACATAAGACAATAAAAGATATATACGTGGGTTTATACTCTGAAAAGGAGCAGAGAATATTCCGAAGGGTTATTATCTGAAAGATAGGATCCACAGATGGAAATGGAGACCATGGCAGATTAATGCAGACGAGAAATGGGCCGAAGTGCACCAGATTGTGTTGCCAGTAGGATACAGACAAGATGTGTTACAGGTAGCACATAAACTACTGTAGGAGATCACCAAGGGGTACGAAAGACTCAGGTTAAGGTACAAAATATTCGGTCTTGAAATGAGAGGACCTTTGAAATTAATTAAAGAAAAATTGACAAGACCATTGTTAGAGATATCACACTTAGATTATGTATCGGAGGTGAGGGAGAGACTGAATTGAGTAGGTGAGTTAGCTAAACAACACCTAAAGAGGGCACAGTGTAGAACGAAGCAGGTGGCAAATAAAAGCTCTGAGATTCGGACATTTACCTGAGGGGATGATGTGTCAGTACTGTTACCAGTGATAGGAGATCTCTTCAAAGCCAGGTTTAGTGGTCCTTATCAAATTGAGAAAAAGTTGAGTCAGGTGAACTATTTAGTAAAGATGTCAGATAGAAAGAAAAGGTAATGGGTATGTCATAGAGTCATAGAGATGTACAGCATGGAAACAGACCCTTCAGTCCAACCTGTCCACATCAACCAGATTTCCTAACCCAATCTAGTCCCACCTGCCAGCACCCGGCCCATATCACTCCAAACCCTTCCTATTCATATACCCATCCAACTGCCTCTTAACTGTTGCAATTGTAACAGCCACCACCACTTCCTCTGGCAGCTCATTCCATACATGTACCACCCTCTGTGTGAAAAAGTTGACCCTTTGGTCTCTTTTATATCCTTCCCCTCTCACCCTAAACCTATGCCCTCTAGTTCTGGACTCCCCGACCCCAGGGAAAAGACTTTGTCTATTTACCCTATCCATGCCCCTCATAATTTTGTAAACCTCTATAAGGTCACCCCTCAGCCTCCGATGCTCCAAGGAAAACAGCCCCAGCCTGTTCAGCCAGAAGGAGACCAGAATTGCATGCAATATTCCAACAGTGGCCTAACCAATATCCTGTACAGCCACAACATGACCTCCCAACTCCTGTAATCAATTCTCTGACCAATACAGGAAAGCATACCAAATGCCTTCTTCACTATCCTATCGACCTGCGACTCCACTTTCAAGGAGCTATGAACCTGCACTCCAAGGTCTCTTTGTTCAGGAACACTCCCTAGGACCTTACTATTAAGTGTATAAGTCCTGCTAAGATTTGCTTTCCCAAAATGCAGCACCTCGCATTTATCTGAATTAGACTCCATCTGCCACTTCTCAGCCCATTGGCCCATCTGGTCCAGATCCTCTTGTAATCTGAGGTAACCCTCTTCGCTGTCCACTACACCTCCAATTTTGGTGTCATCTGCAAACTTACTAACTGTACCTCTTATGCTTACATCCAAATCATTTATGTAACTGACAAAAAGTAGAGGACCTAGCACCAATCCTTATGACACTCCACTGCTCACAGGCCTCCAGTCTGAAAAACAACCCTCCACCACCACCCTCTGTCTTCAACCTTTGAACCAGTTCTGTATCCAAATGGCTAGTTCTCCCTGTATTCCATGAGATCTAACCTTGCTAATCAGTCTCCCATGGGGAACCCTGTCGAATGCCTTACTGAAGTCCATATAGATCACAGCTTATGTGAACATGTTGAAACCGTATTATACGAGAGAGAAAGGTGTTAGTTACGGCCCCGCAGAGTGAGGAATCAAATCCTGATGATGTGGATTTTGATGTGCCAAAATAGATTAAAAAATAAAGAAGTCCTTGGGGAGTGGGATAGGTTGATAAGCTATCTGTCTCAGGAGTATAGAACGCAGTTGAAAGATTTGTTACTGTAGTATCAGGACATATGTAAGAATCAGTTGGGAAGGACTAATGCTATTGTACATGAAGTATGCATAGGGAATACTGCTCTGATAAAACAACATCCCTATCAGCTTAGAGCTTTCAAAGCCAGACAGGTCCAGATGGAGGTAGAGGCCATGCTCGACGAGGGCATCATCGAACCAAGCCAGAGCAAGTAGAGTTCGCCGATCGTCTTAGTTCCTACACTGGATGGGACTCAACGATTCTGCATGGTTTATCAGAAGGTTAACACCGTTACAAAATTGGACTCATACTCAATTCATAGATTGGAGGACTGTATCAAGAAAGTCAGGAAAGCCAGTTACATCACCAAGTTGGACTTAATGCGTGGTTACTGGCAAGTACCTTTATCAGAGATGGCAAAAGGAATTTCTGCATTTGTAACCACAGTTGGGCTATATCAGTTTAAAGTGACGCCCTTTGGAATGAAGAATGCGCCCACCACATTCCAAAGACTCATGAACAGAGTTGGGACTGGGTTAACAAACTGTGCAGTCTATTTGGATAATGTAGTGATCTTTAGTAAGTCCTGGAAAGATCACATGGTACAGTTGGCAGAGCTCTTTGAGCAACTATGAGAAGCAAAACTGGTGATAAACTTAAATAAAACTGTATTTGCAAAAGCAGTGGTGACGTTCTTGGGACATAATATCGGTCATGGCAAGTTGACCCCACGGAATGCAAAGACGAAAGCCATCGAGGTATTTCCATGACCAACCTTGTAGAAAGAGGTGCTTCAATTCTTAGGACTCAGTCAATTCTATCAGAATTGTTCCAAACTTCAGCTGTAGTGACACCATTAACTGATTTGCTGAAGAAGAACACAAAGTTTCGGTGGACAGAACCATGCAGGAGGCATTCAACCATTTGAAATCAATATTAACTACCGAACCAGTTTTAGCTACACCAAACTTTTCAAAATCTTTTAAAATCACCACCGATGCTAGTGACATAGGAGTTGGAGCTGTACTCCTACAGGAAGATGAGGATGGGATTGAAGTGCCAGTTGGTTACTTTTCGAAGAAAATCAACATCCATCAATGGAAATACTCCACAACCGAAAAGGAACTATTGAGTTTGGTACAGGCCTTACAACATTTTAATGTGTATGTCACAAACAATGTATCGGAGACGGCTGTGTACAGATCCACTTACATTTTTAGAATGCTTTAACGATAACAATATGAGACTATTTTGTTGGAGTCTTATGTTACAGATTTCTAATTTAAAAAGCATACATGTTGCAAGTCATAAGAATGTAATTGCTGATGCGTTATAGCGGATTTAACTGATAGAGTTTAGATGACATTTGTATTTATTTAATGTGGCATGGTAGCTCAGTGGTTAGCACTGCTGCTTCACAGTACCAGGGACACAGGTTTGATTCCAGTCTCAGGTGACTGTCTGTGTGGAGTTTGTACATTCTCCTCGTGTCTGCATGGGTTTGCTCTGGGTGTTCCGGTTTCCTCCCACAGTCCAAAGATGTGCAGGTCAGGCGAATTGGTCATGCTAAATTGCCCATAATGTTAGGTGCATTAGTCAAGGGTAAATATAGGGTAGGCCAAAAGGTTTGGGTGGGTTACTCTTTGGAGGGTCAGTGTGGTCTTGTTGGGCTGAATGGTCTGTTTCCATACTGTAGGGAATCTAATGCTATACATATAAAACAGGTATATGGGAAGAAGTTAAGGTGAATGTATCTTAGAGTTATCTGTATATTAGAGTAATGTGTTTTTAAAAAACGAAGCCATCTTTTCATTATGATGATTCATTTCTTTTAAGGGGGGAGGTGTTATGGAGATATTGGTGTACTGTAACTTTAAGGGAGTTAAAAGCTAGTAGTGACAGCACCAAGTATTCTCAATAAATACAATATAACATGTGGTCCAGCTACTGGGATAGCTAGGGTAGCTGTTTGCCTCAACACAAAAACAGATTCAAATTAGGCCAATCAGTTTAAATTATACCCCCCAAAAAAACTCCAATCAAGTTTGAATTTAGTATATTGACAATCGTAACAGCCATGACACAATCCGATGCTTTGGGAGTATAAGATTGGGGAAAATTGAACAGTTGGGAGGAGAATTACCAATCCAGCAGGTAGACACTGCCCGAAAAATAGCTCTCTTAATTAGACCTTTATCGATCTATAACCTGCAAAGCAGAAACCCAAGAAGAAGGAACACAGAGAAGAACCAAAAGCTGCCTGGTTTTGAGATAACAACTTTTGTTTTGGAAATCTTAAACGGGAGTTTTGTCGGACTAGTATTATAGAAGGGAAGGTAAAAGATAGGTTAGAGGAAGGAGTTTTAAATAGTTGTTAGTTAATTATTCTCTGTTATACTTTAAGAAATAAAGATGTTAATTTTTACTTTAAACAGTTCTTGGCCTCTCAAAATTTCACAGATTACGGCATGGGATAAATCTTTTCTGTGTTGCTGCTTTTAAATTAGCAGGGGGATTTACCCCGTGTCATAACAATACTGATGAAAAATATTCATTTAGCGCTTCCCCTATCTCCTTGGACTCCATGCTCATCTTCCCACTACTACCCTTGTTGGCTCAAATCTTTCTCAAGTCATTCTTCTACTCCTCTTATACCTATAGAAAGCTTTAGGGTTTTCCTTGATCCTATCTGCCAATGACTTCTCATGTCCCCTCCTGGATCTTCTTAGCTCTCTCTTTTGGTCTTTCTTGGATATCCTGTAACTCTCAAGCGCCCTAATCTTTTTCTTCCTCTTGACAAGAGATTCAACTTCTTTAGTAAACCGCAGCTCCCTCACTCGACCACTTCCTCCCTGCCTGATAGATACATACTTGACAAGGACACACAGTAGCTGTTCTTTGCATAAGCTCCACATTTCAATTATGCCCCTTCCCAGCAGTTTGCTTCCCCATCCTATACATTATAAATCTTGCCTAATCACATCATAATTGCCTCTCCCCCAGCAATGTCTCTTGCCCTGTGATCTATATCTATCCCTTTCCATCGATAAAATAAACATAACCGAGTTGTGGTCACTATCACCAAAGTGCTCACCTACCTCCAAATCATTACCCAGTACCAAATCCAATGTAGCCTCGCCCCTTGTTGGCTTGCCTACATACTTTGTCAGGAAACCATCCTGCACACATTGGACAAAAGCTGACCCATCTAAAACACTCGGACAGTAGTATTTCAAGGCAATATTTGGAAAGTTAAAGCCCCCATAACAACCAACCTGTTACTCTCGCTCCTATCCTGAATTATTTTTCCGATCCTTTCCTTTAGATTTCTGGAACTATTCAGAGGTCTATAGAAAACTCCCAACAGGGTGACCTCTCCTTTCCTGTTTCTAATGTCAGCCCAATCTACCTTAGCAGACAAGTCCTAATATATCCTTTCCGCTACCGTAATGTTTTCGTTGACTAACAATGTCATACTTCCCTCTTTTCTTACCATCTTCTCTGTTCTTACTGAGACATCTAAATCCCAGAACCTGCAATAACCATTCCCATCCCTACTCTATCCATGCCTCTGAAATGGCCACATCAAAGTCCCAGGTAACATCCCACGCTGAAGTTCACCCACCTTATTCCGGATGCTCCTGGCGTTGCAGTAGAGACACTTCAAACCACCTTCCTGCCTGCCGGTGAACATTTGCAACCATGAAACCTCATTTCTGACCTCACTGCTCTGAACTTCCTGGACACTGGAACTACAATTTGCGTTCCCATTCACCTGCTGAATTAGTTTAAACCTTCCTGAAGAGCATTAGCAATTATCCCCCCCAAGATATTGGTACCTCTCTGTTTCAGGTATAGACCAACCTGTTTGTAGAGGTCCCACATACCCCAGAATGAGCCCCAATTATCCAGATATCTGAAATCCTCTCTCCTGCACCATCCCTTGTAGCCTTTCTAGCATGTGGCATGGGCAACAAACCAGAGATAACAACTCTGTTGGTTCTAGTACTAAGCTTCCATTCTACCTTCCTAAATTTCTGCCTTACATCCCATCCCACTTCCTACCTATGTCATTGATGCCTATGTAGGCCACGACTTGGGTCTGCATCCCCTTGCCCTCAAGGATCCAGAAAACATGATCCGAGACATCAAGAACCCTGACACCTGGAAGGCAACACACCAACCGTGAGTCTCTCTCATTCCCACAGAACATCCTATCTGTCCCCCTAACTATGGTGTCCCCAATGACTAATGCTCTGCTCCTCTCCCTCCTTCCCTTCTGAGCAAAGGGACAGACTCTGTGCCAGAAACCTGTACCCCATGGCTTACCCCTGAGAAGTCAGCCACCCCCACCAACAGTATCCAAAACCGTAAATTTGATTTTATGGGGAATGGCCAGAAGGGTTCCCTGCACTGCCTGTTGGTTCCCTTTCCGTCCCCTGACTGTAATCCATCTGCCTTTATCTCGCACCTGATGTGTGACTACCTCCTTGTAACTCCTCTCAATAAACCCTTCCGCCTCCTGAATGATCTGAAGTTCATCCAGCTCCAGCTCCCTAATGCAGTTTTTGAGGAGGATGTCAGCAGGGACGCTAGTGGTGATTCTTACCTCCCACATTCTGCAGGAAGGACATTCAACTGCCCTAACTGCCATTCCCACTATTCTAAATTCCCAAAAGTACTGGAGAAAACTAAAGAATAAAAAAAAGTTACCTTACCAATCCGGCGCACAGAACTCTTTTTTGGGTTAGAGGAAGAAGATGAATGGGAGACACTACCTAAGTAGTGTTTCAGATAATGCAACCACCAAATATCTGCTGTTTCCGCTCCTGCTCATTGTGCGCTCTGCCTATTCATGAGGCAAGTTTTAAAATCATGATTCACCTTCCCGTTAGACCCCTGGTCGATGCTCTTACTCTTCCAGCTGCTGAAATAAAAATAGAGGGCCCTGACCTCCAGATAAGTTTTTAAATCAGTGACTAACCTTCCTGTAAGCCCGCTGGTCGATGCGTCTGCTTTTCCTCTGAGTTCAGAACAGCATTCACTGTCTCTTAAAAATACAGTGCATGCCTTCAACCTCATAACAATGTCTCTATTCATTTAGAGTTCCCTAATCTTGCCATCCTTATTTTTTATCCTTTCAGGAAAATGCTGATCCTACACTCTGTTTAATTGGCCCCTTAAAGACTCCACATGTCAAGGTGGATTTATGCTCAAATCACCCCAATCTACTTTTTCCAGTTCCTGCCTAATAGTGTTGTAATTAGCTTTTTCTCCACAGTTTATCAATTTCGCCTGAGGAAAGGTCTTATTCTTATGTATAAGTATCTTAAAACTTATGGAATTATAGTCACTGTTCCCAAAATGCTCCATCACTGAAACTACAATCACCAGGCTCATTCCCCAATTCAAGGTCTACCGCGACCCTTTCTCTTGTTGAGCTATCTATATATTATTTTAAGAAACCCTTTGGATGCACCTAACAAGTTCTGCCCATCTAAGCCCTGAGGGTGTCCCAGTCAATATTGAGGAAGTTAAAGTCACTACCACAAGAATATCACTGTTATTCTTACTATTTTTCATGATCTGCTTAGATATCTGTTCCTCTATCTCTTGCTGGCTGTTGGGAGACCCATTGTATAACTCCACCATAGTGACTGCATCTTTCTTATTCTTAAATTCTACCCACATGACCTCACTTGATGAGCCTTTCAAAATGTTCTCTCTTAGTATGCCTGTGACATTCTCCTTAATAACTAATGCAACTCCTTTACCCTTCTTTGCATCCCTCTCTATTGCACTTGAAACACCTAATCCCTGGAACATTGAGCTGCCAATCCTGGCCTTTTCTCAATTAAGTTTCTGTATTAGCTACAGCATCATAGACCCATTCACTAATCCAGGCTCTAAGCTCATCTGCCTGACCTGTCAGCCTTTCCTCAATCACTCCAGATGCTGACTGACTGATCTGGTTCCTATCCACCTGCCACACCTCTACAGCCTCCTGAGTGACACTAGCAAAGCCTTCCTGTATTAATATTGGTGCCCCTCCAGTTTAGGTGAAAACTGTCCTTCTTAAGCAGTACCCACTTGCCCTGGAAAAGATTCCAATGATCCAGATATCTGAAGCCCTCCCTTCAACACCAGCTCTTTATCTACACATTTGACTGTATTACCTTCATATTTCTGGCTTTGCTCATACATGGCACATGGAGTAATCCTGAGATTACGAACCTAGAGGTTCAACTTTCTACCTAACTCCCTAAATCCCCTTTGCCGGACTTTATGTCTCTTTCTGCCTATGTCATTGATACCAATATGAGTCTCGACTTCTGATATCCTTAACTGTGGCACCAGGGAGGTTACACCATCCTGGATTCTTGTTACCAGTCACAGAAATACAGTGGCCTATCATTGCTGCTCATCTACACTTTGATTTTCTGTACAACAGACCTAAGTTGTTATCACTCATCTGGCTACTGCTGTTGCTTTTCCCTGAGAGACCGTTACCCCCACGATAGTATCCAAGAAGGTGTATCTGTTGAAAGGGGAATGGCCACATGGGACTCCTGCACTGTCTGCTCACACTTACTAGTCTTCCTGGTAGTCACCCAAGACTTTTCTGCCTGTATAGCTCCTAATTGTGGTGTGTTCAGCTCACTAAACATGCTATTCACAATGTTCTTAGCATCATGGATGCTCCATATCAGGTCCGTCTGCAGCTCCAGCCACTCCACACAGCAAATAAGGAGTTGCAATGTCACCATGTTACACTGGAACTATCCCTGATTTTCCACATTTTGCAGAAGGTGCATTCCATATAGTGATACTCCTCTAGCTTCCTTTGCATCTCCAGCAGTCTTATTGTGGTTAAGACTAGAGACTCAAAATCAATTTGAGTTCAGTTTGGGCCTGATCCCCAATAGTTCTCCCACTTGTTAGGGGCCTCAGCTGACACTGCATCCTTCAGGCGGTTCTGTAAAATGAACAGCAGCATGTACCCCAATAGAAGTTTGGTCTGGTTAAATAGCTATCTAGGGGGATCCAAGATGGCGGCGACCCAGTAAGACTGAGTCTATAGTGCTCCTCCCAAGACTTGGGCACAGTGGGTCACCTACCCCCTACCAAGCTCACCAAATCATTTATAAATCATTTATAATAGTTTAGTAACTCAATTAGTTGTGTAATATTACATTTAAGCAACTTTATCCTAAGTTAAAATGACTAAAGGGAAGGGAGCCCGCAGCTCTCAGCAAGCAGGAACCCCTCCCCCACACTCTCCAGCTGCAGCAGAGGCGTCCACAGCCGCCCCGGGGGACTTACCAACAGTAGCAAGCCTTGCAGAAATGCTTTCCAAGCTTGACTCGAAGATCGATGCCTTTATCGTCGAATCCAGGAATCGTTGGGAGTCGCTCTCGGCCGCGCTGCAGAAGCACGACCGTGAAATTGAAGAAATTCAACGCCGAGTCGGAGGGGCGGAGCTAAAGGCCGCGACCTCGGAGACAACCGCTCAATCGGCCGTGGATCAGGTCCGGACTCTCGAGCAGCGAGTCCGGACCTTGGAAAATCATATTGACGACCTCGATAATCGAGGTCGTCGAAAAAATATTCGTTTGCTGGGCCTTCCCGAACAGGAAGAGGAAGGCCAGCTTACAGCATTCCTGGAGCAGTGGCTGCCACAGCTTTTAAATCTGCAAGCTGGATCAGGCCAGGTAAGGGTGGAATGGGCCTACCGGGTAGCAATACGCGGGCCCGGCTCGAACCAGCGCCCACGCCCGGTCCTGTTCCGGCTGCAGAGCTACAGGGAGAGGCAGATACTCCTAGAAGCCTCTAGAAATCTCGGAAAAGACCCCCAAGCTATGATCTACAAAGGATCCAAGATCATGCTATTTCAGGACTTTTCCCCGGCTCTGGTTCGAAAGAGGAAGGCATTCGACGAGGCGAAGAAGCGTTTAAGGGACTTAAATGTACAGTACTCCTTACGCTACCCAGCGATGTTACGCTTTAACCATGAAGGATCTGTATATAACTTTGGATCACCAGAAAAGGCTAAGGAATTCTTGGACTCTCTTAGATAAACTGTAGGACATAATGGATGTTGGTCTGCCTTCCCCCCCCCCCCCCGTTTTGGTTTATATCCCCTCCCTTCTTTTTTTCTTACCTTATTGCTTAATATTATTATGGGGGGTGGGGAGAGGGATTTGATTTTCTCCCCCCCCCCCTTGGAGTTGTTTTCTGTTATTATTTTATGTATATATGAGGGGTGTATGTATATGTGTGTGTGTGTGTATGTATGTATATATATATATATGTATGTGTATGTATATATATGTATATATAAGCTGGGGGATTTGGTTAATGTTGGTGGGGGGAGGTGGTTACCTTATTCGATTTTACCTCTGTCTTTAGGAGCGGGGTTGTTTTTCCCTTCGTTATTTTGTATTATCATATTTAATTATTATTTGTTGAACTGGTAATTTTATAGTTATATGTTTATATATGGTATTAACATTACCAAATACACCCAGGTGTTGGTAGGGGTGGGGGTGGGGTGCTCACTGTTAACTCTAGCTTTGTATTATATTTGAATTTTCCTCATTTTATTGAGGAGTGCCTGGGTCAAGGGTGGGGCATTGGTTGGGAGAGGATATGAGGGATTTTTGGAGAGGAAGTGATGCCCCCTGGGAACAAGGGGGAAAGTCTCCACTTAGATACGTTTTATATTTTCTTTATTTAGAAATAGTTTTTTACTGTATTGTTGTGGGTGTATTAAAGAGGGTTTATTTTTGTAAATTTTACATGTTCCATGCTCGGGATGTTCTGGATAGGGTTCCCCCTCCTGAGGGGTCTCGGATTGGCCCAGAGGATTATGGTTGATCAATCGGTTAAGTGGTGCACCTGGAATGTCAAGGGGAGTAATTCGCCACTTAAAAGGAAGAAAATATTATCAAATCTTAAGAAGGAAAGAGTTGATATAGCTCTCCTACAGGAGACACACCTGTCAGATAAAGAACACTTGAAATTACGACAGGGCGGATTTGATCAGGCCTTTTTTTCTTCTTTTAGCTCAAAAAGCAGGGGAGTTGTTATTCTTGTTCGGAAGAATTTCCCTTTCAAAATCCTAAAGCAGATAAAAGACGAATCTGGACGATATATCTTGATTAAAGCTCTCATAAATGGAGAGGAATATGGGATTTTAAATTTGTACTGCCCCCCTGCACACCCCTTTAAATTTATAACGGAAGCCTTTTCAAAATTGATGGCTTTTGATGCCCGTCATATAATTATAGGGGGAGACTTTAATTGTATTATGGATCCGGAAATAGACAGGATTCCCAAGAGTACTGCAGGAGTATCTCCCAGATCTAGACAATTGATGGATCTGAACAAAGAATTAGGATTAGTGGATGTATGGAGATGTCTTCATCCACAGGGTAGAGATTTTCCTTTCTACTCTAATCCACATAAATGTCATACCAGAATTGATATGTTTTTTGTCCCCTCAATTTTTTTAAATTCCATATCATCCTGTAAAATAGGTAATATAGCAATTTCTGACCACGCTGCTGTATATATGGAAACTAAGGCGAGGAACAGTGGGACATCCCCTTGGCATTGGCGTATGGACCCCTTCTTAATGAAAGATAGTAAATTTGTAAAGTACTTCTCTCAAGAATTTAAAACTTTTTTAGAAATTAATTCAGGTACAGCTAGCAACCCGTCAATGATGTGGGAGACCATCAAAGCTTACACGCGAGGTTTGATCATCTCCTACTCAGCGACCCAGAAGAAATTAAAGGGAGAACAACAGCGTCTGCTTGAAGCCCGCTTAAAAGCGGCTGAAACAGCATACACTGATAGACCCTCTATTATTAAATTGCAAAGGATTACAGCTCTTAGGACAGCTCTAAATACTACACTTACTAAAACGGCTAAGAGGGAAATATTATTTGCAAAGCAAAGGTTATATGAATATGGCGACAAACCGGGTAGATACTTAGCATTTCTTGCAAAGAAAAAAAAGGCCCCTCAGACTATTATGTCTATCAAGGAAAGTACGGGTATTTTGACTCATGATCATAAAAAGATTAATGCGACCTTTAGAAAATTCTATTCTGAGTTATATAAATCACGGGATTGTGAAGATAGGACGAAGAGGATGCAGTCATTTTTTAAAAATTTGACTTTTCCAGACCTAACTCCGGAACAAGTATCGGTCCTAAATGCTCCTCTTACACCCCAAGAAATAGTTGATGCAATTAGGCACCTTCAAAATGGTAAGACGCCGGGCCCAGATGGCTTTCAAGCTGAATTCTATAAAGAATTTACAGAAATACTGGTTGGTCCACTTATGGACATGTATAACTATGCATATAGTCAGGGCTGTCTCCCGCCTTCGCTGAAAGAGGCAAATATCTCTCTTATCCTTAAAAAAGGAAAGAACCCAGAAGATTGTACATCATACAGACCAATATCCTTGCTAAATGTAGATTTTAAAATCCTCTCTAAAACGTTAGCACTGAGATTAGAAAGGATACTGCCACATATTATAAAGGAGGATCAGACGGGGTTTATTAAGGGCCGTAGATCATCCAATAATGTTAGAAGGGCTCTGAATATGATTCAAGCTTGTCATCAGGGAAAGATACCAGGAGTAGTGGTTTCATTAGATGCGGAAAAGGCATTTGATAGGGTCGAATGGTCATATTTGTTTTATACATTGGAGAGGTTTGGTGTTGGACAGGTGTTTACCAAATGGATCTCAACATTGTATAGTGATCCCAAAGCAGTTGTGGTTACCAATGGATTAGGCTCGGATAGCTTCAGTGTGGGTAGGGGCTGCCGTCAGGGATGTCCCCTCTCGCCATTGTTATTCACGCTAATAATTGAACCACTAGCAGAAGCTATACGAGCTGATCCTAATATAGTGGCCCCAAGGATTGGTACAGGTAAACATAAAATTACCCTTTATGCAGATGATGTTCTTCTATTCCTCAGTAACCCTTTGATGTCCATACCTCGCTTAATCCAAGTTATTAATACATTTAGTGCATTCTCAGGCTATAAAATTAATTTTTCAAAATCGGAGGCTATGCCAATGGGTGGCCTTGCTGTGATACCCCGCTTAGCGGACGGTTCCCTTTTTCCCTTTCGCTGGTCCCTGGAGGGTTTCTTATATTTAGGCATTTTTATTACTCCAGTATTTGGTCAGTTGTATAAGGCTAATTTTGTGTATTTATTGGAAAGGATAAGGCAGGACCTCCAGCGATGGGGAGACCTGCCAATTTCCTGGTTGGGTAGAATAGCATTAATCAAAATGAATATCCTGCCCCGTCTCCTATATCCTATGAGAATGCTTCCGGTGATGCTGCCGAGGACAGCTTTATGTAAATTATACGGCTTGCTGAGTTCCTTTATCTGGAACCATAGGCGGCCCCTCATTAAGCTGAAGAAGCTACAGCTTCCACAGGCAAGGGGTGGATTGGACTTCCCAGATTTTAGGAAATATCAATTAAATTCCCTATTAAGTTATATAGCTGATTGGGTCTTGTCTGATCCACAATCAATCTGGTTGGACATCGAGGCTTCTCAAGTAAAATACCCACTTATTAACCTTTTATTCTCAGACAAGAGGAAAATCATTACAGATCACTGTAAAAACCCTATAATACTGAATACAATCAAGGCTTGGAATATAATGCGGCAAAATGAGGGTAATTCACATAAAACATCCCCCTATGCACCGATAGTGGGAGCATGGGGATTCCTACCGGGGTTAACAGATGCCACTTTTAAACTCTGGAGATCCAGGGGTATCTCATGTCTCGGGGATTTATTTAAAGATGGGGTCCTGATGTCTTTCGGACAGCTGCGTCAGAAATTCGGATTACCCAATGGAGACCTCTTTCGATACTTCCAAATTCGAGATTTTATACAGAAGAAGACTACGTTATTAGATAGTCTTTATAAATCCGATAGAGAATGTAGTGTCCTACGACCAGTGGGGGTATCTTCCGTCAGTAATATTTATCATTTGCTACATGATGAAGTATCGGGAGATATGGATAATCTGCTTAAAACATGGGATCAGGATCTGGGACTAGAAATCTCCACAGAAACGTGGAATGATATCTGGGAAAATGCTAGAAGAATTACTATTTGTAACAGAACCCAGGCTATCCAGCTGAAGATACTTCATAGGGCCCATATAGCACCGGTTCGATTGGCAAAATTTAAGGCAGGAGCATCTCCAATGTGTCCTAAATGCAAAATAGAGGTGGGCACTCTTGTACATTGCTTATGGACCTGTCATAAGATCCGTAGATATTGGACTAAAGTAGCAAGTACCCTGACAAAAATTTTAGGATCGGAAATAAAAGTGGACCCCGTATCTCTCCTCTTGGGCTTTTCGAACTTTCCCTCCCTGGACACGTACGGGAAGAGACTATTTTCTATTCTTTCTTTCTGTGCAAGGAAAAATATTTTGATGAACTGGGTGGCGGAGGGCCCCCCTGGACTTTCAAATTGGCACAGACTAATTATGGAATGTATTCCCCTTGACTTCCTTACAAATATGGTGCACTGAAAGACCGAATTATTTTATAAAATATGGCAGCCTTTTTTGAATTACATAAATACAGATATTTCGGCTATCCGAACAAGGACTTTTATTTAATTGAGATTACAAACCTGGCTGGTCCGCGGCCCCTCGGGGGAGGAATCCCGCACGAATACGGGTTTTATCATATCTGATGTTAACACATCCCGAGCATGTAAGAGACTTAAATATACACCCTGGTTAGTTGTAGGTTAGATTAGTAGATAGTTGAGTTTTGTTTGTTTGTTTTTTTTTCTTTTCGTTTTTTTTTTGTTGTTTTGTTTTTTTTTGTCAAATTTTGGCTATTGTATATTTGAGTTAATTGTATATCAATGTTTATATCTGAGAGTTTTGTTTATTTTTGTAAACTTGTAAAAATGTTAAATTTCTAATAAAAATATCTATAAAAAAAAAGCTATCTAGTTCAGATGGCGATCAATACAAGAGATGCCATATCAGTGATTACAGAATCAGTTTTTATTAAAATTCACTCTGGATTCCAACCATTAAATTTGTACAAGACTTCAGCTGGGCTGAGAAGTTATACTGGGAAACCTTTGCAGATTAAGGATATAAACTCTGTTCCGATCTCTTATGAAAGGCAGTTGGTTCGGTTACCAATGACTGTTGTAGAAGGCACGGTCTGAAGACTAGTGTGGCAAAATTGGTTGTGAGAGATTCACCTCTGTTGGCTCAACACTTTTCAATTAGATAATAGCTACCTGAGTGAAGTCCTAAATAAATATACAGGTGTTTTCCCAGTAAAGTCTAGAGATTATCAGAGGGTCCAAAGCAACTTTGCATTTTGACCAAGAAGCAATTTTGCGATTCTGCAAGGTCCTTGCAGTGTCATTTGCCTCATGGGCACAAGTAAAAGTGAATTCAGGAGACTAGAAAGTGAATAAATCATCAAACCAGTCCAATTCACAGAATCAAAAGCAGAGGTTGCTGAAAAAGCTCAACAGGTCTGTCAGCATCTATGAAGAGAAATTAGAGTTAACATTTCAGGTTCGGTGACCCTTCCTCACAACTGATGGTAGCCCAGAAAATGTCAGTTTATATGGAGAAGATAGGTGGGGGGAGAGAGTAAGAGTAAACAATGGGTAGGGATAGAGCCCAGAGAGAGAGAAAAACAGTTGAAAAGACAAAGTATTTGAAAATGAATAGCTGTTAATAGAGACTGTTGGTGACTAACAGTAGATAGTGTGTAATGGCAGACAAAGTGATAAGATTCCTGGTCTGTGGTTGGGGGCTAGGACATGGGAGATTTCAGGCCCTAAAATTATCGTACTCGATACTGAGTCCGGAGAACTGCAGGGTCCCCAAGCAGAAAATGAGGTGTTGTTCTTCCAGCTTGTGCTGAGCTTCAATAGAGATGTTGGCCAGGGAACAGAATGGTATGTTAAGGTGGCAAGCAACTGGAAGCTTAGGGTCTTTTTGTGGGCAGAACATAGATGTTCTGCAAAGCAGTCAGCCAGTCTACACTATGTTTCCCCAATGTAGAGAAGACCTTCAGACCCTCCCAGAATGTTGAATTTTGAAGCCCTATGGGTGAGTTCGCCTTTGTGGGGGTTTTAAACAAACAGTAAACTGCTTTTCGCAGTTGGATAAACACCCAATCCTTCAGATAGAGGGTTTGTACGCAAAGCTGGCAGGATGATTGTTCTTAACGAAGCTTGAAATGAGCCACTTTTACTTGCAATTGCATTTACTTCAGGATTCTCAAACTTATGCTACAATTAACACCCAGAAAGGCTTGTATCAATATTTGAGACTGCCATTCGGCATATTGTCAGCCCGTTCAGTACTTCAGTGGACAATGGAGAACATTTTGCAAGGTCGGTGACAAGTCACCATTTATCTAGATGACATCCTGATAACAGGTAAAATTAATAAGGAACATTAGAGAACTAGAATGTAGTCTTCCAGCCTTCCGCTTGTCTACTTTAGATTCCAGCATCTGCAGTTTTTCTGTCTCTAACTTGGATGTAGTCCAAGCAGGCATATGCCTAAGAAGGGAAAAACGTGTGTTCCAGGACCTCTTTGAGCAAAAGGGTTGAGAAGATTGGGTTACACCAATTAGAAGATAAAGTGAGAATGATTGAATGTGTACCGGTCCCCACTTTTGTCCAAGAGCTTAGGTCATTTCTGCGTCTAGTAAATTATTACAGAAAGGTCATACACAACCTGGCATTGATTCTGGGGCCATTGCATCAATTCCTAAAAGTGGATCAGCTTTGGAAATAGTCTCATGGATAGACCCTAGCTTTCGATGAAGTAAAGAAATAATGATCAATCTCAAAATGTTGGCACACTATGATCCTAAGAAAGATTTGGTATTGATGTGCGGTGCTTGCCCATATGGTATTGGGTTGGTATTGGCTCATAGGTAGCCCACTGGGGAGGAATGCCCAATAGTTTAACCATCCAGGACTTTGGCTAATACAAAGCATAAACACACTGAAATAAAAAAAAGGATTGGCGGTCATATTTGGTGTCAGAATGTTCCTCCAACACTATTATGGATGCAAATTCATGATTATCATGCACCACAAGTGACTACTTGATCTGCTTAAAAAGGATAACCGTGATATGGAGATGCCAGTGTTGGACTGGGGTGGACAAAGTTAAAAATCACACAACACCAGGTTATAGTCCAACAGGTTTATTTGGAAGTACAACCTTTTGGAGCTACCTGACAAAGGAGCAGTGCTCCAAAAGCTTGTACTTCCAAATAAACCTGTTGGACTATAACCGGGTGTTGTGTGATTTGTAACTAATGAGGATAAGGCAGTGCCCACCCATAGCTTCGGGCCACGTTCAGCAGTGGGCTGTAATACTAAGTGCTTAAAGTCACAAATTAGAACACAGGCTGGGAGGCAGAGTAGTGAATGTGGATGCATTGTGCTCCCTCCCATTGGTGGATATACCACTGCTGGCACTCTGAATGGGAGGACTGTAATTAAGGGTACGTCATGCCTCACAAACCTTATTGAGTTCTTTGAGAAAGTGACCAAACAGGTGGTTGAAGATAAAGCAGTTGATGTGGTGTATATGGATTTCAGTAAAGTGTTTGATAAGATTCCCCATGATAGGCTATTGCAGAAAATACAGCCGCATAGGATTGAGGGTGATTTAGCAGTTTGGATCAGAATTTGGCTCGTTGGAAGAAAACAGAATGTGGTGCTTGATGGGAAATGTTCGTTCTGGAGTTCAGTTACTAGTGTTATACCACAAGGATCTGTTTTGGGGCCACTATTGTTTGTCATTTTTATAAATGACCTGGCTGAGGACGTAGAAGGAAGGGTTAGTAAATTTGCAGATGACACTAAGGTCGATGGGGTTATAGAAAGTGTGGAAGGATGTTGCAGGTTATAGAGGGACATAGATAAGCTGCAGAGCTGGGCTGAGAGGTGGCAAATGGAGTTTACTGCGGAAAAGTGTGAGATGATTCACTTTGAAAGGAGTAACAGGAATACAGAGTACTAGGCTAATAGTAAGATTCTTGGCAATATGGATGAGCAGAGAGATCTCGGTGTCCATGTGTATAGATCCCTGAAAGTTGCCACCCAGATTGATAGGGTTGTTCGGAAGATGTATGGGGTGTTCGCTTTTATTGGTAGAGAGACTGAGTTTCAGAGCCATGAGATTATGTTGCAGCTGTACAAACCTCTGGTGCAGTTGTATTTGGAGTATTGCATACAGTTCTGGTCGCCATATTATAGGAAGGATATGGACACATTGGAAAGGGTGCAGAGGAGATCTACCAGGATGTTGTCTGGTATGGAGGGAAGGTCTTATGAGGAAAGGCTGAGGGACTTGAGGCTGTTTTCTTTAGAGAGAAGAAGGTTGAGAGGTGACTTAGTTGCAACATATAAGATAATAAAGGTTAGATAGGGTTGCCAGTGAGAGCCTTTTTCCTTGGATGGTGATGGCTCGTACGAGGGGACATAGCTTTAAATTGAGGGGTGATACATATAGGACAGATGTCAGAGGTAAGTTCTTTATTCAGGGAGTAGTAAGGGTGTGGAATGCCCTGCCTGCAACTGTAGTAGACTCATCAACATTAAGAGCATTTAAATGATCATTGCATAAATATAGGGATGATAATGGAATAGTGTAGGTTAGATGGGCTTTAGATTGGTTTCACAGGTCTGCGCAACATCAAGGGCCAAAGGGCCTGTACTGCGCTGTAACATTCTAGCTTCTATGTTCTATGTTCTTCTCAGTTTTCCTTTCCTGACTGGTTCCACAGGTCTGCAAGAGGCACGGGTGTCTGGTTCACTTATAAAAAGTCTTTGTCTAATCAATTAAAAATAACAGTTTACAGCAACTGTTGAAGAACAGATAAGCTGGTTTTCTTCAGATTTTGACCATATAGAACACTAGCCTGAGCTAGTGGAGATCTGATCACTTCTCTCAAGATTATTCCCAACCTCAAGCTGTTCAGTTACCTTTGTAATCATAATTGATCACTAGCTCATACACCAATCAATTTCACGTTGCTAACCACAGTTCCATCTGAATACCGATTCCCTCTGCTCTAATTTATCTGCAAACTAATCTTCAACTATTGCTTGCTCAAGCAGCTGTTTAACCAACACTTGCCATAAGTGTCAGATTAATTGCTTTTCAAAACATGCAACAACTTTTAAAAACTAGCTTTGCAACAGTTCTTTCTCATTTCAGTCAATTATAAAAAAGCACAAAAATAAAAAAAAAGTCTTCATAAGCATTTGCACTAAGCAGCACAATACACCAGTAACATGAGCCTGGTATCCCTGACTGAAGGAGCAAATCACACAAAAACAAGACGAAGTAACACAAGGCAGGATGCTGTGAGCATCCAGGTAGGTTCAGATTAAGTGAGTGCTATAAAAGCAATTGAAAAGCCCAGAAAGGCAGATTCAGTCAATGAGCTGGATGGGTTACCCAGCCCAGGGTAAGAACACCTGTCATTATTAATTCTTTTATTCTGGAGGAGAACCTGCATGGAGGCATTGCTGAACCGTGGGCTGCTCCGTATCTGTAAAATGATATCATTATGAAGATTGAAGATCCAAATAAATAATCAGGGCTAGTTGTAACGGTTCCAAGAACATTAATTAATGGATGAAAATGGGAGTGATGGGGATCCAAAGAGATTCAATCAGTTAGCGAAATTAGAATCTCACCACAGAACTCACACCAGAGAGAAACTATTCCCCTGTCCTGAGAGTGGGAAGAGATTCACTCGTATATCCAACTTAGATCAAAACCAGGGAACACACAATAGAGAAATATGGTTCACCTGCTCTCACTGCGGGAAGGGATTCACTTATTCATCCAGTTTACTTAGGTACCAAAGAACCCACACTGGAGAGAAACCATTCTGCTGCCCAGAGTGCAAGAAGACTTTCGCTCAGTTATCTCACTTACATTCTCACCGGAGAACTCATGGTCAACTGCTTACTGTTAGGAAAGCGAGATCACATCCGGAGTGAGAGAAAGAGCCTGAGTGATTCCATAGTTCGGGGAATTTGTGGGCAGTGCCAGAGTTTGGTGTATAGGGCCGGAGATGCTTTTTTCTTGTGTTTTGGCTCGTTGTTTGTAAGGTCTTTTTAAAATGATCAATTGAAGCCCAGTATCGGGGCCCAGCATAACACACAGAGCGATGTCACAGAAAAGCCATGTCTCCCAGCGTCTGTTTGTCGTGTACCCTTTAATCATAACCTCTTTTCAGACTGGAGACCTGTGACCAGTGGTGTGCCATGAGGATCAGTCTGGGTCCATGACTTCATTGGTTGGTTAAAGCTACTAATTTGACTGTCTAACATAGGTTACGTTTAGATTGAAGATAAATAAGGGAAACATGTACAGGTGACAAAGTGAAAGATCAGAGGAAATTTTCAAAAATCAAGTAAGAATGAAGTAAAGCTGGAGATGCAGACCGAGGTGATGCGTTGTGCCTGTATGATGTTGGAGCGTGTAGACTCCATTGTGGTTGCTCGTGACTACATCTGCAGCAAGTGCTGGTTGATCGAGGAACAGTGGCTCAGATTTGACATGCTAGAGTCTGAGCTTTGACCACAGTAACACAACAGGGAGAGGGAGAGTTACCTGGATGCTGTATTTCAGGAGGTATCGGTGGCTCAGTAGTTAGCACTGTTGCCTCACAGCGCCAGGGACCTGGGTTCACTTCTAGCCGTGTCTGCGTGGGTTTTCTCCAGGCGTTCCGGTTTCCTCCCATAGTCCAAAGGTGTGCAGGTCAGGTGAATTGGCTATGCTGAATTGCCCATAGTGTTAGGTGCATTAGTCAAGAGGAAATGGGTCTGGGTGGGTTACACTTCAGAGGGTCGGAGTGGACTGTAGGGAATCTAATCTAAGCTAATCATCAAACCATGGTCAACTGATTGGGGGAGGACGACATTCCGAGAGGGATGGAAGCTGGAAGTTGAATAAATATTCTCCAGGTGGCTCCAGATGGATAATCAATTCTCTCAATTGGCATAATTCTTGATAATTAGAAGTAAGCTTTTATAGCTCGCTCCAACCTGGAATTGATCTTGGGGAGTTGGGAATGAGGGAATAACCTGCTCCTTCTTTGTAATGGGTAGAAATCTGTTGCATGCAGCTCCAATTTACAATGTGATCAAATGTGTTGGGGCTCCCAACATGTGAGTGAAAGTGACACCCGCTTTGATCCAATTATCATGAGGTGAGCCCTTCTCATCAAATTCCACCCATTAATTGTATTGAAGATAGAAGTCAAACAGATTTGAATACCAATGGAATTAAATCGATGTGGAGATAGTGTGGGAAGCTGAAGTTGGAGTAGAAGATGGCTGTTTATAAAGCATAGAATGTTAAGGGAAGAATGTTAATGAGGGAGCCCAAAATGATTGCATTCCAATAAAGATAAGGAGAAATTATTTCCACCAAGAGAAGAATCATTAACCAATGAATTCAAATTAAGAAAATGGACAGATAAGCTACAGGACAGAAGAGGGAACATATTTCACAAAGAGAACATTTTGCCAGAATGAGTGGTAGATGAAGAATCAATAATAACTTTTCATACAAATTGTATGTATATTTAAAAGAGAAATACAAGTTGCAGGGTTGTGAGAAAGTGCAGGGGAATGGGTCTAATTGGCATGCTTTCAGAGAGTTGGTATACTATGATTTATCAAATGGCATCTTTTTGTGCCTTGTAAATGTGGAATGAGAGCCTGGCAACTATTACAAAAGATGAAAATGGTTCACGCAATTATTACTCTTCGTAATGTTGGGCAAATGAGTAGGCAGACAGAGGGCATGCAGGTCTAATGTCACAGTTTGGGATGGATGAGGGTTAGTGGGGAAGGTGTTGCATACATCATTGATTGGTAGAGTAAGAACCTTGGTGGGAAGTGGGTGAACTAGCAAAGCTAAAGTGTTATCAGAGAGAAGGTGGTAGCACATATTTTGGCAGAGTGGACAAGGACTACAGTTCTGCACGTTCCTCAGGGCTGAGCCTGCTTCAACATGAATGGCAATCTTGGACCAGGCTGGCTATGTCTAGTGATGTCCCTCCACTACTGGTCCTGGGGAGGAGGAAATCCTGCCTAAGGACTACGCATCCACAGAGTCTCCGGACCATAGACACAAAAGCAGACAAGGATTTTCGATTGACTGACAAATCCAGGGCAAAAGTCAGGAATCGTGTCAGGCAACTCTGGACTCACAGTGGTTGTCTGGGTGCACAATGGCCTTTAAAATATGGTATCTTTGGCAGAGGTGTCAATCAGTTCCATGATCTCTCATGAGTAGCAAGTAACTTGGCATAAGCAATCAAATGTCAGTTAAAACAGTGATGTTTGTACAATATTGTATGAAAGCTCATTTGGCCTCATGGTAGCAATCACTTCCACCAAACTTGATGCAACATGCACTTTGTCAATAGTTGTAAGATTCCATCCTATGTGATCTTAAGACAATAGGAGCAGAAGAAGGCCATTTAAGTGCATCAAATCTATTCCATTATTCAATGAGAACATGGCTGATCTGACGATCTTCAACTCTACTATCTTGCCTTTTCCCCATCCTCTTGATTCCCTTATTGATTTAAAAATCTGTTTCAGCCTCAAAAGTTCTAAACCTAATGAGATTTAATCACACAAACATCTAGAATATCATGAGGCAGGTATTCTTTATTCCACTAGCATCAAGACTTTACATGCATGAAGGATAATTAAGGCTAACCTCAGGAAAACAGTAATTATGTTGTACTGGTTGTATATCCTTTCTCTGCCTCTTGTGTTGTCCATGAGACCTTTTTCTGACAAAGATCCCTTTCCTCCAGAGAGGGTCTGCTTAAATGCTTGAGTTCTGCTTGTTGCCACCCCTCACCATTGCTTGCTGAAGACACTGTTACAACATGACATCAACCACCAAGTAAAACCTCTGACTTCTTACCACGCACCACACTCCCACAGCAGCATTCTCTAGAACTCAAGACTCAAAAATATCTAGCTGTTCAATTTAACCTTCTCACATACCAACAGTGCAGCCCTCATGTACAACTCTCAGTGCCCCCAACTAACCTCAGCTATGTCATGACCCTGGGTGAGGATCCCCAACCAGTTCAGGTTTCAGATGAAATACCTCAAATCAATAAACTGTGGATGGAGGGATCAACTCAGTCACTTTCTTTATTCACCCATGCCCCCAGTTTTTTACAAGGTTAATTTGAAAACTGACCTCTTCCCTTGTGGATATCTGCTCCCTGACCCAAATAAACATATGTTTTAAAAGTAGCCAATTTAATCAGGCTTTCTTGAATTAATAAAAACGTGTGAGTTTATTAATTACCGAACATTGAATGCTAATACAACACATCTCATTTCTAATCTGTGGGTAAGTCCAAAAAGATAAAAGGATACTTGGTATAGATCAGTCTTTGAATATTTGAATGCTGTAGCCATTGCAAGAGAGGTTACCAGATTATAGGAGAATATATTCAGGCTGATCAGATGGGCTGATCAGTGCCAAATGGAATTTAATCCAGCTAAGTGTGAGATATGCAGTTGGCCAGGAAAGATACAGCAAGGGAATACATGTAGGAGTTTGAGGAGCACCAACAATCAGAGGGAACTTGATGTGCATGCACACCAATCCTTTAAGGTATCAGGGTAGGTAGAAAAAGTGATTAAGAAGGTCTTTGTATATGATTGGCATAGACTTTAAGAACAGGGAGATTATGCTGAAATTGAATAAAACCTTTGTTAGGCTACATGTAGAGTATTTTGTGTGGTTCTGGAATCCACATTATAGGAAGGACATTGCCTGGGCTAGAGAGTTTCAGTTACTTAAAAAAATTAAACGAACTGCAGTTGCTTTCCTTCGAAAGGAGGGGATTGAGAGGGGGCATGATTGAAGTGTTTAAATTGAGGGGCATAGATAGGATAGACAGGAAAAAACAATTTTCCCTTGGAGAGATCAATGACTGGGGCATAGATTTAAGGTAAAGGGTAGAAGGTTTGGTGTAAATGCAAGGAAAAACTGTTTCACCTAGCGAATGGTGGGAATCTAGAATTCATACCCATAAGGCTGATAAACACAGAAACCCCTATAACATTTAAATATTTATATGTGCATTTGTGATGCCAAGGCACACATAACTATGGGTCAAGTGCTAGAAATGGAATTGAATAGGAATGCTGTTGTTTTTGACTGGTGCGGACATGATGGGCTGAAGGCCCTTTTTGTGCCATGGATCGCTTATAACTGTCGCAGAACAAATTTGGTATTCATATTAACAATTGTTTCTTAATTCTCTGGGCCTTACCTTCATTTCGACTGTATTTATGATTAGAGTGGTTGGAAAACCTTTCAGAGCATTGTTAAAAATCACACAACACCAATTTATAGTTCAACAGGTTTATTTGGAAGCACTAGCTTTTGGAGCGCTGCTCCTACTTCAGGTGGTTATGGAGTGTAAGATCGTAAGATACTATTTCAGAGCATTGTTTGCTTCTATTGACAGTTATCAACAGTTCTGGGGGTATGTAATCTATTTCTAGCTCAGCAAAGCAAAACTGTGTTTTGGGTATAGGGTCTCCATTGCTAGCCGTGCCACATTAGAGTCATACAGCACAGAAGCAGACCTTTTGGTCCAACCAGTCCATGTCGAACATAATCCCAAGTTAAACTAGTCCCACCTGCCTGCTCCTGGCCCAACTCCCTCCAAACCTTTTCTATTCATGTATCTATCCAAATTTTTTGAAATGTTGTAATTATACCCGCATCCACCACTTTCTCAGGAGGTTCATTCCACATGCAAACCACCGTCTGTGTAAACTTTTGCCTCTTATGTGTTCTGTAATTCTCTCTCCTCTCATCTTAAAAATATGCATCCTCATCAGTTAAAAATCACACTCATACACATACACACCCCCTCTCACAGACACTCATAACCACCACCCCCACCCCGACATGCACCCAACATGCACATATACTCATATACGTTTGTGGGGTGAATTTGTACTTGCAGAATTACATGTGATCTAACCTTGCTAACCAGTCTACCATGAGGAACCTTGTCGCATGGCTTGCTGAAGTCCATATACATAATGTCCACTGCTCTGCTCTCATCAATCTTGTTACTTCTTCAAAAAAACTCAACCAAGTTAACGAAACACAACTTCCAACACCCAAAGCCATGTTGACTATCCTTAATCAGTCCTTGCCTTTCCAAATTCATTAAATCCTGTCCCTCAGGATTCCCTCCAACAATTTGACCACCATTGAAGTCAGGCTCACCGGTCTATAGCTCCCTGTCTTTTCCTTACCACCTTTCTTAAATATTGGCACCATGTCAGCCAACCTCCAATCTTCTGGCATCTCATCTGTGGCTATCGATGATACAAATGTCTCAGCAAAGGATCCAGCAATCACTTCCCTAGCTTCCCACAGAACTCGAGGGTACACTTGATCAGGTCATGGGGATTTATCCATTTTTAGGTGTTTTAAGATGTCTAGCACCACCTTCTCTTTAATATGGATATTTTTCAAGATGTCCCTATTAATTTACTATGCTCTGTACCTTCTATATCTTTCTCTACAGTAAGCAAAATACTTGTTTAATATCTCCTCCATTTCCTGCAGTTCTACATTTACTCTTTTGTCCTTAATGTAATCCTTAATGTATTCATAAAATCCCTTTGGATTCTCCTTACCTCTGTTTGCCAAAGCTATCTCATGTCCTCTTTTTGGCCTCCTGATTTCCCTCTTAAATATACTTGTACTATCTTTATAGTCTTCTAAGGATTCACTCGATCTCTTCTTATTCTTGACCAAAGCCTTAATTTCTCAAGTCATGTAGCATTCAGTACACTTCCCAGCTTGCCTTTTACCCGAAGAGGAACAGACTGTCTCTGGACCCTCGTTATCTCCTCTTTGAAGGTTTCTGATTTTCCACCCATCCCTTTACCAGCAAATATCGACCCCCAGCCAACTTTTGAAAATTTTGCTTGATACCATCTAAATTGTCCTTCCTCCAATTGGCCTCTCCTCCCACCCCCTCTGGGAAGGTGTGGGGGTTATGAGTTCGAAAGTTCAATCCCAACATGGTGATCATCCCATTCTTATTTTTCAGTTCCATTCAAATAATGTCCCCGTATTCACAGGAGTATCCTCCCTAAGTACAGCGGTAATGTTCTCCCTAATCAAAAGCGCCACATCCCCTCCTCTCTTCTCCCCTTTCAATCGTTCCTATAGCACCTGTGTCCTAGAACATTAAGCTGCCAGTCCTGTCCATCCCCAGGCCATTCCCCACGTCTGTGCAATTGCTGTGAAATCCCATTCCCTTGTTCCCCACCATGCCCTGAGTTCATCTGCCTTACCCGTTAGGCCTCTTGCATTGAAAGAAATGCAATTTAATTGATCAGTCCTATCAGTATTTAGCCACTTACAGTTTACTCCCATTCCATCATGTTCAATGTTCTCTTCCTTGCAATGAGTAAATATAATGGTATCTGGTCACTGATTAATGATGTACATTTAGTGCAAAAAGACTTTAGCAAGTGTTACTGCTGAATCAGTTGATGGGAATGTAATCAAAATGCAAAGTAAGGGAAAATGGATGAGAATGTATAAGTACATAGGTGGGATGGAATAATCTTAAGAAAACATGATATGAATTTGGGGTGATGTGCACATCAGGATGAAAGAGAATGTACAACTTAACTCATCTTGGCTAGTGAAGGTTTTCCTGCACAAACCACAAACCGGTTTCTGACCTCCAGTATATCTTTAGCCATGATCATTTTGTGACAAAAATGATTCCTGATTGCTAGGCTCTCTTTGACTCCTCACTGTCCCCAGCAGCACACTAAAGCAGATATTATTGAAATAAGTAGCATCTTTGGGGTTTCTGATTCCATACTTAGAAGCTCTTCCTCTGCTACATGGATCCATGAGAGGTTGCAGTGGTTATTGAAGAGAATGGTTTCAGGGATAAGCAATTTTAGCTATAGGGTTAGGTCAGAGAGGTGTGGGTTGTTTCCTCAGGAGCAAAGGATATTGAGGCATGATCTGATAGAGTCATCCAAGATTGACGGGTTTCATTAAGGTAAACAAGACATACTGAAACTGATGGTACAATGAGTAGGGGGAATAGATTTAAGGTTTTTTGCAAGAGATGCAAGGGGATATGTGTAAGCACGTTATGGAGACCGTGATAATGATCATGGATTTGCACCTTGCAAAGCCAGTAGAAGGGAAGATGAACTATTTCAAAAAGAAACTGGACAAGCACATCTGGGAACTAAATGTTCAGATCAATGGAGATAAAGCTGATGGATGGCACTGACTGGTCTGTTCTACAGAAATCTGGTATGAAACTGAATAGTCTATTTTTGACAATAATGGCATGATAACTCTGTGCCAGTTCTCATCATACCTACTTTTATACAATCAATTACAAACCATCAAGTAAAATATAATGAGTTGCTGTGTTAAAAAGTCAAGGGCAAACACTTTTTGGTTTATCACTTGATATCAGGATCACCATGCTCTGAATGAAAAAATAAATATTAATACCTTAATCTCATGAGGCTCAAATTTGAAAAATGTTCATTTGTGAATTTTCATTTTATGGATAACACATTGAATGTCTGTGAATTCTTGGTGAATAAGTATAATACTAAATGTTTTACCAAATTACATGAGCCACTTACTTGATTATGCTACCTGTTTGTTTTGTCTTAGTAGCTAGTTTTGAAATGGAAATTTTAGAAACAAGGATCAGTCTGTCTGACTGTACATCGTTCCAAGGACATGCTCCTTTAAAAATACTCATTACTCTCCTTGTTCAGATCCATTTGTACTGAGGGAAAGCATAATAAAACCGCTATTAGAATGATTAAATTGTGTAGTATCATTTACCATCTTTGTCTTGGAGATGTATACTCAGTTGATTTTGAGATTTACAAACAAAAATGTTCAGCCGAACATGGTTATGTTGGCAATTCAAATCTAGTTTAAGGAGTTTTGCTTTTGATATTTACATATTAAATCAGTTTTGGATGAAAAGTAATCACATTATGAAAAGTAATCACAGTGGTTAGCACTGCTGCCTCACAGCGCCAGAGACCCGGGTTCACTACCCGCCTCCGGCGACTGACTGTGTGGAGTTTGCACGTTCTCCCCGTGTCTGCGTGGGTTTCCTCCGGGTGCTCCGGTTTCCTCCCACAGTCCAAAGATGTGCAGGGTCAGGTGAATTGGCCATGCTAAATTGCCCGTAGTGTTAGGTAAGGGGTAAATGTCGGGGTATGGGTGGGTTGCGCTTCGGCGGGTCGGTGTGGACTTGTTGGGCCGAAGAGCCTGTTTCCACACTGTAATGTAATCTAATGTAATCTAATCTAATCTAATTATGTGGATAATAAAGGCAATAAGTAAAAAGTGAGCACTCGTAATGGACCATGAGCATTCAGTGAACCATGAGAGCTTTTAAACACTGCAAACACTGAATAATCATTGGTTTAAATCTGTTGGATGGCATATTACTTCTAAGCATGCTAAGTGAGCTCTCAGCTCTGTTATTTTGGGTTCCTTATGTAACTTCTGGCTACCCAACTCCAGGATCCCCTCTCCCTCTGTATGCCCTTGCAGGTTACCCCCCCACAATTCATATCAATGCCCACCTCATCAGGCTGTGTACGCCAAATGTATGAAATTCAAATTCTTATCCTTATTAATGGGTTGCTTTATAACCTCCTTCTATAACCTTGTCAACATCTGGTCCTGCACATCTTATCTCTTTTCCAGACTACCTTTGCCAAATCTTTGGTCATAACCTTCCTAATTCCACACTTTGGAACTCCTTTGCCCAATAAACTCGTCAAACTTCCCTTCTCACTTTCAAACTCCTGCTAAAAATCTACAGGCTGAATTTTGTGTTGGTTTAAGTGTAATTTACATCAAGTTTCTTTGAAGGGATTTTTATCACATGGCCCAGTGAGATTTTTCACTATATTTTAACAAACCTGCCTCCTTAACTAGGAGCAAATTATTGCAGATGGCTTGAATCTGAACTGAAAGCAAATAATACTGGAGATCACAGCAGGTCAGGCAGCATCCATGGAGAGAAAGCAAGCTGACATTTTGAGCATAGATGACTCATAGAGTCAGAGAATCGTAGAGATGAAGAGCATGGAAACAGACCCTTTGGTCCAATCCGTCCATGCCGACCAGATATCCCACCCAATCTAATCCCACCTGCCAGCACCCGGCCCATATCCCTCCAAACCCTACTTATTCATATACCCATCCAAATGCCTCTTAATTGTTGCAATTGTACCAGCCTCCACCACTTCCTCTGGCAGCTTATTCCATACACGTACCACCCTCTGCATGAAAATGTTGCTCCGAAGATCTTTTTTATATCTTTCCCCTCTCACCCTAAACCTATGCCCTCTAGGTCTGGACTCCCTGACCTCAGGAAAAAGACTTTGCCTATTTATCCTATCCATGCCCCTCATAATTTTGTAAACCTCTATAAGGTCACCCTTCAGCCTCCGACACTCCAGGGAAAACAGCCCCAGCCTGTTCAGCCTCTCCCTATAGCTCAAATCCTCCAACCCTGGCAACATCCTTGTAAATATTTTCTGAATCTTTTCAAGTTTCACAACATCTTTCCAATAGGAAGGAGACCAGAATTGCACTGTTGGAATTGCAATATTCCAACAATGGCCTAACCAATGTCCTGTACAGCCGCAACATGACCTCCCAACTATCACCTGATGAAGGAGCAACGCTCCGAAAGCTAGTGTGCTTCCAATTAAACCTGTTGAACTATAACCTGGTGTTGTGTGATTTTTAACTTTGTACACCCCAGTCCAACACCGGCATCTCCAAATCATGTCTCCCAACTCCTGTACTCAATACTCTGACCAATAAATGAAAGCATACCAAACGCCTTCTTCACTATCCTATCTACCTGCGACTCCACGTTCAAGGAGATTTCAAGCACTTTCAAAAGATTCCAAGGTCTCTTTGTTCAGCAACACTCCCTAGGACCTTACCATTAAGTGTATAAGTCCTGCTAAGATTTGCTTTCCCAAAATGCAGCACCTCGCATTTATCTGAATTAAACTCCATCTGCAACTTCTCAGCCCATTGGCCCACCTGGTCCAGATCCTGTTGTAATCTGAGGTAACCCTCTTCACTGTCCACTACACATCCAATTTTGGTGTCATCTGCAAACTTACTAACTGTACCTCTTATGCTCGCATCCAAATCATTTATGTAAATGACAAAAAATAGAGGACCCAGCACCAATCCTTATGACACTCCACTGGTCACAGGCCTCAGTCTGAAAAACAACCCTCCACCACCACCCTCTGTCTTCAACCTTTGAGCCAGTTCTGTATCCAAATGGCTAGTTCTCCCTGTATTTCATGAGATCTAACCTTGCTAATCAGTCTCCCATGTGGAACCTTTTTGAAGACCTTACTGAAGTCCATATAGATCACATCAACTGCTCTGCCCTCATCAATCTTCTTTTTTACTTCTTCAAAAAACTCAAACAAGTTTGTGAGACATGATTTCCCACGCACAAAGCCATGTTGACTATCCCTAATCAGTCCTTGCCTTTCCAAACACATGTACATCCTGTCCCTCAGGATTCCCTCCAACAACTTGTCCACCACAGAGGTCAGGCTCACTGTCTATAGTACCCTGGCTTGTCTTTACTGCCCTTCTTAAACAGTGGCACCATGTTTGCCAACCTCCAGTCTTCCTGTTCATCAGATTTGAATTCAGCTCTAATGAACAATCATCTGCACTCAAAACGTTAGTATGCCACCTTAAACATCTACCTCTACCCTACAGTATCCCTCATTTCTAATTCTGACTTACCATTTACTGTTTCCATCTAGTCATTGTCTAATAGGGGAACATCACATATTAGCAAGCAGGTGGACAAGTCCAAACATGAGCTCCTGTTAAAAGCCAGCAAAAGTTATGCAAAGAAATCTATTTCCTTACCTTCTCAGGCAACTGCTCTTGTTTTCCTACCTCTTCACCATCTAACACACTGCCTCATTGCCTATGCCAAGAATAGCATACTCTGTCTGGACTATGCTGGAGGGTGTACCCAGGCTCTAAGTGTGGGATTGCATGTTCTGTACCCTGTTGTCTGTTGCATTATGCTCCTGGTTGAAACAAATGCACCAACTGAAGCAGCTGTGCCAACTGAATGATCAACAGATGAATGTTTGCTATGCTTTGACTTTCTTCCCATCTCAAAGTCATTTCAACTAGTTACATTCCGTTGCGTTAATTACAGTCCATCATTGTATATTTGTTACTTACGATACAGCACCCTTATCTCATAGCACCCTTGGAAGTTTCAGAAATGACCGGACACTTTTGACCATCATTTACCTCCTTTTAAGTTAATACTGGCAACTTCTACACTTAGATGACAATATTAGTTTGGCTCGCACGTGTATTTGCACCATGTGCAAACCACATGACCAACACCCTTAGACTGTTGGTGAACTATGCCCCTGACTTCAGTACCAAGACCCCCGACTGTGTTTAACTGGACTGAAGACTAACCCCCACTTATTTTCCAACATGCCCATTTGGTTGAATACATATGCAGACTGCTGGCACATGCTGTTGATGTTAAATTGCCATTCAGCAAGGTGTCCCCACCACCCCAGATGGATCCCTAATGACAAGCAGCCTTTGTTGTCTGTGCAGAAAGGCTTGTCAATATAGCAGTACTAATAGCCCTTAGCTCTGTCTTAAGCTCCAATGTGCTAACTGGCAAGTCAGGGAAGGCAACGCATGGATATTGCAAGCATGCAGGTATATGCTAAGTGAGCAAGTACAATGGGAACAAAAAAGCTGCTGAGATGCAGTCGGCTCCAATCTTTGACTGGATGCCGGTCCTGTGTACAAAGTGCCTCTGTTGCAGCCTTTCAATGCTACTTGCTAGTGTGCCCTGCAATATCAGTCTACTTCCAGAGATGCCTGCAAGTGGATTGGAAAGGTATCATGAGGGACGTGAGTGGTTGACAAATGTTGGATGCCAGTATCCAGGAATGAGGGTTGAGTGCAGTGCTGCCTGCGAATCATGTTGTTAGATGCTGTTGGTCCAAAGCAATAAGGAAGTTCTCTTGTGCAACAGAGAAGATGGTCACTAGATACCTGCTCTGATTCCCAGAATTTGACATCAAGCTTGTTTAGAGTGTTCAGTAAGATAGAAATTTGAATATTAATGAGGTAAGTTGGGCAGCATTTAACCAGCTATAATCCCCTGAACTTGTTACTGACTAGTGAAAAAATTGTCTTACTGCTTGACAAAAGCATTAAAAATGCATTAAAATGGCCTAACATTGAGATAGTCCTCAGAGTTCTTGTCCAGTTATGCCTTAAGTCTCATTATAGCTCACATCGCTCAGACCCCCAAGAATCTGCCTACCTTTTTGACCATGCTTCTGACAGTCTCCATCTTTTAAGTCAGAATTTGGTGTCTGTTGTTCACCTGTATTGTCACACCTCACTGGGGTTGCACTTTGGAAATCAAGCCCTGTCATTCCCGACGGCATCACAAAATTTTAAAAGAGTCCTCAGGATTCCCCAAACCACCTGATTTTCAGCCGGGTTGACAGAAAGCACAGTTCAGGTTGCTGCACATAGCAAAAGCTACTAGTTATTTATATAAATGGATTCTAGCCACAGGTAAACAATTAGAACATAGAAGATTACAGAGCAGTACAGGCCCTTCAGCCCTCGATGTTGTGCCAACTTGTCATACCAATCTGAAGCCCATCTAAACTACACTATTCCATGTACGTTCATATGTTTGTCCAATGACGATTTAAATGTACTTAAAGTTGGCGAATCTACTACCGTTGCAGGCAAAGCATTGCATACCCTTACTACTCTCTGAGTAAAGAAATGACCTCTGATATCTATCATCCTTCAATTTAAAGCTATGCCCCCTCGTGCTCGCCGTCACCATACTTGGAAAAAGGCTCTCCCTGTCCACCCTATCTAACCTTCTGGTTATCTTATATGTCTCGATTAAATCACCTCTCAACCTTCTTCTCTCTAACGAAAACAGCCTCAAGCCCCTCAGCCTTTCCTCGTAAGACCTTCCCTCCATACCAGGCAATATCCTAGTAAATCTCCTCTGCACCCTTTCCAAAGCTTCCACATCCTTCTTATAATGCGGTGACCAGAACTGTACACAAGTGCAGCCGCAGCGTCACCTCATGGTTCCGGAGCTCGATCCCTCTATTAATAAAAGCTAAAACACTGCATCCCTTCTTAACAACCCTGTCAACCTGGGTAGCAACTTTCAAGGATCTGTGTACCTGGACACCGAGATCTCTCTGCTCATCTACACTACCAAGAATCTTACCATTAGCCCAGTGCTTCGCATTCCTGTTACTCTGACCAAAGTGAATGACTTCACACTTGTCCACATTAAACTCCATTTGCCACCTCTCAGCCCAGCTCTGCAGCTTATCTATGTCTCTCTGTAACCTACAACATCCTTCGTCACTCTACCGACCTTAGTGTCGTCTGCAAATTTACTAACCCACCCTTCTACGCCCTCATCCAGGTCGTTTATAAAAATGGAGAACAGCAGTGGATCCAACACTGACCCTTGCGGTACACCACTAGTAACTGGACTCCAGGATGAACATTTCCCATCAACCACCACCCTCTGTCTTCTTTTAGCAAGCCAATTACTGGTCCAAACTGCTATAACTCCCACAATCCCATTCCTCTGCATATTGTACAATAGCCTACTGTGGGGAACCTTATCGAACGCCTTACTGAAATCCATATAGACCACATCAACTGGTTTACTCTCATCTCCTGTTTGGTCACCTTCTCAAAGAACAAAATAAGGTTTGTGAGGCACGACCTACCCTTCACAAAACCGTGCTGACTACCCCTAATCAAATTATTTTTTTCTAGATGATTATAAATCCTATCTCTTATAACCTTTTCCAACACTTTACCAACAACTGAAGTAAGGCTCACTGGTCTATAATTACCAGGATTGTCTCTACTCCCCTTCTTGAACAGGGGAACCACATTTGCTATCCTCCAATCTTCTGCCACTATTCCTGTAGACAATGACGAATTAAAGATCAATGCCAAAGGCTCAGCAATCTCCTCCCTGGCTTCCCAGAGGATCCTAGGATAAATCCCATCCGGCCCAGGGGACTTATCTATTTTCACACTCTGCAGGATTTCTAATACCTCTTCCTTGTGAACCTCAATCACACCGAGTCTAGTAGCCTGTATCTCAGTAATCTCCTCGACAACATTGTCATTTTCTAGAGTGAATACTGTTTAAAAATATTCATTTAGTGCTTCCCCTATCTCCTCTGACTCCACACACAATTTCCCACTACTATCCTTGATTGGCCCTAATCTTACTTTCATCATTTTTTTATTCCTTAAATACAGATAGAAAGCCTTAGGGTTTACCCTGATCCTATCCACCAACAACTTCTCATGTCTCCGCCTGGCTCTTCTGAGCTTTCTGTTTAGGTATTTCCTGGCTACCTTGTAACCCTCAAGCACCCTAACTGAGCCTTCACATCTCATCCTAACATAAGCCTTCTTCTTCCTCTTGATCAGAGATTCTACTTCCTTCATAAACCATGGCTCTGGTGCTCTACAGCTTCCTCCCTGCTTGACAGGTACATATTTGTCTAGGAGAGACAGGAGCTTTTCCTTGAATAAGCTCTACATTTCTAATGTGCCCATCCCCTGTAATTTCCTTCCCCATCCTATGCTTCCTAAATCTTGCCTAATCGCATCGTAATTGCCTTTCCCCCAGCTGTAACTCTTGCCCAGTGGTATACGCCTATCCCTTTCTATCATTAAAGTAAACATAACAGAAGTGTGATTGCTATCACCAAAGTGCTCACCTACTTCCAAGTCTAACACCTGGCCGGGCTCATTACCCAGTACCAGATCTAATGTGGCTTTGCCCCTTGTTGGCCTGTCTACATACTGTGTCAGAAAGCCCTCCTGCACACACTGGACAAAGACTGACCCATCAATAGTACTCGTACTATAGTGTTCCCAGTCAATATTTGGAAAGTTGAAGTCCCCCATGACAACTACCCTGTCTCTCTCACTCCTATCGAGAATCATCTTTGCTATCCTTTCCTCTACATCTCTGGAACTATTCGCAGGCCTATAGAAAACTCCCAACAGGATGACCTCTCCTTTCCTCTTTCAAACCTCAGCCCATACTACCTCGGTTGACGAGTCCCCAAACATCCTTTCTGCGACTGTAATACTGTCCTTGACCAACAATGCCACACCTCCCCCTCTTTTACCATCTTCTCTGTTCTTACTGAAACATCTAAATCCTGGAACCTGCAACAACTATTCTTGTCCCTGCTCTAGCCATGTCTCCCGTACGACTCCCGTGGAGAGTGAGGAGGCAAATATCCTCGCCAGCGGCTTAGCAACCTCCTTTCTCGCTTCCCAGAGCAGCCTAGGATAAATCTGGTCTGGCCCTGGGGACTTATCAATCTTAACATTTTCCAAAATTTCTAGCACATCAACTTCATCAATCTTGATCTGGTCAAGACTGTATCCCAGCTCCTCTAAGTTTTCATTTATAACAAGTTCCCTTTCCTTGGTGAAAACCAAAGCAAAAAACTCATTTAGGACTTCCCCTATCTGCTCAGACTCCACGCACATATTCCCTCCGCTATCCCTGATCGGCTCTACCTTTTCCCTGATCATTTTCTTATTCCTCACATATGAGTAAAAGGCCTTTGGGTTCTCCCTAATTCTTCTTGCCAAACCTTTGTCGTGTCCCCTCCTGGCTCTCCTCAGTCCATTTCTGAGCTCCTTTCTAGCAAGTATGTAATCCTCTAAAACTGTGCTAGATTCTTGCTTTCTCCACCTTACATAAGCTGCCTTCTTCCTTTTGATGAGAAGTTCCTCTGTTCTCGTCATCCAAGGTTCCTTAATCTTACCTCTTCTTACCTGTCTCAGAGGAACAACAACTGCTCCTTAAATAGTCTCCACATGTCTGCTGTGCCCTTTCTGTGGAACAATTGCTCCCAGTCTATACTTCCCAACTCCTGTCTGATAGCGTCATAATTTCCTTTTCCCCAATTAAATATCTTCCCTCGGTAATTGCTCCTTTCACTTTCCAAGGCTATGCTAAATGTGAGGCAGTTGTGATCACTGTCACCAAAGTGCTCTCCCATCGCGAGATCTGACACCTGTCCTGCTCGTTGCCAAGTACCAAATCCAAAATGGCCTCACCCCTCGTCGGTCTGTCGACATACTGAGTAAGGAAACCCTTCTGAACACACCTGACAAAATAGGCTCCATCCAAACGATCTGCACTTAGGAGGTTCCAGTCGATATTGGGAAAGTTGAAATCACCCATAACAACAACCCTGCTCCTTTTGCATTTTTCCAGAATCTGCTCGCCTATGAGATCTTCAATCTCTCTATTGCTATTAGGTGGTCTGTAGAAAACCCCCAATGAGGTGGCTGTTCCCTTGCTGTTCCTAACTTCCACCCAAATGGACTCAGTAGAGTAACCTTCCTGAACAATCCTTGTTTCTGTAGCTGTGATGCACTCTCTGATTAGCAATGCTACACCCCCTCCTCTTTTTCCACCCTCCCTATTCTTTTTAAACTTTCTAAACCCTGGAACATCAAGCAACCATTCCTGCCCCAGTGAAACCCACGTCTCCATTATGGCCACAACATCGTAGCCCCAAGTACTGATCCATGCTCTAAGTTTATCACTCTTATTTCGGACACTCCTTGCATTAAGCATACACACTTTAACCGATCCCCTTGTTTCATCACGTAAAAACCTTTCTTTTAGATTCAATTTATCCTGCCACTGTCACGTCTGCAACTGACCCCCTCTTAGACATGTGGCTCTGATTCCCACTCCCCTGCCAAATTAGTTTAAACCCTCCCGAATCACACGAGCAAATCTCCCACCCAGGACATTTGTACCTTTCCAGTTCAGGTGCAACCCGTCCTTCATGTACAGGTCCCACCTTCCCCAGAACGTATCCCAATGGTCTAGGTATCTGAAGCCCTCCCTCCTGCACCAGCCTCGCAGCCACATGTTAAGCTGCATTCGCTGACTGTTCCTCATCTCACTATCTCGTGGCACCAGTAGCAAACCTGAAATCACCACTCCTGCTCTTCAGCTTCCAACTTAATTGTCTGTAGTCACTTTTCAGATCCTCAGTCCCTTTCCTGGCTATATCATTGGTGCCAATATGTACCACGATTTCTGGCTGCTCACCCTCCCCCTTCAGAATCTTGTTAACCTGATCGACAACATCCCGGACCCTGGCACCAGGGAGGCAACATACCTTAGAGGAGTCCCATTCCTGTCCACAAAATCTCCTGTCAATCCATCTAACTATTGAGTCCCCTACCACTAGCACATTTCTATTTTCCCCCCTTCCCTTCTGAGCCACAGTGCCAGGCTCAGTGCCAGAGACCCGTCCCCACCAGCAGTATCTAAAATGCTGAAGGGAACAGCCACAGGGGAACCCTGCTCTGACCGTCAGTTCCCTTTCCTCCCCCTGACAGTAACCCAGCTGTCCTTATCTTGTGTCTGGGGAGTGACCACCTCTCTGTACATCCTCTCAATTTTCCCCTCAGCCTCCCGGATGATCCATAGTTCATCTAGCTCCAGCTCCAGTTCCCTAACTCAGTTTGCGAGGAGCTGGAGTTGGGTGCACTTCCCGCAGATGTAGTTGGCAGAGACATGTGAAGTGTCTCACACCTGCCACATTCTACAGGAGGAACATGCAACTGCCCTAACGTCCATAACCTATTACTCTGACAGCCCGCACAGAACTAAACAAAGGAAGAAAAGGAAAAACAAAGAAACCTGAAAACTTACCTAGTTTACAGACTCTTAGTAAGGTTAGAGGAGGTGAGTGGGAGAGAGGCCCTACGGTGTAGGGTCTCGGGTTTCGATCTCTCCCACTTAAAAACCTTCCCAGAAGGCCTTCGCTCCTCCCTCACACCTCTCGGCAAATGTGGGGTAAGTCTCCAAATAGCACACACACACGCAGGCAGCCGCAGCCACACTCATAAATTTTTACTGCAACTATTTGGTAGGTCCCACCTTTGCCCTGTACAGGACAATGCTGGAGAGATTATGTGGGGAAAGGGGGATTTAGGGTACACCCCTGTGTAGAACTCCAGATAAAGTGTGGGGAGAGAGAGAGGAGGACAGATAGTCATTTGGATACGGTGCCTGTTTAATCACTATAAACAAAAGAAACGATCACTGTTGGAAACACGTCTTTGATGTAATGTTTCCATCAGGAACTCGAGATCTCCTCTGGATAATCCGAGTGTTGGACTGGATTGGGGGTGGGGGGCAGTGTTGGATGGTGTTGGGGGAGGTGGGTGGTGTTGCAAGGGGGCGGGGAGGCAGGGAGCAGTTTTGGATGGTGTTGGAACGGAGGGTGGTGTCAGGTAGGGCCATGGCTGGCAGGCAGGATTGGGGGCCGGGGCATCACGTGCTGTACCCTGCTGTAGTCTCCAGAATGTGGACCAGACTTTAAAAACTCTGAGCTCAAGAGGAAAGGCATTTAATCAATTAACCGAATAATCAATTATCCAAACGAAATAGTGCCCGCCCATCACGTTCGGATAATCGAGGTTCCCCTGTATTGACTTGTTTTAGGCTCAGTATTAAAGGAAAAAAAGATGTTGGAGGGAGTCCAGAGGAAGTTCAAAAGAACGATACTAGGATTGAAGGGCTTGTCATATGAGGAGTGATTGAGTTCTCTGGGTCTGTGCCTGGTGGATTAAGTGAAGGAAAAGGTAGGGGTTCTGATTGTACCTTATAGAATACTGAGAGGCCTACATAGAGTGAATTTGGGGAAGATGTTTCCACTTGTCGGAGAGACTAGGAGCAAAGAACACAGCCTCAGTGAAGGTATGACCCTTTAAAAGGGAGGAGGAATTTCTTCAGCTAGAATCTATGGAACTATACCTCCGCAGCCTTCTGTAGTAACAAATAATTGAGTGTATCTAAGACAGATACATAGATTTGTGATCAGTAAGAGTATCAAAGGTTATGGGGTAGAAGGCAGGAGAATGGAATTGAGAAACGTACCAGCAATAATCAAATGGCAGAGCAGACTTGATGGGCTGAATGGCCTAATTTTTCTCCTACATCTTATAGTTTTCTGATCATATGGTCTAACCTACTCACTGACACCCAATTTGGGTTCTACCAGGGCCACTCATTACAGCCTTAGTTCAAAAATGGATTTAAAAAGCTGAATTCCATAGGTGGAGGTGAGCAATTGGGAAACAGACCTTGACATCAAAACCACATTCAAGCAAATGAGCCATCAAGGAGTCCTAGAAAAACTGGAATCAGTGTGTATTGGGAGACTTTGACAGATGGAGTCATACTTGGCACATAGGAAGTTGGTTATGGTCGTTGGAGGTCAGTCATCTCAGCTCCAGGACATCGCTACAAGAATTCCTCAGGCTAGGTCCAAGGCCCAACCATCGTCAGCTGCTTCAATAACCTTCCCTCTATCATAAAAAAGTAGCAATGTTTGCTGATGATTGCACAATGTTGAAGACCATTTGTGCTTCCTCTGGACTGCTGCAATATCAGTGTCCAGGTCTTGTTGCATTTGAACAATGTCCAGGCTTGGGATAAAAAGTGACAAGAAATTCTAATGCCAAAAATGCCAGGCAGTAACCATCTCCAATTAAGAGGGAACTCCAACCATTGTTCCTTGATGTTTAGTGGTGTTATCATCACGGAATGCCCCAATATCACCAAACCTGGTGTTGTCATTGACCAAAAACTCACTGGACTCACCATATCCATATAGTGGCTGCTAGAGCAGATTACAGACTAGGATTACTGAGTGACTATCTCACCTCCTAATTTCCCAAATCCTGTCCATCATCTACAAGACACAAGTCAGGAGTCTGATGGGATTCTACCTACTTATCTGGATGGGTGCAGCTCCAACAACATTCAATGTAGCTCAACACCATCCAGGAGAAAGCAACCCACTAAATTGGCAGCACATCCACACAAACATCCACTCTATCCACTGATACTCAATAGTAACACTGTTTTATGTGCAAGATGCACTACAGATTTGCCAACAATCCTTGGGGTTATCGACCACACACTAAAAACCACACACTGGTCAGCATTTTCACTGCTTACAATTCCTCAGATAGTGAAGCAGTTAGAGTCATAGAGATGTACAACACTGAAACAGACCCTTCGTTCAGCTCTTCCATGTTGATCAGGTATTCTAAATTGATCAAAAACTCACCTCCTAATGCCAGGATGAGCAGAGGGATCTTGGTGTCCATTTACACAGATCTCTGAAAGTTGCCACCCAGGTAAATAGTGCGGTGAGGAAGGCATATGGCGTACTGGCTTTTATTGGTAGAGGAATTGAGTTCCGGAGTCCTGAGGTCATGATGCAGTTGTATAAGACTCTGGTGCGGCCGCATCTGGAATATTGTGTGCAGTTTTGGTCGCCATACTATAGGAAGGATGTGGAGGCACTGGAACGGGTGCAGAGGAGGTTTACCAGGATGTTGCCTGGTATGGAAGGAAGATCGTATGAGGAAAGACTGAGACACTTGGGGCTGTTTTCATTAGAGAAAAGAAGGTTTAGGGGTGACTTGATTGAGGTGTACAAGATGATTAGGGGGTTAGATAGGGTTGACAGTGTGAACCTTTTCCCGCGTATTGAGTCGGGTATTACAAGGGGGCATAGCTTTAAATTAAGGGGGGGTAGATATAGGACTGAAGTTAGGGGTAGGTTCTTCACTCAGCGAGTCGTAAGTTCATGGAATGCCCTGCCAGTAGCAGTGGTGGACTCTCCCTCTTTATGGGCATTTAAGCGGGCATTGGATTACAGCGGTGGAAAGGACGATGGATGAGGACTTGCCATCTGAGGTAGTTTGGGCTGAGGTTAGGAATAGGAAAGGTGAGGTCACCCTGTTAGGAGTCTTTTACAGGCCTCCTAATAGTCCTAGAATCATTGAAGAAAGGATTGGGAAGGTGATTCAGGAGATGAGTGACAGTAATAGGGTGGTTGTTATGGGGGCTTTAACTTTCCTGATATTGATTGGGAAAGCTATAGCTCAAGTTCGTTAGATGGGTCAGTGTTTGTTCAATGTGTGCAGGAGAGTTTCCTGACACAATATGTAGACAGGCCAACAAGAGGTGAGGCCATACTGGATTTGGTTCTGGGTAACGAACCAGGCCAGGTGTTAGAATTAGAGGTAGGTGAGCACTTTGGGGATAGTGACCATAATTCGGTGATTTTTACACTCGTGATGGAGAGGGATAAGTGTGTACTGCAGGGCAAGAATTATAGCTGGGGTAAGGGAAATTATGATGCGGTGAGGCATGACTTAGGATGTGTGGCTTGGAAAAGTAGACTCCAAGGCAAGAGTGTAAATGATATGTGGAACTTGTTCAAGGGGCAACTATTGAGTGTCCTTGATAATTATGTACCTGTCAGGCAGGAAGGAAAGGGTCGTGCGAGGGAGCCGTGGTTTAATAAGGAATTGGAATCCCTTGTTAAATGGAAGAGGGCGGCCTATCTCAAGATGAGACGTGAAGGTTCAATTGGGGCGATTGAGAGTTATAGGGTAGCCAGGAAGGACCTGAAGAGAGAGCTAAAAGCAGCAAGGAGGGGACATGAAAGGTCCTTAGTAGATAGGATTAGGGAAAACCCTAAGGCTTTCTATAGGTATGTTAGGAATAAAAGAATGACTAGGGTAGGAATAGGTCCAGTCAAGGATAGTAGGGGGAAGTTGCGTGTGGAGGCGGAAGAGATTGGGGAGACACTGAATGAATACTTTTCTTCAGTATTCACTCAGGAACAGGGCATTGTTGTCGATGAGAATACTGAGGCACAAATAAGTAGAATGGATGGCTTTGAGGTATGTAGAGAAGAGGTGTTGGAAATCCTGGAAAAGGTGAAAATAGATAAGTCCCCTGGGCCTGATGGCATTTATCCTAGGATTCTCTGGGAAGCAAGGGAGGAGATTGCAGAGCCATTGGCCTTGATTTTTATGTCCTCTTTGTCTACAGGAGTAGTCCCAGAAGACTGGAGGATAGCAAATGTGGTTCCCTTGTTCAAAAAGGGGAGTAGGGATAGCCCTAGTAACTATAGGCCGGTGAGTCTCACTTCTGTTGTGGGCAAAGTCTTAGAGAGAATTGTAAGGGATAGGATTTATGCACATCTGGATAGGAATAATGTGATCAAGGATAGTCAGCATGGTTTTGTGAAGGGCAAGTCGTGCCTCACAAACCTTATTGAATTCTTTGAAAAGGTGACGAAGGAGGTTGATGAGGGGAAAGCGGTAGATGTGGTATATATGGATTTTAGTAAGGCGTTTGATAAGGTTCCCCATGGTAGGCTACTGCAGAAAATACGGAGATATGGCATTGAGGGTGAGTTGGAGGTTTGGATTAGGAATTGGCTGGATGGAAGAAGACAGAGGGTAGTAGTTGATGGCAAAGTTTCTTCATGGAGTGCCGTCACTAGCGGTGTTCCGCAAGGATCTGTTTTGGGACCATTGCTGTTTGTCATTTTTATAAATGACCTGGAAGAGGGGTTAGAAGGTTGGGTGAGCAAGTTTGCGGATGATACGAAAGTCGGAGGAGTTGTTGACAGTGAGGAAGGATGTGGCAGGTTACAGCAGGATATAGAGAAACTGCAGAGCTGGGCAGAAAGGTGGCAGATGGAATTCAATGTAGCTAAGTGCGAGGTGATTCACTTTGGGAAGAATAACAAAAAGATGGGGTACTGGGCTAATGGTCGGATACTTGGTAGTGTGGATGAGCAGAGGGATCTTGGTGTCCATGTACACAGATCTCTGAAAGTTGCCACCCAGGTAAATAGTGCGGTGAGGAAGGCATATGGCGTACTGGCTTTTATTGGTAGAGGAATTGAGTTCCGGAGTCCTGAGGTCATGATGCAGTTGTATAAGACTCTGGTACGGCCGCATCTGGAATATTGTGTGCAGTTTTGGTCGCCATACTATAGGAAGGATGTGGAGGCATTGGAACGGGTGCAGAGGAGGTTTACCAGGATGTTGCCTGGTATGGAAGGAAAATCGTATGAGGAAAGACTGAGGCACTTGGGGCTGTTTTCACTAGAGAAAAGAAGGTTTAGGGGTGACTTGATTGAGGTGTACAAGATGATTAGGGGGTTAGATAGGGTCGACAGTATGAACCTTTTCCCGCGTATTGAGTCGGGTATTACAAGGGGGCATAGCTTTAAATTAAGGGGGGGTAGATATAGGACTGATGTTAGGGGTAGGTTCTTCACTCAGCGAGTCGTTAGTTCATGGAATGCCCTGCCAGTAACAGTGGTGGACTCTCCCTCTTTATGGGCATTTAAGAGGGCATTGGATAGGTATATGGAGGATAGTGGGTTAGTGTAGTTTAGGTGGGCTTGGATCGGCGCAACATCGAGGGCCCAAGGGCCTGTACTGCGCTGTATTCTTCTATGTTCTATGTTCTATGGATAGGTATATGGAGGATAGTGGGTTAGTATAGGTTAGGTGGGCTTGGATCGGTGCAACATCGAGGGCCAAAGGGCCTGTACTGCGCTGTATTCTTCTAACTCATTTTCCAGCATTTGGCCCATAAACACATCCTAATGCCTTGCACAGTCTAGTTCAACGACGAGGTGACAACTAAGCAAAGAGAGATTGACTAGTCACTTGACTTCTTAGAAGAGGAAGTATGCATGTTTGACAGAAGTTGACAGCAGTTGATGATGCTGCTCAAGAATCCAGGGCAGTAGTGATAGATGGCAGACAATTCTGAGTAAGCCTAATAGTAGCTAGATTCAAGACTAAATTATTTGAGAGATTGTATGGACTATCATGTGGACACTCAGAGCGAGGAGCTAATTGTGTCTGAGCAATGTTCCGATCTTGAAGGGATTGTTAGATTTCTAGTCATTAGGCTTAATGCTATTTTGTTAATTATTCAATAAAAGTTTTGTCAGCTTTGCTCTATTGACATCCTCCAGTTTCTGGGCAGTATAAAGTTATGTAGGATTACACAAGGGCTGTACATGCAATCTTCAAACAGTATGCAAAGGGAATTCATCTATTATGGTGATGTAGAAGGCCTATAAACTCCTAAGATGACACTCTGAACTCACTTAGCTTCATGTTGTGCTTCCTTGAGGTTCTGTTTCTCCCAGAAAGCAGCAGTATTCCTGGCACAACTTTGTGTGATACTCAGTGACCTTCAAGATTGTTGATAGGAGAAACAAACAAATAGGAGTAATAACATATGAAAAGACCATAATAAAGGTATTCCAAAGTGCTATATTTGAGTAGAGTACTTGGTTCTATGTAACATTGAATCACTTGGGTGTATAGGTGTCAAAGTTCTTTAATCTTTTCCTACTGCTACGTCTGCATGCTACCTACACAACTGCAGTATTTTTGAGCAAGTCTGCTAACTATTTGCTAGCTTGGCTCATGACTTTAGCAGGCTCAGACACAATTAGCTCCTCGCTCTGAGTGTCCACATGATAGTCCACACAATCTCTCAAATAATTTAGTCTTGAATCTAGCTACTATTAGGCTTACTTGTAGAAGAGAACATAAAGTGCCAAAGAAATAAGGATAGGCTAAGTGAGTGGGCAAAGATCTGGCAATTGGAGTACAATGTGGAAGAGAGAAACTATCCATTTTACCAGAAAGAAAATTTTATCAAATGTTGTAGAGCTTAGAAATGTAGAGAGATCTAGCTATTCTAATGCATGAATCACAGAATGTTAGTATGTTGGTGATGTTATATTTCATTGGGAGAAGAATTGAATGCAAGAGTAGTGAAGTTGTGCCACATCGACAGTATTATGTAGAGTGTTGCACACCATTCTTGGTGTTTTGGACTGGACCAAATCCTTTCAAAACATGTCAAGGAGATAGCCTAGACCCTAACTTTTTATTATTTTAAAGACAAGTACAAAGTTTTATGTTCCGGATACAATTTGATTCTTTTGCTTCAAGCCTGAGTTTGACCATTTATACACTGTAGTTGAAATTGTAAGATATCATGCAATAAATATCTTTAGAGTAGAGGAGAGGAACTTTTTATTTGTCATTTCCACCATATACAGTAAAAAAGGATACGATTTGTGTTACGATCGAGCCCTCCACTATCACCTGATGAAGGAGCGTCGCTCCGAAAGCTAGTGTGCTTCCAATTAAACCTGTTGGACTATAACCTGGTGTTGTGTGATTTTTAACTTTGTGAAAAAGGAGACAGCATTCATCCAGGACTGAGGGTGCTACATGGACAAACTACACACTCATACACGGCATAAAGTGCAAAACATGCAAGTTACGGTGTAATAGACAAATTATACATAATAGACATTTTTCGAGCAGCAATTCAAAGTTGTGCAAAGAAATTCAGATGGGAAAGTGTCTGATTGTACTGTGTTATGGAGCTTGATGGCGTGGGAGAAGAAACTGTTGCACAGTCTGGCCATGAGAGACTGAATGCTCCAGTATCTTCTGCCAGATGGCAGGAGTAAGGATTATGTGGGGTCTTCCACAATGCTCTTAGCCTTTCAGTTGCAGTGTGTGGTGAAGAGAGACCCCAGTGATCTTCTCAGCTGTCCTCACTATCCGTTGTAGGGTCTTACGATCTGAGACAGTGCAATTCCCAAACCAGGCAGAGATGCAGCAGCTCAGGGTACTCTCAATGAACCTTCTGTAGAATGTGGTGAGGATGGGAGTTGGGAGGTGGGCTTTCCTCAGCCTGCACAGAAACTAGAGATGTTGCTGGGTTTTCTTGGCTATGCAGCTGGTGATGAGGGTGTGGGCATAATTCTTTGCCAGGTGTAAGCCAAGAAATTTGGTGCTTCTCACGATCTTCATAGGGGAGCTGTCAATGTCCAGTGGAGAGTGGTTGCTCCATACCCTCCTAAAGTCAACAACCATCTCTTTTATCTTGTCCACGTTCAGAGACAGGTTGTTGGCTCTGCACCAGTCCGTTAGCCGCTGCACCTCCTCGCTGTATGCTGAATCGTCATTTGTGCTGATGAGACCCGCTACAGTTGTGTCATCAGCAAACTTGATGATGTGATTCGACCTGTGCATCGCTGCACAGTCGTGTGTCAGCAGGGTAAACAGCAGTGGAATGAATACACAGCCCTGGGGTCCCTTGTGCTCATTGTGATGGTATTGGAGATGCTGTACCCAATGCAGATTGATTTGGAGATGCCGGTGTTGGACTGGGGTGTACAAAATTAAAAATCACACAACACCAGGTTATAGTCCAACAGGTTTAATTGGAAGCACTAGCTTTCGCAGCGTCGCTCCTTCATCAGGTGATATTGGAGGTGGTAGAGCGATGCTCCGAAAGCTAGTGTGCTTCCAATTAAACCTGTTGGACTATAACCTGGTGTTGTGTGATTTTTAACCCAATCCAGATTGACTGAGGTCTCCCAGTCAGGAAATCCAGGATCCAGTTGCAAAATGAGGTATTTAGACCCAGCAGATTCAGCTTTCCAATCAGGTGCTGAGGAACAATGGTGGTAAATGCAGAACTGAAGTCTACAAACAGTATTCTGATGTAGATGTCCTTCTTCTCCAGGTGGGTGAGGGCCAGATGGAGGGTAGTGGAAATGGTATCATCGGTTGAGCGATTTGGTTAATATGCGAACTGCAGGGTGTCCAGTGAGGGAGACAACAGGGTCTTAATATGCCTCATCACGAGCCTATCGAAACACTTCATGATGATGGGTGTAAGTGCAACAAGGCGGTAGCCCTTGAGACAGGATGCTGAAAACTTCTTCAGCATGGTGATGATGGTAGCGGACTTGAAGCACGCTGGAACTATGGTGCAGCTCAGGGAGGTGTTGAAGATGTCCATGAGAACATGCACCAGTACGTCAGAGCATCCTTTGAGCACTCTGCCAGGAATGTTATCTGGTCCAGCTCGCTATATTCATTAATATTGCATTTTTGTAATGCATTTTACTATTGCACGATAGATTAAATTTAAACATTATTTCCAAACCCATTACTTCTCACACCTTCAATCCTTATCAGACCTATTTACATCAAAAGCTACCTCTGAATGAATATTGAAGACTACTAACTTATTCAAAAACAACACCCTCTCAACACAGTGTCTCCACAACTTGCCTGAAACTATGGAAAGGTTATAATATTAAACAAATCTCACAACCCAACCGTGGTAATCAGTTTAATATCCTTTATTCTTTTAGTAAGAACATGTGTAATTCCTAACTTATTTAGAGCATATAGGCCTCATACTTTTACTAACATTTGCTAACTTAAAAGACAAAAGGACTAACACCTGTTAGTTATCTAAGCAGGCCAGACAGTCACTCTTAATCCCATCAGAAGTAACAGCCACTATTTAACATATGTTTAAACCATCTCTTGTTTCCCCAGGACAGAAGTCACCCAAACCCCATTGTACAATAAATAAGACAATGTAACACCATAGTGATAAATTTTAATATATGTAAGAACTGTGTATAAAGAAGCTACTGTAACAACTGTATTTTGAGATTCCATCACTGCCTCGAACTGTGCTACTCAATTGTTCTAACATAGTAACATCCCATAAATACATCCTTGGCAAAAGCAAATTCAGATTAATAGATTTTCTCACATGCAATTCTAGCAGCAGGAAGGAAAGGAGGAAGGCTAGAGACCCTTTGATAATGAGGGAGGTTATGAATTTAGTCAAAAGGGAAAAAGAAGCATATATAAAGTTTAGGAAGTGAAAATTGGACAGGACCCATGAGGAATATAAAGAAAGCAGGAAAGAACTGAAGTGGAAATTAGGAGAGCAAGAAGAGACCATGAAATGACCTTGGCAAGTAGGATTAAAGAGAATCCCGAGGCATTCTATACATGCATTAAAAACAAGAGGATAACTAGAGAAAAGGTAGGACTTTTCAAAGATAAAAGAGGGAACTGGTGCTGGGAGGCAGAGGTGTGGGTAAGATCCTAAGTAAGTACTTTATGTTGGTATTCATCTAGAGAAGGATATGTAGGATAGTGAGATTAGTGTGGAGCATGTTATTATGCCAGGGCACTTTGATATCAAGAAAGAAGTAGTGTTGGGTCTCTTGAAGAGCACTAAAGTGTAAAAGTCCCAAGGACCCTATAGTATCTACCCCAAGTTATTGAGACAAGATTGGTGGGGTCTTGACCAAGATCTCTGTCTCCTTGCTAGCCACTGGAGAGGACCTGGAGGACTGGAAAATATCTAATGGTGTTCCTCTGTTCAAAAAGGGAAATAGGGATGATCCAGGAAACTATAGACCGGTCAGTCTCACATTGTGATTGGGAAGCTACTGAAAAGAGTTCTTGGGGATAGGATTTATGTGCATTTGGAAGAGCATGATCTAATTAGGGACAGGCAGCATGGCTTTGTGTGGGTCCCATCATGTCTTAATAATTTGATTACATTTTCTGAGGAGGTGACAAAGGTGATTGATGAGGGTGAAGCAGTGGACATTGTATCTTAGGAAGGCTTTCGACGAGGTCCGTCGACAAGGTAGGCTCATCCAGAAGATTAGGATGCATGGGATCCAAAGTGACCTGGCTGCATGGATTAAGAACTGGCTTGCCCATAGGATAGTAGTGAAAGGGTGTTTTTTCTGGCTGGAGGTCAGTGTCTAGTGGTGTTCCCCAGGGATCCATACTGGGTCCTCTGTTGTTTGCGAGAAATGACTTGTATGAAAATGTAGATGGGGAGGATTAGTTAGTTCGTAGATGATACAAAGATCGGTGGAGTTGTGAATAGTGTCAAAGAATGCAACAGGATATCCTTCAGTTGTTTAATCTGGGTAAGTGTGAGGTGCTGCACTTTAGGAGATCAAATGTTAAGAAAAAGTATGCAGTTAATGGCAGGACTCTAAAGGACATTGATATACAGAGGGATCTTGGAGCTCAAGTCTATAAACCCCTGAAAGTGGCCATGCATGTAGATAGGGTGTTAAGGAAGGCATACAGCATACTTGCCTTTATTGATTGGGAAATTGAGTACAAGAGTCAGGATGTAATGTTACAGCTTAATATAACGTTAGTTAGGTCCCACTTAGAATATTGTGTTCAATTCTGGTTTCCACATTACAGGAAGGATGTGAGACTTCGAAAAGGATGCAGAAGAGGTTTGACAAGATGCTGCCTGGATTAGAGGGTATGACCTACAAGGAGACACATGAAAACCTTGGATTGTTCTCTCTGCACTGCTGAAGGCTGAGGGGAAACTTGATAGAAGTCTATAAAATTATGAGATGCATAGATTGGGTTAACGCTTAGAATCTTTTCCCCAGAGTTGAAATGTCTAATACTATGGGTCATACATTTAAGTTGAGAAGGGGAATGTTCAAAGGCGATGTGGAGAGGCAAGTTTTTGTGATAGGGATACATTTGATAGACTTTTAGATAAGCACATGAATATTAAGGAATGGAGGGATATGGACCCAGAGCAGGCAGAAGGGATTAATTTAATTTGACGTTATGTTCGTCACAATATCATGGGCCAAAGAGCCCATTCCTGTGCTTTACTGTTCAATGTTCTCACCCCAGCTTTTAACTGAAACAGGAACAGGAAAAAGCTTCCACATCCAGCTTCAAGTCTCCAGCAAATGCTACTCAAAGCTAAGCTAAAAATCCTGGTTCTGTGGGAGCTTAACCCTACCCATTCAGACTGCTTCTATTGTTCTGACGTTTTGAAAAACCCAAGGCCTAAAGCTTATTGTTGCAGTTATTGGCTTGAAGCAGACTGCTGGGCAGCTGTCTCAACTTCTCCAAACAATTAGGACAAAATACACCTCTTAAAGCTATAGTATCATTACATCTTCCACTTAAAAAACACCTGAACCACCAATATACAAAGAAAGTCATTCACCATTCACTACTACAGTCCATTTCAGTCCGTTTTTTGCCTCTGCCACTGAATACTTCCATCTTCCTTCAAAGTCATGACAATGTGTTGGCAATTTCATTCTCTTGTCCTGCCACGTTTATAATTTTCAAATCGAATGGCCACAATAATAAGCTTCATCTAAACAGTCTGGAATTTTTAATACTTAAATTTTTCCACGAAACTTTAAGAGGCTATGATCAGTATATACAAATGTTTCAGGCACATTGCTGTCAATGTAGATGTTGAAATGTTTTAATGCCAACACAATGCTCAAGGTCTATTTCTGTTGATGACTATTCAATTTTCTGGAAAAATATCCTTCTCGCAAGATGACAGCACTGACACCCACATCTTTTGCATCAATAGCCACCCTGAATGGCTTTGTGTAATTAGGGCTGAAAATGTGTTGCTGGAAAAGCGCAGCAGGTCAGGCAGCATCCAAGGAACAGGAGAATTGACGTTTCGGGCACAAGCCCTTCTCCTGTTCCTTGGATGCTGCCTGACCTGCTGCGCTTTTCCAGCAACACATTTTCAGCTCTGATCTCCAGCATCTGCAGCCCTCACTTTCTCCTTTGTGTAATTAGGTGTGATTAACAGTGGGGCAGTGGTTGATGGCTTTCAGATTGTCAAATTCCTTCTAACATTCCTTCATTCACTGAAATTTTGTGCACTTCAAGTCAGTGGAACAACTACACTACTAAAATTTGGCATGAGCTACTGATATTAAAAGAAGCCACTCAATCCCAGGATTTGTAGTATTTCCCTCGTCAATTGTCTAGGAGACTCCTCAATAACCTTTGTTTTCACATTCTGTGGGGCCATTTGTCCATATCCAATAACATGGCCCAGGAACGTGACTTGGGCTTTTGTGATTTCTTAGCCAAATTAATCACAAAGCTCACCTCCTGAAGTAGGTCAAACATTTTGATTGATGCTCCAGATGTTCCTTCCATGTGCCTAAAAATCATCAGATCATTGATGTACATCACACAATTGGGTTATCCTGAAATGATTTTCTGGTTAATATTTGAAATAGCTTGTGAATTTTTCATACCAAATGGCATGATTTTAAACTGGTACTGTTCATTTGTTGTCATAAAAGTTGACATTTCCTTCACTCTCAGATAAAAGGTATGTGCCACTATCCTCTGAATAAGTTAAACTTAGAAATACAAGTTAATGTCCAACCTTCTCAATACAGTCTTCCAAATATGGAATGAGATATGAATCAGATTTTGTAACTACATTAGCTTTTTGATGGTACCCAGTGATTATGGGTGGATTATCTGGTTTTGGCACCATTAATATGGGTGAGCTCCATTTGCTGCAACTTGCGTCAATTATATTGTCTTTGAGAAGGCTTTTAATTTCTTTTTGAACTAGCGCGAACTTGAGGGTTAAGTCTACAAGGACATTGCTTAATTGGAACAGCATTTCCTATATCTAAATCATGCACAATCAAATTAGTACTTCCCAGCTTATTCCCACATATCCCCATGTTCTTGTCATAATGTTTTCAGGTCTTTTCAAATTTCCTCTGTAGGGGAACCCAATAATTTATCACAATCTGAGAATCTTCTCATTGTCCAATTTAATTTGAGGAATATATAATTCTGAATCATCTAAACTTTGTTCTTCACTATTTTAAGCAGTAATGTATTCTTCTTTTGCTTTTCTTCCTTATCAAAGTACCACTTAATCATATTCACATCATATCTGGCATTCTTATTAAATAGTTCATCTCACTCAATTTCCTTTCAATTTGATAAGGCCCACTAAACCTTGCCTTTAAAGGTTTAGATTAGATTACTTACAGATTAGATTAGATTACTTACAGTGTGGAAACAGGCCCTTCGGCCCAACAAGTCCACACCGACCCGCCGAAGCGCAACCCACCCATACCCCTACATTTACCCCTTTAACCTAACACTACGGGCAATTTAGCATGGCCAATTCACCTGACCCGCACATTTTTGGACTGTGGGAGGAAACCGGAGCACCCGGAGGAAACCCACGCAGACACGGGGAGAATGTGCAAACTCCACACAGTCAGTCGCCTGAGTCGGGAATTGAACCCGGGTCTCTGGCGCTGTGAGGCAGCAGTGCTAACCACTGTGCCACCGTGCCGCCCACTAATGGTGTTATAACCAGTGGTTCACCAACCACTGGTTATAACACTAACTAGCAAATTATCTCCACTAACAAATTGTGATATTTTGATTCCTTGTTTGTTTCCTGTGTCATTGCATGTGCTACTTTTAAATGCTGTCTAGCCAACTCACATTCTCTGTTTAATCCCTCCCTAAAATTTGATAGTCCATGTATGGTATCTAAATTCTGAATCACCAATTTCTCCTTAATTTGTGGTCCTGTCACTTCATGCCCCAAAACTAATTCAATGGACTGAATTTAGTTGATTCATTAAGTGCATCCCTAATCACAGGAAGTGCAAATGGAATTCTTTTATCCCAATCCTCTAGATAGACTTGACTATAAGCTCGCAACATGGTCTTTACAATTTGATGCCATCTTCCTAATTCTCCCTGCAATTCTGGATAGTATGCAGTGGACTTAAATTGTTTTAGAACATAGAACATAGAACATAGAAGAATACAGCGCAGTACAGGCCCTTGGGCCCTCGATGTTGCGCCGATCCAAGCCCACCTAAACTACACTAACCCACTATCCTCCATATACCTATCCAATGCCCTCTTAAATGCCCATAAAGAGGGAGAGTCCACCACTGTTACTGGCAGGGCATTCCATGAACTAACGACTCGCTGAGTGAAGAACCTACCCCTAACATCAGTCCTATATCTACCCCCCCTTAATTTAAAGCTATGCCCCCTTGTAATACCCGACTCAATACGCGGGAAAAGGTTCATACTGTCGACCCTATCTAACCCCCTAATCATCTTGTACACCTCAATCAAGTCACCCCTAAACCTTCTTTTCTCTAGTGAAAACAGCCCCAAGTGCCTCAGTCTTTCCTCATACGATTTTCCTTCCATACCAGGCAACATCCTGGTAAACCTCCTCTGCACCCGTTCCAATGCCTCCACATCCTTCCTATAGTATGGCGACCAAAACTGCACACAATATTCCAGATGCGGCCGTACCAGAGTCTTATACAACTGCATCATGACCTCAGGACTCCGGAACTCAATTCCTCTACCAATAAAAGCCAGTACGCCATATGCCTTCCTCACCGCACTATTTACCTGGGTGGCAACTTTCAGAGATCTGTGTACATGGACACCAAGATCCCTCTGCTCATCCACACTACCAAGTATCCGACCATTAGCCCAGTACCCCATCTTTTTGTTATTCTTCCCAAAGTGAATCACCTCGCACTTAGCTACATTGAATTCCATCTGCCACCTTTCTGCCCAGCTCTGCAGCTTCTCTATATCCTGCTGTAACCTGCCACATGCTTCCTCACTGTCAACAACTCCTCCGACTTTCGTATCATCCGCAAACTTGCTCACCCAACCTTCTAACCCCTCTTCCAGGTCATTTATAAAAATGACAAACAGCAATGGTCCCAAAACAGATCCTTGCGGAACACCGCTAGTGACGGCACTCCATGAAGAAACTTTGCCATCAACTACTACCCTCTGTCTTCTTCCATCCAGCCAATTCCTAATCCAAACCTCCAACTCACCCTCAATGCCATATCTCCGTATTTTCTGCAGTAGCCTACCATGGGGAACCTTATCAAACGCCTTACTAAAATCCATATATACCACATCTACCGCTTTCCCCTCATCAACCTCCTTCGTCACCTTTTCAAAGAATTCAATAAGGTTTGTGAGGCACGACTTGCCCTTCACAAAACCATGCTGACTATCCTTGATCACATTATTCCTATCCAGATGTGCATAAATCCTATCCCTTACAATTCTCTCTAAGACTTTGCCCACAACAGAAGTGAGACTCACCGGCCTATAGTTACTAGGGCTATCCCTACTCCCCTTTTTGAACAAGGGAACCACATTTGCTATCCTCCAGTCTTCTGGGACTACTCCTGTAGACAAAGAGGACATAAAAATCAAGGCCAATGGCTCTGCAATCTCCTCCCTTGCTTCCCAGAGAATCCTAGGATAAATGCCATCAGGCCCAGGGGACTTATCTATTTTCACCTTTTCCAGGATTTCCAACACCTCTTCTCTACATACCTCAAAGCCATCCATTCTACTTATTTGTGCCTCAGTATTCTCATCGACAACAATGCCCTGTTCCTGAGTGAATACTGAAGAAAAGTATTCATTCAGTGTCTCCCCAATCTCTTCCGCCTCCACACGCAACTTCCCCCTACTATCCTTGACTGGACCTATTTCTACCCTAGTCATTCTTTTATTCCTAACATACCTATAGAAAGCCTTAGGGTTTTCCCTAATCCTATCTACTAAGGACCTTTCATGTCCCCTCCTTGCTGCTTTTAGCTCTCTCTTCAGGTCCTTCCTGGCTACCCTATAACTCTCAATCGCCCCAATTGAACCTTCACGTCTCATCTTGAGATAGGCCGCCCTCTTCCATTTAACAAGGGATTCCAATTCCTTATTAAACCACGGCTCCCTCGCACGACCCTTTCCTTCCTGCCTGACAGGTACATAATTATCAAGGACACTCAATAGTTGCCCCTTGAACAAGTTCCACATATCATTTACACTCTTGCCTTGGAGTCTACTTTTCCAAGCCACACATCCTAAGTCATGCCTCACCGCATCATAATTTCCCTTACCCCAGCTATAATTCTTGCCCTGTAGTACACACTTATCCCTCTCCATCACGAGTGTAAAAATCACCGAATTATGGTCACTATCCCCAAAGTGCTCACCTACCTCTAATTCTAACACCTGGCCTGGTTCGTTACCCAGAACCAAATCCAGTATGGCCTCACCTCTTGTTGGCCTGTCTACATATTGTGTCAGGAAACTCTCCTGCACACATTGAACAAACACTGACCCATCTAACGAACTTGAGCTATAGCTTTCCCAATCAATATCAGGAAAGTTAAAGTCCCCCATAACAACCACCCTATTACTGTCACTCATCTCCTGAATCACCTTCCCAATCCTTTCTTCAATGATTCTAGGACTATTAGGAGGCCTGTAAAAGACTCCTAACAGGGTGACCTCACCTTTCCTATTCCTAACCTCAGCCCAAACTACCTCAGATGGCAAGTCCTCATCCATCGTCCTTTCCACCGCTGTAATACTATCTTTGACAAGCAATGCCACACCTCCCCCTCTTTTACCCCCACCTCTGACCCTACTAAAACATTTAAATCCCGGAACCTGCAACAGCCAATCCTGTCCCTGTTCTAGCCATGTCTCCGTAATAGCCACAACATCGAAGTCCCAGGTACCAACCAACGCTGCAAGTTCACCTACCTTATTTCGTATACTTCTTGCATTGAAGTATACACACTTCAAGCCACTTCCCTGTTTACAGGCACCCTCCTTGGAAATTGATGCCATGTTCCTCACCTCCCTACACTCCAGGCCCTGCACCCTGAAGCTACAATCTGGGTTCCCATGCCCCTGCCGAGTTAGTTTAAACCCCCCCCAAGAGCACTAGCAAACCTCCCCCCAAGGATACTGGTTCCCCTCAGGTTCAGGTGTAGACCATCCTGTTTATAGAGGTCCCACCGTCCCCAGAAAGAACCCCAGTTGTCCAAAAACTGGAACCCCTCCCTCCTGCACCATCCCTGAAGCCACGCATTTAATTGTTCTCTCTCCCTATTCCTCGAATCTCTATCACGTGGCACGGGTAACAAACCAGATTTTGTTCCTCAGCTATCCATAACTTCCTTGGATGACTAATGTAAAATTTGATCCTTGATCTGATTGTATTTCTGTAGGTAGTTAAAAAAAATTGAATAACTCTTTGATAATTCTTTCAGCCATGATACTGAGTAATGGAATGGCCTCTGGAAATCCAACAGACACATCCATTATGGTTAACAAGTACTGATTCCCAATTTTTGTTTTAGGGAGGGATTCTATACAACAAATTAAGACTTTAATGAAAGACTCCTCAATTGTGGGAATTGGCTTAATGTGTGGCAAAATTCAACTGCATCCTTATGCAGTCCAGTCCAGTAAAAGTGTGTGTATTTTGGCTAGAATTTTCCTTACTCTCAAATGACTTTGTAATGCTAAATCATATGCCACCCGCAACACTTTCCTGTAGCCTACCAATCATACCACTTGAACTTCTGCCTATTTCTCAACCACCTGAATGTGATTGTCTCCGTTTCCTCATCAAGATGTAACATTCTGGGGATACACTTAGATTCTTCTTCACTTTGGTACAGTTACTTTAGTTTTTCATCTGTTATAATTCAGCTAATTTCTCTGAACTAAAAATATTTACTTTGTCCTCCACCTGTTCTTATTTTTTCTTAACCATTTGATCAAACATGGTCTCTGATAATTAAGCCACAACTTCCTTAGTTTTATTCTTTGATTTCTCCTTCTGTTTCAACCATTGGCTTTGTGACTTTGTTACCACACAGCCAGGAAAGATCCGAGGATAAACGTCCTGTAACACCTCAGTTGCTGGATTTTCCACTGGCTTTTCAACAAGAGTAGGCATCCCTACCACCCACGATCCAGCGATATCATTACCGTAGATGAATTCTATTTCCAGAACCAAGAAGCTATGAACCTGCACTCCAAGGTCTCTTAGTTCAGCAACACTCCCTAGGACCTTACCATTAAGTGTATAAGTCCTGCTAAAATTTGCTTTTCCAAATTGCAGCCACTCGCATTTATCTGAATTAAACTTCATCTGCCACTTCTCAGCCCATTGGCCCATCTGATCAAGATCCTGTTGTAATCTGAGGTAATCTTCTTCACTGTCCACTACACCTCCAATTTTGGTGTCATCTGCAAACTTATTAACTGTACCTCTTATGCTCGCATCCAAATCATTTATATAAATGGTGAAAAGTAGTGGAGCCAGCATCGATCCAGTGGCACTCCAGTCTGAAAAACAACCCTCCACCACCACCCTCTGTCTTCTACCCTTGAGCCAGTTCTGTATCCACATGGCTAGTTCTCCCTTTATTCCATGCGATCTAACCTTGCTAACCAGTCTCCCATAGGAACCTTGTCGAATGCCTAATTGAAGTCCATATAGATCATATCTTGTCATAGAATAGAATCCGTACAGTGTGAAAACACACCATTTGGCCCTTCAAGTCCATACCAACTCTTCAAAGTATATCCCATCCCGACTCATCCCCCTATTCTATCTCTGTAACCTTGCGTTTCCCATGGCTAATCCATCCAACCTACACTTCTCTGGATAATGTAGCATGGCAAATCTACTGAACCTGCACATTTTGCACTGTGGGAGGAAACCACAGTGCCCAGAAGAAACTCACATAGACATGGGGAGAATGTGCAATAAGCTCACAAACAGTCACCTGAGTCTGGAATTGAACCCGGGTTCCTGGCACTGTGAGGCAGCACTGCTAACCACTGAGCTACCGTGCTACCCTGTCATATTGCAGGGATGTTGAAATGTTGGAAAGTTTACTAGGATAATACCTGGAACAAGCAGATTGCCTTGTTACTCGATATTCACAGCAATATGCTTGATTCTTAACTGACTCTTAATTAGGGATGGGCTAGCCAGTGACTTCCTCATCCTTTGAATGAATAAAAAATACCCTTGCAGCATATGAGTGCAGCAAATGATTTTAGGAAACTAGAGCACCTGGCAGAAACCCATGGAAGCACAGGGAAAACATGCAAACTTCCACAAAGTCACTCATGACTATAATTGAACCCGAATCCCTGGTTCTGTGAGGCTGCAGTGCCAAGCATTGAGCCACTGTGCAACCCCAAAGCACAGAGTAGGTGAGTACAATGATGGTTTTGGTTCATGTAGGGAAAAGCTAAGTGCATATGGGTCAGCATAAGAATCAAAATACCTTGTGAGGAAATGTCTTGCTTTTGATAGACGTCCCTCACTACCAGCCTGGTTGTTAATGGAACCAATTCATTTAAAATGATGGTGGCAAGCCTGCACCTTGAAGTGTGGGTAGTGTTGTTATCCTCCGTTTAATAATTACTTTCAGGTTTGTACTTTAGTCATTTCAAAAGTTGTTTTTAACAAATTTGATAATGTCTGAATGCAGATTTATCATAATCCTCTGGTCGTTTTCAGTGTCACAGTGACTGAAATCGTCTGGAGTTACTGGTAGCCTAAAATACCTTAATCTCTTAAAGTATGGTAATTTGAGAAATTGAGCAATTGTTAAATGGCTTATCCACCAAATTTGTTCTTGGGCAGGATTTGGCTGAGAGGTTAATTGCGTCAGTCGAGCTGATGTTTATCCTGTGCTTAATCCAATGCATCAGGTGCAGGTACATATAACAAGTCACCGTTGGTATAAATACAGTAAGATCCAGCTGGACAGCAGCAAAGCTAAACAGAGCAGCAAAGCATCATAACAGCTGCATCAGGTTGCCAACAACTTACAGAACAATGGTAAGTTGCACATGATATTTCATTTTATGGTTTATTGGAGTGCCACAAGGATCGGTGCTGGGACCTCTACTTTTTGTCATTTACAGAAATGATTTGGATGCGAGCATAAGAGGTACAGTTAGTAAATTTGCAGATGACACCAAAATTAGAGGTGTTGTGGACAGCGAAGAGGGTTACCTCAGATTATAACAGAATCTTGACCAGTTGGGCCAATGGGCTGAGAAGTGGCAGATGGAGTTTAATTCAGATAAATGTGAGTTGCTGCATTTTGGGAAAGCAAATTTTAGCAGGACTTATACACTTAATGGTAAGGTCCTAGGGAGTGTTGCTGAACAAAGAGACCTTGGAGTGCAGGTTCATAGCTTCTTGAAAGTGGAGTCACAGGTAGATAGAATAGTAAAGAAGGCGTTTGGTATGCTTTCCTTTATTGGCCAGAGTATTGAGTACAGGAGTTGGGAGGTCATGTTGCGACTGTACAGGACATTGGTTATGTCACTGTTGGAATATTGCGTGCAATTCTGTTCTCCTTCCTATCGGAAAGATGGTGTGTAACTTGAAAGGGTTCAGAAAGGATTTACAAGGATGTTGCCTGGGTTGGAGGATTTGAGCTATAGGGAGAGGCTGAAGAGGCTGGGGTTTTCCCTGGAGTATCGGAGGCTGAAGGGTGACCTTATAGAGGTTTACAAAATCATGAGGGGCATGGATAGGGTAAATAGACAAAGTCTTTTCCCTGAGGTCAGGGAGTCCAGAACTAGAGTGCATAGGTTTAGGGTGAGAGGGGAAAAATATAAAAGAGACCTAAGGGGCAACTTTTTCACACAGGTTGGTGGTACGTGTATGGAATGAACAGCCAGAGGAAGTGGTGGAGGCTGGTACAATTGCAACATTTAAGAAGCATTTGGATGGGTATATGAATAGGAAGGGTTTGGAGGGATATGGGCCGGGTGCTGGCAGGTGGGACTAGATTGGGTTAGGATATCTGGTCGGCATGGACGGATTGGACTGAAGGGTCTGTTTCCATGCTATACATCTCTATGACTCTATTTCTTTAGTATTATAGAATCCCGAAAGTGTGGAAGCAGCTCATTCAGCTCATTGAGTCATGCTGACCCTCTGAAGAGTATCCCACCCAGACCCAGCCCCCTTCCCTTTCCATATAACCCAACATTCCCCATGGCTAAAACACCTAGCCTGAACATCCCTGATCATGATGTCCAATTTAGCAAGGCTAATCCACTTAACCTGCACATCTTTGGAATGTGGGAGGAAACTGGAGCACCCGGAGGAAACCTAAACAACACAGTGAGAATGTGCAAACTTGACATAGATGCTTGCCCAAGGATGAAATCAAACCCAGGTTCCTGATGTTGTGAGGCAGCAGTACTAACCACTGAGCCACCCCAGATCTTGTCCTTGGTAAGTTGATTTAATTTTAAAATATCACATTGTTAATACCACTTCTACCTCAGTCAAAAGTGTGTAGGTCCAAACCCCTCAACAAATTTCAACAGAAGTCCACATGACAAACATCCACTGCACTACCCTCATTCAGGTATTTGAGGTAGTGACAAGGAAGATCACATTTATAAAGCATGACTATTTCTGAAAGTCATTCTATCCTTAACTAGTTCATGCCTCTCTAAAGGACAGTATCTGATTTCAGGATTGATTTCAACAACTTGCCCACCAAAGAAAGTTGAACTGGCCTATAATTTTTTGGCATTTCATTTTTAAACAATTGAACCACATCAGTATTTCTCCAGTCCTTTAACACCTCACCTGTATCTAACAAGAATTGAAAAATAATCCTCAGAGTATCTGCTATTTTCTCAAAGCTACTTCAACGCAAAGAGCATTAAAGGTAAGGTAGATGCGCTTAGAGTCTGGATCAATACAAGAGACTATGATGTTGTGGCCATCACAGGGGCTTGGTTGAGAGAGGGACATGACTGGCTGCTCAACGTTCCAGAGTTTTGTTGTTTTAGTTGAGGTAAAGAGAAAGAGATGGAGGAGTTATATTACTAATCAGGGAGAATATTACATCTGAACTCAGAGAGGACGTACTGGAGAACTCATTCACTCAGGCAACATGGGTAGCGCTCAAAAACTAGATGGGTGCGATCACTTGAAAAAGATCATACTATAGGCTCTCTAACAGCCATCGAGACATTGAGGAGCAAGCATGTAGGCAGATGATGGGAAGATGCAATAAAGAGAGTTGTCTTAGCTGGTGACTTTAATTTCCCCAATATTGACTGGGCCTCCTTTAGAGCAAAAGGCTTGGACAGGACAAAATTTATTAAGTGCATCCAAGAGGATTTCTTGAAACAGTATGTGGACAGTCCAACTAGAGGAGGGGCCATCTTGTACTGCCTAATGTGCCTGGCCATGTGACTGACCTTTCAGTGTTGGACTGGGGTATACAAAGTTAAAAACACCAGGTTGTAGTCCAACAGGTTTATTTGGAACCACTAGCTTACACAATGCTGCTCCTTCATCAGGTGGTTGTGGAGCATAAGATCATAAAACACAAAATTTACAGCAGAAGTTTATGATGTGATGTACTGAAATTATATATTGAAAATGACTTGGATTATTTGTTAAATCTCTCATCTTTTAGAATGACCTGTTGGTTTCAATTCTTTTGTAAATCCCAGAATTTCTTTGAAGTTACATTCTCAAGTGAACTTTAACAATAGGTGCCATGTCAGCTCAGATAATGCATTGAAGGTGTATGGTTAAAGGATTCTGGATCAGTGGTGCTGGAAGAGCACAGCAATTCAGGCAGCATCCAACAAGCTGCGAAATCGACGTTTCGGGCAAAAGCCCTTCATCAGGAAGGGCTTTTACCTCGGTGTATGGTTAAAGTCTGTCTGTCTGTGTCTCAATGTTCAGACTGATTCTATTTCTAAAAAAGGGATTTACAGAATCTTACACGGACTCATGCAGGTTTTGAGCAAAATAAAATGTAATTCTGCAAGTGCAAATTCACACCACAAACTTATATGTGTATGCGTGCATGTGGATGTGTGTGTGTGTGTGGAGAGGGTGTGATTGTCTGTGAGAGCGTATGTGTATGTGCGTGAGTGTAAAGGGGTATAAGTCTATGAGAGGGTGTGGGTGTGTGGGTGTGTATATGTGAGTATATGAGAAAGGGTCTGTGTGAGTGCATGTGTCTGCAGGAGTGAGAGTGTGTGTGTGTACACACTTGCATGCATGTGTGTGAGAGTCTGTGGCTGAGGCCATCCCCATGGGCACCGAACTTGGCTATCAGCCACTTTGCATTTCTCCCTGTCCCAAAGTTCACTTTGGAGGATAGTCACCCAAAGGTCCGATGCCGAATGTTCTGGACTGCTGAAGTGTTCTCCAACTAGGAGGGAACACACCTGGCTGGTGATTGATGTACGGTGTCCATTCATCCATTGTTATAAGGTCTGCTCGGTCTCGCTAATGTACCATTCCTCAGGGCATCCTTGGCTGCAGCTTATGAGATAGACAATGTTGGCCGGGTCACATGAGTACATGCCGCGTACATTGTGGGTGGTGTCCCCACTTGTAATGGTGGTATTCATGTCAACACTCTGACATGTCTTGCAGAGACATCAGCCATGACAGGGTTGTATGGTGTTGACCTGAAAGCCGGGCAGTTTGCTACAAGCAATGATCTGTTTGAGGTTTGGTAGTTGTTTAAAGGTGAGAAGTGGAGGCATGGGAAAGGACCTGGCATTGTGCGCATACTCATCGAAAATGTGTTGCAGGCTGTGAAGAACATGACGTAGCATTTCAGCTCCTGGGAAGTACTGGACAACGAAAGGTACCTTGTCAGTTGCAGCTCGTGTCTGTCTCCTGAGGAGGTCATTACAGTTTCTCGCTGTGGCACGTCGGGACTGGCGGTCGATGAGTTGAGATCATGCCCTGTTCTTATGAGGGCGTTCTTGAGTACTTCCAAGTGCTCATCACGTTCCTTCTCATCTGAACAGATCCTTGTATACGTAGGGCTTATCCGTAGGGAATGGCTCTTTTAATATGTTTGGGATGGAAGCTGAAGAAGTGTATCTTCGTGAGGTTATCCGTGGATTCACGGTAGAGTGATGTGCTTGAGGTGCCCATCTTGATGGAGTGCATGTGTCCAAGAATGAGACAGATACCAAAGAGTGAGTTTGATGGTGGGATGAAACTCATTGATACCACTGTGTAGTTGTTTCAGTGACTCCTCGCCATGGGTGCAGAGGAAGAAAATGTCGTCAATATACCTGGTGTACAGGTCCTGCATAGAGAAGAAGCCTTGTTCGAACCTGTGCATGAAAATGTTGGCAGACTGGGGTGCAAATTTGGTCCCCATGGCTGTTCTGTGTATCTGGATGATGAACTGGTTATCAAAGGTGAAGACGTTGTGGTCGAGGAAAAAATGGATGAGTTGTAGGACGGTGCTTAGAGATTGGCAATTGTTGGTGTTGAGTACTGAGGCTGTCATCATGGGGGATGCTGGTGTAGAGTGTGAAACATCCATTGTGAAGAGGAATGTTCCCAGTTCGACTGGCTAGTGGGTGTTGAGTTTCTATAAGAAATCTGTAGTGTCACAACAGAAGCTGGGGGATCTCCTGCACCATGGGTTTCAAGATGCCTTCGACATAGCCAGAGAGATTCTCACACAGGTTCCCATTGTCTGCTACAATGGGACGTCCTGGTGTGTTGGCTTTGTGTATCTTCGGAAGGCAGTAGAAGTCGCCTACGCAAGAGATGAGGGCGCGTAGGGAACTCTGAAGGACTGGATCCAAGTCCTGATCAATGTTTTTAGTTTTTAGATTAAACAAACAATCCATGTCTTTTTCAATGTATCATTTCAATTGCATCGCACTGTAAACGTTTGCTATAAATTCTGTGCCTCATGATCCGATATACTCCACAACCACCTGATGAAGGAGCAGTGCTCTGAAACTCATGCTTCCAAATAAACCTGTTGGACTATAACCTGGTTTTGTATGACCTTTCAGTGAGGAAGCATTTTTGAAAGTGATCACAACTCCTTAGGTTTTAAGATAGCTATGAATAAGGATAAGTCAGGACTTTGTGTCAAGGTACTAAATTGGGGGAGGGCAAATTACATCAGTATTAGGCAGGAGCTAACTGAGAGGAGCTGTTAACAGGCAAGTCCACATTTGACATGTTGGTATTGTTTAAAGGCTTGGTGATGAGAGTTCAGAACCGGTATGTTCCAGTAAGGCGAAGGGCAAGGTGAGGGACCCTTGGATAATACATTTAGTCAAAAGGAAATAAGAGGCATATGTAAAGTTTCAGAAACTAAAATTGAACAGGACCTATGAGGAATATAAAGAAAGCAGGAAAGAACACAAGCAGGGAATTAAGAGAGCAAGATGGAGCCATGAAATTACCTTGGCAAGTAGATCATTGCTTGTAGCAAACTGCCTGGCTTTCAGGACAACACCACACAACCCTGTCATGGCTGATGTCTCTGCAAGATATGTATTAAAACAAGACAATAATTAGGGAGAAGGCAGGACCACTCAAGGGCAAAGGAGGGAAATGATGCTTGGACACAGAGGATGAGGGTGAAATCTTAAACAAGTAGCTTGCATTGGTATTCACCCAGGAGAAGGATATAGAGTATTGTGCAATTTTTGTGGAGCATGCTAATTTGTTAAGGCATTTTGAGATCAAGAAAAAAGTGGTGTCTCTTGAAGCGTATTAAGGTGGATAAGTCTCGAGGGCCTGATGATATCTACCCCAAGTTATTGAGAGAGGCAAGAGAGGAAATTGCTGGGGCCTTGACCAAAATCTTTGTATTCTCATTAGCCCCTGGAGAGATCCAGGAAGATTGGCGAGTAGCCAATCTTATTCCTCTGTTCAAAAAGGGTCATAGGGATAATACCAGACACTATAGACCTGAGAGCCTCACTCAGTGGTTGGGAAGCTACTGGAGAGAATTGTTAGGGATAGGATTTACGTGCAATTGGAAAACATGGCTTTATGCAGAGCAGATCATGTCTTATGTACTTGATTGAATTTTTCAAGGTGGTAACGAAGGTGATGGACAAGAGTAGAACAGTGGATATTGTCTACATGGACTTTAGTAAGGCTTTCGACAAGGTCTGTTATGGTAGGCTCATCCAGAAGATTAAGATGCATGGGATCCACGGTGACCTGGCCGCATGGATTAAGAATTGGCTTGCCCATAGAAGGTGGAGGGCAGAGGTGGAAGATTGATTTTCAAGCTGGAGGTCCATAGCTAGTAGTGTTCTACAGTGATCGATACTGGGCCCTCTGCTGTTTCTGATGTATATAAATGACTTCGATGAAAATTTGGATGGATGGGTTCATAATTTGGAGATGATACAATGATCGATGGAGTTGGGGCTAGTATAAAAGGTTGTCAAAGGACACAGTGGGATATACTTTTAGCTGCAGATATGGTCGGAGAAATTGCAGATGGAGTTTAATCCATGTGCGTGTGAGATGCTGCACATATGGAGATCAAATGTTAAGAAAAACTATACAGTTAATGGCAGAATCCTGAACAATGTACAGAAGGATCTTGTAGTTCAAGTCCATAGCTCTCTGAAAGTGGTTACACAAGTAGGTAGAGTGGTGAAGAAGGCATAAGACATGCTTGCCTTTATTGGTCAGGGAATTGAGTACAAGAGTCAGGATGTCATGTTGCAGCTTTACAAAACTTTTGCTAGGCCCCACTTAGAGTTTTGCATTTAATTCTGGTCACCACATTACAGGAAGGATGTGGAGGCTTTGGAGATGGTGCAGAAGAGGTTTCTCAGGATGTTGCCTGAATTAGAGTGTATGAACTACAAGGAGAGGCTAGAAAAATTCAGGTTGTTTTCTCTGGAGTGCCAGAGGCTGAGGGGAGACTTGATAGACATCTTTAAAATGATGAGGTGTATAGATAGGGTTGACGGTACAACTCTTTTCCCCAGAGCTGAAATGTCTAAAACAAGGGGGCATGCATTTAAGGAGGAAAGTTCAAAGGAGACATGAGGGGCAAATTGTTTTACTGTGGTCTGAGTGTGGAACGGACTACCACTGGTGGTGGTGGATGCAGATATGATACGGGCATTTAAGAGATCTTTAGATAAGCACATGAATATGCAAGGAATGGAGAAGTATGGACCAAGGGTAGGCAGAGAGATTAGTCTAATTTAGCACCATGTTCGGCACAACATCGAGGATCGAAGGGCCCTATGCTGTACTATGCTGTACTATAGTCTACGTTCTAATCCTAGGGAAACAATCCATCCTGTCCTGCGGACATCTATTTTCAAGGAATTCCAACTCCTAACACTTCCTTTCTCATGTTTTGTCCAACATTTCACACTGCCTGTCTTGGTTTAAATATCCACAACATCCGATTCCTGATTACGAGGACAAAAAAAAATTTAAATATTTTTCCCATATCCTCTGGATCTTCAAGATGTTCCCTTCTTCATCTGACAGGTCCCACATTTTCCCTTAGCTATGTTTTTGCTCTTGGTAAATTGCTAAAACATTGTTGGGTTTTCTTTCATTTTGCTTGCTAATATTTTAGCATTTCCTTTCATTTTGTTTTTTCTTGATTCTTATACTTTCTTTACTGCAGTATTGAGTTTTGAGAGTATTATAAGCTCTCTTACTGTTTAATTTTTCCCTGTATTTTTCTAGACAGCCATGGAAGTCCATATTTGTCAGTGCCATTCTTATTTTTCAAGGATTTTGTCTGCTTTGTGTCCCAAGGATCTCACTTTTGTGCCTTCCACTGGTATACCATTGATGTATCCTTTAGCAGTCCTGTCCAGTCCACTTCAGTCAGTTCAGCTTTATAAAGAAAAAAATGACATTCCCTAATTAAAAGCTTTTAATCCTGATTGTTGTCCTTTTCCATAAGACTAACCAAATTGAGGTCCCTATCCCTGATATGGTCATCTGCTATTAATTTACCCACTTGCCCATCCACATTTTCTAAAACTAAATGCAGAATTGTGTCTCCTCTCATTAGGCTCGTAAGATAGTTTAAACATCTTTTTCCTGGACACAGTACATGAATAGTTCACACTCAATGTCACTTATATTGTTTGAGAAACCCAAATGATAGTGGGATACTTGTAAGCTATTTATTAATGTCCTCTCAATCCAAAAGGCTCAAATTTATCTACATTCATATTCTGCTATCTCCCTCACTATTTGGTGGTGATGGGGTATCTGAAATATATGTGTAGTAGTGTAAATGATCCTTTTTTATTCTTAAACTCAACCCATGAAACCTCATTTAATTAACCCATAAAGTATATCATCCTTTCGCGATTGTAAATAAGACCATAAGACCATAAGACATAGGAGTGGAAGTAAGGCCATACGGCCCATCGAGTCCACTCCGCCATTCAATCATGGCTGATGGGCATTTCAACTCTACTTACCCGCATTCTCCCTGTAGCCCTTAATTCCTTGTGACATCAAGAATTTATCAATCTCTGCCTTGAAGACATTTAGCGTCCCGGCCTCCACTGCACTCCGCGGCAATGAATTCCACAGGCCCACCACTCTCTAGCTGAAGAAATGTCTCCGCATTTCTGTTCTGAATTTACCCCCTCTAATTCTAAGGCTGTGTCCACGGGTCCTAGTCTTCTCGTCTAACGGAAACAATTTCTTAGCGTCCACCCTTTCCAAGCCATGTATTATCTTGTAAGTTTCTATTAGATCTCCCCTTAATTTTCTAAACTCCAATGAATACAATCATTGGATGATCCATACTGCTAATCTTGTCTTTGTCACCCACTCTATCCTGTCTGAAAACCTAAATAAGGTGTTAATGAGTTACTAACTTTGCCTCTCCCTTAGCCAGGTTTCCATTATAGCAGTGGTATCATGCTGCCATTTATTTCTGTGCCCTCAGTTCATCAGCTTAGTTTGTAATACTGCTTGCATTGAAGTATAAAGAGCTCAATCTGGTTAATTTATTTTGCTGGACACTTTTTAATAATTTGTCTTTCCAAGTTGCAGATATATCACTAACAAATATTCTACCACCTGTTTCCTGATCAGCTAAGCCTCCATTTTGGTTCCCATACCCCTGCCATGGTAGTTTGAAACTTTACCTACCAAATTAGCGAAAGCCCCCACAAAGCTATTTATCCCATTTCTGCCCAAGTGCAATCTGTCAAGCTTGTACATGTGCTACCTTCCCTAGAAAGTCCCAAAGCCTCAAGAATCTAAACCCATTCCTGGTACACCGTTTCTTCAGCCATGCATTCACTGATCTTATTCCTGCTCTTGCTAGTACTGGAGTAATCCTGAGGTTACTACATTTGAAGTCCTGCATTTTAATTTATCTCCCAACTTCCTACCTTCAGCTTTCAGATCCTTATCCCTTTTCTTACCATGTTGTTGGTACCTTTGTGTACCACACCCACTGGCTGCTCAACCTCCTGCTACAGAATGTCCTGCAGCCTCTCGGTGATATCCTTGGTGCTGGCACTAGGGAGGCAACATATCATCCTGATTTCACATCTGCAACCACAGAAGAACCTATCTGTATACCTTACTACTGAATCCCCTACCATTATAGCCACTCATTTTCCATCCCTTCCTGCAGCAGAGCCACCTATGGTGCCATCACCCATGGCTAATGTGACTTTCCTCTGAGAGGCCGTCCCTCCCTATGTATTGAAGCCACTACCTGTTTGAGAAGGAGGAGGTTGGGTGGATGACCACAGAGATTCCTACACTTTCTTCCTCAACACGTGACTTTGTCTGATGGTCACACATTCCCTTTCTGCCTTTGCAGTCCTCACTAGTAGTGTGGCTACCTCACTAAGCATGCTGCCTATGACATTCTCAGCATCACAGATATTGCACAATGTCTCTATCCATAGCTCCAGCTTCAAAAAGCTGTTATCCATTAGCTGTAGTTGGACTCACTTCTTGCACACATGATTGTCATGGACACTGGATGCATCCCTTATTTCTTACATCACAAGAGGAACACAGTAGAGGTCTGTGGTCTCCTATTATCTCAATCTCTCCAGATTGAGAATTTCTCCCTTTGGAGGTAGAGATACAAAAGTGTCCAGAGGGGCAATCTTTTCACACAGAGGTTGGTGAGTGTCTGGTACAGGCTCTCCTTTCTTTGAGTTGAGAACTTGAAGTCTGAATCTTTTGGTTTGCTGTTGCTAAACTAAAGCAAATTATGTGTTCAGGGTTATAGCAGTGGGATCCTGCTGGTCAAGGGGAAGGAAGGGTTGTGGCAAAGGCAATGGTCTCAGTATATGTTAAATTGATTTGAAATGTAACAATAGTAGTAACCATGCTTAATGGTTGATGTTTTTTCTTAGCCTGTGTGCAGGATGGCTCGTTACATGAAGTGTGGAGGACTGGCTTTGGTTGTTCTATTCGTGGTAGAGCAGGGTGTGCGATCTTTCCCTGAAGTGGAGGCTGCAATACCAGGTGAATATTGCGCTGGCATGATTAGCATGTGATTGAGATTAACTCACTCTTGAAGAAATGATATGATGCAGTTTGGGTTATTTTAGATTTAGCTTAGATAGACTTGCTGTAAATAACAAAGAACAAAGAACCTTACAGGACAGGAACAGGCCCTTCGGCCCTCCAAGCCTGAGCCGATCCAGATCCTCTATCTTAACCTGCCGCCTATTTTCTGAGGATCTGTATCGCTTTGCTCCCTGCCCATTCATGTATCTGTTTGGATACATCTTTAATGACGCTATCATTCCCGCCCCTACTACCTCTGCTAGCAACACATTCCAGGCACCCACTGCCCTCTGCATGAAGAACGTTCCATGTATATCTCCCCTAAACTTCTCCCCTCTCACTTTGAACTCATGATCCCTTGTAATTGAGTCCTCCGTTCTGGGAAAAATCTTCTTGCTATCCACCCTGTCTACACCTCTCTTGATTTTGTAGGCCTCAATCAGGTCCCCCCTCAATTTCCTATTTCCAATGAAAATAATCCTAATCTACTCAACCTCTCCTCATAGCTAGCACCCTCCAGGCAACATCCTGGTGAACCTCCTCTGCACTGTCTCCAAAACATCCACATTGTATTGGTAATGTGGCGAACAGAACTGTACACAGTATTCCAAATGTGGCCGAACCAAAGTCTTATACAACTCTAACTTGAACTGCCAACTCTTGTACTCAATACCCTGTCCATTGAAGGAAAGCATGCTGTATACCTTCTTGACCACTCGACTGACCTGCATTGCCACCTACAGGGAACAATGGACCTGAACACCTGGATATCTCTGTACATCAATTTTCCCCAGGACTTTTCAATTTACTGTATAGTTCACTCTGGAATTACATCTTTCAAAATGCATCACCTTTTATTTGTCCGGATTGAACTCCATCTGCCATTTCTCTGCCCAACTCTCCAATCTATCTATATTTTTCTGTATTCTCTGACTGTTCCCTTCACTACCTGCTACTCCAGCAACCATAGTGTCATCTGCAAACTTGCTAATGAGGCAACCTACACCTTCCTTCAGATCATTTATGTATATCACAAACAACAGTGGTCCCAGCACTAATCCTTGTGGTACACCACTAGTCACAGGTCTCCATTTTAAGAAGCTCCCTTCCACTACTGCTCTCTGTTTCCTGTTGCCCAACCAGTTCTCTATCCAACTAGCTAGAACAACCAGGACCCTATGCGACTTACCTTTCTTTATCAGCCTACCATGAGGAACCTTATCAAATACCTACTAAAGTCCATGTATATGACATCTACATCCCTTCCCTCATCAAGCAACTTTGTCACCTCTTCAAATAATTCTATTAGTTTTATACACCATGGCCTTCCCTGCACAAAACCATGCTGTCTATCACTGATAAACCCATTTTTTTCCAAATAGGTATATATCCTATCTCTTAGTATCTTCTCCAGTCTTCTTCTACCACTGATATCAGGCTCACGAGTGTGTAATTACCTGGATTATCCCTGCTACCTTCTTAAAAAGAGGATAACTTTAGCAATTCTCCATCCCTCTGGGAATTCTGCCAATTTTAAGGATGCTGCAAAGATATCGGGTAAAGCGCCAGCTATTTCTTCTCTCGGTTCCCTCAGCAACCTGGGATAGATCCATCCGGACCTGGGGACATGTCCACCTTAATGCCCTTAGAAGACACACTTCCTCCCTCCTTATGCCGCCTTGACCTAACATCTATCCCTAACCTCAATATCTGCCATGTCTACTCTCTACAAAGTACTCATTAAGAATCTCACCCATTTTCTCTGACTCCATGCATATCTTTCCTCCTTTGTCCTTGAGGGGGGCCAACTCTTTCCCTAGTTACCCTCTTGCTCTTCATATATGAATAAAAGGCTTTGGGGTTTTCCTTAACCCTACCTTTGAGAAATATGATCATAATATGATAGAAGTCCGCATGCAGTTTGAATAAGATATAATTATTCTAAAACAAAGGTTTTAGCTGTGGAAAAAAAATTGTGGAGATGAAGGGGCAGGTTGACTGTGGTGGATTGGAAAAAAAGATTTGAAAGAATTGCCAGTAAATAGGGAATGGTTAAGAAATATTACACAGTTTACAACAAATAAAGATTCACGTAAGGCACACACAACCAAAGGGTAAAACAACTTGTAATTAACAAAATAAGCTAAAGAATGCATTACATCAAAGTAAGTATCTTGTCGAGATTTCAAACCCAGCAAAACTTGGGTAAAAAAACTGTAAGAAAGGAAAAAGAATACAAGCTTGCAAGGAACATAAAAATAGATTCTGAAGGCTTCTTTATATCTGTGAAAAGGAAAAGCTTAGTTAGAACAAATGTAGGCATGTTACAAGTGGGAGCAGAGAACTTAAATTCTGGATCAGTGGTGCTGGAAGAGCACAGCAATTCAGGCAGCATCCGATGAGCAGCAAAATCGACGTTTCGGGCAAAAGCCCTTCATCAGGAATAAAAAGCTTTTTATTCCTGATGAAGGGCTTTTGCCCGAAAAGTCGATTTTGCTGCTCGTCGAATGCTGCCTGAATTGCTGTGGTCTTCCAGCACCACTGATCCAGAATCTGGTTTCCAGCATCTGCAGTCATTGTTTTTACCCCGCAGAGAACTTAAAGTAGAGATAAGGAAATCGCAAAGAAGTTAACAGTTACTCAGTGTTTGTCTTTATAGAGAAGACATACTGAATGTTTCCCAGAAATACTAGGCAACCAATGGACTTGTGAAATTGAGGAACTACAAGACATTAGTATTAGTTGAGAATTATTACTTAAAGCCAACTGGATTGCAAGTTGGCCTATCCCTGAACCATAGAGATTTCTACGTATGAGCATTAAAGGAGATGGCAAAACAGATAATGGATGCAATGGTGAATATCTTTCAAAATTGTGGAGATCCTGGAAAAGTGTCTGGGGCTTAGAAAGTGAAAAATATAGCTCTCCTTTTCAAGAAAAGAGGATGAAGGAGAATGGAAACCACAGACTTGTCAGTTTGATATCAGTTATAAAGAAAATGTGAGAATGTGTTACAAGGAAGGATAAAATAACTAGATATTTAGAAAATAATCAACAAATTGAACATGTATTTAGGAAGAGGAAGTCTTACTGACAAACCTATTAGGGTTTTTGGGATATACTTGTAGCATTGATGCAAGAAAATCATGGATGCAGTGTATTTGGATTTTCAGAAGGCTTTTTGAGGTCCACTCTGGTGGCTAGCAAATAAAGTTAGAGAACATGGAATTGGGGGAAATATACTCATATGAATTGAGAATTGTTTAACAGGCAGAAAGCAGAGAATGGAGTAATTGGACCATTTCAGGATGCCAGGCAGTTACTAGTGAGATACTGCAAGGATTGGTGCCACATCCACAGCTTTGCACAATGTATACAGATGATTTGGATGTTAGAGTACTTTTTCTGGGCCAAGTAGTTTTGTTTCTAATTTTGAATTGTGTCAAATCTTTTAGAATGTTTTTCACCATAAGGACAAATGGGTTTTCTTGACCTATCTTATCAAACCTGCCTGATTAATTACCACTATGCCCCTTGCTTCATTAATTACGGCTATGCTCTCATGTCCAATCTCTACCTCCTTTTGCCATGTACCTTTCATGGAACATCTTGCCAATCTGAGGATATACATTGAAAGATTACAATGTGAGTGTGCCAACTTTGAAAGTATTGACTATGCAGTGTTGCTCCTCATCAATAGCATGATCGCATAGCAGGTATGAAGCCACACTGTCTAAAATATATAGTTTGCATGGCTAACATTCCCGCACATATACAACCCCATTCTCTCACCTTAGCCACTGTTTAACCACCATGCTACACATTTTACCTGCCTACATCCCGATTGAAAAACGTCTCTAAATCATTGGGATCCTGATGCCCACTGTAGATCTGAATCTTGTAATTGTCCGGTAGAGGAACATCACATATGGGCAAGCAACTGGAGAAATACAAATGTAAGCTTTCTTTTATAGAAAATAAACAAATTCAGCAGAGGTAAACTTTGGCCCCACAACACCATCTAGATTTCTGCACCATGATCAAACATTATTTTATAGTTAGCGACTGTGTGCTACACCAAGTTGTCTTACCTTGAAACCAGGTGTCAATGAGAGACTGCCAGGCTTGTAGAACCAGTGATAGTTGAGCTCTGTCATGGACAATGTCAGCTTCTTCATCCCCAGTGTCACCATCTCCTTCAGAAGAACATTAGTCACTTTTCCCAATTCCTCTGCATCTAGTATATCACCTTATCACCTGCTCCAGTTCTGCAGGGCAAAACATATCAGGACAATACAATACACTTTATCTGGTCTATACTTGAAGGCAGCAAAACTGGATCTTCAAGAGACCTATACACTGTTCCATCAAGTCTCTACTGAGGCATTGACAGCATTAAACCTGTGTTCTGCATCAATATAGAATGGTGAGCACAGGAACAGGTCCTTTGGCCCATCATGTCTGTGCCGACTATGATGCCATTCTAAACTAATCACATCTCCCTATTCGTTTAGTCCCTGTCTTTTCATGTGTTTATCTAAATGCCTTTTAAACTTTGCTAACGCATCTGATTCTACCACCGCCCTGCTAGCATGTTTCAGGTATCTATCACTCTCTATGCAAAAAACCTCTCCTTACACAACTTTGTGAAATGTTTTTCCTTTCATCTTAAATCTATGCCCCGAGTATTTGACACTTACACCCTGGGAAAAAGAATCCAACTATCCACCCTCTCCATATCTCTCATAATTTTACATACTTTTATCAGATTGCCCTCAGCCTCCAATGCTGTAGCAAAAACAATCCAAGTTTGTCCAACTCTTCCTCATTGCTAATACACTCCAATCCAGGCTACATCCTGGTAAACCATTTTTACACCCTCCATAAAGCCTTCATTTCCTTCCTATAGTATGGTGACTAGAACTGTACACAATACTCCAAATGTAACTTAGCTAAAATCTTATACAGGTGCAACATGAATTGCCAACTTTTATGCTCAATTCCCCTACAACTGAAGGCAAGCATGCCAACCAGCTTCTTTAACAGGTTATCTATATCTGTTGCCTCTTTGTTTAACTTCGCGATTTCTTTATATATCTATTTTCCTAAGGATCCTGTCTATGTTCCTCTTCCATTTGACCTCCCAATGATTCAACTCACACTTTTCTGAATAAAACTCTATCTACCATTTCTCCCCTGATCTTTCAAACTGATTTATAACCTCCTTCACTGCCCACAACTTCACCAATTTTTGTCATTTGAGAACTTTCTAATCAGACCACCTACATTTTCATCCAAAGCATTTACATTTATCACTAATAATAGAAGCCCCAGCATTAATGCTTGCAGAATATCGCTGGTTACAGATCGCCAGTCAGAAAAACACCCTTCAACAATTACCCTCCATCTTCTACGATCAAGCCAATCTTGTACCAAATTGCTATTCACCATTGATTCCATGAGACTTAATCTTCTGGATCAGCCTACCATGAGGGATCTTGTCAAATACTATGGTAAAGTCCATACAGACAGCATCCACTGCCCGATCATCAACAATCATTTCGTCACTTCCGCAAAAATCTTAATTTGGAGACGCTGGTGTTGGATTGGGGTGTATAAAGTTAAAACTCACGTAACACCAGGTTATAGTCCAACAGATTTATTTGGAAGTACTAGTTTTTGGAGCACTGCTCCTTTATCAGGTGATTGTGGATTATAAGATCATAAGACAGAACTTATAGCAAATGTTTACAGTGTGATGCAACTGAAATGATATTTTAAAAAGACCTGGATTGTTTGTTATGTTTCTCATCTTTTAGAATGGCCATGTTGGTTTCAGTTCTTTCATATGTAAATCCCAGAACATTTTTTAAAGTTGCATTCTCATTTGAGATTAGATTAGATTCCCTACAGTGTGGAAATAGGCCCTTTGGCCCAACAAGTCCACACAGACCCTCTGAGGAGTAACCCACCCAGACCCATTTCCCTCTGACTAATGCACCTAACACTATGGGCAATTTAGCATGACCAATTCACCTGATTTGTACATCTTTGTGACTGTGGGAGGAAACCGGAGCACCCGGAGGAAACCCGGAACCCTGGTGCTCTGAGGCAGCCGTGCTAACCACTGAGCCACTGTGCTGCCCTGATGAAAGACCTGAAACCAACAAGGTCATTCTAAAAGATGAGAGCCTTAACAAGCAATCCAGATCTTTTTAAATATATCATTTCAGTTGCATCACATTGTAAACTTTTGCTATAAATTCTGTATCTTATGATTTTATACTCCACAACCACCTGATGAAGGAGCAACACTCTGAAAGCTAGTGCTTCCAAATAAACCTGTTGGACTATAACCTGGTATTGTGTGATTTTTAACTTCAAAAATTTTAATCACCTTTGTGAGACAAAACCTACCCCACATAAAGCCTTGCTAACTATCTCTAATAATTTGATTCTTCTCAAAATGCGAGTAAATCCTATACCTAAGAATCATCTCAGATAATTTCCCTACAATCAACATGCCTCCAGTGAAAGATCCCATCACTGTTAGTGAAAAAGACTTAAATTGAACACAGGAGGAGCAAAAGAGTTTCTTTGGTCTCAGAATAGTTATTGATATTATACCTTCCGGATGAGGAATCCTGGGTGTGGATAAGAGGACATTTGTCTGTCTTTATGTGCAGCAACTTGTTGAAGATGTCCTGCTGGCTGAGTGACTATCACATGTCATTGAAAAGGGTGTGCCTGCAGTGCAGCACCATCATCTGCCTGGTCCCTCATTAATGTATCACCCCAGGCAAGGCTATGGATCAAGTGCTAGAAAGTGGAATTAGAATAGTTAAGTGGATATTTTTGACTGACCAAGATGTGATGGGCTGAAGGATCTTTTTCTGTGCTGTAGATCTCTGAGTTTATGAGTCTAGATGCCAAGCCTCAGAATGCGTTCAGCATAGTAATTGTGGCACTTGCAAGGATGTTATGTTGTCTTTGTGCCGTTATTGCTGATAATTTCAATAGTGTTGAGAGAACCGAATTCAATTTGCGAGCATCTGTGACATGTAGCAAATCAACTCTGAGCAGCTGCTATCCTTAAGCTCCTTCACTGTACGTGTCTAGCAAATGGGTAATGAAATGATTGCTAATCCCATGCAGCCAAACTTTGCACATGTATTCACCCCATTCACCTTGATTTTTCCACCACTCACTATCCTTATCACCACTTCTACATGCTTCTCTGCTTTTTTTCAATTCACTTGTGAGTTGTGGGCATCATTGGCTGTTCCAATATTTATTGCCCATTCCTTGTTGCCCATAGTTGGTGAGCTGCCGTTTTGAGCAGCTGCAGACCGTATACTGTAGGCAGACCCATAATGCTGTTAGGGAATGAATCCCAGAATTTTAAACCAACAACAGTGAAGGAACAGAGATAAATTTCTCAGTCAGAATGGTGAGTGGCTTGGAAGGGATCTTGTCTGTGATAGTGTTCCTGTGTATCATGTATGTGGCCTTGTCCTTCTAAATAGAATTGGTCATGGGCTTGAAAAATGTTGTCTAAGAAGTGTTAGTGAATTTCTGCAGGGCATCTTACAAATCGGACATTCTGCTACTTCTGAGCATTGCTGGTGGAGGCAGTGGATATTTGTGGATGTGGTGCCAATTAAGCTGCTGGTGTTGTTGGAGATGCACTTATCCAGACAAGAGGGAGTATTCCATCACCTGGCTTGTACCTTATAGACAGGATTTGGTTAGTCAGGATGTGAGTTACTCGCTGTGGTATTCCTAGCCCTACGTATATATGACTAGTCCAGATCAGTTTCTTGCTAATAGTAACCTCTAGGATGTTGATAGTGGGAGATTCAGGGATGGTAATGCCATTGAATGTCAAGGGGTGGTGGTGAGATTGTCTTTTGTTGGAGACAGTCATTACATGGCATTTGTGTGACACTAATGTCACTTGCCACTTTTCAGTCCTGTGTCTGCATGGGTTTCCTCCTACAGTACTCCGACAGTCCAAAGATGTGAAGGTTAAGTGAATTGGCTATGCTAAATTTCCCATTGTGTCCAGGGATGTGATGGCTAGGTGTATTAGTCATGGGAAATTCAGGGGGTTAAGGTAGGGGGAGGATCTGAGTGGGATGCTCTTTGGAAGGTTGGTGTGGACTCGATAGATCAAATAGCTTGTTTCCACACTGTAGGGATTCTGTGACTTAAGTATTTGGATATGGACTGCTTCAGTATCTGAGGAGATGCGAACAGTGCTGAAAATTGTTCAATCAACAGTGGACTTCTCCACCTCTGACTTTATGATGGAGGGAAGATCATTGATGATCCAGTTGAAGATGGTTGGGCCTCAGACATTACCCTGATAAACTGTAGAGATGTCCTGAAGCTGAGATGACTGACAGCCAACAACCACTCTCATCATCCTATGTGCCAGATACAATTCCCTCATCACTTCTGTCATTGATGTCCCCTCTTCCCCTATAGCTCCCCTTTTGAACCCTTCAGAAAGTTTGATGGAAAGACACATATGACTGTATTCATCCCAGACTTCTGACTGGCCTTGATGAACACACCCTAGATGCAGTTGACAACACCATTGACTCCTGTGTTTAGAGGTCCCCTACTGAAAACATTTGATTCCCCAGACTACTTCTGCTGACACTGCAGGATTGATTGCTGAACATCCCCTGTACTGTACCTGGACTGATCCCCGATCATGAGTGTCTCAAGTGGGCCACTGAATTTGTTGGAGTCCCTGGACAGTGCATAGACTGTGACCATGACTGATGGCACCAGGACTCCCTGACTGGCAGCACATCACCCATTCACTCTACTGAGGACTAGCCTCTGACATGATCATTTGTGTGTAATGTGATTGCATCTCAGGCAGTTGACAGACTGTGTTAGATTGGCATCTTGGCATGCCCCTCAGAACAATACCATACTGACAAGCAGCCTAAGTGCCTGCACTGAAGAGCACTTAAAAATGGTAGTAGCAAAAGACTTTTCTCCACAGCTATCTGATGAAGGAGCAACGCTCTGAAAATTAGTGCTTCCAAATAAACCTACTGGACCATAACCTAGTACTGTGTGATTTTTAACTTTGTCCACCCCAGTTCAACACCGGCACCTCCACATCATGCCGGAATAGAGGCAATCTTTCCAAATAACCAGCTTTGGTGCTGTGGGACTTCATTCCATTTAGAATAAAAACAGAAAGACCAACAAGATCTCACCACTCACATCCTGTCACCTGCTGGCACACTACCCATGCCCAATGCTTCTTCCAACCTCCTATGGCCCTTCATTACTTCATAACTGGATATGCCTCCTCAAACACCCCCATGTCATTCATGTCACCACTGCAAATTATGCCCTCAAATAACCTGATTGGTCTATCCTGCAGCCTTATGACAGGCTATTCCTATGGTGATAGTTTGATATGTATATTAAGTTTAAGCAAAATCATATAATTTTCCACTGTGTTTAAAAAAATACTTCTTTCAATACAAGGCAATAAAAATATCAATCAGATGGCAGAGATCAAATAGCCAAAGCTTTCAATCAAACAGGGACTTGGTTCTTTCAATAAATAGTGGATGTCAGTGTTCTCAGCGAGGTTGACAAGCAGAAGGCTAAGAGAACACAGCAAGCCAGGCAACATCAGGAGGTGGAGAAGTCGACTTCTTCACTTCCTGATGCTGCCTAGCTTGCGGTGTTATCCCAGCCTCCTGCTTGTCTATTTTGGATTTCAGCATCTGCAGCATTCTCAGCGAAGCATACATAATAAGAAAACAAATTACCAGTGCCTTTCTATGTAGTTTGTTGTAAATGCAGTATTTGGAAGAATTATTCAGTTTGTTCTTCATCTTTTTCTCTGTGAAGGATGTCCAGACTGTAGACTGAAGGAGAACACACGTTTCTCAAGAGCAGGGGCACCCATCTTCCAGTGTAAAGGCTGTTGTTTCTCCCGTGCTTATCCAACGCCAATGCGGTCCAAGAAAACAATGCTGGTTCCAAAGAATATCACTTCAGAAGCAACATGCTGTGTAGCTAAATTATTTTCCAGGGTAAGACATCTGGATGAAGTCAAAAATTTTATTGCAAGAACAGACAATAAAATGTAATACATATAAGATATGGCAGTCTCGGAAATGGTTGAAGAGCTCCTCTTGTGAGCTTTTAGATGTTGAATTCTAATGCCTTTCATTAAGTAGGACACAAGTGTGGAAAGGATGCAATCATTACTGTGGTGTGCTTTTGCTGTTAATGCAGCTGCTGTTATTCTTTGTTATTTCTGCCCATTGTATCCCATCCATTTTAAACTTTATTACAAAGGAAATATAATCTCATGTTTGCACAGATCTTTTCACACTTTCCACCACCTCTCCTCCCTTGTCCCTGAGATAAATAGCTAGTCTGCAACTGCCTTCTGTCTCTCTCTGTGTAATGTAATTTCCCTACCCATGTCTGAGCAATAAAGGTAAATAAGGAGGTGGCAAACTGGTGAATCGGAGAGGGATCTGGAAGAAATGTAAACTTTAATGCAAACCCAAATGTAAATGAAATGCAAGAAGAGCATTGGAAAGAATAAGGTAACAGAAGACATTGAATTTTTTTTCTTTTCTCTGTGGATGTTGCTGGCAAGGCCATTTGGTTCCTATGCTGAAAATGTGTTGCTGGAAAAGCGCAGCAGGTCAGGCAGCATCCAGGGAACAGGAGAATCGACGTTTCGGGCATAAGCCCTTCTTCAGGAAGGGCTTATGCCCGAAACGTCGATTCTCCTGTTCCCTGGATGCTGCCTGACCTGCTGCGTTTTTCCAGCAACACATTTTCAGCTCTGATCTCCAGCATCTGCAGACCTCACTTTCTCCTCCATTTGGTTCCTATGCCTAATTGCTCTTGAAAGAGTGGCTTGCTCAGTAATTTCAGAGGACTGTTAAAAGTCAATCACATTGCAATGGATCTACAGTTACATGCTGGCCAGACCAGGTAAGGATAGCAGATTTCCTTCCCTAAAGACATTGCAGGATAGTATCACAAAAATCCTAGAATCCTTACAATGTGGAAGCAGACCATTTGTCCCATCAAGTCCACACTAAGTCTTTGAAGAGCATCCTGCCCAAACCAACCCTGTAACCCTGCATTTCCCATGGTTAATTAATCTCCAAACTCCATACAGACAGTTACCCAAGTCTGAAGTTGAACCCAAGTCCGTGGCACTATGAGGCAACAGTGCTAACTACAGAGCCACCATAGCACCCTAATAATTATTTTGCTTTATCGTTAGCAGTCAGAAAAATAGATGCAGCATTGAAGCTGAAATAAGTAGAAAGGTAATTGAATTTAAAATAGAAAGGATGTACTAAATAAAGAAATAAAACTCAAAGAGGATTTAGTTCCAGATGGATTGCATTCATATATTATAAAAGAATCTAGGGAAGAGATAGAAAAAGCAATGTTCATATTTAATGATTCATTAGAAGAACATCTTTTGTAGATGACTGGCAAATAGCTGTCATAATTTCTATATTTAAAAAGGGAGGCCAAACATGTTCAGGAAATTAAACATTTAGAAATGAGCAATGTAATAACAAATAACTAGCTTGGATGTCAAAAGGAAAGTCTCACTTGATTAGTTGAACTAAATCCTCTAAAGAAGTCACAGAGACAGTAGACAATGGCAATGTGGGACATGCAATTTAACTGTATTTTAAAAATAACTTTAGTAAGCAGTCCCATAATAGACTAATGAATAACATGGAGTCAGAGAACCTAGTGCTGAACGGGTTACTAGTGGTCTTCATCACAGAAAGCAAAATATGGGAGCTATTGAGCTGTACAGCATGGAAACAGACCCTTTGTCCAAGTCGCCATATCGACCAGATATCCTAAATTAATCAAGTCCCCTTTGCCAGCATGTGGCCCATATTCCTTTAACCCTTTTCTGTTTATATACCTATCTAGGTGCCTTTGAAATGTTGTAATTGTACCAGCCTCCACCACTTCCTCTGGCAACTCATTCTGTGCACACACCACCCACTCTGTGGAAGTGTTGCCCCTTTGGTCCCTTTTAAATCTTTCCCCTCTCACCTTAAACCTCAGCCCTCTAATTTTGATTTTCCCCAACTCGGAGAAAAGACCTTGGCTATTCACCCTATTCATGCCCCTCATGATTTTATACACCTCTGTAAAGTTACCTCTCAGCTTCCGACACTCCAGGGAGAATAACCTTAACGTATTCACCCTCTTATTATGGCTCAAATCCTCCCAATCCTGGCAACATCCTTGTAAATCTTTTCTGGACCCTTTAAAGTTTCAAAACATCCTTCCTATAGCAGAAAGACCCGAAGTGAAAGCAGTATTCCAAAAGTAACCTAACCAATGTCCTGTATAGCCACAACATGACCTCCCAGTTCTAACACAGTGCATTGACCAATAAAGGCAAGCATACCAAGTGCTTTCTTCACTCTTCTGTCTTCCTGCAACTTTACTTTGAAGGAAATATGAATCTGCACTCCAAGGTCTCTTTGTTCAGCAGCACTCCCTAGGACCTTGGCTTTTAGTGTCTCAGTCCTGCCCTGATTTATTTTTCCAAGATGCAGCACCTCACATTTATCTAAATTAAACTCCATCTGTCACCCCTCAGTCCATTGGCCCATCTGATCAAGGTCCCATTGTGCTCTAAGGTAGCCTTCATCGCTGGCCACTACACCTCCAATTTTGGTGTCATCTGCAAACTTACTAACCAAACTTCCTATGTTCATGTCCAAATCACTTATATAAATTATGAAAAACAGTGGAACCAGCACCGATCTTTATGGCACACTGCTCATCACAGGCCTTGGGTTTGAAAAGCAATCCTCCAACACCAACCTCTGTCTTCTAGCTTCAAGCCAGTTCTGTATCCAAATGACTAGTTATCCCTATATTCCATGAGATTTAACCTTGTTAACCAGTCTACCATGAGGAAACTTGTCAGTTGCCTGACTGAAGTCCATACAGACAACACCCATCGTTTTGCCATATTGACTGTATGATTGAATGAATGCAAAGATTGATTCATTGAATGAATCAGTACTCTTTGAAACTCCTTCAGAAAACTCAAGTTGGTGAGACATGATTTCCCACACAAAGCCATGTTGACAATCCCTAAACAGTCCTTACCTTTCCAAATCATATAAATCCTGTCCGCTCCAACAACTTGCCCACCACAGATACCAGGCTCACCAGTCTATACTTCCTATCTTTCTTAAATAATGGCACCACATTAGCCAACCTCTGGTCTTCTGGCACCTCACCTATGACTATCGATGATATAAATATCGTAGCAAGGGGCCCAACAATCACATCCTTAACTTTCCTCACGGTTCTTGGGCACACCTGACCAGGTCCCAGGGATTTATCCACCTTTATGTATTTTAAGACATCCAGCACCTCTTCCTCTGTAATATGGACATTTTTCAGGATGTTGTTTTTTTCCCCACATTCTATATCTTGCATATGCTTCTTCCATATGTATCTCCACCATCTCCTGCAGTTCCACACATAGGCGGCCTTGCTGATCTTTAAGGGATTCTGGATTAGTGGTGCTGGAAGAGCACAGCAGTTCAGGCAGCATCCAAGGAGCAGTGAAATCGACGTTTCGGGCAAAAGGCTCTGTTTTGTGAGCAATACAGGCAGATCACAGATTTAAGTAGCATAGATAAGTAAATAATAGGTAAACAGCGGCAAAAACAAAAACACTAGCACAAGCGAATGTTAAGTGTTTATGAGACCATTCAGTATTCTGACAATAGTGGGGTAGAAACTGTTTTGAAACCAGCTGGTGCATGTGTTCAGGCTTCTGTCCCTTCTCCTCGATGGTAGAGGTTATACAAAAACATTGCCAGGGTGGGATGGATCTTTGAGAATGCTGGTGGCCTTTCCTTTATAGCAGGCCTGGTAGATGGATTCTATAGATGGGAGGTTGGCTTTTGTGATTCTCTTGGCTGTGTTCACCATTCTCTGTAATCATCGCCGATCTTGAATGGTGCAGTTACCATGCCAGGTAGTGATACATCCAGACAGAATGCTCTCGATGGTGCACCTATAAAAGTTAGCAAGAGTCTTCACCGTCATGCCAAATTTAGAATTCTTTTAGATTCTCCTCAACCCTATTTGCCAAATCTATCTCATGTTCCCTTTTAGTCTGCGTCATTTTCCTCTTAAGTATACTTTTACTGCCTTTATGCCCTTACTGGTGATTCCCTCCATTCCAGCTGTCTGCACCTTCTTGTGTCTTCTTTTTCTTGACCTTAACTTCCTGAGTCATCCAGCATTCCCTACAACTACCAGTCTTACCCTTCACCCTAACAGGAACATACTGTCTCTGGACCCTAGTTATCTCATTTTTGAAGGCTTCCCATTTTCCAGCCATCCCTTGACCAGCAAATATTGCCCCCAATCAATTATTGAAATTTCCTGCCTAATACTCTCAAAATTGACCTTCCTCCAATTTAGAATTGTAAATTCTAAATCTAGTCTATCCTTTTCCATCACTATTTTAAAAACTAATAGAAGTATGAACACTTGCCCCAAAGTGCTCCGCTTTGACATCTCGGTTACCTGCCCTACCTTATTTTCCAAGAGTAGGTCAAGTTGTACTCCTGCTCTAGTAGGTACATCCACATACTGAATCAGAAAATTTTCTTGTATTCACTTAACAAATTGCTCTCCATCCAAACTCTTGACACTATGGCAGTCTCAGTCTATGTTTAGGGAGTTAAAACTCCCTACCATTACCACCTCATGATTCTTACAGATTACTGAGATCTCTTTACATTTTTTTTCTCAATTTTTCACTGACAATTTGGGGGTGTGTGGAGGTGATTATCATTTTCTTATTTCTCAGTTCCATGCAAATAACTTCACCCTGGATGTACCCTCAGGAATATCCTCCCTAAGTACAACTGTAATATTATCCCTAAAATAAACTCCCCTTCCTCTCTTGTCCTTATTGTGCTTCCCATAGCATCTGTGTCCTGGAACATTAAACTGCCAGTCCTGTCTATCCCTGAGCCATGTCTCTGTAATTGCTATGATATCCCAGTCCCATGTTCCCAACCATGCCCTTAGGACGCCTGCCTTACCTGATAGGCCTGTTGCATTGAAAGAAATGCAGTTTAATTTATCAGTCCTACCTCATTCTCTGTTTTGTTCCTGTTGCCTTAACTGTTTGACTTGCCCCTGTTCCCAACTGCGCCAGTCTCAGACCCTTTCTCACTATCTCCCAGGGTCCCATCCCCCACCAGTTAAAATCATCCCGAGCAGCTCTAGCAATTCTCTCCAGTAGACAAACAGGAGGTTGGAAGAACACAGCATCAGGAGGTGGAGAAGATGACGTTTCGAGTGTAAACCCTTCTTCAGGAGTGGGAGCAGCTGTAAGGTGAGCAGCAGATAAAGGGGGTTGGGAGTGCAGGATGGTACAAACTGGGTTGGTTGATGAAACGAATGAGTCTGGCTGATGGCAAGAAGGAAGGGCTGATGAGAGGAATGGGAGGGAGCGGGGAGGGACTGGGAAGGGAGTTGGGTGATGGGAAGGATGATTATTTGAAAGTGGAGAACTCAATGTTGAATCCTCCAGGCTGTAGGCTGCCCAGGTGGAATTTGAAGTGTTAGAACATAGAACATAGAACATAGAACATAGAAGAATACAGCGCAGTACAGGCCCTTCGGCCCTCGATGTTGCGCCGATCCAAGCCCACCTAACCTACACTAGCCCACTATCCTCCATATGCCTATCCAATGCCCGCTTAAATGCCCATAATGAGGGAGAGTCCACCACTGCTACTGGCAGGGCATTCCATGAACTCACGACTCACTGAGTAAAGAACCTACCCCTAACATCTGTCCTATACCTACCCCCCTTTAATTTAAAGCTATGCCCCCTTGTAATAGCTGACTCCATACGTGGAAAAAGATTCTCACTGTCGACCCTATCTAAACCCCTAATCATCTTGTACACCTTATCAAGTCACCCCTAAACCTTCTTTTCTCCAATGAAAACAACCCCAAGTGCCTCAGCCTTTCCTCATACGATCTTTCTACCATACCAGGCAAATTCCTGGTAAACCTCCTCTGCACCCGTTCCAGTGCCTCCACATCCTTCCTATAGTATGGCGACCAAAACTGCACACAATACTCCAGATGCGGCCGCACCAGAGTCTTATACAACTGCAACATGACCTCAGTACTCCGGAACTCAATTCCTCTACCAATAAAAGCCAGTACGCCATATGCCTTCTTCACCGCACTATTTACCTGGGTGGCAACTTTCAAAGATCTGTGTACATGGACACCAAGATCCCTCTGCTCATCCACACTACCAAGTATCCGACCATTAGCCCAGTACCCCATCTTTTTGTTACTCTTACCAAAGTGAATCACCTCACACTTAGCTACATTGAACTCCATTTGCCACCTTTCTGCCCAGTTCTGCAGCTTATCTATATCCCGCTGTAACCTGACACATCCTTCCTCACTGTCTACAACTCCTCCAACTTTTGTATCCTCCGCAAACTTGCTCACCCAACCTTCTAACCCCTCTTCCAGGTCATTTATAAAAATGACAAACAGCAATGGTCCCAAAACAGATCCTTGCGGAACACTGCTAGAGACGGCACTCCAAGATGAACCTTTGCCATCAACTCCTAATCCAAACCTCCAACTCACCCTCAATGCCATACCTCCGTATTTTTTGCAGTAGTCTACCATGGGGAACCTTATCAAACGCCTTACTAAAATCCATATACACCACATCTACCGCTTTCCCCTCGTCCACCTCCTTAGTCACCTTCTCAAAGAATTCAATAAGGTTTGTGAGGCACGACCTGCCCTTCACAAAACCATGCTGACTATCCTTGATCACATTATTCCTATCCAGATGTTCATAAATCCTATCCCTTACAATTCTCTCTAAGACTTTGCCCACAACAGAAGTGAGACTCACCGGCCTATAGTTACTAGGGTTATCCCTACTCCCCTTCTTGAACAAGGGAACCACATTTGCTAGCCTCCAATCTTCTGGCACTACTCCTGTAGACAACGAGGACATAAAAATCAAGGCCAATGGCTCTGCAATCTCCTCCCTTGCTTCCCAGAGAAACCTAGGATAAATGCCATCAGGCCCAGGGGACTTATCTATTTTCACCCTTTCCAGAATTTCCAACACCTCTTCTCTACATACCTCAAAGCCATTCATTGTACGTAATTGCGACTCAGTACTCACATTGACAACAATGTCCTGTTCCTGATTGAATACTGACGAAAAGTATTCATTCAGTGTCTCCCTAATCTCTTCAGCCTCCACACGCAACTTTCCACTACTATCCTTGACTGGACCTATTCCTACCCGAGTCATTCTTTTATTCCTGACATACCTATAGAAAGCCTTAGAGTTTTCCCTAATCCTACCAACTAAGGACCTTTCATGTCCCCTCTTTGCTGCTCTTAGCTCTCTCTTCAGGTCCTTCCTGGCTACCTTATAACTCTCAATCGCCCCAATTGAACCTTCACGCCTCATCTTTACATAGGCCGCCCTCTTCCCTTTAACAAGGGATTCCAATTCCTTATTAAACCACTGCTCCCTCACACGACCCTTTCCTCCCTGCCTGACTGGTACATACTTATCAAGGACACTCAATAGTTGCTCCTTGAACAAGCTCCACATATCAATTACGCCCTTGCCTTGAAGCTTACTTTTCCAAGCCACACATCCTAAGTCATGCCTCACCGCATCACAATTTCCCTGCCCCCAGCTATAACTCTTGCCCTGTAGTGCACACTTATCCCTCTCCATCACTAGAGTAAAAGTCACCGAATTGTGGTCACTGTCCCCAAAGTGCTCACCTACCTCTAATTCTAATACCTGGCCTGGTTCATTACCCAGAACCAAATCCAGTATGGCCTCACCTCTTGTTGGCCTATCTACATATTGTGTCAGGAAATCCTCCTGCACACATTGGACAAACACTGACCCATCTAACGAACTTGAGCTATAGCTTTCCTAATCAATATCAGGAAAGTTAAAGTCCCCCATAACAACCACCCTATTACTTTCACTCTTCTCTTGAATCATCCTAGCAATCCCTTCTTCCACGTTTCTAGGACTATTAGGAGGCCTGTAAAAAACTCCTAACAGGGTGAGCTCACCTTTCCGATTCCTAACCTCAACCCAAACTACCTCAGATGGTGAGTCTTCATCCATCGTCCTTTCCACAGCTGTAATACTATCTTGGACAAGCAATGCCACACCTCCCCCTCTCTTACCCCCACCTCTGACCTTACTAAAACATTTAAACCCTGGAACCTGCAACAGCCAATCCTGTCCCTGTTCTACCCATGTCTCCGTAATAGCCACAACATCGAAGTGCCAGGTACCAACCCACGTTGCAAGTTCACCTACCTTATTTCGTATACTTCTTGAATTGAAGTATACACACTTCAAGCCACTTTCCTGTTTACAGGCACCCTCCTTTGAAATTGATGCCATGTTCCTAACCTCCCTACACTCCAGGTCCTGCACCCTAAAGCTACAGTCTGGGTTCCCATGCCCCTGCAGAGTTAGTTTAAACCACCCCCAAGAGCACTAGCAAACCTCCCACCAAGGATACTGGTGCCCCTCAGGTTCAGGTGCAGACCATCCTGTTTATAGAGGTCCCACCTTCCCCAGAAAGAACCCCAGTTATCCAAATACCGGAATCCCTCCCTCCTGCACCGTCCCTGTAGCCACGCATTTAACTGTTCTCTCTCCCTATTCCTCAACTCTCTATCATGTGGTCCTGGGGATTTATTCACCGTAATGCATTTCAAGACACCCAGCACTTCTTCCTCTGTAATATGGACATTTTGCAAGGTGTCACCATCTATTTCGCTACTTTCTATATCTTCCAAATCTCATGAGGTTAAGAAAATTAGCATTAAGGCACTTTATCTAAATGTTTGTAGTATTCGTAACAAAGCAGATGAATTAACAGCACAAATCATCGTGAATGATTATGGTGTGGTAGTCATCACAGAGACTTGATGCTCTGGGTTCAGGGCTGGCTGTTAAACATTTAAGAATTTACAACTTATCTAAAAGCCATGGAGACGGGTGGGTGGGGGGGGGGGAGGTTGCCTTGTTAGTTAAGAATGGCACTGAATGATGATATGGAGTCTGTGTGGGTGGAGGTGAGGAACCACAAAGGCAAAAAAAAAATCATAATGGGAGTTATGTACAGACCTCCCAGCAGTGGTCAGGACCAGGGACGCAAGATGTTCCAGGAAATAGATAGGGCATGTCAGAAAGGTAAGGTCACGGTGATCATGGAGGACTTAAATATGCAAGTGGATTGGGTGAATAATGTTGCTGCTGGATCCAAAGAATTCATGGAATGCTTACAGGATGGCTTTTTGGAACAGCTTGTGATGGAGCCCACAAGGGAGCAGGCTATTCTGGACTTAGTTCTTTGTAATGAACAGACTTTATAAAAGGTCTTAAAGTAAGGGAACTCTTAGGAGGCAGCGATCATAATATGGTAGAGTTCAGTCTGCACTTTGAAAGAGAGAAGGCAAGATCAGATGTAATGGTGTTACAGTTAAATAAAGGTAATTACAGGGGCATGTGAGAGGAACTGATGAAAATCGACTGGAAGCAGAGCCGAGTGGGGAAGACAGTAGAGCAACAATGGCAGGAGTTTCTGGGTGTAATTGAGGACACAGTACAGAGGTTCATCCCAAAGAAAAGAAAGATTATCCGGGGAGGGGTTAGACAGCCATGGCTGAGAAAGGACGCCAGGAAATGTCTCAAAGAAAAAGAGGGAGCTTATAAAGAGCACTGGGAAATCAAAGATTAGGAAGACTGCAAAAACAGAGGATAACAAAGAAAGAAATGAGGAAGGAGAGGATCAAATATGAAGGTAACCTCACTTATAATATTAGAAATTATAGTAAAAGTTACTTTCAATACATAAGAAACAAACGAGAGGCAAAAGTAGAAATTGGGGAGCTCCTCTTGATGCTGGAAGGCTAGTGCTATGAGATAAGGAAATAGCTGAAGAACTTAAAAAGTACTTTGTGTCAGTCTTCACAGTGGAAGACATTAATAATATCCCAACAATTAAGGAGAGTCGGGGCAGAGATGAGTATGGTAGCCATTACAAAAAGAAAGTGCTAGAAAAGCTAAAAGATCTAAAAATTAATAAATCTCCTGGCCCTGATGGGCTACATCCTAGAGTTATGAGACAGGTGGCTGAGGAAATGGCAGAGGCACTGACTGTGTTCGTTCAAAAATCACTGGAGTCAGGGAAAGTCTCAGCTGAAATTTGCTTTTATAATGCCCTTGTTCAAGAAAGGATCAAGACAAAAGATGGAAAATTATAGGCCAATTAGCCTAACCTCGGTTGTAGGTAAAATTCTAGAATCCATCGTCAAGGATGAAAATTCAAAATTCTTGGAAGTGCAGGGTTGGATTAGAACAAGTCAACATGGATTTAGTAAGGGGAGATCGTGCCTGACAAACCTGTTAGAATTCTTTGAAGAGATAACAAGTAGGTTCGACTCAGTGGATGTCATTTATTCAGACTTCCAAAAGGCCTTTGATTAGGTGTCTCATGGGAGGCTGCTGAGTAACGTGAGGGCCCATGGTGTTCGAGGTGAGCTACGGGCATGGATTGGGGATTGGTTGTCTGACAGAAGATAGAGACTTGGGATAAAAGGTTCTTTTTCAGAATGGTAGCTGGTGACAAATGGGGTCCTGCAGGGTTCAGTGTTGGGGCTGCAGCTGTTAACTTTATATATTAATGATCTGGATGAAGAGACAGGGGGCATACTGGTGAAGTTCGCTGATGATACGAAGTTAGACGGACAGGCAGGTAGTACTGAGGAGGTGGGTAGGCTGCAGAAAGATTTAGACAGTTTAGAAGAGTGGTCCAGGAAATGGCTAATGGAATTCAACGTGAGCAAATATGAGGTCTTGCAGTTTGGAAAAACGAATGCAGGCCTGGACTATTTTTTAAACGATGAGAAACTTAATAAAGCCAAAGTACAAAGGGATCTGGGAGTACTAGTCCAGGATTTTCGAAAGGTTGATTTGCAGGTTGAGTCCAAGATTAAGAAAGCAACTTTAATGTCACTTATCTCAGGAGGGTTGAAATATAAAAGCAGCGATGTGCTTCTGAGACTTTATAAAGCTCTTTAGGCCCCGTTTAGAATACCGTGTCCAATTTTGGGCCCCACACCTCAGGAAGTACATACTGGCACTGGAGCATGTCCAGCGGAGATTCACACATTCAGATCATCCCTGGAATGGTAGGCTAAGGATCCTGGGATTGTATTCATTAGAGTTTAGAAGGTCGAGGTGAAATCTAATAGAAACTTACAGGATAATGCAAGGCTTAGAAAAGGATTGCTGGAAAGTTATTTCCATTAGGCTGGGAGACAAAGACCCGTGGGCATAACCTTAAAATTAGAGGTAGTCAATTTAGAATGGAAATGAGGAGACATTTCTTCAGCTAGAGAGTGGTGGGCCTGTAGGATTCACTGTTATGGAGCGCAGTGGAGGCTGGGATGTTGGGTATCTTCAGAGATTGATAAATTCTTGATCTCGCAAGGAATTAAGGGCTACGGGGAGAGTTGTGGGTAAGTGGAATTTAAACACCCATCAGCTATGATTAAATGGTGGAGTGGACTTGATGGGCCACATGGCCTTGCTTCCACTCCTATGTCTTATGGTTTTATGGTCTTATGGAATGCCAGAAGATATAAATGAAGAACAGAATCAATCAGGTTCAAAATTGTTCACCCTCCTTCCTAGGTGATTGGTTCATACAGAAAGTGCAAATTGGCAAAGCGATAAGAAAATTAAGGAAGTAAAGGAATGGTGCTGAAAACAGGTGCTCTGTTTTGTGGGGTACTGGCATTAGTACCAAACTGGAATGAATTGTGCCATTGTGACTTGGTCTACCTGAACCAATCTGGGACCAGTATTCTAGTAGAAAGACTAAATAAGGTCGTCACAAGGACTTTGAACTGGTAATTGTGGGGAAGAGCTTGGATGACGTCAATACAGTTTCAAAAGTATGTAACAGGATAGAGAGTAAGAAAACTGTTAGGATTCCTACTTCAGATATGGCAAACAATGACAAAACTCAAAAATGTCTATTGATTAAACTACAATAGAAAAATAATAAACAGGTGAATAAAGCATAAGAGCCAAGGAACAGTTTAGAATATATGGCCTGAATAAGAGTTCTATATACAAATGCACAGAGAAATAAGTTAAGTGAGCTGCAGACGCAAATTCAAATTGGAGATTATGATACAGTAGCTGTTATTGAGACATGGCTGCAGGATAGTCAGGATTGGAGGCTAAATATACCAGGTTATAAGATTTATTGGACAGATAGGGAAAATTGAGGAGTTGGAATAGCCTTAATGTTTAAAAACAATATGTCTTCAATGGTAGGAGTTAATACAATGTGGAGAAAGCATTCATTGCAGACTGTATAGTTAGAATTGAAGAGCAGTAAAGTTGTATACAGACCCCCTGGCAGCATGTCTGGAGTGCTGTAATGTATAAATGCAGAACATAAAACAGTACAACACAGGAATAGGCCCTTTGACCCCACTGTCTGTGCCAATCTAAACTAATCCCATCTGCCTGCACTTGGTCTGTATCCCTGTATTCCTTGACTGTTCATGTGTTTGTCTAAATGCCTCTTTAACTTTGCTAATATATCTGCTTTAGATTAGATTCCCTACAATATGGAAACAGGCCCAACAAGTCCACACCAACCCTCTGAAGAGTAACCCACTCAGACCTACCCTATATTTACCCCTGACTAATGCACCTAACACTATGGGCAATTTAGTATTACCAACTCACCTAACCTGCACACCTTTGGATTGTGGGAGGAAACCAGAACACCTAGAGGACACCCACACAGACATGGGGTGAATGTGCAAACTCCACACAGACACTCACTTGAGGCTGGAATCAAGGCCGGGCCCCTGGTGCTGTGAGGCAGCAGTGCTAACCACTGAGCCACCATGCCACCCCAAATGGACAAGGTTTCTGTTCTTAACAAAAGTGACTATTTATAATAAATAAATATTCTCACTACAGGTAAACAATTATGAATCATCAGCATATAACTCTTCCAGTTAAAACTCTAACCCTGCTATAAAATCCCCCTCTACACATGCACAGAGTCAGTAGAAAGTGAGGATTGTAGATGCTGGACATCAGAGTTAAGAGTGTGGTGCTGGAAAAGCACAGCAGGTCAGGCAGCATCCGAGGAGCAGGAGAATTGATGTTTCGGGCATAAGCCCTTCATAGAGTCAGGCATAAGCAGACACATAAAAGGGATGTAAGGAAAGACCATGAAAGCAGTTTAGTGGCCTCTGTCTGCTAGTATTTCTGAGGCAATCCTTTTGCTGATCAGAATACTGCTTCTTTGTCTCCTTTCTCCAGATACTTTCACTTGTTTGCAGGAGGCACAGGTGACTGGTTCGGCTCATAAAGTTCTTTGATGTATCAATTAAAAGTCAGAGCTCACAGCAGCTGGAAAAGAGAAAGAAAAACAGGCTGTCTTCACGCTTTGGATGCTTTGACTGCAGAGCAAAAATAGCTCATTCCCCAAAGCGATTCAATGGTTTTGACAAAGCATTCACACCCTCAAGCTTTTCAGCTACTTGAGAGCCAATCACAGTTGTTAGGAGGGAGAAGGCCTTTGTCATTGATAACTGGCCACTAGTTCAGGAACTAATCAGCTGCTTGTTGCCAGCCAAAACTTCATTTGTGTAAACCCTTGGCTTTAGCTTACTTTCCACGACTGCTTGATCAAATATCTGTGTACACAGTATTTACAATAATTGTCAGGTTACTTGCTTTTAAAAAGTGCAGCAAACCTTCAGCAATCTTTGTTTTTTCAAAAAGTTCTTTCCCAAGTTTTTACATTAAAAATAAGGGATCACCCATTCTAGATAGATAAAGCAATACATTTTCTCAAAGATGAACTTTTGAAACTATTTTCCTGAAAAGATATTGGAGGCAGAAAGTTTGAAATTATAAGGAAAGCATAGATAAATTTTTGATTACTGAGGGAGTGAAAGATTATTTGTGTTAGGTAGAAATGTTGAGTAATCAGGTCAGGCATTCTCTTATTGAATAGCAGAGCAGGCTTGAGAGCTGTGTGGCCTATCTCTATTCATATATGTTTGTCTGTGAATTCAGGAACTTACAAGTTAACAGTACAATGGCTGTACTTTAAAAATCACCAATGATAAGGAAACCCAGAAAATCATGTAAAAGGCAAGTTTGAAGTATTTATATCCACTTTCAGCCTCCTTCTGAGGACCTCAGCATCACAAATGCCAGTCTCCAACTAATTTGATTCATTCCATGTGAAATCAAGAAATGGCTGAAGACCTGTAGTAAAGGTTCTGACAGCATTCCAGCAATAGTAATGAAAACCTGTGGTCTAGAACAAGCTGTGCCCCTAACTAAGCTGTTCCAGTACAGCAACGACATTGACCTTTCCTGAAAATATTGAGAATTGCCCAGATACATCCTATGCACAAAAAGCTGGATACACTCAACTGGCTAATTACCACCCTATCAGTCTACACTCGATTATTGGCAAAGGAAAGGCTGAAGGACTTGAGGCTGTTTTCGTTAGAGAGAAGATGATTGAGAGGTGACTTAATAGAGACATATAAGATAATCAGACGGTTGGGTAGGGTGGACCGGAAGAGCCTTTTTCCAAGTACAGGAACGGCAAGCACGAGGAGACGTAGCTTTAAATTGAGGGGTGATAGATATAGGACAGATGTCAGAGGTAGTTTCTTTATTCAGAGAGTAGTAAGGGTATGGAACGCTTTGCCTGCAACGGTAGTAGATTCGCCAACTTTAAGTACATTTAAGTCGTCATTGGACAAGCATATGGACGTACATGGAATAGTGTAGGTTAAATGGGCTTCAGATTGGTATGACAGTTCGGCGCAACATCGAGGGCCAAAGGGCCTGTACTGTGCTGTAATGTTCTATGTTCTAAATGGAAATGTTTGACAACAGTGCTATTGAGAGGCATTTCCAAAGGCATTTCCTTCTCACTGACAAGCAGGTTGGATTCTGCCAAGTTCACTCAGTTCCTGATCTTCTTGCAGATTTAATTTAAGCATGAACTCCTAAGATATGGTGAGAGTGACTGCTCATAATATCAAGGATTTCACCAAGTATGATATCAAGGAGCCCTGTATAACTGCAATCGATGGGAATCATGAGAAAATTCTGTGCTGTTTGGAGTCAGACTTGTCACATAGGACGATGATTGTTACTGTTGGACGGCAGTCATCTCATCCTATCACTGCAGGAGTTTCTCAGGGTAGAGACCTAGGTTCAACTGCCTTTAGCTCTTTTATCAATGACTTTTCTCCATGATGAGGTCGGATGTTGGGATGTTCCCTGATGATTGCATAATATTCAGCACCGTTCATAACTCTTCAGATACTGACACAGTCCATGTCCAAATGCTGCAAAACTTGGACAATATCCAGACTTAGGCTGGTAAGTAACAAGTAGCATTCACACCTCTCAAGTGGCAGGCAATGACCAACTCCAACAAGACAGCATTTAACCATTACCTCTTGACCTTCTATGGCAATAACCATCACTAAAATTTAAACTGTCAACATCCTGGGTGTTATCATTACCCAGGCTAAATTTGAGGAGAAAGTGAGGTCTGCAGATGCTGGAGATCAGAGCTGGAAATGTGTTGCTGGAAGGGCTTATGCCCGAAACGTCGATTCTCCTGTTCCCTGGATGCTGCCTGACCTGCTGCGCCTTTCCAGCAACACATTTCCAGCCCCAGGCTAAATTAGTCCAGCCAAATAAATAATGTGGCTGCAAGATCAGGTCAGATGCTAGGAATTCTGCAATAATAAGTGCTAGGAATTCTGCATTATACCTCCCCAGTGCCAACCCACCATCTACCAGGTACAGGTCAGAATTATTATGGAATACTCTCCACTCTCCACTTGCTTGGACATTTGCAGCTCCAATGGCACTGAAGAGTTTTGACACCATCCAGAACAAAGCAGCCCAATTGATTGGCATCCTACCCACAACCTTACACATTCATTCCCTTCAGCACTGATGTACAATGACAGCTGGGTGTACCTTGTACCGGATGTATTGCCGCAATTCAAACAGATCCTTAGACATCATATTTAAACCTGCAACCTTCACCAACTTGAAGGTCTAGGTACATAGGAGCACGACCATCTGTACATCCCCCTCCAAGTCATACACCATTCTGCCTTGAAACTATGGCATTACCATTTTTTTACCATGTTTTCCAATAATTTGCACTGTAGTGGTTCAGGAAGATATCACCTTCAGTTTCTCAAAGGCAACTAGTATGGGCAATAAATGCTGGCCTAGCTAATTATGGCCACAACTGTGATTTAAAAAAAAAATGTATTCACAGCATTGGATCAACATCCCAATGAACAGGGGTGTGTAGGTCTTCTAACTTATCAGCCTCAGCAACCATACTGCCGCGCTATCCACCAAACCCTCATTAACTCTCCTTCTCCTCAACATTCACCACCTTCACGTATTCTTTTTCAATTTGCTATTCCTTTATATCATACCCATCATTTTCACTTTTTGTCAGCCCTCACCACTTCACCTTCTCATCAACATGCATCATCCTCCACTTTTCCTTTAATACTGATCTTGTTTGTGTCTCGTTTACTTCGCTCCCTTTCACACTTTAATTTATACCTATTTTAAAGTTTGTGTTCTCTTTCACCATTATTAACAACCTCTTTGCTTTTTCATCGCATCTCTATATCATCTGTTCCCTTCCCCTTTCCTCCGCCTCTGCCAAAAATATAAATAGAACATAGAACAATGCAGCACAGAACAGGCCCTTTGGCCCTCGATGTTGCGCCAACCTGTGAACTAACCTAAGCCCATCCCCCTAAACTATCCCATCATCATTCATGTGCTTATCTAAGGACTGTTTAAATATGTGGTTGAGCTAACTAGATTGGCAGGCAGAGCATTCCACACCCTTACCACTCTCTGCGTAAAGAACCTGCTTCTGACATATGTCTTAACTCTATCACCCCTCAGTTTGTAGCTATGACCCCTCGTACAAACTGATGTCATCATCCTAGGAAAAAGACTTTCACTGTCTACCCTATCTAATCCTCTGATCACCTTGTATGTCTCTATCAATTCCCCTCTTAGCCTTCTTCTTTCCTATGAGAACAGACCCAAGGTTTCAGCCTTTCCTCATAAGACCTTCCCTCCAGACCAGGCAACATCCTGGTAAATCTCCTCTGCACCTTTTCCAATGCTTCCACATTCTTCCTGTAATGGGATGACCAGAACCGTACACAATATTCCAAATGCAGCTGCACTAGTGTTTTGTACAGTTGCAGCATGACATCACGGCTCTGGAACTCAATCCCTCTACCAATAAAACTTAACACACCATATGCCTTCTTAGCAGCATTATCAACATGTGTGGCAACTTTCAGGGATCTATATACATGGACTCCAAGATCTCTCTGCGCACCCAGACTACCATGAATCTTTCCATTGACCTAGTATTCTGCTTTCCTGTTATTTGTCCCAAAGTGAATGACCTCACATTTATCTGCATTGAACTCCATTTGCCACCTCTCAGCCCAATTATGCAGTTTATCCAAGTCCCCCTGCAATCTGAAACATTTTTCCACACTGTCCATTCCTCTATTGACTTTCATGTCATCTGCAAACTTACTAACCCATCCATCTATACCTGCGTCTAAGTCATTTGTAAAAAATGACAAACAGCAGTGGTCCCAAAACAGATTGTTGTGGTGCACCACTAGTAACCGGACTCCAGGCTGAATATTTTCCATCAACCACCACTCGTTGCCTTCTTGCAGAAAGCCTGTTTCTAATCCAAACTGCTAAATTACCTTCAATCTCATGCCTCTGCATCTTCTTCAACAACCTTATCAAAGGCTTTGCTGAAGTCCATGTACACCATGTCAACTGCCCTACCCTCATCCACATGCTTGGTCACCTTCTCAAAAAACTCAATGATGTTTGTGAGATGTGACCTGCCCTTAACGAAACCATGTTGACTATCTGCATTCAAATTGTTGCTTACAAGATGATTATAAATCCTATCTCTTATAATGCTGTGGTGCTGTTCGCCGAGCTGGAAGTTTTTGTTGCAAATGTTTCGTCCCCTGTCTAGGTGACACCCTCAGTGCTTGGGAGCCTCCTGTGAAGCACTTCTGTGGTGTTTCCTCCGGCATTTATAGTGGCCTGTCCCTGCCGCTTCTGGTTGTCAGTTTCAGCTGTCCGCTGTAGTGGCCGGTATATTGTTGATGGAGTTTGTGGATGAATTCCCTGGCTGTTCTTTGTTTCGCTTGCCTATAATGGTAGTGTTGTCCCAGTCAAATTCATGTTGCCTGTCGTCTGCGTGTGTGGCTACTAGGGATAGCTGGTCGTGTCGTTTCGTGGCTAGTTGATGTTCGTGGATGCGGATCGTTAGCTGTCTTCCTGTTTGTCCTATATAGTGTTTTGTGCAGTCCTTGCATCCCAACCGGAAGCGGCAGGGACAGGCCACTATAAATGCCGGAGGAAACACCACAGAAGTGCTTCACAGGAGGCTCCCAATCACTGAGGATGTCACCTAGACAGGGGACGAAACGTTTGCAACAAAAACTTCCAGCTCAGCGAACAGAACCACAGCAACGAGCACCCGAGCTACAAATCTTCTCACAAACTTATCTCTTATAATCTTTTCTAAAACGTTTCCTACAACAGACTGAAGGTGACCCAGTTAATCTATAATTAACTGGGTCACCTCTACTGCCCTTCTTGAACAAGGGCACAACATTTGCAATCATCCAGTCCTCTGGTATTAAACCTCTGGTATTAAATAACAAATTCCAATTTCTTTCAGTTCTGAAATGGAGTCATACTGGACTCAAAACCTTAACTCTGTTCCTGTTTCCACAGATGCTGCCAGATCCATATCCTTCTTATAGTTTGGTAACCAGAACTACACACAATATTCCTAACTGACATCATATATACCTCCTTCATTTTCAAATAATCATCTGTAATAATCATCTATGTTGTTTATAAATAATAATTGTCCATCACAGGGCCATGTTTGTGAAGCTTTCCTGATAGTTCTAATAGTTTATGCAGGGAGTAATTGAGCTTCACAGACCAGAAATATCCATGGTCTGAAATCAGTAATGGTTATGATCAAGAAGATATAAATGGTTTCAGCATTCAACAACAGGAATGGGGTGTTGTAGTTTTCAAGGTTTCCTGTTCCTGATTGATGATGATCTGTGTGTCCTGCTGAAAATTTATATTGATGCTGCTTGAGAATAGAAAAGGGTTTGGACTGGATATTATCCATTATTGAGTAACTTGCTAGAACTCATTCTCACAATCAAATAACTTGCTCGAACCTGTTGCCAAGGCTCACATGGTGAATGATTACTGTACAACTTAAGTATGATACAAGAAAGATTTCACTGCAGTGGAACTAAACTTCTGTGAAAGTGATAACCATTTATTGTTGAGCATGGATGAAGATCAGTAAGGAAATGTGTTTATATATTTGATGCTATTGTAATGCTCTTTTATTTCTTGATATTTTTAGGTGACATTAATGGGAAATCTGAAGATTGAAAATCACACAGAGTGTCACTGTAGCACTTGTTACTATCACAAGTCCTAAAATGGTAAACAAAGCTGAGAACTTGAAGCGTATAAAAGTGTGCGTGCTCTTCATTGCTTCACATAAGTGGTTGCACAATGTAACAGTGGTAACTCCATGAATTTAAACTTGCATTACTATGTAACTGATCTGCTATGATAAATAAATAAATTTACCTTCTCAGATTTGTGTAAATTCACAATATCTATTGCCAAGCAACTATGTTTCTGTGTTTCATTTAAACTCATCATGCTTGATAAACTGCAGCTTCATTTCAAGTTTATATATGAAGTATATATTTTGCTCTTAAAGGCAAAATCTGTGCAAATGGTAAAAGATTAGTGAACGACAGAGTGAGGCCCATAAGGAATAAGCTGGTCACTGAAGCAAAGTGTGTGGAAGGGGTACTAAATTAGTATTTTGCTTCTGTCTTTACTAAATTAGAAAATTGTTACAATGGCCCAAATGAAAATGTGAGTGTTGAGAAACTGAAAAATATTGTGATTGATGAAGAAAAGATCCTAAAAATCTGGCAGCACTCCATGTAGAGAAATTGCCAGGCCAAGATGGAATGCATTCTAGATTGTTGGGAGAGGTGAGAGAACAAATTGCAGAGTGATTAACAAAAGCTTTCCTGACCTCTCTGAACACAGGATTAGTACCAGGGAACTGGAGGGTTATAAATGTGACACTGTTGTTCAAGAAATGGGTAAAAAATAATCCAGAAACCTACAGACCTGTCAGTTTAACATCAATAGTGGAAAAACATACGGAGGCCATAATGCAGGATAAGATAAATGTGCATTGAGGGGAAAATAAACTAACGCTAGACAGTCAACATGGCTTTGCCAAGGACAAGTCATGCCTGACAGATTTAACTGAGGTTTTGATAATGTAACATAGACAATGGATGAGAGTAATGCTATGTATGTTGTATATTTGGACTTTCAGAGAGTACTTGATACGGTGCCACATGGCAGGTTGGTTAGCAAATTAGAAATGTTTTACATCAATGGGTCCTTAACAGTATGGATCAAATGTTGGCTAAAAGTTAGGAAATAGAGAGTAGATACTGATGGGCATTTCTCAGACTGGGGATAAATTAAAAGTGGTATTCCCCCGGGATCAGTATTGGAATCCTTGCTTTTTCTGGCTTATAGAAATGGGAGGTGGGTGTTAAGGGCAAGATCTCAATTTCCAGATGATACTAAACTAGGTGAATAGCAAATTGTTAAGATGATGCTGAATAACATCAAAGGGACATTGACAGATTTGCCAAATGGGCAGACACCTGGCAGATGAATTTCAATACAGAGGAATGTGAGATAATGTATTTTGGTAAAAGAAACATGGCGAGGTAATGTAAGCTGAATAGTACAACTTTGAGGGGAGTACAGGAGCAGAGAGATCTCAGGATTCAAGTATATAATTCTGTGAAAGTGGCCAGGCAATTTGAAACAATTAAGTAGACTAATAGGATCTTAGAAGATAGAACATTACAGTGCAGTACAGGCCCTTCACCCCTCAATGTTGCACCGATTTGTGGAACCGATCTGAAGCCTAATATAACCTACATTATTCAATTATTATCCATATATTTATCCAATGACTATTTAAATACCTTAAAGCTGACAAGTCTACTACTGTTGCAGGCAGGGCATTCCATGCCCTTACTACTCTCTGAGTAAAGAACCTACCTCTAACATCTGTCCTATATCTATCACTCCTCAGTTTAAAGCTATGTCCCCTCGTGCTAGCCATCACCATCTGAGAAAAAAAGACTCTCACTGTCCAGCCTATCTAACCCTCTGATCATCTTGTATGTCTCTATTAAGTCACCTCTTAACTTTCTTCTCTCCAACAAATTAGCCTCAAGTCCCTCAGCCTTTCCTCATAAGACCTTCCCTCCATACCAGGCAACATTCTGGTAAATCTCCTTGAACCCTTTCAAATGCTTCCACTTCTTCCTTATAGTACAGTGACTAGGACTGTATGCAATACTCCAAGCGCAGCTGCACCAGAGTTTTGTACAGCTGTAACACCTTCTTACTAACCCTATCAACTTGGGTGGCAACTTTCAGGGATCTATGTACATGGACACTGAGATTTCTCTGCTCATCCACGCTACCAAGAATTAGCCCAGTATTCTGTATTCCTGTTACTCCTTCCAAAGTGAATCACCTTACACTTTTCTGCATTAAACTCCATTTCCACCTCTCAGCCCAGCTCTACAGCTTATCTATGTCCCTCTGTAACCTATAATTTCCTTCAGCACTGTCCACAACTCCACTGACCTTAGCGTCACCTGCAAAGTTACTAACTCATACTTTTTCCCCTCATCCAGGTCATTTAAAAAATGACAAACAGCAGTGGTCCCAAAACAGATCCTTGCTATACACAACTAATAACTGAATTCCAGGGTGAAAATTTCCCATCAACCACCATTCTTTGTCTTCTTACAACTAGTCAAAATGTCATCCAAACTGCTAAATCATTCTCAATCCCATGCCTCCATCTTTTCTGCAATAGCCCACTATGGGAACCTTATCAAAAGCCTTACTGAAATGCATATACACCACATCAACTGCTTTACCCTCATCCACCTGTTTGGTTACCTTCTCAAAGAACTCAGTAAGGTTTGTGAGGCACAACCTACTCTTAACGAAACTGTGTTCATTATCCCTAATCAAATTATTCCTTTCTAGATGATCATAAATCCCATCTTATATAATCCTTTCCAAAACTTTACTCACTCACTGGTCTATAATTACCAGGGTTGTCTCTACTCCCCTTCTTGAACAAGGGGACAACTTGTGCTATCCTCCAGTCTCCTGGCACTATTCCTGTAGACACTGATGACATAAAGATCAAAGCCAAAGGTTTTGCAATCTCCTCCCTATCTTCCCAGAGAATCCTTGGATGAATTCCATCCAGCTCAGGAGACATATCTATTTTCATACTTTCCAGAATTGCTAAAACCTCCCCATGGTAAACCTCAATCCCATCTAGTCTAATAGCCTGTATCTCAGTATTCTCCTTGACAACATTGTCTTTTTCCTGTGTGAATACGGATGAAAAATATTCATTTGACACCACTGCTACCTTTTTGGGTTCTGTTCACACCTTTCCACTGCTGTCCTTGACAGGCCCTATTCTTAGTCTAGTCATTCTTTTATTCTTGACATAGCTATAGAAAGATTCAGGGTTTTTCTTTGTTATGGACTAGGCCAAACCACTCAAAGCATTCTCAAGCAAGCAGCCCAGACCTTAACTTGTAATTTGTTTTGGTAAGTGTATAGTGAGAACTATCTGGAGTAAGGTAGCTAGGTTGACTATCAGGATTTTAAACAGACAAAAATTTATTCACAAAATTACAGAATGAAACACAAAGAACAGTAAAAAAAAACCTACCAAACTCAGCATATCCAAACTAGACTTAATTATGCTGTTCTGAATATGCACAACAGTCCCAATAAACAAACCCCTTAAACACAGAGCAAAAAATGAAACAAAGGCTAACAGGTCCTTGTGCACAAGGAGAGAGAGTCCAGCAACCTGTTTCCACACAGCTCCACTGCTGAACTGACTCTAACTTAACTTCTAAACACATAAAAGCTTTGGCCTAAAGCCTCATCTGCTTATGTATAAACAAAAAGGCCTCCAATACTCATTTATCTTTGTACCAAACCCAACCATTTCGGAGCCTGGAGTGTTTGACGAACCCTCTGAAAAAAATCAAGGACACAGTATCCTTGAGAAAAGGAACGGCTTTTAGAAGAAAAGGACCAGCTTTGTGACACCTTGATCCTACCTGCCAAAGATTTATCATGTCCCCTCATGGCTCTTCTCAGCTTTCTCTTTACGTCGTTCCTGGCTAACTTGTAACACTCAAATATCCTAACTGAGCCTTCACATCTCATCTTTACATAAGCCTCCTTCTTGACAAGAGATTCAACTTCTTTATTAAACCATGGTTCCCTTGCTCGACCACTTCCTCCCTGCCTGACAGGTACATACGTATCAAGGACCCGCAGTAGCTGTTCTTTGAACAAGCTCCATATTTCAATTGTGCCCATTCCCGACAGTTTGTTTCCCCATCCTATGCATACAAAATCTTGCCTAATCACATCATGTGTGCCTTTTCCCCAGCCATGACTCTTGCCCCGCGGCATAGACCTATCTCTTTCCATCACTAAAGTAAACGTAACCGAATTGTGGTCACTATCACCAAATTCCCCCCCCCCCCATCTCCAAATCTAAGACTTGGCCAGGTTCATCACCCAGTACCAAATTCAATGTGGCCTCACCCCTTGTTGGCCTATCTACATACTGTGTCAGAAAACCCTCCTGCACACATTGGATAAAAACAGACCCATCTAAGGTATTCAAACTATAGCATTCCCAGTCAATATTTGGAAAGTTAAAGACTCCATAACAACTACTGTGTTACTTTCACTCCTATCTAGAATCATCTTTGCAATCCTTTACTCTACATCTGTGGAACTTTTCGGAAGCCGATAAAAACCTCCCAACAATGTGAGCTCTCCTTTCCTGTTTCTAACCTCAGCCGATTATACCTCAGTAGACAAGTCCTCAAACATCCTTTCTGCCACCATAATACTGTCCTTAACTAACACCTCCCCCTCTTTTATCACCTCCCCTGTTCTTACTGAAGAATCTAAACCCCAGAACCTGCAATATCCATTCCTATGTCTAGATTAGAGTGCTGCTGGAAAAGCACACCAGGTCAGGCAGCATCCAAGGAGCAGGAAAATCGACGTTTCGGACAAAAGCCCTTTATCAGCTCCTCGGATGCTGCCTGACCTACTGTACTTTTCCAACACCACTCTAATCTAGACTCTGGTTTCCAGCATCTGCAGTCCTTGTTTTTACCATATCCATTCCTGTCCCTGCTCCATCTATGTGTCTGAAATGTCCACAACATCGAAGTCCCATATACCAACCCATGCTGCATGCTCACCCATTTTATTACGGATGCTCCTGGCATTGAAGTAGACACACTTCAAACCACCTTCCTGTCTGCTGGTACACTCCTGCGACCTTGAAACCTTATTCAAGATCTCACTACTCTCAACTTCCTGTACACTGGAGCTACAATTCAGGTTCCTATCCCCCTGCTGAATTAGGTTAATTCTTCCGAAAGAGCATTAGCAAACCTCTCCCCCAAGATATTAATACCCTCTGTTTCAGGTGTAGACCATCCTATTTGTAGAAGTCCAACCTACCCCAGAATGAGCCCCAATTATCCAGGTATCTGAATCCCTCCCTCCTGCACCATCCCAGCAGTATCCGAAACAAAATACTTGTTATTGAGGGGAACGGCCACAAGGAATCCATACACTGTCTGCCGGTTCCCTTAATGTAATCCAACTACCTTCTTCCTGTACCTGAGATGTGGCTACCTCCCTGTAATTCCCCTCAGCCTCCCAAATGATCTGAAGTTCATTCAGCTCCAGCTCCAGTTCCCTAATGTGGTTTCCAAGGAGCTGGAGTTAGGTGCACTTATTGCAGATGAAGTCAGCAGGGACAGTGGTGACCCTTACCTCTCACATTCTGCATTAGGAACTTCAACTGCCCTAACATCCATTCCCACTGTTCCGAATTCCCAAAGAGACTATCGAGGGAAAAGCTAGTCACCTTACCAAATCAGCAACTAGAACTTTATTTTTGGTTCGAGGAAGATGATGGGTGAGCGACACTACCTCAGTAGTGTTTTGGGTAAAGCAACCGCCAAAATATATAACCTCAGTTACTCAGCTGTCCCATGCCTGCTCCTGCTCAGTGTGTGCTTTGCTTATTCACGAGGTAGGCTTCTTGTAGAATTTATTTATCCACCCAGAGCCCCTGATCCTTGCTCTCACCGCTCCTGCTGCAAAATTAGAGGCTGCTGATTCACAAGGTAAGCTTTTTACAGGATTAACTTACCTTAGAGTTATGAACTTCGAGTTGATAAACAGAGACATAAACTATAAAAGCAAGGAAATGATGCTAGACCTCTACAAGTCAGTGATCAGATCATACTTGGAGTATTGTGTTTAGTTCTAAATATTTAAAGAAGAATGTTAAAGCCCTGGAATCAGTGCAAAGGAGAATTACAGGACTGATACATTTTATAAACTCCTACTTTGGAAATGGAGCCAGTTTGACTCAAAATTGGAATACATACAGACTCTAACCTCACACCTTTAATGCATTGTCTGAGCTGAGATGTCACTTTTTTTTATAAAACCTTTAGTTATCCTGACAGAAATAATGGGATTTACATATCAATGAATCGAAACCTGAAGTCCATTCTAAAAGATGAAAGACTTAACAGCAATCTAGGTTTGTTCAATACATTGCATCAGTGTATGAAACTATGATCCTTTACTGTAAATTCTGGGTCCTATGATCCTACTTGGGCGGCACGGTAGCACAGTGGTTAGCACTGCTGCTTCACAGCGCCAGAGATCCGGGTTCAATTCCCGTCTCAGGCGACTCTCTATGTGGAGTTTGCACATTCTCCCCGTGTCTGCGTGGGTTTCCTCCGGGTGCTCCGGTTTCCTCCCACAATCCAAAAATGTGCAGGGGTTAGGTGAATTGGCCATGCTAAATTGCCCGTAGTGTTAGGTGAAGGGGTAAATGTAGGAGAATGGGTCTGGGTGGGTTACGCTTCGGCGGGTCGGTGTGGACTTGTTGGGCCGAAGGGCCTGTTTCCACACTGTAAGTAATCTAATCTAATCTAATCTACTCCACTAACGGTCTGAAAGCTCGTACTTCCAAATATACCTGTTGGACTATAACCTGGTGTCGTGTGATTTTTAACTTGGACTGATACAAGGTAAGAGGGATTTTTGGTTTAAGGAAAGATTAGAGAAATTGGTTTTATTCTCCTTGGAGCAGAGAGGATTGAAAACACAGAACAATACAGCACAGAAACAGGCCTTTCAGTCCACCATGTCTGTGTTGACCATGATGCCATTCTAAACTTATCCCATCTGCCTGAGCATTAACCATATCCCTCTATTCTCTACTGTTTTTATGTCTGTCGAAATGCGTCTTAACTTTGCTAATGTATCTGCTTCTTCTATGTCCCTTTGCAGGCACCTACTATATAAAACACTTTTCTCAAACATCTCCCTTAGTTTTTTTCCCCTGTCACCATAAACCTGTGCCCCCTCGTATCTGATGTTTCCACCCTGGGAAAAAAACTCTGACTACCCATCCTATCCATCCCTTTCCTAATTTTATTTATGTCTGTCAGAAATAGGAAATTTTAAATTCTATGGGAAATTTGAAGACTGGAAATCACAGATTGTCACTGTCACAATTATTACAATCACAAATCCTCAAATCGTAAACAAATCTGAGAACCTTTGACACTCTGACAAAAGCACTCCATGTTTGTACAACATCTTCTTTCAGTAACACAATACAATCCAGACAACATCCTGGTAAACCTCTTTTGCACCCTGTCTGAAGTCTTCCCACTATCCGCCCCACCAAGAGTATGGCAACCAGAACTACATATAGTAGATTAGATTAGATTAGATTAGATTACAGTGTGGAAACAGGCCCTTCGGCCCAACAAGTCCACACCGACCAGCCGAAGCGCAACCCACCCATACCCCTACATTTACCCCATACCTAACACTACGGGCAATTTAGCATGGCCAATTCACCTGACCTGCACATGTTTGGATTGTGGGAGGAAACCGGAGCACCCGGAGGAAACCCACGCAGACACGGGGAGAATGTGCAAACTCCACACAGTCAGTCGCCTGAGGCGGGAATTGAACCCGGGTCTCCGGCGCTGTGAGGCAGCAGTGCTAACCACCGTGCCGCCCACAAATGAAAAGGGAAACTGGTACTCCAAATGTGGCCTGGCTAAATTCTTAAACACTTGCGACATGACTTGAGCCCATGTGCAGCCGCATTCACAGCCACAGGGACCATCAGGTGATGTAATTGACTTAATGGAGGACTCTCTAACAGATTGAAACAACTTGTTAGTGACTGATAGCGCTGACGTATTACATAGTCCCAACAGTCTAGACATGACAGAACTCTCCAATAACTCCCTGATAGACAAGGAAATTGAAAGACTCCAATTTATTATAACTCATACTCCAGACGCATATCCACAACATGGATATGTGACAATACTAAAAGGATATGATGGACCAGGGAAAAGCAGACTGAACCAGAAAGTTGAATGACAACATTCAACATTCAGGACATCACCACTAGAGGGAATGACAGGACACGAACATGGGAACAGGGAAGATACAATCTTGCCAAGTCACCAGAGACCAAGGATTCACAAAAGATTGATAGGTCTCTGTTCGGTGCCTCTTTAACAAATGCACTAATTCATTAATCCAGATGATTAAACAGTTCCTGACAGCCACCCAAGGCGAGGCGTTTTTGATGGTCCAAATTCGCATACACTCTCAAATATCAACTCTTATTCTTGTATGCACTGATGGGATTAACCAGGTTACAATTAGAGTAGATTAGATTCCCTACAGTGTGGAAACAGGCCCTTCGGCCCAACCAGTCCACACTGACCCTCCGAAGAGTAACCCACCCAGACCCATTTCACTCTAACCAATGCACCTGACACGATGGGCAATTTTGCATGGCCAATTCACCTGACCTGCACATCTTTGGACTGTAGGAGGAAACCGGAGTACCTGGAGGAAACCCACGCAGATACAGGGAGAATGTGCAAACTCCACACAATCACCCGAGGCTGGAATCGAACCTGGGACCCTGGTGCTGTGAGGCAACAGTGCTAATCACTGAGCCACCATGCCGCCCACAGTTGTTCAGTTTTCCTGGCGTCGTTCATTGGATATAATCCCCATATCAGAATCTGCCCCATGGTCGCAACAACCATCTCACCTTTGTCTTCACATTTCATCGTAGGTCACAATGGCCACTCCGTCTTCACATTTAATTCATTGGTCATGATGACCACCTCATTTCAGTCTTTTCTGACCACTCCACGGTCAGGCCATTCAAACCTACAAACCCCTACCACTAGAAACCAAAGTTGGCTCTTACCAACCATTTCTCCTGTTCCCTGGATGCTGCCTGACCTGCTGCGCTTTTCCAGCAACACATTTTCGGCTCTGATCTCCAGCATCTGCAGACCTCACTTTCTCCTCTTACCAACCATCTAAACCCAAATTAACATTCCATATGTATTCCCATTCCTTTCAGCAAAAAAAGTGGGAGAGGGTTAGGGTATGGGGGGGTACGGTGGCTCAGTGGTTAGCACTGTAGCCTCACAGTGCCAGGGACCTGGGTTTGATTCCACCCTTGGGCGACCGTGTAGAGTTTACACATTCTTCCCGTGTCTGCATGGGTTTCCTCCGGGTGCTCTGGTTTCCTCCCACAGTCCAAAGATGTGCAGGTTAGGTGAATTGACCATGCTAAATTGCCCATCATGTTCAGTGATGTATAGGTTAGGTGCATTAGTCAGGGTTAAATGTAGAGTAATAGGAAATGGGAATGGATCTGTGTAGGTTACTCTTTGGAGTGTCGGTGTAGACTTGTTGGGCCAAATGGCCTGTTTCCACACTGTAGGGATTCTATGATCCTATGAAAAGGTATGCACTACACCTGTTCTAAGCTATTTAGATATTAGAGCTGAAAATGTGTTGCTGGAAAAGCGCAGCAGGTCAGGCAGCATCCAAGGAACAGGAGAATTGACGTTTCGGGCATAAGCCCTTCTTCAGGAATGAGGAAAGTGTGCCCAGCAGGCTAAGATAAAAGGTAGGAAGGAGGGACTTAGGAGAGGGGCGTTGGAAATGTGATAGGTGGAAGGAGGTCAAGATGAGGGTGATAGGCCGGAGTGGGGTGGGGGCGGAGAGGTCATGAAGAAGATTTCAGGTTAGGAAGGCGGTGCTGAGTTTGAGGGATTTGACTGAGACAAGGTGGGGGGAGGGGAAATGAGGAAACTGGAGAAATCTGAGTTCATCCCTTGTGGTTGGAGGGTTCCTAGGCGGAAGATGAGGCACTCTTCCTCCAACCATCGTGTTGCTATGGTCTGGTGATGGAGGAGTCCAAGGACCTGCATGTCCTTGGTGGAGTGGGAGGGGGAGTTGAAGTGTTGAGCCACGGGGTGATTGGGTTGGTTGGTCCGGGTGTCCCAGAGGTGTTCTCTGAAATGTTTCACAAGTAGGCGGCCTGTCTCCCCAATATAGAGGAGGCCACATTGGGTGCAGCGGATGCAATAAATGATGTGTGTGGAGGTGCAGGTGAATTTGTGGCAGATATGGAAGGATCCCTTGGGGGTTTGGAGGGATGTAAGGGGGGAGGTGTGGGCGCAAGTTTTACATTTCTTGCAGTTGCAGGGGAAGGTGCCGGGATTGGAGGTTGGGTTGGTGGGGGGTGTGGACCTGACAAGGGAGTCACGGAGGGAGTGGTCTTTTCGGAACGCTGATAGGGGAGGGGAGGGAAATATATCCTTGGTGGTGGGGTCCGTTTGGAGGTGGTGGAAATGACGGCGGATGATACGCTGTATATTGAGGTTGGTGGGGTGGTAGGTGAGGACCAGTGGGGTTCTGTCCTGGTGGCGATTGGAGGGGCGGGGCTCAAGGGCGGAGGAGCGGGAAGTGGAAGAGATGCGGTGGAGGGCATCGTCGACCATGTCTGGGGGGAAATTGCGGTCCTTGGAGAAGGAGGCCATCTGGGTTGTTCGGTATTGGAACTGGTCCTCCTGGGAGCAGGTGCGGTGGAGACGAAGGAATTGGGAATATGGGATGGCGTTTTTACAGGGGGCAGGGTGGGAGGAGGTATAGTGTAAGTAGCTGTGGGAGTCGGTCGGTTTATAGTAAATGTCTGTGTTGATTTAGTCGCCCGAGATAGAAATGGAAAGGTCTAGGAAGGGGAGGGAGGAGTCTGAGACGGTCCAGGTGAATTTGAGGTCAGGGTGGAAGGTGTTGGTAAAGTGGATGAACTGTTCAACCTCCTTGTGGGAGCACGAGGCAGCGCTGATACAGTCATCGATGTAGCGGAGGAAAAGGTGGGGGGTGGTACCAGTGTAGCTGCGGAAGATGGACTGTTCCACATATCCTACAAAGAGGCAGGCATAGCTGGGGCCCATGCGGGTGCCCATGGCTACTCCTTTGGTTTGGAGGAAGTGGAAGGATTGGAAAGAGAAGTTGTTCAGGGTGAGGACCTATTTAGATATTAGACAAGGATAACAACAGAAGAAAGCTTGATCTCTCCCCAGGATAACTATGAACATAATCAAGACCTACTTCATCAGGATCATCATCATCACCGGAAATAACACACAAGTAACACCTGACAGACCAAGATCTATGTACCCAGGGTAATTATGGTTTGGCCCACTGGATGCAGGCAAATGTGAGGAAGGTGTGTTATGGATACACTCCAATCAAAGTATAATGTTCGGATGCCATAACCGGGGACACTATATAAGAAAACAAATGGGTGCTCAGATGATTGAGCATAAAAATCACGGGTGATTGGTGGGGATTTTCAAACAATGGGTACTCCAAGATAGGATGCTTAGGAAGTGGCCCAGAAAAGGGATTGGAACTCGTACAGCGCTGCCCCGGGAAACTCATAGAAGGGAAGTTTGTTCTGTACGAAATTACGGCACAATGCAATGTCTCCAACACCACCATCTGTGTTAGGCCACACATATCTGCCAGGTTAGGCCTAACTCAGCTGATAAACATACACAAAAGGGAAAAGATGGAATTTAATGTGAGTGAGGAACTTCAGCAAACTCTGGGGGATACCTGGAGAAGTATGACACAGGTCTCAAACTCCTGCCAGAGGAGTTACACCAAATTCGAACCCAATTGGCCACAGGCCAAAGAATCTTCACTAATGATGCCAAAGAACAAATAAAAGAAATTAAAGCTACAACTTGGTTGGAGAATTTCTGGGACTAGGGCTCCAACAAATAAATCCATTCCTTGCTCCGTCTGGTGTCAGATCAGTCTGTATTGTTAATTCTGGTTACCCTGGTATACCTCACCAACCTCACTGTCAAATTTGCCCAGCAGAGAAGACAATTATCACGGAGACTAGACATAGAGACCTCACTCAATTCACGGTCTTCATGAAGCTTATTAAAAGCTACAGCAACATAGTAAATAATTGTTTAGCCTCGTAAGTATTTATTTATCATATTGTTTGTACAAAATGTATCCTATTGTTCATATAAAATGTTCTCTGAATTATTGGTTCATTTGTACACCCTTGCTTGATTACCGTTTGCTCCAGTTTATAATGCTTGTTTGATTTTTTGTTATGAATTTCCTTTCTCCTCCAATGTCTTATTTAGTTCTAATCTACCACACCTGCTTGATTAGCCATTAAGTCCAAAGTTTGATACAGGTTGTTCTGCTATAATCTGCATTTCATTAATGTGCATTTGCTATAATGCAATTAGTGAATTGGCGACACTGTTTCTAAAGCATGAACTTTTAAAACGTGTATTGGTTATAACACGATTCTGGCCCCATTAGATAAATGGTGCTGCTATTAAACAATTTTCTTATAATAAGGGATTGCACGAGAACATAGAACATAGAACATAGAAGAATACAGCGCAGTACAGGCCCTTCGGCCCTCGATGTTGCGCCGATCCAAGCCCACCTAACCTACACTAGCCCACTATCCTCCATACGCCTATCCAATGCCCGCTTAAATGCCCATAATGAGGGAGAGTCCACCACTGCTACTGGCAGGGCATTCCATGAACTCACGACTTGCTGAGTAAAGAACCTACCCCTAACATCTGTCCTATACCTACCCCTCCTTAATTTAAAGCTATGCCCCCTTGTAATAGCTGACTCCATACGTGGAAAGAGATTCTCACTGTCGACCCTATCTAAACCCCTAATCATCTTGTACACCTCTATCAAGTCACCCCTAAACCTTCTTTTCTCCAATGAAAACAACCCCAAGTGCCTCAGCCTTTCCTCATACGATCTTTCTACCATACCAGGCAACATCCTGGTAAACCTAGGGCGACACGGTGGCACAGTGGTTAGCACTGCTGCCTCACAGCGCCAGAGACCCGGGTTCAATTCCCGACTCAGGCGACTAACTGTGTGGAGTTTGCACATTCTTCCCGTGTCTGCGTGGGTTTCCTCCGGGTGCTCCGGTTTCCTCCCACAGTCCAAAGATGTGCAGGCCAGGTGAATTGGCCGTGCTAAATTGCCCGTAGTGTTAGGTTAAAGGGGTAAATGTAGGGGTATGGGTGGGTTGCGCTTCGGCTGGTCGGTGTGGACTTGTTGGGCTGAAGGGCCTGTTTCCACACTTAAGTAATCTAATCTAATCTAAAACCTCCTCTGCACCCGTTCCAGTGCCTCCACATCCTTCCTATAATATGGCGACCAAAGCTGCACACAATACTCCATATGCGGCCGCACCAGCGTCTTATACAACTGCAACATGACCTCAGTACTCCGGAACTCAATTCCTCTACCAATAAAAGCCAGTACGCCATATGCCTTCTTCACCGCACTATTTACCTGGGTGGCAACTTTCAAAGATCTGTATACATGGACACCAAGATCCCTCTGCTCAACCACACTACCAAGTATCCGACCATTAGCCCAGTACCCCATCTTTTTATTACTCTTACCAAAGTGAATCACCTCACACTTAGCTACATTGAACTCCATTTGCTACCTTTCTGCCCAGTTCTGCAGCTTATCTATATCCCGCTGTAACCTGCCATATCCTTCCTCGCTGTCTACAACTCCTCCGACTTTCGTATCATCCGCAAACTTGCTCACCCAACCTTCTAACCCCTTCTCCAGGTCATTTATAAAAATGACAAACAGCAATGGTCCCAAAACAGATCCTTGCGGAACACCGCTAGTGACAGCACTCCAAGATTAACCTTTGCCATCAACTACTACCCTCTGTCTTCTTCCAGCCAGCCAACTCCTAATCCAAACCTCCAACTCACCCTCAATGCCATGCCTCCGTATTTTTTGCAGTAGTCTACCATTGGGAACCTTATCAAACGCCTTACTAAAATCCATATACACCACATCTACCGCTTTCCCCTCGTCCACCTCCTTAGTAACCTTCTTAAAGAATTCAATAAGGTTTGTGAGGCACGACCTGCCCTTCACAAAACCATGCTGACTATCCTTGATCACATTATTCCTATCCAGATGTTCATAAATCCTATCCCTTACAATTCTCTCTAAGACTTTGCCCACAACAGAAGTGAGACTCACCGGCCTATAGTTACTAGGGGTACCCCTACTCCCCTTCTTGAACAAGGGAATCACATTTGCTAGCCTCCAATCTTCTGGCACTACTCCTGTAGACAACGAGGAAATAAAAATCAAGGCCAATGGCTCTGCAATCTCCTCCCTTACTTCCCAGAGAATCCTAGGATAAATGCCATCAGGCCCAGGGGACTTATCTATTTTCACCCTTTCCAGAATTTCCAACACCTCTTTTCTACATACCTCAAAGCCATCCATTCTACTTAATTGTGACTCAGTATTCACATCGATGACAATGTCCTGTTCCTGATTGAATACTGACGAAAAGTATTCATTCAGTGTCTCCCCAATCTCTTCAGCCTCCACACGCATCTTTCCACTACTATCCTTGACTGGACCTATTCCTACCCTAGTCATTCTTTTATTCCTGACATACCTATAGAATGCCTTAGGGTTTTCCCTAATCCTACCAACTAAGGACCTTTCATGTCCCCTCCTTGCTGGAGAATGGAACTATCATGTTATAGCAGAACTTGCCAACTGTATTCCATTTAGATATAGTTTGATGATGTTTGTTGATTTTAGTTAGGTGTTATTTTCAAATATACAACTTGTAAGAGTTTAGCTGTTTAAGTGTATGTTGTGCTTTCCTTGGCCTTAGATGATCATATAGTTACCACACGGAAATTAGGCTGCGATCATGTGATCCATCAAGCTTTGGGTTCGGGATCAAGAAGAGGGACTGTGGCTGGATTGCCCACTCAAAATGATGGTCTTATGGAAAAGGGACAATAAAATGAGGCATGCTGAGAAATTGAGGCAAGCCTTGGCCAAAGCGACTGCGCTCAAAGACACTGAAAAAAACAAGCTGCAGAACCTGGACAGGCTACAGCTACAGGCAGACAGTACACAATTGACTCAGCAGTTGCAAACAAGACAATATCCTCTTGAATTCGAATTGAATGGAATTAACCTGAAAGCTATCCTCAAGACAATCAGCAACATCGAGTTGTTTGCCAGACAAAAGGATGATTCACACTCTTATTTGGAAAGGGCTACCTGACCAACATGGCCCCAACACCTCCAGGAATGAATGCCCATGGGCCACCTTATCATTGACATATAATCGATATAATCGTCCAGTTGGGTCCGATCAATCAGGGTGATCAGGTCCAACCACACAGGATCAATGTGGATTTCACCAGGTTCCCCATTTCCCCTTCCCCCACTTTATCCCAGTCCCAACCTTCCAAACCAGCACCACTCTCTTGAATGGTCCTACCTGTCCATCTTCCTTCCCACCTATCTGCTGCACCCTCCTTTCCAACCTGTCACATTCACCCCCACCTTCACCTACCTATCGCATCTCATCTACCTCCCACCCATCCCCCCGTTCCCATTTGCCTGGGCGGCACAGTAGCTCAGTGGTCAGCATTGCTACCTCACAGCGCCAGGGATCTGGGTTCGATTCCGGCCTCGGGCGACTGTCTGTGTGGAGTTTGCACATTCTCCCCGTGTCTGCATGGGTTTCAGTTTCCTTTCAAAATCCAAAGATGTGAAGGTCAGGTGAATTGGCCATGCTAAATTGCCCATAGTGTTAGGTGCATTAGTCAGGGATAAATGTAGGGTCAGGGAATGGGTCTGGGTGGGTTACTCTTCGGAGGGTCGGTTTGGACTTGTTGGGCTGAAGGGCCTATTTCCCTACTGTAGGGAATCTAATTTCATCTCTCAGACCCCTGGCCCAAAAAACTTATTTCTGATGAAGGACTTATGCCTGAAACATTGAACCTCCTGCTCCTTGGCTGCTACATGACCAGCTGTGCTTTTCCAGCACCACATTCTTTGACTCTGATCTCTAGCATCTGCAGTCCTCACTTTCTCCTGGTATATGGTCATCCAGAGTTAAACACAAGGTAGTTGATTAGGTTTATACTGTAAATTGTTAGTTTGTAGTTATTTTGTTGTTATTATACTAATTTTATTAAATAAATAAATATTACTGTTTATTATATTATGAGTCGACTCGTTTATTATATTAAGAGTCATTTCTTTGCTAGATATAAGAGTTAAAACATACTGTACGGCAGGCACAACACCAGTATGTTCAGCCACTTCTTGATATCAAGTGGGGTGAATTGAATTAGCTGAAGACTGGCATCCGTGATGCTGTAGACCTCTGGGTAAGGCTTGGGGTGGATCATTCGCTTGGTACTTCTGACTGCAGATGGATGTAAATGCTTCAGCCTTATCTTTGCACTGATTTGCTTGGCTCTCATATCATTGAGGATGGAAATATTTGCGCAGCCTCTTCTTCCTGTTATTTGCTTAATGGATGTGATAGAACTGCAGAACTTTGACTTGATCTGTTGATTGTGAAATCACTTAGCTCTACTGTTACTTGCGGCTGCCACAGTTTGAAATGAAAATATTCCTGTATTGTAGCTTTAACGTATTCTATTCATGTCCTGACATGCCCTCCTGTCCTGCTCATTGGACCTGAATTGATTCTCTTTCTTGGTAGCTCGAGCTCAATGTCAGGTTATGGATAATAGTTAAAAATAATTTTACCACAGATTGCAACCCACAATGCATGTTACATACTCAGTTTTGAGCTGCATGATCAGTTCTTAATCCATCGTAATCATGCCACATAACATGATGAACAGAATCCTCAGAGTGATGACAAGGACCTGCAGCAAATCACTCCTACCAATTCCGGCATGGACAGATAACCGGCAAGGTAGATTGGTAATGGCAAGTTTAATGAGGTTTTTCCTCTCTTGTTGGTTCCCTAAACACTTGGTATAGACCCAGTGTGGCAGATATATTCTTTAGGAATAGGCCAGCTTAGTTAGCAGTAGAGATGCAAAGTCAGAGCATTTGCAGCAGATTGTCAAGGAGAGTGTGAACAGCCAGAGTTGCACATAATGGTACCAACAGAATAAATAGAAAAATGGATGAGGTCTTGCAGAGTGGATAAAGGAGTTGGGCAGTGTTAAAAAGTGGGATCTCAAGGTTAGTAATCTCTGGATTATTCCCAATGCCACACGCTAGTGAGAGTGGGGATAGGAGGATAGGACAGATGAATACATAGCTGAGGAGCTAGTGCAGGGAGCAGAGATTCAGATTTTTGGATTATTGGGATCTTTCTGGGGCAGAAGTGACCTGTACAAGAAGGACAGGTTGCTCCTGAACTGCAGGGAGACCAATATCCTGGTGGGGAGATTTGTTAGAGCCGTTTGAGAAGGTTTAAATTTGTCTGGCAGAGGAGTGAGACCATAAACAGTTCTGAGAAGGTTGAGAATAGTCCAGAAATTTAAGAGATCAAGTTAAATATTCAGGCAGGCAAGAGCATGGTAGGAAATGAAGGAAAATTGATGAATTAAACTGCATTTATTTCAATGGAAGTGGCCTGACAGGTAACACAGATGAACTCAGGACATGGATGGATACATGGGACTGGGACATCATAGCTATTACAGAAACATGGCTGAGGGAGGGACAGGATTGGCACCTCAATGTTCCGGGGTACAAACGCTATAGAGGAGGCAAAAGAGGAGGGGGAGTGGTGTTTTGATTAGGGGCAACATTATGGCAGTACTTAGAGAGGGTATTCCTGGAAAATTATCCAGTAAGGCTATCAGGGTGGAACTGAGAAATAAGAAGTGGACTATCACTTTGATGGGATTGTACTACAGGCTCCCCAATAATCAGCAGGAAATTGAGGAGCAAATATGTAAGGAGGTTGCAGATAGCTATAAGAATAATAGGATTGTAATAGTGGGGATTTTAACTTTCAAAAAATAGGCTTGGACTGCCATAGTAGAACAAGCTTGGATGGGAAGGAATTTGTTAAGTGTGTTCAGGAAAAAATTCTCAATCAATATGTAGAGGACCATCCTAGAGAAGAGGCAAGACTCATCCTTCTCTTGGGAAATGGGGCAGGACACGTGACTGAGGTATTAGTGGGGGAGCACTTTGGGGCCAGAAACAATAATTTTATTAGTTTTAAAATAGTTATGAAAAACAATAGGTCTGATCCACAAGGTAAAGTTCCAAATTGGGGCATGACCAATTTTGATAGTATTAGTCAGGAGCTTTCAAAAGTTTATTGGGGGAGGCAGTTCATAGATAAAGAACATCTGGCAAGTGGGAGGCTATCAAAAGGGGACAACATGAGTTCAGGGCCAACATGTTTCTAGAGTGAAGGACAAGGCTGGCAGGAGTAGCAACACTGGGCGACTTAAGATATGGAGCCCATGATCAAGAAAATGGAGGCATATATCAGGCAAATGGCAGCTAGGATCAATCTCTTGAAGACTCTGGGGGTATAGGAGTACATTTAAGATGGAAATCAGAAGGGCAAAAAGGTGACACGAGAGAGCTTTGGCTGATAAAATAAAGGAAAATCCAGTGCGATCCTATGAGTATGTTAGTTTAAGGTGAGAGGGGAAAGATTTAAAAGGGACTTAAGGGCAGCTTTTTCCTACAGAGGGTGATTTGTGTATGGAATGAACAGCCAGGGAAAATGGTGAAGGCTGGTACAATTCCAATATTTAAAAGGAATCTGGATGGGTAAATGAATAAGAAGGGTTTAGAGGGATATGGACCAAATATTGGCAAATGGGGCTAGATTAATTTAGGATTACTGATCAGCATAGATGAGTTGGACCAAAGAAATTGCTTCCATGCTGTACATTTCTATGACTTTATGACTCCACAGTCAAAAGAGTAATTAGGGAGAGAATACGTCCTTTAAAGATTAACATGATTGTGTATGTGTGGATTTACAGTAGATGGTGATATTCTAAATGAATATTTTGCATTTGTATTTCCTGTGGACCTCAGAGGTAAATGTTGATGTCTCGCAAAGAATCCAAATTACTGATGAGGGGTTGCTGAAGTCTGAAAAGAGATAAAGGTAGATAAATTTTCGGGATCTGATAAACCTGTCCCAGTACAACGGGCAAGGAAAGAAATTGCAGAGCACCTAGCAGAGATAATTGTATCATTAACAGCCCACGTGTGAGGTGGCAGAACTCTGGAGGGTGGTTAATCATAGAATTGTCATTTGGCCCATCAAGTCTGTACTGACCCTCCAAAGAGAATCCAAACCAGACCCTATAACTCTGCTTTAATCATGGCTAATCCACTTGACTTGCATGTCTACGGACTTCATTTTTGTGTTCTCACAACTAATGTTCTCCCATTATTTAAGAAAAGCTGGAAGGAAAAGCCAGGGAACTATAGATCGGAGAGTCTAATGTCAGTGGAGGGTAAATTGTTGGAGGAGATTGCGACAGACAGGAACTACATGCATTTGGAGAGGCAAGGACTGATTAGGGATTGGGTTTGTGCATGGGAAATAGTGTTTCACAAATTTGATTGGGTTTTTTGAAGAGATGACGAACAAGGCAGGTAAGGGCAGTGTGGTAGATGTTGTCTACATGGATTATAGCAACGCCTTCAATAAAATACTGTGTGGTAGACTGGTTAGAGCAGAAAATTGTTGCTGGAAAAGCGCAGCAGGTCAGGCAGCATCCAGGGAACAGGAGAATCGACGTTTCGGGCATAAGCCCTTCTTCAGGAATGGAGGGTGTCAGTGGAAGGGTACTGGTTGGTACGGCGGGAAAGAAAGAAGCGGAGGGCTTTGAGTCCTTCGTGATGAGGGATGGAGGTGTACAGGGACTGGATGTCCATGGTGAAAATAAGGCGTTGGGGACCGGGGAAGCGAAAATCATGGAGCAGGTGGAGGCCATGGGTGGTGTCCCGAACGTAGGTGGGGAGTTCTTGGACTAAGGGGGACAGGACGGTGTCAAGGTATGCGGAGATGAATTCGGTGGGGCAGGAGCAGGCAGGAGCAGGTTAGTAAGGTTAGATCACATGGGATCCAGGGATAGCTAGCCAATTGGATACAAAATTGACTTGTTGATAGGAGACAAGGTTGGTGATGGAGGGTTGTTCTTTCAGACTATAGGTCTGAGTCTACAGTTGTTCATCATTTTAAATAAATGATTTAAATGAGAATACAAGAGATGTGGTTCGTAAGTTTGTGGATAACACCAAAATTGGTTGTCGCGTGGACAGTGAAGGTTATCTAAGAGTACAATAGGTTGTTGATCAACTGGGCCAGTGGACCAAGGAATTAAAGATGGGGTTTAATTAAATAAATGCGATGTCTACATTTTGGTAAGACAAACCATGGCAGGACTCACAAAGTTAATGGTAGGGCACTGGGGTTTGTTGTTAATGGTAGGGCCCGGGGTGCAGGTGCATATTTTCTTGGAAATGGTGTTATGGATATGATTCGGAGATGCCGGTGTTGGACTGGGGTGTACAGAGTTAAAAATCACATACCACCAGGTTATGGTCCAACAGGTTTAATTGGAAGCACACTAGCTTTCGGAGCGACGCTCCTTCATCAGGTGATTGACAATCACCTGACAGTGTGGTGAACGTTGGCACGTTTGCCTTCATCAGTTAGAGCATTAAGTACATGAGTTGAGACATCATGTTACAGCTGTACAAGACATTGGTAAGTCCTCATTTGGTGTACTGTGTGCTTTTCTGGTAATCCTCCTGGAGGAAAGATGTTGTTAAATTGGAAAGAGTGCAAAAAAGATTTACAATGATGTTACCGAGACTGGAAGGTTTGAATAATAAAGAGAGGCTGGATAGGCTGGCACGTGTTTCCCTGGGGTGTAGGAGGCTGCAGAGTGACCTATTAGTAATTTATAGAATCACAACGGGCATAGATAACGTGAATAGCCAAGGTCTTCTCCGCAGGGTAGGAGAGTCCAAAACTAAAGGGCGTAGGTTTAATGTGAGAGCAGATTGATTTAAAAATGGACCTGAGGTCAACTTTTGCACAAAGAGGGCAGTGTGTACTTGTATTGAGTTGCCAGAGGAAATAGTGGAGACAGGTACAATTACAACACTTAAAAGACATTTGGACAGGTACACAGATAGAAAAGGTTTAGAGGAATATGGGCCAAATGCAGGCAAATGGGATTAGTTCAGTTGAAGAAACCTGGCCAGCATGGATTAGTTGGGCTGAAGGTCCTGTTTCCCTGCTGTATCTCTCTATGACTTTCTGACTCTGCCCTGAGTTTAGATAATCAGATATGCTGCTGTATCTTTTATCATACTAAAGATAGTTTTAAATAAATAAGCAGCTATTTAGAAACCAAGGATGAAATCTTACCAGGTGCTGAACAAAGTCTAAGGCAAGAAATTTGAGAGAATCAAATGAGAAGGCAGGAAAGACCTTTCTTGATGTCAAGACCAACAACTTACATTTTCCAAATAAGTTCTGGATGGGGAGGTGAAATCTTCACTAGTAAGAGGAGAGAGACCTACTAATGTGCATTATCACTCATTCACATTCTTATTATTACCTAATCTCATCTTCTTGAGATGTACTCTATTCTACAACTCCCCCCAGATAGTAACTGGAGGCTAAGAATTCCCAGTATAAAAGTCAAAGTGGGATATGGTGTCTCTAGGTCAGTGCTTTCTCCACAGGACCTCCATCTTGGACATCTGCACCAGCATTTCAGGTAAAGCTCCACAGACAGCAACTGCATACACAGCATATCCATGGTGCTGGTCTCTGAGATATACCAGCCTCTCTGCATCCTCATCATAATTCTCTGATCCATTAGCAATATGCTTTTGTGCTTTAATGCTGCACTTTGAGGTACACTGGCACATATCATTGTATGCAGGGACCCATCTAGCTTATTGAATGGAACTGGCTGCATTTTACGGGTTGCTGTTCTTTTGCCATCTTAAAGTTCATTCACTTTGGGTCTATCCAGATGCTGACAGCATTCTTGTCTTGCTTTGCCTTGCCTTTTCGTGCACACAGAAAGCCAGACAGCATGTCATGATTGTCAGTGATCATTCAAGGGGGTGGACATTTTGCCGTCCAGCATCATGCTATGGCGATCTCACAGCCACACCATACAGTCACAGACAGCTATAGCATTGAAAAAAGCCTTTCATGCTTTGGCGTCACAAATGTATATCTGAATATCTCTTAAATGTTATATTGGTTTCTGTTTTACTACTCTTCGAGGCAGTGAATTCCAGATTCCCATACCATGACTGAAAATGTTTTTCCTCCTCTCTCCTCAAATCCTTTTGCCCCTTACTTAATTCTATGCCCCTGATTGATCCCTCCATCAAAGGGAAATATTTCTTCTTGTTTGCCCTGTCTATATCACACATAATTTTATACGTCTCAATTAAAGTCATAAAGTCATAGAGTCATAGAGATGTACAGCATGGAAACAGATGGTCCAACTTGTCCATGCCGATCAGATATCCCAACACAATCTAATCCTACCTGTCAGCACCCAGCCCATATCCCTCCAAACCCTTCCTATTCAAAGACCCATCCAGTTGCAATCATACTAGCCTCCACCACTTGCTCTGGCATCTCATTCCATACATTTACCACCTCTGTGTGAAACAGTTGCCCCATAGGTCTCTTTTATATCTTTCCCCTCTTACCCTAAACCTATGTCCTCTAGTTCTGGACTTCCCCACCCCAGGGAAAAGACTTTGTCTATTTATCCTATACATAAGTCTCATGATTTTATAAACATCTAAAAGGTTACCCCTCAGCCTCCGATGCTCCAGGGAAAACAGCCCCAGCCAATTCAACCTCTCCCTATAGCTCAAATCCTCCAACATCCTTGCAAATCTTTTCTGAACTCTTTCATGTTTTACAACATCCTTCTGATAGGAAGGAGACCAGAATTGCACGCAATATTCCAACAGTGACCTAACCAATGTCCTGTACAGCCACAACATGACCTCCCAACTCCTGTACTCAATACTCTGACCAATAAAAAAAGGATACCAAACACCTTTGTCACTATTCTATCTACCTGCGACTCCACTTTCAAGGAGCTATGAACCTGCACTACAAGGTCTCTTTGTTCAGCAACACTCCCTAGGACCTTACCATTAAGTCTATAAGTCCTGCTAAGATTAAGGGCCCATTTGCCCACCTGATCAAGATCTCGTTGTAATCTGAGGGAACCTTCTTCGCTCTCAATTACACCTCCAAATTTGGTGTCATAGTTTGGTACAAACCTACTAACAATACCCCTTATGCTCATATCCAAATTGTTTATATAAATGATGAAAAGTAGTGGACCCAGCACCGGTCCTTGTGGTACTCCACTGGTCACAGGCTTCCAGTCTGAAAAACAACCCTTCACCACCACCCTCTGTCTTCTACCTTTGAGCCAGTTCTGTATCCAAAAGGCTAGTTCTCCCTGTATTCCGTGAGATCTAACCTTGCTAATCAGTCTCCCATGGGGAACCTTGTCAAATACCTTACTGAAGTCAATATTGATCACGTCCACCCTCAAACTTTTCTGCTCTAAGGAAAAGAATCCCAGTCTGTTCAATCTCTTTTCATAATTAAACTCTCTAGCCAAGCCTATGTCCTGCTAAATCTCCTCTGCACCATGGTCTTAAAGTATTTTCTATTACAGGCAAATATAATAATATTCCCCTCTGAACCATTTTATCAACCTGTCCTGATACCTTAAGGGACTGGTGGACATGCACACCAGTGTCCCTCTGATTATTAATGCTTCTCAGGGTCCTAGTACTCATCATGCATTCCCTGCCTTGTTTGTCCTGCCCAGGTGCACTTATCCAGACTGAATTTCATTTGCCACCGATGAACCCATCTGTCCAGCTTGTCCATACCCTCCTGTAATCTAAGGCTATCCTCTTCATTATTTACAACCCCAGCATGTTGGAGAAGCTTACGCAGCTAACACATTACAACCAAATAGCCATGTTCCCAAGTCTAAGGGGAACAGTCCTTTAGTATGGAAGTGCTAGCATAGTAACTCAAAAAAAAGCCTCGAACATCAGTCCAGGTGATTGGGCCCAGTCAGTCAGCATGCTTAAGGTGATCAGGGTCTGAACCTTCTCCTCATAGAGTGTGAAGGGCAGACAATCAGGCACTCCACTCCATCTTGGTTTGTTCTGCCCCGGTATGGTTGTTTTCTTCTGTGATGAGTGGGTGGCACAGAAGGCATAGTTCAGTAAAAGCACCTGACAATACCCAACTCAACTTCATTATCACATTTATCTAGTCCTCTGTTGTTGCTAAGTTAACAAATCTTTTGTCAACCAACTGGAGATCAGATTGTTCCTCCAATTAAATATTGGAAAGAAGTTATTTTCTATCCCTCCTCCAAGTGCTATTCCATGGATCCTAATTCCATCCCTTTCCATGGGAACAGTCTGAGATGAATTTAATCTTTTAACGACCTTGAATAAGTTTCCCCCTCGTCCTTGCTATGAAGGCAATGTTTAAAACCTATCTCTTGGTCACCTGACCTAATATGTGGCCTTATGTGGCTTGGTGTCATATTTTGTTCTATCATGCTGTTCTGCAGCGCCTTGGGAAATTTTTAAAGGTGCTTTGTAAATTGTAATTTCATTGCAAGAGAGAAACAGTCGCTTTAGTAATTTAAAACATTTTCCAGACTTCAGAAGATACTAATATAACAAAAAAGCACCGATACAAATAAAAAAAGCTAATTTAATGTTCTTTCAACAACTGCAAAAACAAATACTCAAATAATAAAAGCACATTCTGTATAAGACATGTAACCCCCTTGTTCAGGGAATCTTTAACCATGTTTTTTGCATCTTATAAGCTTCCGGAAGGCTAACTTGAAATCTTCATTGAAACTTGTGTACAAGAGAGGGTTAATTAAAGAATTGATGTAGCCTAACCAAGTTAAAAAATCAGCAACTACTGGAGAAACAACACAAAGGTGCAGTCCCACACAGAGCTCTTTGATGAAAAAGGGCAGCCAGCAGATAATGAAAGCCCCAAGAATGAGTCCCAAAATGCGAGCTGCTTTCCGTTCCCTTGAGTTAGAGATTTGCTGGCGCTCTTCCATACTCCCCTGCCCATTTTCGAGTGTTGGGACCCTGACCATCAGGTGATCATTGTGAAACTTCAGTGCAGGTTCAGAGTTGTGTAGATCAGATACACAAAAGGTATGTGTCAGATTATAGCTCATGTAGATTTGGCTTTCACTGTTGCGACCAGTAAAGTGGCGGCTGGAACCACGTTTCTGGTAAAGGTTCTTGGCAGCATGGTAGATACGGTAGTAAAGGATGAGAATTAAAGCTGATGGAATGTAAAAAGCTCCAAATGTTGAATAAATGGTGTAGATCACAAGGTCATGCTGAATTATGCACTTTTTCCCTGTAGAGTTAACATTGTGGCTCCTCCAAAACAGGGGTGGCATGGATATGAAAACAGAAATAGTCCATACAGCCAGTATCATGACTCCCGCACGCTTGGCAGTCCTTTTTGGAGCATATTCTATGGCATCCGTGATGGCCCAGTATCTATCCAGAGCAATCACACACAGATGAAGGATTGAGCATGTACAGAATGTCATGTCCAAACTCAACCATGCCTCACAAACAATGTAACCCAAAACCCAAGCATCAGTGGTAATGTATATAATACTGATAGGCATTACTAGAATAGCAACAAGGAGGTCTGTCAGAGCTAGGGAACATATGAGATAGTTTGCAGGTTGGTGCAATTTCTTTGTAATACAAATAGCAACCATTACAGCAGAATTCAACAAAGTTGCTAGAATTGCAATTAAAGACAGAATTGAAGCAATAGCAGTCCTTTCAGTAAACGTTTTGGATCGTCCTTGACATGATTCATTTGTGGAGTTTGAGAAGCTCATTGTTTAATGTCCAGAACACAAATGCTTACAATTTCCAAAACATGGCAGAAGATTTCCACTGTTTCTTTTGTCAACTGAAGAGTGAGTTTAATTATTATTACTTCAACGTCAAAGTCCTGAGTGTTCTTCACAATCTTGTTTTTGTGTAACATCGACAAAATAATTTTCCTAAAAGAGAGAAAAGAAAAACCCAATTAGTATAAATTTATTTTGAGACAAAATGGACACAGTTTTCTTGGTGTTTTGATGCTGAGTTACCAGTTAGACCTGATAACTCTTTTTTTCCCAAAACTCTGCCTGACATACTCAGCATGATTTCTGACAGCAAAGCATGACTTTGAATGTGCCCTTTGGCACGTTTTATGAATTTGTGCACATACAAATCCATTATTATCATCAGAGATGCAAAGTCCTACAGATTGATTTTGTGTTTACACAGATCATACAGTTTTCAAGTTTGCAATGATACCATTGTGCAAGTATATACCTCCCTTGTGATAACATCACTAGATATGCATATATGAAGTTAAACTTAGTGACAGTCTCAAACTCTTTTGAGTTGCTCACTCTCCAAAATGACTGTATGAGAAATGTTGAAAATCATTTAAAGTGAGAGTGCCGGTGCATGACTGTCACCTTATTCCACTTATTTACCTATCTGCATTGTACATACTTTCAGATCTTTATATGCTACATGAATGAGTTTGCATGACTTTAAACGGGTGGCACGGTGGCACAGTGGTTAGCACTGCTGCCTCACAGCGCCTGAGACCCGGGTTCAATTCCCCCCTCAGGCGACTGACTGTGTGGAGTTTGCACATTCTCCCCGTGTCTGCGTGGGTTTCCTCCGGGTGCTCTGGTTTCCTCCCACAGTCCAAAGATGTGCAGGTCAGGTGAATTGGCCATGCTAAATTGCCCGTAGTGTTAGGTAAGGGGTAAATGTAGGGGTATGGGTGGGTTGCGCTTCGGCGGGTTGGTGTGGACTTGTTGGGCCGAAGGGCCTGTTTCCACACTGTAATGTAATCTAAAAATCTAAACCTGGTGTTCATTTTTGCTGTAAAAGTGAATTAGATGATCCTTTGTCATCCTTTGCCTTCTGTCCGCCAATCTCTACCACTGGTTACATTTCTCTGCCTCTAATAATGGACATATTTTAGACAAATTAGTTATTCGTGCTTTTCCTAAATCCTAAGTATGGCTTCCACTGCTGTCCTTATTTTTTGGACCATTCTTAAAACTATTCATAATCAAAATATTGAAGATGCTAGAAATTTGAACTAAAGTAATCAATAGGTCAAGATGATATCTGTGGATTTTTTGACATTAAATTTGAAATCTTAAAACTGTACTTTTCATGTTTTTTTAACACAACTATTTCTATTTCTCTGCCGTTACCCGAATTTTAGTAATCTCCAAAAATTAGTGCAGTGATTATCGAACATAGAACAATAAAGCACAGAACAGGCCACGATGTTGTGCCGAACATTTGTCCTAGCTTAAGCACCCATCCATGTACCTATCCAATTGCCGCTTAAAGGTCGCCAATGATTCTGACTCTGCCACTCCCACAGGCAGCGCATTCCATGCCCCCACCACTCTCTGGGTAAAGAACCTACCCCTGATATCCCCCCTATACCTTCCACCCTTCACCTTAAATTTATGTCCCCTTGTAACACACTGTTGTACCCGGGGAAAAAGTTTCTGACTGTCTACTCTATCTATTCCTCTGATCATCTTATAAACCTCTAACAAGTCACCCCTCATCTTTCGCCGTTCCAATGAGAAAAGGCCTAGCACTCTCAACCTATCCTCGTATGACCTATTCTCCATTCCAGGCAACAGAATAGTAATACATGTTACTAGAATAGTAATTCAGGAGCAAAATGAGGCTCTATTCACCTGCAGGAACCTGGACAACATTCAGGTTTGGACTGTTGAGTAGCAAGCAACATTTATGCCACAAAAGTGCTAAGTAATGACGATTATCAGCATTAGAGAATCTATAACCTTTTCTTGATATTCAATGTCATGACTGTAGTAATCAGAATGAGATCAACCAGATGGACATCAGCGAATGTGTTCCCTGATTGGGGCTGTTAACCTGGTCCAATCAGAGACACCTTTTGAGAGAAATGCTTGGAATTTGAATAAAGATTCGTGCACTTTGCATCTTTCACTGTGTCTCACACCTGCACACACACACCATGGGTGCTGGGGAGAAAATATGCACTACCACACTTAGGTGGTAGTGTGGGGTTAAAGGGGAAAAAAAAGGGGAGTGTCACTAAAAAAGAAAAAAGAAAAAAAAATAAAAAAAATAAAAAAAATAAACAGGAGATTAAAGAAAAAAAAAACAGGAGTGTTCACTGGCCACCCGGGTGTTTTCCTATCTTCCTGGTGGTGGAAATTGAATAAAGATTCGTGCACTTTGTGTCTTTCACTGTGTCTCACACCTGCACACACACACACACACCATGGGTGCTGGGGATAAAATAAGCACTACCGCACTTAGGTGGTAGTGTGGGGGTTAAATTTAAAAGAAAATAAAAAAAAAAAAAAATGAACGGGAGTGCTTGGAATTTGAATAAAGATTCGTGCACTTTGCATCTTTCACTGTGTCTCACACCTGCACACACACACCATGGGCGCTGGGGAAAAATAAGCACTACCGCACTTAGGTGGTAGTGTGGGGGTTAAAAGAAAAAAAAAAGAGAAATGTTTGGCCACTCGGGTGTTTTCCTATCTTCCTGGTGGTGGAATTTGAATAAAGATTCGTGCACTTTGTGTCTTTCACTGTGTCTCACACCTGCAAAAAAAAAAGAAAAGAAAAGAAAAAAAAAATGAACAGGAGTGCTTGGAATTTGAATAAAGATTCGTGCACTTTGTGTCTTTCACTGTGTCTCACACCTGCACACACACACCATGGGTGCTGGGGAAGAAAAATAAGCACTACCGCACTTAGGTGGAAAAAAAAAGAGAAATGTTTGGCCACCCGGGTGTTTTCCTATCTTTCTGGTGGTGAAATTGAATAAAGATTCGTGCACTTTGTGTCTTTCACAGTGTCTCACACCTGCAAAAAAAAAAGAAAAGAAAAGAAAACAAAATGAACAGGAGTGCTTGGAATTTGAATAAAGATTCGTGCACTTTGTGTCTTTCACTGTGTCTCACACCTGCACACACACACACCATGGGTGCTGGGGAAAAAAAAATAAAAGAGGACATCAAATAAGCGCTACCGCAGTTAGGCGGTAGTATGGGGGTTAAAAAAAAAACTGGAGCGTCAATTCTATTTTGATAAAAAAAACCCAGAAAATTTACATTAGAGCCCGGGTGTCCTTGGAGAAGGAGCACACGGTGTCCACCAACACCCTGGAGTTGTTCAGGGAGAGGTGGGCGCCGCAGGGAGTGGAGTGCATTATTTCTCCCTCCAACTCTAAATAAAAAAAAATGAACAGGAGTGCTATCACACAGCATTGCCCTTTGATGTGAAGGGCACTGCTTGTCACTGGCCACTCGGGTGTTGGCCTATCTTAAGAGTTGGAGCAGTGTGAGTGAGTGTGCACACGTGCAAGGACTCTCCTCCTTGAAGGGGACTGTCCCTGGATTAGCTGCCCTGCATCGAGAGAGAGAGAGAGAGGAAGGAAAGAAGAAGAAGAGGAGGAGGCAGAAGCAGAAGGAGGTGAGAGATTTTGAGTCTGGGGCCTACGTTTGGACCTGCAGCCTGGGCTTCACCCAGGTCAAGGGAGTGTTGCTGCTGACCTGGGGCCCACTCCCACTGCTGGTTTTTGGGACCCCGCCTGGACCTGCCTCAGCTGTTGCTGCTTGGGGCCTGCCTCACTGCTGCTGCCTGAGACTTGCCTTGGGGACCCTCCCAGGACCTCCACCACTGCTGCTGTTATTAGAGGCCCACCTCCACTGCTGCTGCCTGGGACTCAATTTTGGGGCTGACTGGGACTTGCCTTGGGGACCCTCCCCAACAGGTCTGCCCCACCAACTGCTGCAACCAAGGGCCTGCCTAGGACTTGCCAGAGGCCTGCCTCCACTGCTGCTGTTGTCTGAGGCCTGCCTCCAACAATGCTGCCTGGGACTCGCCTTGGGGCCCCTCCCAACAACCTCAACCACTACTGCTGCCTGGGACTTGCCTTGGGGACCCTCCCCAACAGGTCTGCCCCCACCGCTGCGACCGAGGGTCTGCTTAGGACTTGCCTGAGGCCTGCGTCCACCGCCACTGCCTTGTCCCCTCCCCAGGACCTCCAACACTGCCACTGCTGGAGGCCCACCTCCACTGCTACTGCTGCCTGGGACTCAATTTTGGGGCTGACTGGGACTTGCCTTGGGGACCCTCCCCAACAGGTCTGCCCCCACCGCTGCGACCAAGGGCCTGCCTAGGACTTGCCAGAGGCCTGCCTCCACCGCTGCTGTTGCCTGAGGCCTGCCTCCACCACTACTGCTGCCTGAGACTCGCCTTGGGTGACTGGCCTTGGGCCCCTCCCCACAACCTCCACCACTGCTGCTGCCAGAGGCCCACCTCCACCGCTGCTGCCTGAGGCCTACAAATATCCAGCAGCAGAGTATGGCGAGCCCGAAGGTCACGGGGCCTAGCCGCACCTACGCCGGGGTAGCCGCTGCTTTAGGCTCGGCTATCCCAACCCTGGCCGCAACCGCAACCCCCTTCAGGCACCTGACTAAATGCCTGGGGGTAAAGGCCTATCCCCACCCCAATATGTCCATCGAGGCCTGCAGCAAGGCCATGGCTAGTGTGGTCGGCCCACTGGCCATCGTCGCTGCGGCCCGGATGTACGGGAAGGCCGTCTTCTTCCTTAAGACCGAGCAGGCGGTCCACCTGGCCGTGGAGAGGGGGCTCACTGTGGGCGGGACACATTTGCCCGTCGACCCTCTGGAGGTTACGGCCCAGAGGGTCGTGATCTCCAACGTCCCACCCTTCATTGCCAGCGAGCTCCTTCTACCCCACCTCACCACCTTTGGGGAGATCCGGTCAGGGGTCCAACCGCTCCTGCTCGGTCTTAAGGACCCCGCCCTCCGACACATCTACTCCTTCCGATGCCAGGTGTTCATTTGCCTGGCCCGGGAGGAGGTCACCGAGGGCTCATTCACACTCCTCCATGAGGGCGTGGCCTACCACGCCTTGCAGACAGCATGCGGTGCCACCTGTGCCCCGAGGTGGGGCGCATTAGAAAAAACTGCCCCACCCAGAAGGCTGCCCAGCCCACGCCAACAGCTGATGGTGGTGCCGCCGCACCCACTCCCCCTCCCCCGAAGTCAACACCACAAGCCCCGGCACCGGAGAGTAAGCCGGATGCATCCGATGCTCCAGCCTCAGGCAGGGAGGGGGTGATCGTCCGGCCGGCCAGAAGGCGCTCAAGAAGACGTGACATGTCAGGCCTGCCCACGGGGAGACCACCCTATCCCCTTCCCCGACACCCAGCCCACGCCCTGCCCCACCTTGGCACGATAATGCCCCTGCGGCCGTGCCAGCATTGCCCCGGCGCGGGAACCCTGACCCCCAAACCCCCACCTGATCCTGGTCTCACTGACCCCACATCCACTCCCCACTCCGATAGAGAAACCCCTGGGGCTTCAACACCTGCCCCTGGCGCTGTAACACCTGGTCTGGGGGCCCCCGAGCCCGAGCCCTGGCACTAACCTGGGGGGAAACCACCACTACCCCACCTCCTGCAGCAACCGTGCCTCTGGGCCCTGGAGAGGGAATTGGGCCTCTTTCCCGCCCGCCGTCACCTGATAAACCAGGGGCGGGGCAAGAAGTGACACAGCTGACCCTCCCCACGCCTTCTGTCTTCCCCCAGCCAATCGTATTCCGGGAAAAGCTGGGGGGGGACCTCGGGCCCCATGACCACCGAGGCGGGCGGGGAGGGGAAGGCCCAGAAATCCCCCCCGGTCTCTCTGGGGAAGAGGCACCGGCCCTTGGAGGGGAGGGACTCTCCTGCAGCGCGCCGGCGGCGCTGCCCCTCTCCGGGGGACGAGCCAACGGTGCCCCTCGACTGTCCCGCACCGCGGCCCGACTCGCCCAAACCCCTGGGGGCTACAGCAGGGCCTCCTGCTGCCTTGACTCCTCCGGCCCCTGGGGAGGACCTCGATGACCACGAGGGCCGTGGTGCGGGCGACGACGGGGGACCCTCTGCTGGGTCGTCGAGCGGTGGAGGGGAGGAGGGTGTTATCCTCGCTCCTCCCTCCCAGACTGTTTTTCCGGGGGCCTTGGCCCTGGGGGATGACCTTTTCCTGGGGGATGACCTTTTCCCCGAGGAGCCAGGCGTCCCGGTGTCGGGAGAGGAGCGGGGCCCCGAGCCTCTGCCGCCCGACGACCCGAACTCGGGGCGTTCCGGGAAGGGGTGCGTCGAGGAAGGTACCGCCGGTGACCCTGGGGGTGGGGTCGCCGGGGGTTTGAGGCCGGTTGGCGGCGCCGGACCAGCCCCCATTCTCTCGGTGGGGGAGGGGTCGGTGACCGAGGGCGACCTCCCGGAGGAGGGTTCGGGATCGGTGGCGGACACCGGGGACGACGCGGACTCCGTCTGCAGTGACTTTTTTGAGTCCCGGGTGCCCCCCACCGATCTCTCCCTCATCCCCCTCGAGGAACTCCGGGAATTTGTCGAGGAAACTCGGAGTCGCCGGGATAGAGCCCAACTGGCGCTCGACCGCTGGAGCTCTTTTGAGAAAGTTTACTGGTCGGCCCTCGCTGCCCGCCAGGCGCCTGGGCTCGATGTCAATGAGCGAAAGCGAGTCAGGAACTTCCTGGGAGCACTCCTGGTGAGGGCGAGGGACTTCAGTGCCCCTCCCTCGTCCTCCCTGTAAATATATACACGGGTTTGTTAATTGTACTGGTGGTGGTTGCACAACGCTTCCGACATGGAGACAACTATAGCCAGCCTCAACATCAACGGCAGCAGGGAGTCGCAGCGCAGATTCCAGACCCTCTCGGTCCTTCGGGACGGGAGGTATGCGGTGTGCTTCCTGCAAGAAACCCACACTACCCCGGGAGACGAAGCCACCTGGCTCCTGGAGTGGCGAGGGGGGGTCTACATGAGTCACCTCACCCGCAGATCTGGCGGGGTGGCTATCCTGTTGGCCCCGCATTTTCAGCCGGAGATCTTGGGGGTCAGGGAGCCAGTGCCAGGCCGTTTGCTTCACCTGACGGTTCGGCTGGGGGGCGCGGTGCTTCACTTGGTGAACGTCTACGCTCCCCCGGCCGGGCCGAGGCAAGCGAGCTTCTTCCAAGAAGTGTCCGCTCATCTCGCTTCCATCGACGAGGGCCAGTGCGTCGTCCTCGGGGGAGATTTTAATTGCGTCCTCGAGGGCAGGGACCACGGCGGTGCCCGCACTGACCGCGCGTCAGGGAAGAGGTTGGGGGACTTGGTCAAGTCCTTCGACCTGGTGGACGTCTGGCGGAATCTCCATCCCGACTCCATCGCCTTCACCTTCGTGAGGCCTGGGGTCGGAGTGTCCAGAATCGACCGCCTGTACGTTTCGCGGGCGTACGCCTCCTGTTTCCCGAAGGCCTCCATGCGGCAGGTGTCGTGCACGGACCACCACCTGGTGTGGGCGGAACTCCTTCCGTTCGGCGCCAGGCTCGGCTCCGCGTACTGGCACTTTAACAACCTGCTGCTGGAGGACGAGCGGTTCCGGGACTCGTTTCGTCGCTTCTGGGCCGGCTGGAGAAGGAAGCGGGGAAGCTTCCCCTCCCTGAGGCTATGGTGGGACGTGGGCAAGGCTCACGTCCGCGTCTTCTGTCAGGAGTACGCGAGGGGGTCGACGAAGAGGCGGAAATCCAGGATCGGGGAGTTGGAGAGGGAGTTGCTCGACCTGGAGTCACGCCTCGGTCAGCCCGACGCGGACCCGGCCCTGCGCGGGGTGTACGAAGAGAAGAAGGCCGCGCTCCGGGACCTGCAGCTCGTCGGGGCTCGGGGCGCGTACGTGAGGTCGCGGATCCAGCTCCTCCAGGACCTGGACCGCGGCTCCCCCTTCTTCTACTCGCTGGAAAAAAGGCGTGGCACCCGTCAGCAGCTCCTTGTGCTGCTGGCCGACGACGGGTCCCTCGTCTCGGATCCGGAGGGCGTCAGGGCCCACGTCCGAAACTATTACACAGCCCTGTTCTCTCCGGATCCGTCCAGCGAGGATGCTCGCAGAGTTCTGTGGGAGGACCTGCCGCAGCTCGGCCCGGAGGACGCCGGAAGGCTCGACGCTCCCGTCACTTTGGAGGAGCTGACCGGCGCCCTCGACCGGCTCTCGAGGGGCAAAACCCCGGGGCTGGACGGGCTGACTGTGGAGTTCTTCAGGGCGTTCTGGGACGTCCTGGGGAGCGACTACGCACAGGTCCTGGGGGAGTGTTTAAATGCCGGACAGCTGCCCCTTTCTTGGCGCAGGGCGGTCATCGTCCTGCTGCCAAAGAAGGGGGACCTTCGTTCCTTAAAGAACTGGCGTCCGGTCTCCCTCCTCGGCACGGATTACAAAATCTTCGCCAGGGTGTTGTCTTCTCGCCTGGCCTCCGTGCTGGCCCACATGATCCACCCGGACCAGTCCTACACGGTCCCGGGCCGGAGGATACACGATAACGTCCACCTGGTCCGGGACCTGATCCATTTCTGTCGACGGGCTGGTCTGCCGAGCGCCTTCCTGTCTCTCGACCAGGAGAAGGCGTTCGACAGGGTCGATCACGAGTACCTGCTCGGGACTCTGCGGGCATTCGGGTTCGGGGCGCAGTTCGTCGCCCGGATCCGACTTTTGTACGCCGCCGCAGAGTGTCTGGTTAAAGTTAACGGGTCCCTGACGGCGCCCCTTCGCTTCGGGAGAGGAGTGCGTCAAGGCTGCCCCCTGTCCGGCCAGCTGTATTCCCTGTGCGTGGAGCCTTTCCTGCGCCTCTTGCGGAGGAGGTTGTCGGGGCTGGTTCTGCGCGGCGCGGGCACGGGGGTGGTCCTCTCGGCCTACGCCGACGACGTGCTCCTCACTTTCACCGACCCGGCTGACCTGGGGAGGATGCGCGAGTGCCAGGCCGTGTACTCGGCGGCGTCTTCCGCCAGGATCAACTGGGCCAAATGTTCCGGACTACTGGTCGGCCCGTGGCGGGTGGACTCTCTGCCGGAGGAGTTACGGGGGTTCAGCTGGAGTACCACCCATCTCCTCTACCTGGGGGTCTACCTCAGCCCGGCTGAGGAATCCTGGCCGGCCAACTGGCGGGAGCTGGAGGCCAAAGTCTCGGCTCGCCTAGGCCGCTGGACAGGACTGCTCCGAGTGCTATCTTACAGGAGTCGAGTGCTGGTCATAAACCAGCTGGTGGCCGCCATGCTGTGGTACCGGCTGGTCACTTTGGTCCCTCCTCTTGGCTTTGTCGCTGGCATCCAGAGAACGTTGGTCGATTTCTTCTGGGACAAAAAGATGCACTGGGTCGCCGCGCAGGCTCTGAGTCTCCCTATTGAGGAGGGCGGTCAGTCGCTGGTGTGCGCCCGCACCCAGGTCGCGACGTTCCGCCTTCAGACCTTGCGGCGATACCTTTACGTCGAGCCTCCTCCTAGATGGTGCGCCCTGGCGACGTATTTTTTCCGCCAGGTGCGTAACCTCAACTACGACACGCAGCTCCTGTTCGTCGACCGTGACGGTTTGCAGGTCGCCCTCAAGACGCTGCCTGTCTTTTACCAGGACCTGATCACTGTCTGGAACATGGTCGAATCGCGTCGCGCCTACCCTCCGGCTGGAGTAGCGGCTGTCGTCAGGGAGCCGTTGCTCAGGAATCCGCACCTCCGTACTCGCGGGTTCGAGTGGCTGTCGGAGGAGAGGGCCGCGGCGGCGAGGGTGACCAGGGTCGGGGACGTGCTGGGTGCCGGGGGCCTGGGCTGGACGCTGCCGCAGGACATAGCAGGCAGGGCGGCGGTAGACGTCCAGTACGTGGCCACCGCCATCCGACGCCTCAAAACGGCGGTGCTCGGACCCGACGTAGTACACCAGTTGGAGGACGCTCAGGTGTGCGGTGGGATCCCGTCCGAGCTCACCCCAGCCCGGACGGAATTTCACATTGGCCCCAAGGTCCCGTACTTCCCGCGGGAGCCTGTGCCCCACAACCTGAGCCGCCTCCGAAATTTTAATTTCGTTTTGTTTAAGGAAATAAAAAGAAGAGCCCTGTACAGACTGCTGCTGCACACCGTCCACCTCTTCTCCCTCATCCACCGTCCGGACACGCCTTGGCGTGCCCATTTGCCACCGGGCGGTGGGGATCCCCAGTGGAGGGCTCTCTACGCGGGAGTCCTCCCCCTTTCTCTCGGGGATCTGGGGTGGAGGGTGCTGCACGCAGCAGTCCCCTGCAACCGCAGATTGCGGTGGTTCACGGACTCCCAGCCCAACTGCTTGTTCTGTGGCGCTGTGGAGTCCGTGGACCATGTGTATATTGGGTGTGGGCGTTTGCACTCCCTTTTTGATTTCCTTAAAAACCTTCTCCTCTGTTTTTGGCTGCACTTCAGTCCCACGCTCCTGATCTTTGGGCACCCGGTACGGAGGAAGGAGGGCAGGTCTGAAGACCTCCTCGTGGGTCTGCTCCTGGGCCTGGCCAAACTGGCCATCAACAGGTCGAGGCAGCGGGCCGTGGAGGGGGTCGTTAGGGCCGACTGCCTGCCCCTCTTCCGCGGTTATGTTAGAGCCCGGGTGTCCTTGGAGAAGGAGCACGCGGTGTCCACCAACACCCTGGAGTTGTTCAGGGAGAGGTGGGCGCCGCAGGGAGTGGAGTGCATCATTTCTCCCTCCAATTCTATTTTGATTTAGTCCCTACCCTCCCCTTCACTGTTTTGATCACACAGCACTGCCCTTTGATGTGAAGGGCAGTGCTTGTCACTGGCCACCCGGGTGTTTTCCTATCTTCCTGGTGGTGGAAATTGAATAAAGATTGGTGCACTTTGTGTCTTTCACTGTGTCTCACACCTACACACACACACCATGGGTGCTGGGGATAAAATAAAAAAAAAATAAACACAGTTCAGACCCTAGAGTTGTTCAGGGAGAGGTGGGCGCCGCAGGGAGTGGAGTGCATCATTTCTCCCTCCAATTCTATTTTGATTTAGTCCCTACCCTCCCCTTCACTGTTTTGATCACACAGCACTGCCCTTTGATGTGAAGGGCAGTGCTTGTCACTGGCCACCCGGGTGTTAAAGAAGAAGAAAAAAAAAAAAAAAAAAAAAAAAAAAAAAAAAAAAAAGAAAAAAAAAAAAAAAAAAAAAAAAAATAAATTCCCCCCTGTCTCTCTGGGGAAGAGGCACCGGCCCGTGGAGGGGAGAGACACTCCAGCAGCGCTGCCCCTCTCCAGGGGATGAGCCAACGGTGCCTCTTGACTGTCCTGCACTGCGGCCCGACCTACCCAAACCCCCAGTGGCTACAGCAGGGCCTCCTGCTGCCTCAACTCCTCCGGCCCCTTTGGAGGACTTTAACAACCACGAGGGTCGTGGTGCGGGTGACGATGGAGGACCCTCTGCTGGGTGGTCGAGCGGCGGAGGGGAGGAAGGTGTTATCCTCGCTCCTCCCTCCCAGACTGTTTTTCCGGGGGCCTTGGCCCTGGGGGAGAACCTTTTCCCCGAGGAGCCGGGCGTCTCGTTGTTGGGAGAGGAGCGGGGCCCCGGGCCTCTGCCGCCCGATGACCCGAACTCGGGGCGTTCCGGGAAGGGGTGCGCCGAGGAAGGTACTGCCGGTGACCCTGGCGGTGGGGTCGCCGGGGGTTTGAGGCCAGTTGGCTGTGCCGGACCAGCCCCCATCCTCTCGGTGGGGGAGGGGTCGGTGACAGAGGGCGACCTCCCAGAGGAGGGTTCGGGATCGGTGGCGGACACCGGGGACGACGCGGACTCTGTCTGCAGTGACGTTTGAGTCCCAGGTGCCCCCCACCGATCTCCCCCTCATCCCCTCGAGGAACTCTGGGAATTTGTCGAGGAAACACGGAGTTGCCAGGATAGAGCCCAACTGGCACTCGACCGCTGGAGCTCATTCGAGAGAGTTTATAGGTTGGCCCATGCTGCTTGCCAGGCGCCTGGGCTCGACGTGAATGAGCGAAAGCGAGTCAGGAACTTCCTGGGTGCGCTCCTGGTGAGGGCAAGGGACTTCTGTGCCCCTATCTCATCCTCCCAGTAAATGTGTATATATAGGTTTTTAACTGTACTGGTGGTGGTTGCACAACGCTTCCGACATGGAGCCAACTATAGCCAGCCTCAACATCAACGGCAGCAGGGAGTCACAGCGCAGATTCCAGACCCACTCGGTCCTTCGGGACGGGAGGTATGCGGTGTGCTTCCTGCAAGAAACCCACACTACCCCGGAGACGAAGCCACCTGGCTCCTGGTGTGGCGAGTGGGGGTGGGGTCTACATGAGTCACCTCACCCGCAGATCTGGCGGGGTGGCTATTTTGTTGGCCCCGCATTTTCAGCCAGAGATCTTGGGGGTCAGGGAGCCCATGCCAGGCCATTTGCTTCACCCGATGGTTCGGCTGGGGGGCGCGGTGCTTCACTTGGTGAACGTCTACGCTCCCCTGGCCGGGCCAAGGCAAGCAAGCTTCTTTGAAGCAGTGTCCACTCATTACGCCTCCATCGACGAGAACCAGTGCGTCGTCCTCGGGGGAGATTTTAACTGCGTCCTCGAGGGCAGGGACCACAGCGGTGCCTGCACTGGTTGGGCATCGGGGAGGAGATTGGGGGACTTGGTCAAGTCCTTCGACCTGGTGGACGTCTGGCGAAATCTCCATCCCGACTCCATCGCCTTCACCTTCGTGAAGCCTGGGGTCGGAGCATCTAGAATCGACCGCCTGTACGTTTCACGGGCGCACGCCTCCTGTTTTCCGAAGGCCTCCACGCGGCATGTGTCGTGCACGGACCATCACCTGGTGTGGGCGGAACCTCTTCCGTTCGGCGCCAGGCTCGGCTCCGCATACTGGCACTTTAACAACCTGCTGCTGGAGGACGAGTGGTTCCGGGACTCGTTTCGTCGTTTCTGGGCCGGCTGGAGAAGGAAGCGGGGAAGCTTCCCCTCCCTGAGGCTATGGTGGGACGTGGGCAAGGCTCACGTCCGTGTCTACTGTCAGGAGTACGCGAGGGGGTCGACGAAGAGGCAGACATCCAGGAGCGGGGAGTTGGAGAGGGAGATGCTCGACCTGGAGTCACGCCTTGGTCAGCCCGACGTGGACCCGGCCCTGCGCGGGGCATGCGAAGAGAAGAAACCCGCGCTCCAGGACCTGCAGCTCGTCGGGACTCGGGGCGCGTACATGAGGTCGCGGATCCAGCTCCTCCAGGACCTGGACCGCGGCTCCCCCTTCTTCTACTCGCTGGAAAAAAGGCGTGGCACCCGTCAGCAGCTCCTTGTGCTGCTGGCCAACAAAGGGTCCCTCGTTTCGGATCCGGAGGGCATCAGGGCCCACGTCCGAAACTATTACACGTCTCTGTTCTCTCCGGATTCGTCCAGCGAGGATGCTCGCAGTGTTCTGTGGGAGGACCTGCCACAGCTCGGCCCGGAGGACGCCGGAAGGCTCGACGCTCCCGTCACCTTAGAGGAGCTGACCGGCGCCCTCGACCGGCTCTCGAGGGGCAAAACCCCAGGGCTGGATGGGCTGACTGTGGAGTTCATCAGGGCGTTCTGGGATGTCCTGGGGAGCGATTACGCACAGGTCCTGGGGGAGTGTCTAAATGCCGGAGAGCTGCCCCTTTCTTGGTGCAGGGCGGTCATTGTCCTTCTGCCAAAGAAGGGGGACCTTCGTTCCCTAAAGAACTGGGGTCCGGTCTCCCTCCTCAGCATGGACTACAAAATCTTCGCCAGGGTGTTGTCTTCTTGCCTGGCCTCCGTGCTGGCCCACATGATTCACCCGGACCAGTCCTACACGGTCCCGGGCCGGAGGATACACGATAACGTCCACCTGGTCCGGGACCTGATCCATTTCTGTCGACGGGCTGGTCTGCCGAGCGCCTTCCTGTCTCTCGACCAGGAGAAGGCGTTCGACAGGGTCGATCACGAGTACCTGCTCGGGACTTTGCGGGCATTTGGGTTCATGAGCAGTTCGTCGCCCGGATCCGACTTTTGTACGCTGCCGCAGAGTGTCTGGTTAAAGTTAACAGGTCCCTGACGGCGCCCCTTCGCTTCGGGAGAGGAGTGCGTCAAGGCTGCCCCCTGTCCGGCCAGCTGTAATCCCTGTGCGTGGAGCCTTTACTGCGCCTCTTGCGGAGACGGTTGTCGGGGCTGGTTCTGTGCAGCATGGGCACGGGGGTGGTCCTCTCGGCCTGCGCCGACGACGTGCTCCTCACCTTTCGCTGACCTGGGGAGGATGCACGAGTGCCAGGCCGTGTACTCGGCAGCGTCTTCTGCCAGGATTAGCTGGGCCAAATGTTCTGGACTACTGGTCAGTCCATGGCAGGTGGACTCTCTGCCAGAGGAGTTACAGGGGTTCAGCTGGAGTACCACCCATCTCCTCTACCTGGGGGTCTACCTCAGCCCGGCTGAGGAATCCTGGCCGGCCAACTGGCAGGAGCTGGAGGCCAAAGTCTCGGCTCGCCTAGCACTGCTCCGAGTGCTATCTTACAGGAGTCGAGTGCTGGTCATAAACCAGCTGGTGGCTGCCATGCTGTGGTACCAGCTGGTCACTTTGGTCCCTCCTCCTGGCTTTGTCGCTGACATCAAGAGAACGTTGGTCGACTTCTTCTGGGACAAAAGGATGCGTTGGGTTGCTGTGCAGGTTCTGAGTCTCCCTATTGCGGAGGGCGGTCAGTCGCTGGTGTGCGTCCGCACCCAGGTCACGACGTTCCACCTTCAGACCTTTATGTCGAGCCTCCTCCTAGGTGGTGCGCCCTGGCGACATATTTTTTCCGCCAGGTGCGTAACCTCGACTACGACACGCAGCTCCTGTTCATCGACCGTGACAGTTTGGAGGTCGCCCTCAAGACGCTGCCTGTCTTTTACCAGGATCTGATCACTGTCTGGAACATGGTCGAATCGCGTCGCGCCTACCCTCCGCCTGGAGTAGTGGCTGTCGTCAGGGAGTCGTTGCTCAGGAATCCACACCTCCGTACTCGCGGGTTCGAGTGGCTGTCGAAGGGGAGGGCCGTGGCGGCGAGGGTGACCAGGGTCGGGGACGTGCTGGGTGCCGGGTCCTGGGCTGGACGCTGCCGCAGGACATAACGAGCAGGGCAGCGGTAGAGGTCCGGTACATGGCCACCGCCATCCGACGCCTTAAAACGGCGGTGCTCGGACCCTACGTAGTGCACCAGTTGGAGGACGCTCAGGTGTGCGGTGGGAAGACGTCCACTCTCATCCCAACCCGTATGGAATTTCACATAGGCTCCCGCGGGAAGTACGGGACCTTGGGGCCAATGTCCCACAACCTGAGCCGTCTCCGGAATTTTAATTTTGTCCCTTTTTTTTAAGGATGTAAAAAGGCGGGCCGTGTATAGACTGCTTCTGCACACCGTCCACCTCTTTTCTCCCTCATCCACCGTCCGGACACGCCTTGGCGTGCCCATTTGCCACTGGGCGGTGGGGATCCCCAGTGGAGTGCTCTCTACGCGGGAGTCCTCCCCCTTTCTCTCGGGGATCTGGGGTGGAGGGTGCTGCATGCAGCAGTCCCCTGCAACCGCAGATTGCGGTGGTTCACGGACTCCCAGCCCAACTGCTTGTTCTGTGGCGCTGTGGAGTCCGTGGACCATGTGTATATATTGGGTGTGGGCGTTTGCACTCCCTTTTTGATTTCCTGAAAAACCTTCTCCTCTGTTTTTGGTTGCACTTCAGTCCCACGCTCCTGATCTTCGGGCACCCGGTACGGAGGAGGGAGGGCAGGTCAGAAGACCTCCTCGTGGGTCTGCTCCTGGGCCTGGCCAAACTGGCCATTAACAGGTCCAGGCAGCGGGCCGTGGAGGGGGTCGTTAGGGCCGACTGCCTGCCCCTCTTCCGCGGTTACGTTAGAGCCCGGGTGTCCTTGGAGAAGGAGCACGCGGTGTCCACCAACACCCTGGAGTTGTTCAGGGAGAGGTGGACGCCGCAGGGAGTGGAGTGCATTGTTTCCCCCTCCAACTCTATTTTGATTTAGTCCCTACCCTCCCCTTCACTGTTTGATCGGACAGCACTGCCCTTTGATGTGAAGGGCAGTGTTTGTCACTGGCCACCCGGGTGCTTTCCTATCTTCCTGGTGGTGGAAATTGAATAAAGATTTGTGCACTTTGTGTCTTTCACTGTGTCTCACACCTGCCCACACACACACAACATGGGTGCTGGGGGAAAAAATAAGCACTACCGCACTTAGGTGGTAGTGTGGGGGTTATATATTTTTAAAAAAAGAAGAAAAAGAAAAAATGAACAGGAGTGCTTTTTCCCCCTCCAACGCTATTTTGATTTAGTCCCTCCCCTCCCCTTCACTGTTTGATCACACAGCATTGCCTTTTGATGTGAAGGGCACTGCTTGTCACTGGCCACTCGGGTGTTTTCCTATCTTCCTGGTGGTGGAAATTGATTAAAGATTTGTACACTTTGTGTCTCACACCTGCACACACGCACCATGGGTGCTGGGGAAAAATGAGCACTACCGCAGTTAGGGGGTTAATTAAAAAAAAACAGATGATAAGGGCACTGGTTGTCACTGGCCACTCAGGTGTTTTCCTTTTGAGAGCTGGATCAGTGTAAGTGTGAGTGTGAGTGCGCACGTGCAAGGACTCTCCTCCTTGAAGGGGACTGTCCCTGGACCAGCTGCCCCACATCCAGAGAGCTGAAGGAAGGAAGAGGAGGAAGATGAAGAAGGAGGTGAGAGCTTTGAGTCTGGGGCCTACTTTTGGAGCTGCAGCCTGGGCCTCACCCAGGTCAAGGGAGTGTTGCTGCTGACCTGGGGCCCACTCCCACTGCTGCTGCCTGGGACTTGCCTTGGGGCCCCTCCCAGAACCTCCATCACTGCCGCTGCTGTTAGAGGCCCACCTCCACCGCTGCTGCCTGGGACTTGCCATGGGGACCCTCCCCAACAGGTCTGCCCCCACTGCTGCGACCAAGGGCCTGCCTCCAACGCTGAGGCCTGCCTTCACCATCGCTGCCTGGGACTCAATTTTGGGGCTGTCTGGACCCTCCCCAACAAGTCTGCCCCCACCGCTGCGACCAAGGGCCTACCTGGGACTTGCCCAAGGCCTGCCTCCAGCGCTGCTGTTGCCTGAGGCCTGCCTCCACCACTACTGCTGCCTGAGACTCGCCTTGGGTGACTGGCCTTGGGCCCCTCCCCACAACCTCCACCACTGCTGCTGCCAGAGGCCCACCTCCACCGCTGCTGCCTGAGGCCTATCAACATCCAGCAGCAGAGTATGGCGAGCCCGAAGGTCGCGGGGCCCAGCCGCACCTACGCCGAGGTAGCCGCTGCCTTAGGCTCGGCTGCTCCGGCCGGCCAGAAAGGCGCTCAGGAAGACGCAACATGTCCTGCAGTAAGGCCATGGCTAGTGTGTGGTCGGCCCACTGTCCATCGTCGCTGTGGCCCGGATGTATGGGAAGGCCGCCTTTTTCCTTAAGACCGAGCAGGCGGTCTACCTGGCCGTGGAGAGGGGGCTCACTGTGGGCGGGACACATTTACCCGTCGACCCTCTGGAGGTTACGGCCTAGAGGGTCGTGATCTCCAACGTCCCGCCCTTCATTGCCAGTGAGCTCCTTCTCCCCCATCTCACCACCTTGGGGCAGATCCGGTCGGGTATCCAACCACTCCTGCTCAGTCTTAAGGACCCCGCCCTCCGACACGTGTACTCCTTCCGACGTCAGGTGTTCATTTGCCTGGCCCGGGAGGAGGTCACCGAGGGCTCTTTCACACTCCTCCACGAGGGCGCGGCCTACCGTGTCTCCTTGTTTACGGACGGCGTGCGGTGCCACCTGTGCCGAGAGGTGGGGCACATTAGAAAAAACTGTCCCACCCCCGGTGGAAAGCACAATCCTACAGCCTACAGCTTCACTCATACCAAACTGTCACAATTCCTGTTTGATTACAGGATCACCTATAGGGTAAATTATGGCAAATGGAATTTGATCTGGATGAATGTGAGGTGATGCACTTGGGCAGGACAAATAAGGCAAAGGAATACATGAATGGTAGGACACTGGGAAGCACTGAGGATCCAAGGGACCTTGGTGTCCATGTCCAACATTCCCTTAAGGTAGTGTGGGATAAATAGATAAACTAGTTAAGAAGGCAAATGGGATACTTGCCTTAATTAGCTAAGGCATAGAATTTAAGAGCAGGGGAGGGTATGTTGGAACTATGTGAAATATTGGTTAGGTCATAGGTAGAGTATTGTGTGCAGTTCTGGAATCCACAATGTAGAAGGATGTGATTACACTGGAGAACATGCAGAAAAGATTTATGAGGATTTGCCTGAGCTGGAAAGTTTTATTATGGGTTAGGTTTCATTAAAATATTTATGGAAGGTTGGAGACTACCAAGGAGAACATTAAATAGAGTCTGGAGGCAAGAAAATGCACTACAAATTTTATCATCATCATCTCATGAGCTGCGTTCCTACTAATTTTTCTTGTGCATAGGTCTCCGAGGTCCACCTGTGGCAAAAACTTCTGGATCCAGAAGTCAATGCATCTGCACACAAATCAGCATGCATGGACTTTCTGAGTGGTTGCACGGTCATATGGCTGACAGTTTAGAGGGAATGTTACTCAGGAATGCTAAATTAAAGAATATGATATGGAGGTGCCAGTGTTAGACTGGGTTGGACAAATTAAAGAACAGTATTGAAATACAAGAGAAAGAAATTGGAAATAATATCATTTCATTCGTGAAACTAGACCAGACAGTGAATTAATGATAAGTTTAAATTGTTTCATGCATTTTACCAGCTGGAACCACAAATATGTTACACCAAATACTCTAATGTTACTACAGGCAGGGAAACAAGACAACTGATAAAGTGAAAAACAATGAATTTACCTGTAGCACATCAGCTAGTATTGGATTCACATTTCATGGCGGACCCATTAATGTAAATCTTTTCCTTGCACTTCTTTTTCTTTATTATTTGTTCACAGGATGGGTGCATCACTGGCTAGATGTATATGTGTTGCCCATTCCTAATTCCTTTTGATCAGGTGGTGGTAAGCCACATGCATGAACCACTGCAGCCCTTGGGCATAGATATATCTGTCAGGAAGGGAGTTCAGGGATTTGACCAGTGACAGTGAAGGATTGGATCCAGCACCGGCACCTTCACATCAGTGAAGGATTGATGATATGTATTTCCAAGTCAGGATGGTGTGTAGCTTGGGGAGGAGCTTGTGCTGGCGGCAATCCTATGCATTTGCTGCCCTTGTCCGTTTAGATGGTAATGGTCATGGGTTTGGCAGATAAGATTGGATTAGATTTCCTACAGTGTGGAAACAGGCACTTTGGCTCAACAAATCCACACCGACCCTCTGAAGAGCAACCCACCCAGACCCATTCCCTTACATTTACCCCTGACTAATCTACCTAACACTAAGGGCAATTTAGCATGGCCAATTCACCCAACCTGCACATCTTTGACCTGTGGGAGGAAACCGGAGCACCCGGAGGAAACCCACGCAGACACAGGGAGAATGTGCAAACTCCACACAGACAGTTACCCAAGATGGGAATTGAACCCGGGTCCCTAGTGCTGTGAGGCAACAGTGCTAACCACTGAGCCACCGTGCCATGATATCAAAGGAATTTGCTCTAAGGCTGAAAATAGTGCATTTGTTGAAGGAGATTTGGTGAATTACATTCATCTGGGAAAGTTGAAAGTACTCCAACATTCTCCTGCCATATGCCTTGTAGATGATGGACAGGCTTTAGGAATTTAGAAATGTACCTATTCACAGCCTCTGACAAATTCTTGTAGCCACAGTTTCATGAAACAATTCTAAAGGTCCAGTTAAAAATTCCATTTGGAGCTATATATATTACGTATTGAAAATACATGAAAGCTACAGTCAACAAAAAGTTGTAAGTTTGCCAAAATGATTCCAGGAATGGGAAAATTATAGACATGATGAAAGACTGGCTCTAAGGAATAAAATAATAAATTTGAAATGAGGTGTTAAAACATGATGCTAAGATTTCCATATACAGACAATAAAACAAATGAAGAGGAACTTGAAATTGCAAGAAGAAAAAGAATTCCAGAAAGTGACATCTAGAAAAGACAATATCAGCATTTGCTCGGAAATGAAAAGCTACGGAGTTCTCTTCTGGAGAGTGTGATATTATAAACTTCAGAACTTTAACAACTTTTCATGGATTGAACGAAGCAGCAATAATTCTTTCTGGTTTAAACGTTTAAGCGACAAGGGCAAACAACTGAAAGTGATTAGCCAAGTCTGACAAAATGAACAAAACTGTGTGACACCTGCTTGATATCTGGCTGCCTTAGGCCACAAGGACATCTGATTGCCCTACAGAAGAACTTAAGGAGTTAGCTGCAGGAAAGCTGTGTCTTTCTTCCTACAGATATTTCACAAGGAGCAAAGAAGTTACTTCTGATAAAAAGGCAGGCTTGCAATATCTTGGATGAAAAAAATCTAAAAGATCATCGATAATATCACCCCATAGACCTGAAGGATGAAAATCTGTATAACAATCCAATACCAGAACTCTTCTTCAGTAGAACTTCAAAGGATAACACTGCATAAGGATCAAATCCTGGACGTTAGAGAACAATGTTGGTTGGAATCGTAGGTAAATTCCACCATTAATTGGGTAATGGTCAAGCTGAGTCATGAGGCTAAACTTGCTTACTTGAAGGGTCTTATTTTGGTAGCTACATGCAATAAAGATTAAATCATTGTTTCAGTACTTGATTGTGAGAGTTCATAATGTGTAGCTGGCTTAAAGATAACTTGTGATTTACCCACAACAAGGGCAAATTGCAAGGTAGCAGAAAAGGCATAGTTGCAGAAAAACTCTAGTGGCTGTGTGAGGATGAAACAAGACAGACCAGTATGGCATACCAATACAGCAGATCTCCTGGCAGGAGTAGCTACTGCAATAGACAAGCAGGAGGCTGGAAATCAATATTTCAGGTGTAACTCTTCTTCAAGTCTTGCCAAGGCAAAATTTCCTTTCTGCAGTGTGTTAGACTAAGATTGGAGGAATGCAATGTTCTTGTAATGCTAATAGTCCACGGATCACAACACCAAGTTAAAATAATGAGTTTTGAGAAGATTTGCAGCTCAGGTTTGCTCGCTGAGCTGGAAGGTTCATTTCCAGACGTTTCATCACCCTACTAGGTAACATCTTCAGTGGGCCTCAGGTGAAGCACTGTACATGGTTCCTGCTTTCTATTTATATGTTTGGGTTTCTTTGGGTTGGTGATGTCATTTCCTGTGGTGATGCAATTTCCTGTTCTTTTTCTCAGGGGGTGTAGATGGGGTCTAACTCGGTGTGTTTTTTGATAGAGTTCCGGTTGGAATGCCATGCTTCTAGGAATTCTCGATGTGTGTGTCTCTGTTTGGCTTGTCCTAAGATGGATGTGTTGTCCCAGTCAAAGTGGTGTCCTTCCTCATCTGTAGGTAAGGATATGAGTGAGAGAGGGTCATGTCGTTTTGTGGCTAGTTGGTTTTCACGTATCCTGGTGCTAGTTTTCTGCCTGTTTGTCCAATGTAGTGTTTGTTACAGTTCTTGCATGGTATTCTGTAATGACATTAGTTTGGCTTGTTGTCTGTATAGGGTCTTTCAAGTTCATTAGCTGCTGTTTTAGTGTGTTGGTGCATTTGTGGGCTACCATGATGCCACATTGAGTAGTCTGGCAGTCATTTCCGAGATGTCTTTGATGTAGGGGAGAGTGGTTGGGGTTTCTGGACGCGTTTTATCTGCTTGTTTGGGCTTGTTGCTGAAAAATCGGCGGACAGTGTTCATTGGGTACCCATTTGTTTTGAATACACGGTATGGGTTATTTTCCTCTGCTCTGCGTAGTTCCTCTGTGCTGCAGTGTGTGTTGACTTGTTGAAATAATGTTCTGATGCAGCTTCATTTATGGATGTTTGGATGATTGCTTCTGTAGTTCAATATTTGGTCTGTATGTGTTGTTAATCTGTAGATGCTGGTTTGAAGTTGCCCATTGGCTGTTCGCTCTAATGTGACATCTTGGAATGACAGTTTGCTGTTGTTTTCTTCCTCTTTAGTGAATTTTATGCCAGTAAGGACAATATTGATGGTCTTGAAGGTTTCCTCTAATTTGTTTCGTTTAGTGATGACAAAGGTGTCATTCGCATGGCAGACCCAAAGCTTGGGTTGGATGGTTGGCAGAGCTGTTTGTTCGAGTCTATGCATTACTGCCTCTGCTAAGAACTGCCTCTGATATCAGAGATCCCATGGGTGTTCTTTGGTTTGTCTATAGGCTTAGTTGTTGAAGGTGAAGTGTGTGGTAAGGCATAGGTCCAGTAGGTTGACGATACTGTCCTTGCTGATTAAGTTAGTGGTGTTTCGTGTATGTGTCTTTGGGTCTTCTAATAATGTAGTCAGTGTTTACCAGGCCAGGTTAATGTTGATTGATGTAAACAGGGTTGTTACATCAAAGGAGACCATTATTTAATCCTCTTCTGTTTTAGTGTCTTTGATGGTCTTCAGGAATTCTTGGGTGGAGTGGATGGAGTGGCGTGAGTCTTCTACTAAGCATTTTAGTCTTTGGTGTAGCTCCTTGGCTAATCTGTAAGTTGGTGTTCCAGGTAGTAAGACTATGGGTCTGAGGGGGGCTCCAGGTTTGTGAATTTTGGGTAATTCATAGAAGGATATTGTGTTGGATCTGTTTGGTTTCATTTTTTGGAAGTCAGTCTTATTTATTTCTCCAGATTTCTGAAGGTTTTTGAGTAAGGCTGTGATTCAGTTCTCTAGTTGTGGGGTTGGGTCTATCACCACTTGTAGGTAAGTGTTGGTATTTCAATGTAGTCTCTTCAATTTAGAATGACTGTCAAGCATCCTTTGTCTGCAGGTAGGATAACAATATTTTTATCTTTTTTTAGTCTTTCCAGTGCTTTCCTTTCTTGTGTGTTGAGTGTGTTTCCTTCCTTTTTTCTGCTTAATGTTGGTGCAACTACCTGTCTGATGGCTTGCTGGGTTTCTTCTGTGAGTTGATTGTCTTTTAGTGTTGTTTCTAATGCTGCTAAGAAATTTTTCTTGTCCGCATCCTGGCAGTTGTAATTTAATCCTCTTACTAAGATGGCTTTTTCAGCGTCTGTTAAGGGTCAGTCAGATAAGTTTTTTATCCATGCTTCTGTGTTGTCAGTGTTGTTACTTTGTGTAAGTTTGTCTAGTTTCTAGTCATTTACAAAATACTGTGCAAGAACTATAACATCACAGGAAATGACATCACCACAAGAAATGACATCACCAACCCAAATAACCCCAAACATATAAATAGAAAGCAGGAATTTTCAGCATTGCTTTGCCTGAGGCCCACAGATGATGTTACCTAGTAGAGTGATGAAACATCGGGAAATGAAACTTTCAGCTCAGCGAGCAAACCTACATCCATAAAATAAAAATATTTTTTCTAGTTACTTAAATGACCAAGTGCATATCTATCTATGACAGGTTTTAAATAAAAAAATCTATCAGCCAGGTTTCTTAATAAACACATTTTTTTTAATCGAAACGAAAGTAATTTATTGAAGTCACAGTAATTAGTTAACATACTCAGCAGTAAAGATGTGTAAATGTGTGTTACTCTGAATATTGGAAATCTAATAAAAAAACAGATTTTGCTGCAGAGATTGGCTTTCTGGAAAAAAAAAGCACTTTGATCAATGGATTATTCTTAAAGGCAAAACAAAAAAGTGCAGAATATTCTGGAGTCTATTGCTCTGATGTTCTGTTTTGTATGGTCGAATTATTATTATTCGCAGTTGTCTCTGAAGTCCTGCAGTCACAGCTTGATTAAGAAATCTAATCTTGAGATTTTTTTCTATAATCGCTCACTCAAAAGAATGATTAGGTTTCATCCTGAAGGAGGGTTTTCCTTTCAGAAATGAAAATGATCATCTGAGCAACCGTCCTTTGCAAGCTTTCCTCCAACTCAACTTCCTTAGTAATGTTCCTCTAAACTAACATGCTTTGCGCAGCTTCTTTTTGATTCCATTTGTTCTTAACATTAAATTTAAATAACTAAATATTTGTTTCCAGCAAGGTCAAGTGGAACTGCAGAAGGGGCTCACATTTCAAACATTATCAACTGAACCTATTGGCTCAAATAGAATTATTTGTGTCTTATAGAGGAGCAATGTTTTTGCAGTTAGACTTATCAGGGCATTCCGGAAATCAGTGCACCACTGAGAGTAGAAGAGCATACAGCTGTACATGAAGATAGGAAGAATGATTCCAGTGATAATGAGGTGACAGCTGTCTTCCCATGCAGTGGCCGCTTCTGATTTACTTTTATCAGTCTTTCTTCTAATATTGTTTTATCGTTAATTTTTGTCAATTATTTCATTATTTTCTTTTTTCTCTCTACCGTATAACTATAAGAGTCATTGGATTTCCCTACGTGAACTTCCAAAAATGTGATGATCAGAAGAAATCTAGGATGACTAGGAGTTATCAGGTGGATCATATACATGAGAAATGTTGAGTGCCTAACTGATAAGAGATGTAAAATCAGACATTGCTTGGTCTGGCAGCATATGTGAAAAGAAAGCAGAGTCAACTGTTTATGATTCAGTGATCCTCCTGCATCACTGTACCCAAAATGTTAACTCTGTTTTCTCTCCGCTGTTGCTGCCAGGCCTATTGAGTTTTTCCAGCAATTTCTGAATTTATTTCTGATTTCTCGCATATGCAATTTTTTTTTGGATAAGGAATGCTTTCCAAATCCTCAGGTAGAAATGATTGGTCTTGCTTTGAAAGGATGTCAGCACTTGACAACCAGCGCAATGGTACATAAAAGTGAGAAAACTTGAGCCAGTGCGATGCTGGATGGCTATTCTGAAGCATCCCAGTCATACCATAGCTTGATTTCATAGATGTTGCATAAAATAAGTTATGGCACTGTAATGAACAAAATAGCTTCATAGCCAAATAAATACTTCTGAAGTGTAGTCATGTTGTAATGCAGTAGGATTCATAGGTTCATGCAGTGTAGCAAAGGTCCTTCCACCCAACTGACATAACAACCAATAAAATCTGCCTTCTTTCAATCCAAAGCTGTCTTTTGCAGGCCAGCCTTTTCGGTGTCTAGAACAAATTTTAACCATACTGTATTGTGATCATTATCACCTAAATGTTTCCTCACTACTTCATCGAACAGTTATCCAGCTTCTTTCCTCAGAACCAGATCCAGCACTGGTCTATCCCTTATTGAGTCTTCTTCGTATTGATACAAAAACTTCCCTGGATATTTTTCAAGAAATCTGCCCCTTCTAAATCCTTAACACTATGACTATCCCAATTTATATTGGGAAAGTTGAAATCCCCTTGTATAATTATCCCCTAGTATAATTATCATCTGACACACCTCTGTGAACTATTTACATATTTGCTCCTGTATTTCCCGCTGACTTTCTGGGAGCCTATAATACACTCCCAGTAGGGTAGATGCACCCTTATCATTCCTAAGTTTAGATTAGATTGCATACAGTATGGAAACAGACCCTTCAGCCCAAGAAGTCCGCACTGACCCTCTGAAGAGTAACCCACCCAGACCCATTACCCTACCTTACATTTAGCCCTGACTAATGCACCTAACACTATGGGCAATTTAGCATGGCCAATTCACCTAACCTGCACATCTTTGTATTGTGGAAGGAAACTAGAGCACCTGGAAGAAACCCATGCAGAGGAAATTGATGGGATTGAAGGTTGAATATTCTTTAGGTCTTGACAGTCTACATCTCAGAATATCTAAGGAAGGGGCCCTAGAAATAATGGTTACATAGGTCATCATCTTCCAAGATAGTACAGACTCTTGAATAGTTTCAACAGGTTGGAAGGTAGCTAATATAATCTATCAGACCATAAGAAATAGGAACATGAGTAGGCCATGCAGTCATTCAAGCCTGTTCCACCATTCAATGAGATTGTAACTGATCCAATATTCCTCATCTCCACTCCCCTGCATTATCCCCATTACTTTTAATTCTCAACTGATCAAGGATTAATCTATCTCAGCCTTTAATGTGCACAGGGCCTTGTCCATCACAGTTTTCTGTGGAAAAGAGTTCTGATGACTGACAACCCTCTGAGAGAAGAAATTCTTCCTCATCTTAGACTTTTTGCATCCTTTTATTCTGAGACTATGCACCCTCACCTCTCCCCCAGCCCCACCACTGTCCTAGACTCATCCATGAGGGGAAACATCCTCTCAGCATTTACCCTGTCAAGTCCCTTAAGAATCCTGTTTGTTTCAATGAGATGACTTCTTATTCTTTTAAACTCCTTTGCTCATAAGACTATCTCTCCACACTAAGGATCATCCTCATGAACCTTCCCTGATCAGCATCCAGTGAAATGATATTTTTCCTTGAATACAGGGATCAAAACCGATCATAGTACCCAAGAATTAGTCTCATCAGCACCTTGTGCAGTGCAGTAAAACTCCCCACTCTTATACTCCAAACTCTTCCTGAATATCTGCTGCACCTGTGTGATAGCTTTCTGTGTCTTATATACCAGTCCCCCAAATCCCTTTGTGTTGTGGCTTTCTCAATTTAAGTAATGTCCTGTCCTTTTGTTCTCCCTTCCAAAATGAGCAACTTCACACTTGCCTGCGTTATACTCCACTTGTCAATTTGTTTGCCCACTTAATTGACTTCTGTCTCTCACTGTAAACTGTTAGTATACTTCTTGCAACTTGCCTTTCAACCTTTTTTTGTGTTGTCTGCAAATTTGGCAACAGTACATTAGCTTCCTTCCTCCAAGACATTTATATTTATTGTAAGCAGTTGTGGCCCCAGCACTTTGCCCTCCTAGTTTATTTTCTCTGTCTTTATTATCTTTTTCCTCCCTTGCTAGATTTGGAATTTGCCTTCATGGCTCTCATTGACGAATGCCTCCTTATCTCCTTTATCTTTCAATTTAATACTATCCTTAACTTCCTTGGTTAACCATGGTTGATTTATCCCTCTAGAACCCCAATAGTTACAGGTTGCCTACCTGAAAAAGAATGCCTGATCTCTATTTGCTGTTTCCTGCCCATTAGCTGATTCTCTATCCATACCAATATTCGGCCTCTAATATCATGTCTCATATCTTATAGCTTAACCTTTTGTGAAGTACCTTGTTGAACATCTTCTGGAAGTCCCTGTATAACACATCTACAAGTGCTCCACTATCCACTCTGATTACAAATTCCTCAAATATCGAATAAGTTAGTCAGATACAATTTCCCTTTCATGAAGCATGCTGATTCTGTTTGATTAGATTATGATTTTCCAAACGTTCTGCTATTACTTCCTTAATAATTGATTCCAATACTTTTCCAAAAATAGATGTTAGGCTAATCAGCCAAAACCATTTTTTTGTCTCCCTCCCTTTCCAGTGCTCTGGTACTTCCCCAGAATTCAAGGATTTTTGGAATATTACAATCAATGCATTTACCATCCCCGAGGCTACCTTTTTTAGGAACCAAAGATGCAAGTAATCAAGGGCAAGGGACTTTTCTGGCTTTAGCACCAATAATTTGTCTCATATTACTTATGTCATGGTTGTGATGGCATTGATTCATCCTCTACATTCTTTAGTATTAATGGGATGTTCGAAGTAGGTATTCCACCATGGGGATTAATGCAAAATATCTGTTTAACTCCTCTGCCATTTCCTTGTTGCGCATAACTGTCTCATCCAACTCAATTTCTGGGGACTGATTTTCACTTTGACCTTTCCTTCCTTACATATTTGAAGAAGCTCTTTTATGTCAGTTTTTATATTCCTCACTGGTTATCCCTCCTACTTTGTTTTCTCTGCCACTATTAACTGTTTCCTGCTTTGCTGGATGCTCAACTTGTCCTCGTCTTCATGGCTCTCATTGACTTTTGCCTCCTTATATCCTGTATCTTTCAATTTAATGCTATCCTTAACTTCCTTGGTTAGCCATGGTTGATTTACCCTTCTCTCAGGAACCTTTCTCCTTATTGGGATTTCTTTTTGCTGAGAATCATGGATTATCTCCTTAAATATCTGCCACTGCTGGCTTAGTATCATTCCTGCGAATCTATCTGCCTGTTCACTTTAGCCAGCTGTATTCTAATTTCACTGTAATTCCCTTTATTCACATTAAACACAATTGTTTCTGACCCGTGTTTCTCACTCTCAAAATGAATGTTAAATTCTATCATGTTATGATAGTTACTTCCGAAGAGATGTTTTACTGAGGTAATTTATTAAAGTACATCATCACATTACCAAATCCAAGGTAGCATACCTTGGCTCCATGACATATTGGACTCAGAAACGATCACTAATGTACTCTATGAATTTGTGACCGCAGCTATTCTTTCTAACTTGTTAACCCAAATCAACTTAAAGATTAAAGTCACCCATATTATTACTCTATTCTTTTACATTCAACTGTTATTTGTTGACTTGTAGCCTTTCATACAGAGTGGCTACTGCCTGGGGGCCTATACACTACCCCCACCATTTTCTTTCCCTACATTATCTGAACGTACAATATCTATTGCAACTGTTCTCATTTCATCTCTTGTTAAGAGTGCTATCCCACCAACGTTTCTATCCCTCCTGTCTTTCTGAAAGATCACATTTCCCTGAATGTTACATTTCTAGTTTTTATCTCCTTCTTAGCATCTTTCCGTGGTGGCTATGAGATCACATTCATTTATCGTGCTTTGTGGCATTAGTTCATCTATCTTAGTCCCAATGTTTCGAGCATTTAGATTAAATGTCTTTAAATTTGTTCTATCATTGTGTTTCTCTGCGCTTTTATGGTTCCTTGGTGCAGTATGACATTCACACGTTCTGATCTTGCCTTTAAGTTTCTGGTAGCAATCAGCCTCATCACTAACTGACAATTCTATCTCCTCCTTTATCTTTGATTTTCTAACTCAGTATGCAACTGAGATCTGCAATGCCCTAGTATTTATTTTAAAGCCCTATCTGCTACCCTGGTCATGCAATCCGCCAGGACCCTTGTTCCAATTTGATTCAGGTGGATTTCATCCCATCAAAACAAATCAGTCAGCTCGATATGTGAAAAATGTTAACGTCCGTTATAAAAGAATGAATAGCTAAGCATTTGGAAAACAGTGACAGGATTAGGCAGAGTCAGATAGATTTACAAAAGGGAAATCATGCTTTAAAAATCTACTGGAATTCTTTGGAAATGGAACTAGCAGAGTTGATGAGGGGGAGTCAATGCATGATTTCAACAAAGTCCCACGTAAGAGGTTAGTGTGTAAAATTAAAACGTGATTGAGTGTTGTGTACTGAGATGGATAGAAACTGGTTTTCAGACAGGAAGAAAGAACAGGGCTAAACAAGTCTTTTTCCAAAACCTCATCCATTCATAATATGTACTAATGGTTTGGATGAGGGGACTAAATGTCATATCTCCACATTAACAGATGACACAAAGCAGGGTGGGAGGGTGCGCTGTGAGGAGGATGCAGAGATGGTTCTGTTGAGTGAGTGAGCAAATGCAGTATAATGTGGATAAATGTGAGGCCATCCACTTTGGGAGCAAAACCTGGAAGGCAGATTAATACCTGACTGGCTATAAAGTGAGAGAGGGTAATGTGCAATGAAACCTGGGTGTCCTCATACACCAGTTGTTGAAAGTAAGTATGCAGATACATCAGGCAGGAAAGAAGGCAAATGTTATGTTAGTAACAGGATTGAGTACAGGAGTAGGGGTGTTTTGCTGCAGTTATACGGAGCCTAAGTGAAATCATACCTGGAATATTGCGCGGAGGTTTGGTCTCCTTATCTGAAAAAAAGAAAGTTCTTGCTTTAGGGGGAGTGCAGTGAAGGTTTATCACACTGATTCATGGTATAGTGGGACTGACATATGAGGAGAGAGGTTGAATTGGGAAGGGAAATTTTGTTGTGGGTACTATAAGTAGGTAAAAATGGTTGGTTATCATGAAAGAAACCAGAGCAGCCAGAGGAAACCCATGTGGACACAGTGAGAACGTGGAAATCCCACATAGACAGTTGCCCAAAAGCTGGAATCAAACCAGGTCCCTGGCACTGTGAGCCATCGTGCTGCCCCTTTTTTTTAATTCAGCTAGCTGTAATGCAGTTATGATCAAGAGCAGAGGAGGAAGCAGGAAACATGTTTTCACTGCAGAAGGTAGGGCACATTAAGGCAACTGCTTGAGAAGCTGCAGGAAACCAATGGGGGCCATTGGTATTCAGCAAGGAGAAGCTGGAAAAGGAATTAAGGAAGAAAGCACCCTGAGCCAGCCAGTAGTAGTGGCTAAGATAAAAAGACAGTGGTGAATCCTGCAAAGAAGGTAGAAGGAAACAAAATAAGTGAAGGATATCAGGGATTTTTTCAAAGGATACAGTGAGGCCTTTTACTTCTAAACGAAGGACAAAGCCTATAGCAATTTCAAAGAAAATATGAACATCTCAAACTTTACTATCAAAGAACAGTTTAGCTTTTCCAACTGAAAGTCTGATGAAAACCAAGTTACTAAGAAGTAGGGTGGGAGGAGTATACATTCCAGTTACACAATAAGGCTGGACTACAACATCTTGTTAGGGGATATAACGGTAGGGTGATTCACAATTTGCCAATCAAAGGAGTAGATCCGCTGTTAAGAAGTGACCTTGTAGGACTGAAAATTGTTTCCTCACCTTGTATTGGAGGAGCCAGGGGATAGAGATGAGAGAGGAACACTAGAAAAGGGTGTTCCAGGTATCTTCCTAGCCTGCATAATGACTCAAGCAATAGTTCAGCAGGTAGATTCAATGGAAAAGGTAGCCACACCACAAGCAGCAAGAGGGTGGCTGAAATTATTATACGGAAGGAGAAAGGACGAGAGGGAGTGCTCGAGACACCAATTAATCGACCTACCTTTAAAATAAGAAGGTCTAGGATACCTTCTTAAAAAGTTTTGAAGAGGTCTGGCCTGGTCTATAACAGGAGAAAGTGAGGTCTGCAGATGCTGGAGATCAGAGCTGAAAATGTGTTGCTGGAGAAGCGCAGCAGGTCAGGCAGAATCCAGGGAACAGGAGAATTGACGTTTCGGGCATAAGCCCTTCTTCAGGAATGAGGAAAGTTTGTCCAGCAAGCTAAGATAAAAGGTAGGGAGGAGGGACTTGGGGGAGGGGCGTCGGAAATGTGATAGGTGGAAAGAGGTCAAGGTGAGGGTGATAGGTCAGACTGGGGTGGGGGCGGAGAGGTCAGGAAGAAGATTGCAGGTTAGGAAGGCGGTGCTGAATTCGATGGATATGACTGAGACAAGGTGGGGGGAGGGTAAATGAGGAAACTGGTGAAATCCGAGTTCATCCCTTGTGGTTGGAGGGTTCCTAGGCGGAAGATGAGGCGCTCTTCCTCCAACCGTCGTGTTGTTGTGGTCTGGCGATGGAGGAGTCCAAAGACCTGCATATCCTAGGTGGAGTGGGAGGGGGAGTTGAAGTGTTGAGCCACAGGGTGGTTGGGTTGGTTGGTCCGGGTGTCCCAGAGGTGTTCTCTGAAACGCTCCGCAAGTAGGCGGCCTGTCTCCTCAATATAGAGGAGGCCACATCGGGTGCAGAGGATGCAATAGATGATGTGTGTGGAGGTGCAGGTGAATCTGTGGCGGATATGGAAGTTTCCTTTGGGGCCTTGGAGGGAGGTGAGGGGGGAGGTGCGGGCGCAAGTCTTGCACCTCCTGCGGTTGCAGGGGAAGGTGCCGGGAGTGGAGGTTGGGTTGGTGGGAGGTGTGGATCTGACGAGGGAGTCACGGAGGGAGTGGTCTTTATGGAATGCTGATAGGGGAGGGGAGGGAAATATATCCTTGGTGGTGGGGTCCGTTTGGAGGTGGCGGAAATGACGGCGGATGATGCGCTGTACATGGAGATTGGTGGGGTGGTAGGTGAGGACCAGTGGGGTTCTGTCCTGGTGGTAGTTGGAGGGGCGGGGTTCAAGGGCGGAGGAGCGGGAAGTGGAAAAGATGCGGTGGAGGGCATCGTCGACCACGTCGGGGGGGAAATTGCGGTCCTTGAAGAAGGAGGCCATCTGGGTTGTACGTTTTTGGAACTGGTCCTCCTGGGAGCAGATGCGGCGGAGTCGAAGGAATTGGGAGAATGGGATGGCGTTTTTACAGGGGGCAGGGTGGGAGGAGGTATAGTCCAGGTAACTGTGGGAGTCGGTCGGTTTGTAGTAGATGTCCGTGTTGATTTGGTCGCCTGAGATAGAAATAGAGAGGTCGAGGAAGGGGAGGGAGGAATCTGAGACTGTCCAGGTGAATTTGAGGTCGGGGTGGAAGGTGTTGGTGAAGTGGATGAACTGTTCAACCTCCTCGTGGGACCACGAGGCGGCGCCGATACAGTCATCGATGTAGCGGAGGAAAAGGTGTGGAGTGGGGCCAGTGTAGTTGCGGAAGATGGACTGTTCCACATATCCTACGAAGAGGCAGGCATAGCTGGGGCCCATGCGGGTGCCCATGGCTAATCCTTTCGTTTGGAGGAAGTGGGAGGATTCCAAAAACGTTTGGAATCCAGTTCCAAAAACGTACAACCCAGATGGCCTCCTTCTTCAAGGACCGCAATTTCCCCCCCGACGTGGTCGACGATGCCCTCCACCGCATCTCTTCCACTTCCCGCTCCTCCACCCTTGAGCCCCGCCCCTCCAATCGCCACCAGGACAGAACCCCACTGGTCCTCACCTATCACCCCACCAATCTCCATGTACAGCGCATCATCCGCCGTCATTTCCGCCATCTCCAAACGGACCCCACCACCAAGGATATATTTCCCTCCCCTCCCCTATCAGCATTCCATAAAGACCACTCCCTCCATGACTCCCTCGTCAGATCCACACCCCCCACCAACCCAACCTCCACTCCCGGCACCTTCCCCTGCAACCGCAGGAGGTGCAAGACTTGCGCCCACACCTCCCCCCTCACCTCCCTCCAAGGCCCCAAAGGAAACTTCCATATCCTCCACAGATTCACCTGCACCTCCACACACATCATCTATTGCATCCTCTGCACCCGATGTGGCCTCCTCTATATTGGGGAGACAGGCCGCCTACTTGCGGAGCGTTTCAGAGAACATCTCTGGGACACCCGGACCAACCAACCCAACCACCCTGTGGCTCAACACTTCAACTCCCCCTCCCACTCCACCAAGGATATGCAGGTCTTTGGACTTCTCCATCGCCAGACCACAACAAAACGACGGTTGGAGGAAGAGCGCCTCATCTTCCGCCTAGGAACCCTCCAACCACAAGGGATGAACTCGGATTTCACCAGTTTCCTCATTTCCCCTCCCCCCACCTTGTCTCAGTCAAATTCATCGAATTCAGCACCGCCTTCCTAACCTGCAATCTTCTTCCTGACCTCTCCCCCCCCACCCCAGTCTGACCTATCACCCACACCTTGACCTCTTTCCGCCTATCATATTTCTGACGCCCCTCCCCCAAGTCCCTCCTCCCTACCTTTTATCTTAGCCTGCTGGACAAACTTTCCTCATTCCTGAAGAAGGGCTTATGCCCGAAACGTCGATTCTCTTGTTCCCTGGATGCTGCCTGACCTGCTGTGCTTCTCCAGCAACACATTTTCAGCTCTGGTCTATAACAGGTCCATTGAGTCTATTCTACCATGTAATCATGGCTGAAATATTTCTCAACCCCATTTTCCTGCCTTCTCCCAGTAATCCCCTTCTAATCAAGAACCTATCTATCTTTGTTCAAGGATTGTGCAAAGCTTTGGAGCTCTGGTGCCAGATGCAGTTGTTGTGGGTATGTTCACCAAGTTGTGAATTTGGTTTGCAGACATTTCATCTCTTTTCTATGTGATATCTTCGGTAATGTGAAGTCTCCTGTGAAACACTGCTGTCCTGTATCAGTGGGAACTTATTTGATTTCATTCCTGCTGCTTCCGATTATTGACCCAATATAATTGATCACTTCAACGAACAACTGGAACTGGCAACCAGAAGCAACTCTTTACTGAAGCTTGCAACTCCCCTGGATGTAAGCATCTTGTGATTGCTACAGCTAAAAACAAACTAGAACAAACCTGAACTGGCCACTCCCCTTCCATTGTTAAATTAGACTCTTCAGCATCTCTACCTTTACGATCTTTCTTCAAATCAAAAACCACGGGCAAAATAACAAAATAACAGCATCATCACAGGCCAAAAAGCTCAATTGTTCTCTTGTATCTTATGATCTTAAGGTCTACATGCTTGAAGACCTTAAGTCATGGTTGAGTTGGGCTGAGAGCAGGTATGCTAATTTGTGAGACTCATGGATAAAAAGTCAAGAAAGAGTGTGGGCATTGACCATGGAGGCACTTTGTGAAGAAGCAGTTTAATGTAAAGAGTCATGAGGTGGCTAGCGCAGCCATTCCACAAGCTGCAATGGTACTGACAAGCAAGTTGTCAGCACCCTCTCTGTTTTACCATTTGGGTTTATGAGCCATGAATTTCTCAACTGTGGAAAGGAATCCTGGAAGTGCATGGCTCCACTGAATATTTAATTCTATTCATCACAGTGAGTGCTGGCCATTTTGTATCTGAAATGAATTTAGACATCTATCATAAACTCAAAAGGCAGAATGGAATTTTCCCCTCTTTCAGATGATGAGAATAAAGGTGAGTAAAATTGATTTAATTGGGCAAAAATCCAAAACTCAGATTCTCAACATCAAGGAAAAGCATGCCCAATTATGTCATCACACCAGTTCAGAATCTCACAGTTGAGTATTGAGAAGCTTATTTACATCTCTTTTTCAGTCTAACTCACCATGTTAGATTAGATTCCCTACAGTGTGGATGGAAACAGGCCCTTTGGCCAAACAACTCCACATTGACCCTCTGAAGAGCAACCCACCCAGACCCATTTCCTTCTGACTAATGCACCCCACCCCCCACCACCAAACCATCATCTCCCAGACCATCCATAACCTCATCACCTCAGGGGACCTCCCATCCACCGCCTCCAACCTCATAGTCCCACAACCCCGCACCGCCCGTTTCTACCTCCTGCCCAAAATCCACAAACCTGACTGCCCCGGACGACCCATCGTCTCAGCCTGCTCCTGCCCAACCGAACTCATCTCGGCATACCTCCACACGGTCCTGTCCCCATTAGTCCAAGAACTCCCCACCTACGTTCGTGACACCACCCACGCCCTCCACCTCCTCCAGGATTTCCACTTCCCCGGTCCCCAACGCCTCATCTTCACCATGGACATCCAGTCCCTGTACACCTCCATCCCCCATCACGAAGGACTCAAAGCACTCCGCTTCTTCCTTTCCCACCGTACCACCCAGTACCCTTCCACCGACACCCTCCTTCGAAATGGTCCTCACCCTGAACAACCTTTCTTTCCAATCCTCCCACTTTCTCCAAACAAAAGGCGTAGCCATGGGCACCCGCATGGGCCCCAGCTATGCCTGCCTCTTCGTAGGGTATGTGGAACAATCCATCTTCCGCAACTACACTGGCCCTACCCCCCATCTTTTGCTTCGCTACATTGATGACTGTATCGGCGCTACCTCGTGCTCCCACGAGGAGGTTGAACAGTTCATCCACTACACTAACACCTTCCACCCCAACCTCAAATTCACCTGGACAGTCTCGGACTCCTCCCTCCCCTTCCTAGACCTTTCTGTTTCTATCTCAGGCGACCGAATCAACACGGACATCTACTCCCACAGCTACCTGGACTACACCTCCTCCCATCCTGCCCCCTGTAAAAACGCCATCCCATTCTCCCAATTCCTTCGTCTCCGCCGCATCTGCTCCCAGGAGGACCAGTTCAAAATACGTACAACACAGATGGCCTCCTTCTTCAAGGACCGCAATTTCCCCCCCGACGTGGTCGACGGTGCCCTCCACTGCATCTCCTCCACTTCCCGCTCCTCCGCCCTTGAGCCCCGCCCCTCCAACCGCCACCAGGACAGAACCCCACTGGTCCTCACCTACCACCCCACCAATCTCCATGTACAGCGCATCATCCGCCGTCACTTCTGCCACCTCCAAACAGACCCCAGCACCAAGGATATATTTCCCTCCCCTCCCCTATCAGCTTTCCGTAGAGACCACTCCCTCCGCGACTCCCTTGTCAGATCCACACCCCCCACCGACCCAACCTCCACTCCCGGCACCTTCCCTTGCAACCGCAGGAGGTGCAACACTTGCGCCCACACCTCCCCCCTCACTTCTCTCCAAGGCCCCAAAGGAAACTTCCATATCCGCCACAGATTCACCTGCACCTCCACCCACATCATCTACTGCATCCGCTGCAGCCGGTGTGGCCTCCTCTATATTGGGGAGACAGGCCGCCTACTTGCGGAGCGATTCAGAGAGCACCTCTGGGCCACCCGGACGAACCAACCCAACCACCCTGTAGCACAGCATTTCAACTCCCCCTCCCACTCCACCGAGGATATGCAGGTCATTGGACTCATCCACCGCCAAACCACAACAACGCGACGGTCGGAGGAGGAGCGTCTTATCTTCCGACTGGGAACCCTCCAACCACAAGGGATGAACTTGGACTTCACCAGTTTCTTCATCCCCCCTCCCCCCACCCCCCACCTTGTCTCAGCCGAATCCCTCCAGCCCGGCACCGCCTTCCTGACCTGCAGTCTTCTTCTTGACCTCTCCGCCTCCATCCTACTCCGACCTATCACCCTCACCTTGACCTCTTTCCACCTATCACATTTCCAACACCCCTCCTCCAAGTCCCTCCTCCCTACCTTTTATCTTCTCCTGCTGAACACTCTCTGCTCATTCCTGAGGAAGGGCCTGTGTCCGAAACGTCGAATCTCCTGTTCCCTGGATGTGCCTGACCTGCTGTGCTGTTCCAGCAATAAAGTTTCGACTAATGCACCTAACACTATGGGCAATTTAACATGGCCAATTCACCTGAACTGCACATCTTTGGACTGTGGGAGGAAACCAGAGCAAACCCACACAGACACAGGGAGAAGGTTGGAATGGAACCTGGGACCCTGGTGATGTGAGGCAGCAGTGCTAACCACTGAGCCACTATGCCATCACTGTGCCATGGTAATGTGATACTTTGTTTTACATGACTCCTCAAGTCAAACATATGCATTTTGACCTCAAAGTGTTAGCCACGATAACATTCGCCTTATGAAACTTGATATTGACTATGTATTATCCATATAAAAAGCAGTGAAAAATATTAAAACAAATATTTATAAATAGGGAATTGAAATAAAAATAATGGTGCTGAAATTTAAAGATTTGGTGTCTGATATCGTGAAATTACCACTGCAAATCTTAAAAGCTTCAGAATTATGCTTTCTGCTTTGTTAATAAATATCTTTTTGAACAATGTGAAAAATAAAAATAAATTGAACTGTTTGGACAGTTTCTGAAGTAAAAAGGGCTTATTGGCTTAAATTTCTGGAAAAAACTGACTTGTGAAGAGATGATGGGACATCTGTGCTGATTGTTGCTTAGCAATCCTGGCTCGATTTGGTTTCTGTTTCAAAAGTCTGATGAGTCAAAAAGGAACTGAAGAGTGGATCATGTGGTAACAGCCCCCGTGATCAGCTGAAGGATGAGCATCCAGCAGAGGGCGACGGACAGAGAGATGCATATAGGATTCTATGATCTGATGAATTGAAGAAAGGCTAATTTTACGAAAATAAGACATAGTTTTGCCTAAATGGACTGGAAGCAGCAAATAAGTAGCAAGGAATAGGGCCCATTGACATTGAGAGAGAGAGAGATGATATTTTTGCATCATCGTTAGCCACGGGTGAGGTTCCAGAAAACTGGAGGACAGCGAATGTTCTCCCCTTATTTGGAAGGACTGCAAAGAGGAACCTGGGAACTATAGAACAGTAAGCCTAACATCTGTGGTAGGTAAGTTACTTGACAGAAGATTCTGAAAGATAAGACAGGTTTTGATGATCAATTGCCAGCATGGCTTTGTGCGTGGAAGATTATGCCCCACAAATTTGTTACAGTTCTTTGTGAAGTGACCAGGAGGGTTGACATAGACTATATGGATTTCAGTAAGGCTTTTGATAAAGTTCCACATGGTAGGCTACTCTGACAGGTCAGAACGCATGGAAACCAGACGGAGTTGGAAATTTGTATACACAATTGGCTTGATGGTAGGAAGAAGAGAGTAATAGTGGAAGGATGCTTGTTGGACTGGAAGCCTGTGACTAGTGGGGTGCCTCAGGGGTTGGTACTGGGCCCATTACTGTTTGTTATCTATATCAATGATTTGGATGAGAATCAGATTCCCTGCAGTGTGGAAACTGGCCCTTTGGCCCAACAAGTCCACACCAACAGTCTGAAGAGTAACCCACCCAGACGCATTCCCCTACCTTATATTTACCCCTGACTAATGCACCTAACACTATGGGCAATTTAGCATAGCCAAGTCACCTGACCAGCACATCTTTGGATTGTGGGAGGAAACCCATGCAGACACAGGGAGAACATGCAAATTCCACACACACAGTCATACAATGCAGGCATTGAACCCAGGTCCCTGGTGCTGTGAGGCAGCAGCAAAAACCATTGAGTCACTGTGCTGTCCCAAATGTACAAAGCATGATTAGTAAGTTTCAAGTGTGTGGTGCTGGAAAAGCACAGCAGGTCAGGCAGCGTCTGAGGAGCAAGAGAATCGACATTTCAGGCAAAAGCCCTTCATCAGTAAGGCATGATTAGTAAGTTTGCAGATGACATTAAAGTAAGGAACAGTAGGAAGCTGTCAGAAATTGCAGCAGGACATTGATCAGCTGGGGAAGTGTGCCAAGAAATGTCAAATGGAGTTCAATATAGATAAGTGGTGTCAGACATAGGGGAAGTGCTAAATTAATTTTTTTGTGTCAGAATTCACACTAGAAAAAGACAATGTTGGCGAGGAGAATACTGAGATACAGACTACTAGAATAGATGGGATTGAAGTTCACAAGGAGGTGTTAGGAATTTGGAAAGTGTAAAAATAAATAAGCCTTCAGGCTGGATGGGATTTTTCCTAGGATTCCCTGGGAAGCCAGGGAGGAGATTGCTGAGCCTTTGGCTTTGATCTATTTGTCATCATTGTCTACAGGAATACTCCCTTGTTCAAGAACGGGACTAGAGACAATCCTAGTAATTATAGATCAGTGAGCCTTACTTTGGTTTTGGGTAAAGTGTTAGAAAAGGCTATAAGTGATAGGATTTATAGTCATCTGGAGAGGAATAAGTTGATTAGGAGTAGTCAACACGGTTTTGTGAAGTGTAGGTTATGCCTCACAAACCTGATTGAGTTCTTTGAGAAGGTGACCAAACGGGTGGATGAGGATAAAGGTGCATATGGCTTTCAGTAAGACATTTGATAAGGTTCCCTAAGGTAGGCTATTGAAAAAAATATAGAGGCATGGGAATGAGAGTGATTTGGCGGTTTGGATCAGAAAGAAGATAGATGGTGGGGGTTGATGGGTAACGTCCATCCTGTTTTGAGTCCACTGCTGTTTGTTATTTTTATAAATGATAGTGTAGTAGGATAGGTTAATAAATTTGTGGATGAGATTAAGGTTGGTATAGTTGTGGATGGTGACAAAGGATGTTGTAGGTTCCAGAGGGTCATGGATAAGCTGCAGAGCTGGGCTGAGATGTGGTAAATGGAGTTTAATGCTGAAAGTGAGGTGATTCACTTTGGAATGAGTAACAGAAATCAGAGTTTTGAGCTAATGGTAAGATTCTTGGTAGTGTAAATGAGCAGAGGGATCTCAGTGTCCATGTACATAGATCCCGGAAAGATGCCACCCAGGTTGATAGGGTTGTTAAGAAGGCATACAGTGTGTTAGCTTTTATTGGCAGACGGATTGAGTTTTGGAGCCATGAGGTCATGCTGCAGCTGAACAAACCTCTGGTACGGCCACATGGAGTATTGCATATAGTTCTGGTCACTGCATTATAGGAAGGATGTGGAAGCTTTGGAAAGGGTTCACTTTGGAATGAGTAACAGAAATCAGAGTATTGAGCTAATGGTAAGAATCCTGGTAGTGTAAATGAGCAGAGGGATCTCGGTGTCCATGTACATAGATCCCTGAAAGTTGCCACTCAGATTGATAGGGTATGCCTAGGATGTTGCCTGATCACAGCTTAGTTTCCAGCATGAACTGTGGGACTGCTGTGCACTCTGCTTCACAGAAACCTGGCTCAACTGATCTATTCCTGACTGCGCAATTCAGGCTGATGGTTTTTCTTTCTATCATATGGACCGTACAGCGTCCTCGAATAAGACAAAGGATGGAGGGGTTTGCTTTTTAATCAACAACTTGTGGTGCATGGACATTGTAACCCTGGGCAGCCACTGCTCCCCAAACCTTGAGCACCATCAAATGCCGCCCCTTCTATCTATCATGGGAATTTACCGCTGCTATACCAACTGCTGTATACATACCGCCACAAGCAAAAGTTGACAAAGCTCTGGATGTGCTGTACTCCACCACTAACACCCTGGAGACGGAATGCTCCAAGGCGCTGTTTATTGTAACTGGCGACTTCAATCAAGCCAATCTAAGGAAGGTGTTGCCCAAATACCACCAGGACATTACCTTCCCTACCGGAGGCCCAAACATTTTACAGCACTGCTACACCACTGTGAAAGATGCCTACTCCATCTGCCAGACCCTTGCCCACTCACTTAACCTATCTAAATTTCTCTGCAGACCCTCCACATCCTCTGCACAGTTGCCTTTCCACTCAATTTAGTGTCATCAGCAAACTTGGATATGTTACACTCGGTCTCCTCATCCAAATTATTTATATATATCATGAACAGTTGCAGGCCTAACACTGACTCCTGCAGCACCCTGCTCACCACTGATCTTCAACCAGAGAAACACCCATTTATCACAACTCTCTCTATTGGTTAACCAGTCCTCTATCCATGCTAGTACATTTCCTGCAACTCTATGCATTCTTATCTTATGAACGAATCTTTTATGCAGCACCTTATCGATCTTATGGAAATCCAACTACACCAGCAGCCACCTGTTCCCCTACATTCACCGCGCTTGTTACATCCTCAAAGAACTCCAGTAAGTATGCCAAACACAATCCTCCCTTCCTGAATCATGATGCGTCTGCCTGATGGAACTCTTTCTATCCAGATGTCTCACTATTTCTTTTTTAATGATGGCCTCCAGCATTTTCCTGACCACAGCTAACTGGTCTATTGTTTTTTGCCTACACCATTTTGTAAACAGCGATGTGACACTCACTATTTTCCAATCCGCCGGGACCTGCCAGGGAAGTTTGCTCAATAACCACTAATGCATTTACCATAACTTTCGCCATTTCTTTCTGTACCCTGGGATCCATTCCATCAGGATCTACCTTTAGATCCTCAAGTTTGCTCAACACTACCCTTTTAGTGATGGCAATTCAATTGAGGTCCTCACCTCCCATTGTATCTTTAACATCATTCTTTGGAATGTTAGACACATCTTCCACTGTGAAGACTGACACAAAATACTTATTCAAAGTCTCGGCCATTTCAGCGTTATGCAATATTAATTCTCCTTTCTCAGCCTTCAAGAGATCTACGTCCACTTTAGCCACAGTTTTCCATTTTATACATTTATAAAAACTTTTCCTACCTGTTTTTATATTCTGTGTTAGTTTGCATTCATAATCTATCATTCCTTTCATAGAACATAGAACATAGAAGAATACAGCGCAGTACAGGCCCTTCGGCCCTCGATGTTGCGCCGATCCAAGCCCACCTAACCTACACTAGCCCACTATCCTCCATATGCCTATCCAATGCCCGCTTAAATGCCCATAATGAGGGAGAGTCCACCACTGCTACTGGCAGGGCATTCCATGAACTCACGACTCACTGAGTAAAGAACCTACCCCTAACATCTGTCCTATACCTACCCGCCCTTAATTTAAAGCTATGCCCCCTTGTAATAGCTGACTCCATACGTGGAAAAAGATTCTCACTGTCGACCCTATCTAAACCCCTAATCATCTTGTACACCTCTATCAAGTCACCCCTAAACCTTCTTTTCTCCAATGAAAACAACCCCAAGTGCCTCAGCCTTTCCTCATACGATCTTTCTACCATATCAGGCAACATCCTGGTAAACCTCCTCTGCACCCGTTCCAGTGCCTCCACATCCTTCCTATAATATAGCGACCAAAACTGCACACAATACTCCAGATGTGGCCGCACCAGAGTCTCATACAACTGCAACATGACCTCAGTACTCCAGAACTCAATTCCTCTACCAAAAAAAGCCAGTACGCCATATGCCTTCTTCACCGCACTATTTACCTGGGTGGCAACTTTCAGAGATCTGTGTACATGGACACCAAGATCCCTCTGCTCATCCACACTACCAAGTATCCGACCATTAGCCCAGTACCCCATCTTTTTATTACTCTTACCAAAGTGAATCACCTCACACTCAGCTACATTGAACTCCATTTGTCACCTTTCTGCCCAGTTCTGCAGCTTATCTATATCCCGCTGTAACCTGCCATATTCTTCCTCACTGTCTACAACTCCTCCGACTTTCGTATCATCCGCAAACTTGCTGACCCAACCTTCTAACCCCTCCTCCAGGTCATTTATAAAAATGACAAACAGCAATGGTCCTAAAACAGATCCTTGCGGAACACCACTAGTGACGGCACTCCAAGATGAACCTTTGCCATCAACTACTACCCTCAGTCTTCTTCCAGCCAGCCAACTCCTAATCCAAACCTCCAACTCACCCTCAATGCCATACCTCCGTATTTTTTGCAGTAGTCTACCATGGGGAACCTTATCAAACGCCTTACTAAAATCCATATACACCACATCTACAGCTTTCCCCTCGTCCACCTCCTTAGTCACCTTCTCAAAGAATTAAATAAGGTTTGTGAGGCACGACCTGCCCTTCACAAAACCATGCTGACTATCCTTGATCACATTATTCCTATCCAGATGTTCATAAATGCTATCCCTTACAATTCTCTCTAAGATTTTGCCCACAACAGAAGTGAGACTCACCGGCCTATAGTTACTAGGGTTATCCCTACTCCCCTTCTTGAACAAGGGAACAACATTTGCTAGCCTCCAATCTTCTGGCACTACTCCTGTAGACAACGAGGACATAAAAATCAAGGCCAATGGCTCTGCAATCTCCTCCCTTGCTTCCCAGAGAATCCTAGGATAAATGCCATCAGGCCCAGGGGACTTATCTATTTTCACCCTTTGCAGAATTTCCAACACCTCTTCTCTACATACCTCAAAGCCATCCATTCTACTTAATTGTGACTCAGTACTCGCATTGACAACAATGTCCTGTTCCTGATTGAATACTGACGAAAAGTATTCATTCAGTGTCTCCCCAATCTCTTCAGCCTCCACACGCAACTTCCCACTACTATCCTTGGCTGGACCTATTCCTACCCTAGTCATTCTTTTATTCCTGACATACCTATAGAAAGCCTTAGGGTTTTCCCTAATCCTACCAACTAAGGACCTTTCATGTCCCCTCCTTGCTGCTCTTAGCTCTCTCTTCAGGTCCTTCCTGGCTACCTTATAACTCTCAATCGCCCCAATTGAACCTTCACGCCTCATCTTTACATAGGCCGCCCTCTTCCATTTAACAAGGGATTCCAATTCCTTATTAAACCACTGCTCCCTCACACGACCCTTTCCTCCCTGCCTGACGGGTACATACTTATCAAGGACACTCAATAGTTGCTCCTTGAACAAGCTCCACATATCAATTACGCCCTTGCCTTGAAGCTTACTTTTCCAAGCCACACATCCTAAGTCATGCCTCACCGCATCATAATTTCCCTACCCCCAGCTATAACTCTTGCCCTGTAGTGCACACTTATCCCTCTCCATCACTAGAGTAAAAGTCACCGAATTGTGGTCACTGTCCCCAAAGTGCTCACCTACCTCTAATTCTAACACCTGGCCTGGTTTATTACCCAGAACCCAAATCCAGTATGGCCTCACCTCTTGTTGGCCTATCTACATATTGTGTCAGGAAACCCTCCTGCACACATTGGACAAACACTGACCCATCTAACGAACTTGAGCTATAGCTTTCCCAATCAATATCAGGAAAGTTAAAGTCCCCCATAACAACCACCCTATTACTTTCACTCTTCTCTTGAATCATCCTTGCAATCCTTTCTTCTACATTTCTTTATTGCTTGCATCATGGTTCTTTGTTGCTTTTTAAAGTTTTTCTAATTTTCCGGTTTCCCACTACTCTTGGCTACTTTGTAAGTTTGAGCATTTAATTAGATGCATTCCTTTATTCCCTTGGTTATGCAAGACTGGCTGTTCCTATCTTACTATCCTTGTTTTTGACTGGAATATGCTTTCATTGAGCACTGTGAAAAATCTCTTTGAAATTCTTCCACTGTCCAACTATTCCACCATATAACTTGTGCTCCCTGTTTAATTTAGCCAACTCCTTCCTCATCCCATTATAGACTCCCTTGTTTAAACACAACACCCTGATGATATTATTTCACCCTCCATCTGTATCCAAAATTCAATCATACTGTCATCATTCTTTCCAAGAGGATCGGTAACTCCAAGATCATTAATTTTACACATGATTTGGAGTTGCCAGTGTTGGACTGGGGTGTGCAAAATTAAAAATCACTTAACACCAGGTTACAGGCCAACAGGTTTATTTGGAAGCACTAGTTTTTGGAGCACTGCTCCTTCATCAGGTGGTTGTCAACCGAAAGCTAGTGCTTCCAAATAAACCTGTTGGACTATAATCTGGTGTTATGTGATTTTTACAATTAATTTTACCTGTCTTTTACACAGGACCAGATCTAAGATTGCACGCCCCCTTGTAGGTTTGGTAACATGCTGGTCAAGAAAATTATTACGGATGAGTTCTATGAACTCCTTTTCAAGTCTGCCTCTACGGACTTGATTCGGCCAATCAACGTGCATGTTAAAGTCCCTGATGACTGATGCCGTTCCATTCTTAATGAGTCAAATATTTCTTGATTGATCGACTGTGTGCTACTGTAGTATTATTATTAGGTAGCCTATAGACTACTCTCACCAATGACTTCTCCCCCTTATTATTCTGATCTCCACAAAATGGATTCAACATTTTGATCCTGATGCTATGTTGTCTTTCCCTATCGTCCTAATCTCACCTTTAATTAAGAGAGTAACCCCACCTCCCTCACCTTCCTGCCTATCCTTCCTGAATGCCTGATACCCTTGGATATTTAATTCCCAGTCATCACCACCCTGCACCCATGTTTCTGTAATACCACTTTGTACTGATTTGCACAACAATTTCATAGATTTTCTTTCGAATATTATGGGAATTCTGATAAAGTGTTCTAGTTTAAAGCTTCCCTAAAAGCTCTGGCAAACCTGTCCACAAGGATATTGGTCTCTTTCAAGTTCAGGTGTACGCCGTCCCTTTGTACAGGTCATAACTTCCCCAGCAGAGAACCCAATGATCTACAAATCTGAAACACTTGACCTTGCACCAACTCTTCAGCCATGCATTTGTCTGCCATATCTTCCTATTCTTGCCCTCACTAGCGTATGGCTCAGGCAGCAACCTAGAGATTACTACCCATTAAGTCCTTCTCTTTAGCTTCTTTCCTAACTCCCTAATTTCACTTTTCATGACCTCATTTTTTTCCTCGCTACGTCATTGGTATTGATGTGTACCATGACTTCTGGCTGCTCACCCTCCCCTTTATTCCCAATATCTCCTCACACTACCCTGATACTTATACAATCGCAGAAGATGTAATACCTGCCAATTTAACTTCTTCCTCTTTACCCCTCAAGGCCCCAAGCACATCTTCCAGTTCAGCAGCAATTTACCTGGACTTCACTCAATCTAGTCTACTGTATGTGCTGCTTACAATGTGGTCTCCTCTACATAGGGGAAATGGAGTGGAGGTAGGGGTGACTGCTCTGCTGAATACCAAAACTCTGTCTGCAAAACTGACCATAAGCTTCCAGTTACCTGCCAATTCAACACACCATGTGTTATCACAGCAACACTTCTATGGCAGGCCTACTGCAGAGTTTCTGTGAGCTTCTGCACATGTTCAAAGAAAAGGTCTCATTTCCTGCTTCGGAACCCTTCAACCTCTAAGACTCAAATTCCAGTTAAATAACTTGATGGCCTGATTTCATCCTTCCATTTCTTTTTACCCATGCTATGCCTAGTCCTGTTATGACATGGTTGCTGTTAGCATAGTAGCCCATTCCACATACTCCCACACCCATTATCACAGTTTATAGGTTGCATGTAGCATAGCCAAACCATTTTCCTACCCTCTGCTTTTATTATCACTGATTCAGTTTTCCTTCTGTCCTAGCCTGCTCCATGTTTACTTACCCCCCACATATATCTCTGTCTGGGCTCCATCTACACCCATCCACTCAATCACCCCCTTCTCCCTTCCTCCACTTTGGCTTCAGCATAACTACCACTTTTCCTAGCTACTAACAGTTTTGATGAAGTCCTTGCACTCAAAGCGTTAACTTGCATAGATCCTGCCAAACCTGCTGAGTTTATGCAGCAATTTCTGTTTTTGTTTTCGATCTTCAACATCCACAGTACTTTGTTTTATTATTATCTTGATAGAGGAATCTTACTGTAACTGGAAATCTGTTTCCAGTGGGGTTCCACAAGGCTTGGTGCTGTTTGTGGTGTCCATTAATGATTTGGACTTAAACGTTGTATGATCAAGAAGTTCGCAGAAGAAACAAAAATTAGTAAGGTGGTAAATAACATGGAGGATAGCTGAAAACTGCAGGAGGATATCAATAGACTAGTCAGGTGCACAGACAGCGATAAATAGAATTTAAGCTGGAAAGATGTGAGTTAGTGCACTTCGGGAGAACTAACAAGGCAAAATATGCAATAAAGATGGTAGGAGGCAAAGCTTTTAGAACTGAAATGCTCATACTGAGTTGTACCTATCTCTATGTTAATTCATTTCTGGTCATGGATACATTTTTGTATAACAATATTGTCTCATTTTATGTTTCTCAGGGTGGAAATATCAATTATTAGGGGCACAGGTTTAAGGTGAGAAGGGAACGTTTCAAGGAGATGAGTGAAATAAATTTTTATGTAGAGAGTCGTAGGTGCCTGAAATATGCTGGTCGGGAAAGTAGTTGAAGCAGATACCATCATAATGTTTAAAAGGTATATATGAACCTAAGGAGAAAGTGAGGTCTGCAGATGCTGGAGATCAGAGCTGGAAATGTGTTGCTGGAAAAGCGCAGCAGGTCAGGCAGCATCCAGGGAACAGGAGAGTCGACGTTTCGGGCATAAGCCCTTCTTCAGGAAAGGCTTATGAAAACTGCAGGATATTTCCACCCTGAGAAACATAAAATGAGACAATATTGTTATACAAAAATGTATCCATGACCAGAAATGAATTAACATAGAGATAGGTACAACTCAGTATGAGCATTTCAGTTCTAAAAGCTTTGCCTCCTACCATCTTTACTGCATATTTTGCCTTGTTAGTTCTCCCGAAGTGCACTAACTCACATCTTTCCAGCTTAAATTCTATTTATCGCTGTCTGTGCACCTGACTAGTCTATTGATATCCTCCTGCAGTTTTCATAAGCCTTTCCTGAAGAAAGGCTGTGCTGTGCTTTTCCAGCAACACATTTCCAGCATATATGAACCTAAGGCAGGAAAGAGAAGGATATGGACAAAGTGCAGGCAGATTTAATTTGATTTTATTATTGTCACATGTACTAAGAGATAGTGAAAGCTTTTGTTTTGCATGTTAAACAGACAAATCATACCTTAAATAAGTACATCAGGGAAATAGAACAAAATGCAGATTATACTGTTATAGCTGCAGAGAAAGGTAAACTCTAATATGTGAGAGGACCATTCACATGTCTGATAACAGCGGGGAAGAAGCTGTTCTTAAACTTGCTTGTTTTCAAACTTTTGCATTTTTTGCCTGATGGAAGAGGGTGGAAGAGAGTACATTCGGAGTGGGAGGGAGTCTTTGATGATATTGGCTGCTTTCTCAAGGCAGCAGGAAGTTAGACAGAATCATTGGAAGACAGGCTGGTTTTCATGATGGACTGGGCTACGTTCACAATGCCCTGAAATTTCTTGCAGTCTTGGGCACAGATTGCTGTGGTGCATCCAGATAGGATGCTTTCTATGGTGCATCCATAAAAATTGGTAAGATTTATTGTGGATATGCCAAATTTCCTTAGCCTCCTGAAATATTGAATAGCATCATGGTTAGCACAGACATTGTGAGCCAAAGGGCCTGTTCCTGTGCAGTACTGTTCTATATTGTATGTGGTAACTGGAAGTACAACAATAATTTGTAATCTATCATATTGACAAAAAAACTACCTCCTATTCATTCTACTTCAATGAAAGTTCTAGTATTCTTTTTCAACAGACAAATGTCGTCCCAATCAGAGAGGGTATCACAGCTATAGAAGTTACCATCGTCGAGGAGGGTTTGCGTACTGATTCAGTATGGGTGGAAATTAGGAACAGTAAGGGAGCAGTCACCTCATTAGGGGTTGGCAGATTTTGGAAAAGGGCGAATGTAGTAGGGTTGTTGTTCTGGGTGACTTTAACTTTCCCAATATTGATTGGAACCTCCTTCGAGCAGATGGTTTGGAAGGAGCAGTTTTTGTAAGGTGTGTTCAGGAGGGTTTCCTAACTCAGTACATTGACAGGCCAATGAGAGGAGAGGCCATTTTGGATTTGGTGCTCGGCAATGAGCCGGGCAGGTGTCAGATCTTGCGGTGGGAGAGCATTTTGGTGATAGTGACCACAACTGCCTCACATTCTACATAGCTATGGAGGAGGAGAGAAGCAGGTACAATGGGAGGATATTTAATTGGGGAAAAGGGAACTATGATGCTATCAGACATGAGTTGGGAAGCATGAACTGGCAGCAATTGCACCATAGAAAGGGCACTATAGACATGTGGAGACTATTAAGGAACAGTTGTTGAGAGTGATGCATAAATGTGTTCCTCTGAGACAGGCAAGAAGGGGTAAGATAAAAGAACCTTGGATGATGAGAGCGGAGGAGCTTCTTGTCAAAAGAAAGAAGGCAGCTTACGTAAGGTGGAGGAAGCAAGGGTCTTGCTCAGCTCTAGAGGATTACAGGCAGGCGAGGAAGGAGCTCAAAAATGTCTGAGGAGAGCCAGGAGGGGACACGAAAAAGGCTTGGCAGGAAGGATTAGGGAGAATCCAAAGGCATTTTACATGTATGTGAGGAATAAGAGAATGATCAAAGAAAGAGTAGAGCCGATCTGGGATAGCATAGGGAACTTGTGTATAGAGTCTGAGGAGGTAGGGGAAGCCTTAAGTGAGTTACTTGCTTTTTTCTTTACTAAAGAAAAGGGCCTTGTAGTGAATGAAACCATTGAGGAGCAGGTAAGAATGCTGGAACGGATAGAGATTGAGGAAGCTGATGTGCTGAAAATTTTGACAAACATTAAGAATGACAAGTCACCAGGGCCAGACCAGATTTGTCCTCGGCTGCTTTGGGAAGCGAGAAATGTGACTGCTTCACCGCTTGCGAAGATCTTTGCATCCTCGCTCACCACCGGAGTCGTACCTGAGGACTGGAGGGAGGCAAATGTAATTCCTCTTTTCAAGAAAGGAAATAGGGAAATCCCCGGCAATTACAGACCAGTCAGTCTCACATCTGTCGTCTGCAAGGTGTTAGAAAGGATTCTGAGGGATAGGAATTATGACCATCTGGAAGAGCATGGCTTGATTAAATGCAGTGAGCACAGCTTTGTGAGGGACAGGTCATGCCTCACAAATCTTATTGAGTTCTTTGAGGATGTTACTAGACAGGTTGATGAGGGTCGAGCAGTGGATGTGGTGTATATGGACTTCAGCAAGGTTCCCCATGTTAGGCTCGTTCAGAAGGTCAGGAGGAATGGGATACAGGGAAATTTAGCTGTCTGGATACAGAATTGGCTGGTCGACAGAAGACAGCGAGTGATATTGGAAGGAAAGTATTCTGCCTGGAAGTCAGTGGTGAGTGGTGTTCCACAGGGCTCTGTTCTTGGGCCTCTACTGTTTGTTATTTTTATTAATGACTTTGATGAGGAGATTGAAAGATGGGTTAGCAAGTTTGCAGGTGACACAAAGGTTGGAGGTGTCATTGACAGTATAGAGGACTGTTGTAGGCTGCAGCGTGACATTGACAGGATGCAGAGATGGGCTGAGAGGTGGCAGATGGAGTTCAACCTGGATAAATGCAAAGTGATGCATTTTGGAAGGTCGAACTTGAAAGTTGAGTACAGGATTAAAGACAGGATTCTTGGCAGTGTGGAGGAACAGAGGGATCTTGATGTGTAGGTACATAGATCCCTTAAAATCGCCACCCAAGTGGACAAGGTTGTTAAGAAAGCAGATGGTGTTTTAGCTTTAATTATCAGGGGGATTGAGTTTAAGAGCCGTGAGATCTTGTTGTAGCTCTATAAAACTTTGGTTAGACCGCACTTGGAATACTGTGTCCAGTTCTGGTCGCCCTATTATAGGAAAGATGTGGATGCTTTGGAGAGTGTTCAGAGGAGGTTTACCAGGAGGTTTGCCTGGAATGGAGGGCTTATCTTACGAAGAGAGGTTGACTGAGCTCGGACTTTTTTCATTGGAGAAAAGAAGGAAGAGAGGGGACCTAACTGAGGTGTACAAAATAATGAGAGGCATAGCCAGAGACTTTTTCCCAGGGCAGAAATTGTTAACATGAGGGGTCACAGTTTTAAGCTGTTGGCGGAAAGTATAGAGGGGATGTCAGAGGTGGGTTCTTTACGCAGAGAGTCGTGAGAGCATTGAATACATTGCCAGTAGCAGTTGTGGAAGCGAGGTCATTGGGGATATTTAACAGACTGCTGGACATGCATATGGTCATAGACATTTGAGGGTTCGTACATTAGGTTAACCTTACATGAGGATCAATGGTCGGCACAACATCATGGGCTGAAGGGCGTGTTCTGTGCTATACTGTTCTATGTTCTATCTATGTTCTAGAATGGCAAATATCACAAATTTCTGTGTTTTGAAGAAATTTACGTGAAATAGAATATACGATAAGCTAATTCATTCAGCTTTATTTTTAAATTCCACCAGAAAACCCAATACAGCATTGTTCAAAGATATTACATGCAGCAAATGAAACTGCAATACAGTAAATTTACTAAAGCAATTGTCACAATCATGGGACTATTATATATTTTATAAATAAGTCTAGCTTGATTTATTTTTAGAAATGTGCATAGCAATTTCAACAGTGGCTTCCAGGAACCACATATTGATTCACTTCAACCAAAGATACAGACAGGCCGGTAAATCATCTCAATACTAATCACAAAGGAAGTCTTTTAGAATTTGATTAGTCCCTGGAGAACGCAATGGGTCAATGCAGGCTTGAAAATTTAAATATTTCAAGACACAGAGGAGACTGAAAGGACCCCTCCCAGCGGGGTTCCAGCACAACTGACTTTACTCTATGGAACAGTGAATAATCAAAAGTTAAAAAGTAGCCATCTTAATTTTGATCCAAGTCAGGATGGTGAGTGAATGAGATGCAGCTCCTGAGTTAGAATCTAAGTGGTTGGAAGTGAGAAATGAGAAGTGAGCGGTGACCTTGCTGAGTGTTTATTACAAACCTTTAAATAGTGGGAGGAAGTAGAAGTGAACATTTATAAGCAGATTATAGAAATCTGCAGGACAAGTAGGGTTGTGGTAGTTGGTGTTTTCAATTACCCAATGGTAGACTGGAAAAAAAGTAGAGCGTGGGCATGGAGGAGGGGAAATTCCTATAATGTATGTGGGAGAACTTTCTGGAATGATACATTTCCAGCCATACCAGGAAGGGATCTGTGCTGGATCTGGTCCGAGGAAATGAAGGAATGTAGGGAACATCAGAGTGGGGGAGCATTTTGGAAATAGCAATCATAATATAATAAGTTTCAATATTAAGTTAAAAAAGCATGAAAACCAGTCAATGATTAAGATCCCAGATTGGAAAAATGCAGATTTTAGGTGTCTCAAAGTTGAGCATTGATTGCAAAAGTAGTTTGATAAATAAAATGATAGATGAAAAATGGGAGAATTTCAAAGGAGAGATGAATAGAGTACAAACTAGATACATTGCCAAGAGAAATAAATATGGGATAGGCAAAGCTAGAGCACCTAAGGATATTGATAAGGAAGTTACAAGGAAAATGAAGCATATGATGCGTACTAGACTAACAATAGCAAAAGAAATCAGGAAAATATCTCAAATGCAGACTAGAGTCTCAGGCTGGAATAAGGAAGGCGAGGAGGAAGGATGGCAGTTTGCAATAAATCAGAGAATAAAATATTCTTGAAACATATTAATAGTAAAAGATTAATGAATGCTAGTGTGACACCCATAAGGAGCAAGCAGGGTAAGCTGCCCATTGATGCAAAGGATATAGCAGATGTAGTAAATAAACATTTTGTTTCTATCTTTACCAAATTAGAAGCTAAAGACAATGGTCTAGTTGAAAACATGGGTATTCAGCAACTGAGCAGTATAGTGATAAATTTTAAAAATGCTAAAAAGGCTAGCAGCACTCCGGGTAGATAAGTCACCAAGCCCAAATGGGATGCTTGTCAGGTTACTGAGAAAGGTAAGGGGCAAATCGTGGAGCAATTAACAGAAATTTCCAGGCCTCTCTGAACACATACATAGTCCTGTGGGACTGGAGAATTGCCAATCTGATACTGTTGTTTAAAACAGGAAAAAGGTTAACCCAGGAATCAATAGACCTGTTAGCTTGACATCATTGGGAAAACTGATAGAGGCTGTAATATGGGATAAGGTAAATATATATTTAGAGAGAAATAGGTTAATACTAGACAGCCAACATGGCTTTTAACAGGGTAGGTGTTATAAAGCAGAGGTTATGAAAAGTGCTGTGACCTTTCTTTCAGAAACTTCTTGTGGTTAAATAAAATAAATTCCCATCACTCATTTTAAAATCAACAAGTAACAATTTATTTGTATAACTTTAACAGTGAACAAAATACCTAAATGATAAACAAACCGAATAAAACCCTTCTAACTATTAATTATTCCTGAATAAGGCAATATTCTAATGGTATGCTATTCCAATAAATATAAATCCCACCCCTATAAAAAAGATTTTAGTCTCTCAAAATTACAGCAATGTTATATTTCTTCCGGAATGTTCTGTGCCTTCTCCAATGATTCATTTGATGTGAATGCCTTTTCTGTCGATTCTTCTGTCAGGAATGCCTTCTCCATCATTGGTCCCATTGTTATTTAGATGGAGCTTTCTCTAAGAGGTAGGTTAGGCTGTGAGAGCCAGAGATTCTCTCTTGAGAGCTGAGGGCCATTGGTTCTGGCAGGTGGCAGCTTGCTCTGGGATCTTTGCCCCCTTTTTTTATAGGAGAAAGTGAGGTCTGCAGATGCTGGAGTTCAGAGCTGGAAATGTGTTGCTGGAAAAGCGCAGCATGTCAGGCAGCATCCAGGGAACAGGAGAATCGACGTTTCGGGCATAAGCCCTTCTTCAGGAATGAGGAAAGTTTGTCCAGCAGGCTAAGATAAAAGGTGGGGAGGAGGGACTTGGGGGAGGGGCGTCGGAAATGTGATAGGTGGAAAGAGGTCAAGGTGAGGGTGATAGGTCAGACTGGGGTGGGGGCGGAGAGGTCGGGAAGAAGATTGCAGGTTAGGAAGGCGGTGTTGAATTCGATGGATTTGACTGAGACAGGGTGGGGGGAGGGGAAATGAGGAAACTGGTGAAATCCGAGTTCATCCCTTGTGGTTGGAGGGTTCCTAGGCGGAAGATGAGGCGTTCTTCCTCCAACCATCATTTTGCTGTGGTCTGACGATGGAGGAGTCCAAAGACCTGCATATCCTTGGTGGAGTGGGAGGGGGAATTGAAATGTTGAGCTACAGGGTGGTTGGGTTGGTTGGTCCGGGTGTCCCAGAGGTGTTCTCTGAAGCGCTCCGCAAGTAGCTGGCCTGTCTCCCCAATATAGAGGAGGCCACATCGGGTGCAGAGGATGCAATAGATGATGTGTGTGGAGGTGCAGGTGAATCTGTGGCGGATATGGAAGTTTCCTTTGGGGCCTTGGAGGGAGGTGAGGGGGGAGGTGTGTGCGCAAGTCTTGCACCTCCTGCGGTTGCAGGGGAAGGTGCCGGGAGTGAAGGTTGGGTTGGTGGGGGGTGTGGATCTGACGAGGGAGTCACGGAGGGAGTGGTCTTTACGGAATGCTGATAGGGGAGGGGAGGGAAATATATCCTTGGTGGTGGGGTCCGTTTGGAGATGGCGGAAATGATGGCGGATGATGCGCTGTACATGGAGATTGGTGGGGTGGTAGGTGAGGACCAGTGGGGTTCTGTCCTGGTGGCGGTTGGAGAGGCGGGGCTCAAGGGCGGAGGAGCGGGAAGTGGAAGAGATGCGCAATTTCCCCCCCGGCGTGGTCGACGATGCCCTCCACCGCATCTCTTCCACTTCCCGCTCCTCTGCCCTTGAGCCCCGCCCCTCCAATCGCCACCCGGACAGAACCCCACTGGTCCTCACCTATCACCCCACCAATCTCCATGTACAGCGCATCATCCGCCGTCATTTCCGCCATCTCCAAACGGACCCCACCACCAAGGATATATTTCCCTCCCCTCCCCTATCAGCATTCCATAAAGACCACTCCCTCCGTGACTCCCTCGTCAGATCCACACTCCCCACCAACCCAACCTCCACTCCCGGCACCTTCCCCTGCAACCGCAGGAGGTGCAAGACTTGCTCACACACCTCCCCCCTCACCTCCCTCCAAGGCCCCAAAGGAAACTTCCATATCCGCCACAGATTCACCTGCACCTCCACACAGATCATCTATTGCATCCTCTGCACCCGATGTGGCCTCCTCTATATTGGGGAGACAGGCCAGCTACTTGCGGAGCGCTTCAGAGAGCACCTCTGGGACACCCGGACCAACCAACCCAACCACCCTGTGGCTCAACATTTCAATTCCCCCTCCCACTCCACCAAGGATATGCAGGTCTTTGGACTCCTCCATCGTCAGACCACAACAAAACGACGGTTGGAGGAAGAACGCCTCATATTCCGCCTAGGAACCCTCCAACCACAAGGGATGAACTCGGATTTCACCAGTTTCCTCATTTCCCCTCCCCCCACCCTGTCTCAGTCAAATCCATCGAATTCAACACCGCCTTCCTAACCTGCAATCTTCTTCCCGACCTCTCCGCCCCCACCCCAGTCTGACCTATCACCCTCACCTTGACCTCTTTCCACCTATCACATTTCCGACGCCCCTCCTCCAAGTCCCTCCTCCCCACCTTTTATCTTAGCCTGCTGGACAAACTTTCCTCATTCCTGAAGAAGGGCTTATGCCCGAAACGTCGATTCTCCTGTTCCCTGGATGCTGTCTGACCTGCTGCGCTTTTCCAGCAACACATTTCCAGCCCCTTTTTTTATACCCTTGGTTACAGATTAATATTCCTTACATAGGGTTGGTCCAATGTTGTCAAAATCATCAGATTAAAATTTGATAGGTTTTGGTATCTAAGTGTTTGGTTCAAATTGACTAGCTAAATTCAAAAACCTTGTCTTGGTAAAAACTGCTGTGTGGCCTATTAACTGTATGGCCTTTCGATACCATAGAATCATAGAACCCCTACAGTGTTGAAACAGGCCATTTGGCCCAACAAGCCCATACCGACCCTCCTAAGAGTACCATACCCAGACCCATTCCCCGATATTTCCCCTGACTAATGCACCTACCTACACATTCCTGAACACTATGAGGAATTTACCGTGGCCAATTCACCTAATTTGCATATCCTTGGACTGTGGGAAGAAACCCAGAGCACCCAGACAGAAGGAAAATGTACAAACGGTACAAAGTCACCCAAGGTTGGAATTAAGCCCAGTTCCCTGATGTTGTGAGGTAGTAGTGCTAACCATTCAGCCACTGTGCCATCCTAATGTTTTAGTTCAGGCTCTCTGTGTCTTTGCAAAATTTCAAGCTATTGGTCACTGACATCCATTTTAAAATTTTTGAATACTGAAAAAGCATCATCTTTTAAAGGGATCATGCAATGCTTTCCCCCCTAGCATTTTACAATTTGACAAATACTAAATTCTAATTTCCTGCCTCCAATCCAGAATTACTCTACCCAACTTTGCAAAACAGATCATGCATGACAAATTTAATTGAATTCTTTGATGAGGTAACACTGGCAATGGATGAAAGTTATTGTTGTCTATCTGGACTTTTGGAAAGCATTTGATACAATGTCATATGGCAGGTTGGTTAGCAAATTTAAAAAGTTTAGAATTGATGGTTCCTCGGCAGCATGGATTAAAAGTTGGTGAAAAGACAGGAAGCAGAGAATGGGTATAGATGGGCATTTCTCATTGAATTGAAAGTGGTATTCCCCAAGGATTAGTGTTGGGACCCTTGTATTTTCTGCTATAAATGGTTTAGAGTTGTGATGTTGAGGGCAAAATCTCTAAATTTGTCAATGATTCTTAGCGAGGGATAATACTGAGGGTGATACTGAGTGACTTCAGAGGGACATTCACAAGTTGGCCAAATGGTCAGACACCTGGTAGATGAGGTAGTGTATTTTGGTAGAAGAAACATGGATAGCGATACAGGCTCAATGGTACAATATGACGGAAGTACAGGAGCAGAGGGAATTCGGTGTTCTTGTCTATGATTCTCTGAAGGTGTCCAGGCAAGATAAAACAGCTGTTAAGAAGTCTTATATTGTTCTTGCATTTATACATAGAGACATAGAGTACAAAAGCAAGACATTAGTCAAAACATATTTGGAGTATTGTGTTCGGTTCTGGGCACCATAATTAAGGAAGGATGTTAAAGCACTGGAAAGAGTTTAAAGGAGACTTACTAGAATGATAACAGGAATGAGAGATTTTAAATACAAGGAAATGTTAGAGAAATTGGGCTTATTCACCTTGGAACAGATAAGAAAAAGAAATTACCTTATTGAAGTTCAAAATTATTAACAATTTTGACAGAATAAAGTTTTCACGAATTAGAACTCGGTGTCACAATGACAAGATTGCCAGCAAGAGAGCTAGGAGTGAGATAAGAAGAAATGTCTTTACTCAGTGTTATTTAGATTTGGAATGTGCTGCCTGGGACAGTGTGGAAGTGAATTCGACAGGAGATTTCAAAGACATCTGGATATGTATTTGAAAATGATGAATTTAGAGAGCAACAGAGATTGGACAGGAAAATGGGATGGCTGGATGCTCTTTCAGAAGCATAACAGGTTGAATGACCTTCTTCTATATTGCAAAATTCTTTGATTCTATATGAGTGGCTTAGAGCAGATCTTGCAGGTGGTGGTGATGTTCCCATGTGTCTGAAGTCCTTATCCTTCTAGCTGTAAGTTGGTATGGGATTGGAAAGTGCTGTCTAAGGATCTTTGGCAAACGTATGAAATCTGTGGAGACAGTGCTCCCAATTTTATACATGCCCCCCAGATGTTAGTTAGGAGGGCTTTGCAGGGTTCACAGGGCTGCCTTTGCTGTAAAGTAGTTTATGTGCTCAAAGAACATTTTTATCACTGAATCACTGTAACATTACTATGGCCAATATTTTGTATAATAATGGCAAACATCCATGACAGGTAGGACCTGTCCATTTTCCTTCCCACTTATCTTCTCCACCCTCCACTCCGATCTATCGCCATCCTCCTGCATTCCTAGCTACCTTCCCCCTCAGCCCCCTTCCATTGATCTCTCAACCCCCTTGGGCTCCCCCCCACCCCATATTCCTGATGAAGAGCTTCTGTTCGAAACGTCGACTCTCCTGCTCCTCAGATGCCGCCTGACTGGCTGTGCTTTTCCAGCACCACACTTTTTGACTCCGATCTTCAGCATCTCCAGTCCTCACTTTCTCCTTGGGTTTTGAACTCAGCATTGTAAGTTGGTTGCTGGGAAATTATGGAGGGGCATAAAATATTAAACAGCATAGATAAATTAAATCTGATGTATTAAATCAAGTCATCTGAGCCAAGTGGACTTTTGAACTATTGGCAGGCAAATGTAAGGTTTACGAAAGCCTTGAGATGGACTTTTATGTAAAGTCATAAAGACTCTCCAGATCACGTGCCAATTGACTTATCAGAGGCCAGATGTCTCTGCATCTTAAAGTCTGCCTGTTGAAGCCGAATCACTGAGGAATGTAGCAACAAGAAGATGAGTCCTTCCTTTCTTCTTTTCATGGGCTGGGGTCATGAGAACTGGGGCTGAATGCAAGAATTGGTCAAAGCCCCCATCTGTACTTCCAACTACCCCCAGATTGGGGAAATTCAACATTTCCCTAACTCAATAGGCAGATTATGTTGGTTTTCCAGTTGGGAAACTAGCCACCTTTCCCATCTACTGGGGAGGCTTGTGATGAGGGAAATGATAGATTGAGGCCCTTAATTGCTTCTTAAGGGCTTTCATCACTGGTGTGTTGTGAAATTTGCCTATGCACCTTTACTTCTAGCACTTAATTGAAGAGATGGTGAGAAGGTGGAACATTTCTCTCTAGGTCAACTCATCTAATTAGTTCCCTTTTTCACCATTCTTTCACCACTTCAGGGAGGGGAAATTTCTGCCCATAGTCCATGCATCATGTTTAATTTATCTATGTTGCTTAATATCCTATGCCCCTTGATAGACTCCCAGCAAAGGCCACGGAGCTCAAATCTTTCTTTATTTTGAAGGTATTATTTGAAAGAAGAAACAAAGATTCTTGGGACTAGGGGCACTGCTATGAGATTATTTACTTGTCCATATCAGAATCACCAGATGAAGTTGACCAGGGCAATTAAGACTCAGTTATGGGATAGAGAGCTGTACTCACACACGGGTCAAACCATAGTTCATGGTATCATTGACAGGTGCTAAAATGTTACAGTGAGGCACTATAGACTTTCCTCGATGAGTGAATTATGTTAATCCAAATGGCACTTTTCATTATCCTCTAATAATACATACCACAGAACTATCATACATTTGTCTCCAGATTTGTTTAAACAAATATTTGCTCCTATAAGAGAAGGGAGTCCGTGAATTCATGTGACAACTTATGGGATAAATGTAATCAGCATAAGTGAAAGCGTTGGTGAATGCCAGTCAGATGTATTCTCCAGCTCACTGAAGATAAGGTATACTTAAAGAGGATTATGATGTGGAGGTGCCAGTTTTGGACTGGTATGGACAAAGTTAAAAAATACGCAACACCAGGTTATAGTCCAACAGGTTTATTTGGAATATATATTAATGAACCAAAACCTGCAACCCATTTTAAAAGATGAAAGACTTAACAGCAATCTAGGTTTGCTCAATATATTGTTTTAGTTGCATGATATTGTGATCTTTTGCTTTAAATTCTGTGTCCTATGATTATGCTCCGCAGCTACCTGATGAAGGAGCAGCAGTCCGAAAGCTAGTGCTTCCAAATAAACCTGTTGGACTAAAACCTGGCGTTGTGTGATATTTAACTTTGAAGAGATATAGACTGTAACCTTTATATTATCAAATGGCACCATTGAGCAAACACTTCTCATCATGGGTTAATATTAAAATATTAAATTTATTAAAGTTATATGGTATTCTGTTATAGCAGTCACCCAGCATGAAGTTCCACACTTCATGTTTCAGATCAGCCAAGAATAGGTGTTTCCAAGATATTTAGTGCTCCTTGAACTCTCCTACTGCTACTTCCCAAGAACCATAACCAATACCTTGCAGTGTCACAAACATATTCTCAACCTCTTTGTCTCCAACATCAAGTTAGAACAAGTCAACATGGATTTAGTACAGGGAGGTCATGCCTGACAAACCTGTTGGAATTTTTTGAAGAGGTAACAAGTAGGTTAGACCAGGGAAACCCAGTGGATGTGGTCTATCTAGACTTTCAAAAGGCCTTTGATAAGGTGCCACACGGGAGGCTGCTGAGCAAGGTGAGGGCCCATGGTGTTCGAGGTGAGCTGCTGGGATGGATTGAGGATTGGCTGTCTAACAGAAGGCAGAGAGTTGGGATAAAAGGTTCTTTTTCAGAATGGCAGCCGGTGACGAGCGGTGTCCCACAGGGTTCGGTGCTGGGGCCACAGCTGTTCGCATTATATATTAATGATTTGGATGAGGGAACCGGGGGCATTCTAGCGAAGTTTGCCGATGATACGAAGTTAGGTGGATAGGCAGGTAGTACTGAGGAAGTGGGGAGGCTACAGAAGGATCTAGACAGGTTGGGAGAGTGGTCCAGGAAATGGCTGATGGAATTTAACGTGAGCAAGTGCGAGGTCTTGCACTTTGGCAAAAAGAATAAAAGCATAGACTACTTTCTAAATGGTGAGAAAATTAATAAAGCCAAAGCACAAAGGGATCTGGGAATGCTAGTCGAGGATTCTCTAAAGGTAAACATGCAGGTTGAGTCCGTGATTAAGAAAGCGAATGCAATGTTGTCTCTTATCTCAAGAGGGTTGGAATATAAAAGCAGAGATGTACTACTAAGACTTTATAAAGCTCTGGTTAGGCCCCATTTGGAGTACTGTGTCCAGTTTTGGTCCCCACACCTCAGGAAGGACATACTGGCACTGGAATGTGTCCAGCGGAGATTCACACGGATGATCCCTGGAATGACAGGTCTAACATATGAGGAACGGCTGAGGATACTGGGATTGTATTCGTTGGAGTTTAGAAGATTAAGGGGAGACTTAATAGAGACGTACAAAATAATACATGGCTTGGAAAAGGTGGATGCTAGGAAATTGTTTCCGTTAGACGAGGAGACTAGGACCCGTGGACACAGCCTTAGAATTAGAGGGGGTCATTTCAGAACAGAAATGCGGAGACATTTCTTCAGCCAGAGAGTGGTGGGCCTGTGGAATTCATTGCCACGGAGTGCAGTGGAAGCCGGGACGCTAAATGTCTTCAAGGCCGAGATTGATAGATTCTTGTTGTCTAGAGGAATTAAGGGCTATGGGGAGAACGCTGGTAAGTGGAGCTGAAATGCGCATCAGCCATGATTGAATGGCGGAGTGGACTCGATGGGCCGAATGGCCTTACTTCCACTCCTATGTCTTATGGTCTTATGGTCTTATCAACAATCACCTCATCCCAGTGTTGTACAGATCTACAATTTCAATTCATCCTCTATCTCATACTGTACTTTTTCTTTCATTTAACTACAACAGATTGCAAGCTTCAACAGATCTTGAATACCAACATTATTCCAAATCCTTCTTTACCTGTCTTTACTCTGATGCGTCCTTTCTTCTAATTTTATCTTTTGCCCTGTTTCTTTATTTCTTCCAACCTGCACTTCTCTGATCATGATTGACCTTCCCTTAATCAGTTTCATCCCCTTACGACCGCGATTCAAAGAATTTTGAGTTCAACATGATACTCAGCTCTTCTTCTGTTACCTTTGCTTCTGCACCACTTCTTTGGCTAGGTATTCAGCTCCCTGCACAGTCAACTCTTTTAGCTGCTCTAGAAATCGCCTTCACTTCCCAACGCCATTTCATTTTTTTGAGAATGGTAAAATATGATACTGAAATATCTACACCCTTTACTCAACATAACTTAGCTTCCTCTGAACATGCAAACTCAGATCACTAACGTTGTCATCAAATTTGCTGACAAAGATGCCATTGTTATTTGCTGAACTAGCCTCAAATGTGCAGATGCTAAATGCTACACTTTGTCTACCTCTCCTGCACAACAACTCACCAGCAAACAAGTCACCAATCCTCAAACTTGTCACTTTTATCTTCTCTGAAGATCTTTCCTCCATGAACTCCAAATCATAGTTCCCCAAACCTGCACAGCTTATCTTTATATTTTATTTTCATTATTTCATGGATATGGGTGACACTGCTAAGGCCAACATTTGCTGCTCACTTTTATTTGTCCTTGAACTGAGAGCCTTGCTTGGTTTTTTCAGAGAGCAGTTAAGAATCAACCACACTTCTGTGAGTTTGAAGTCACACATAAACCAAACCTGAGAAGGATGGCAGATTTCATTACATTTTTAGATTACATTACATTACAGTGTGGAAACAGGCCCTTCGGCCCAACAAGTCTACACCGACCCGCCGAAGCGAAACCCACCCATACCCCTACATTTACCCCTTACCTAAGACTACGGGCAATTTTAGTATGGCCAATTCACCTGACCTGCACATCTTTTGGACTGTGGGAGGAAACCGGAGCACCCGGAGGAAACCCACGCAGACATGGGGAGAACATGCAACCTCCACACAGTCAGTCGCCTGAGGCGGGAATTGAACCCGGGTCTCAGGCGCTGTGAGGCAGCAGTGCTAACCACTGTGCCACCGTGCCTTCCCTAAAGGGCATGAGGAAACCAAATAGGCTTATATGACAACCAATGTTAGTTTAATTGACATCATAAGTGGCACTAGCTTTTAATTCCAGATTTGTGGTGGAATTTGTACTAATTTCGCAAGAATATTAGTCTGGGTCTCTGGATTATTCATCCAGTAACATTGATACAACCCCACCATTTGTCAAATACACATATCCGATCACCCTAGTAGACTCATCCTTTCAGCCTGCTCCTGCCCTATCTTTCAAACAAGTCATTTTGTCCCGTATCTTCAAAAACTACATTTATGATTTGAGCTATATCTTCCATGGAATCAGAATTATTGCAGCATAGAAGGAGACCATTCAGCACCTAGTGTTTGCACTAGCTGTCTGTAGGAGCAAACAGCATCATTCCTCCATTCCTCCTGTAGCTCTGCACATTCTTCTTTTCATGTAACATTACAATTTCCTGTTGAATTGAGTGCACCTGTATCCACTACACTCAGGCACTGCATTCCAGATTCTAGCCCCTTATTGAGTGAATAGATTGCGCTTATGTCTCCACTGTTTGTTCCGCCACTTACATGACCTGTACATCAACGCAATTTTAACATTTTCCAGTTTCAAAGAGCAAAGGACAATACAGCACAGGAACAGACTCTTCGACCTAGCAAACCTGCACTGACCCATGTCGACTTTCTAAACTAAGAATCTTTTGCCTCTATGCTGTCTGTATCCCTATTGTAATGATTTTAATGAGGTCAGACAGGTGGACCTCATAAATGAGTTCCCTGATTAGCGCTGTTAATTTGGTTCAATCAGGGAGCCCTGGCTGACAGAAATAAACAGGAGTGCCAGAGGTTCTGATCACACGGAGAGCTGGCTCAGAGGAAGCTGGATCAGTTTCAAGGACTTTCCATGTGTAAGTAAAAGGGGACTTGGTGATGGAATACCAGCCTCTGTGGAGTTATTTCAGTGGTAGTGAGAGAAAAGCAGGCTCCTGAAGAAATTCACTCACAACAGTCATCTTTGAGTTGGGGTAAGCTTTTCTGGTTTCATGCCATTATATGGGAAGTTTAACTCATTCGATCCTGCCATTGTAGATTGGGCCCAGGTTTCGAGCTATCTTCTAGACCTGTAGCTTTTTCAATTATTAGGAGCCTAATATTCCATGAAGCACCACATACCAAAACCTTTCATCAGTTGACAGATTTAGTTAAGAAATATTGCCACCTCAAGCCTTCTCTAATTCTGAGATGTTATCGGTTACACTCGGCACTTTGAGAACCATGGGAATCCGCATAGAGATCTTTGATTAGGTTAACATGACTGGCTATGGCTTTGTTTTAACACTTATAATGAAATGCCGAGAGACCGCCTTGTATGTGGGATTAATGATGTAACCATCAGAAGTGCCTACAAGCCATAGTCCAACTTGAGACAAAACTTGTCTGGCACATCTCCTTTAAACATTCCTCCTTTAATCTTAAACCTATGTCCCCTAGTAATTGACATCTCTGTCCTGGGGAATAGACTCTGATTATCCATTCTATCCGAGCCTCATAACTTTTTACGCTTGGATAGGCCCTAAGCCTCCAATATTCCAGTGAAAACAAACAACATTTATCCAATCTCTCCTCATCGGTAATATCCTCCAAACCAGGCAATATCCTCCGAAACCCTTTCTGTACTCTCTTGAAAGCCTCCACATCTTTCTGGTAGTGTGGCAACCAAAACTGTATGCAATATTGCAGATATGGCCTATATAAAGTTCTGTACAGCTGAAACATGACTTGCTAATTTTTATACACTATGCTCCGACAGCTGAGGGTAAGCATGCCATATGCTTTCTTGACCACCTATTCCACTTTGTGCTGCCACTTTCAGGAAACATCAAGATCCCTCTGAAGGTGACGAAGGGTTCTGCCATGTACCATATACACACTTACGTTAGACTTTCTAAAATGAATCACCGTGCATTTGTCAGGATTAAATTCCATCTGCCATTTCTTTGCCCAAGTCTCCAGTCTATGAATATCCTGTTATATTCTCTGGCAATCCTCCTTATTATTTGCTGTTTGCCCATCGTTGTGTCATCCGCAAACATACTAATCAGACCAACAAAACTTTCTTCCAAATCATCTCCATATATTACAAACAACAGGGGTCCTAGCACTGATGATTGTGTAACCACCTTCTGTGGTTTTATTTTGTGTTCCTGGGCACAGCAGTTGCCTTGCCGGGTGGTTATGCACCCAGATAGTATGCTTTCTATAGTGCATCTGTAAAAATTGGCAAGGGCCCTTATGGACATGCCAAATCTCCCAAGACACCTAAGGAAGAGAAGGCTTTGCTGTACCTTCTTGATGAAGAAATCTACATGGGAAGTCAAGGGCAGGTTGTAGGTTATCATCACTCCCGGAACTTGATGTTCTTGGCCCTCTCCATCTCAGCTCTGTTGATGTAAATGGGGACGTGTATTCCTCCTTTATTCTTGAAGTCAATGATCAGTGCTTTTGTTTTGCTGACATTGCAGGATGATAATATATAATAAGTAGCTATGATAAGTGCAGTCATAGAATATGGATAGATAAAATAAAGGAAAAAATGCCCACTAAGAGTTGGAACACAGGGAATAGTAATTTGCTTCATTCACTCGTGGGACATGGGCATCACTGGCTGAGCTGGCATTTAACGTCCATCCTTAGATGCCCTTGAGAAACTGATGGTGAACAGTTTTCTTGCATCATTATAGTCCATCAGCCGTAGGTAGACCTGCAATACTATTGTGATGAAATTCCAGGATTTTCACCCAGCAATAGTGAAATAAATTCAAGTCAGATTATGTATGTATTGGAGGAGAACTTGTGGAGGGGGATGTTCCCATGTAACAGGTGCCCTTGTCCTTCTATATGGAAGCAGTCTTGGGTTTGGAAGGTAGGAGAAAGTGAGAACTGCAGATGATGGAGATTAGAGTCCAGCAGTGCGATGCTGGAAAAGCACAGCCGGTCAGGCAGCATCCAAGGAACAGGAGAATTGATGTTTTGAGCATAAGCCCTTCATTAGGAAAGAGAGCTGTCACCCAAGAGGGCTGAGGGATAAATGAGAGAGGGATAGGGCTAGGGGAGGGAGGGTGGGGGGATGGCAATAGCTGGGAATGTGATAGGTAGATGAACGTGAGGGGTGAAGGTGATAGGTCAGAGAAGATGGTGGAGTAGATAGGTGGGAAGGAAGATGGATAGGTAGGACAGTTCAAAAAGGGGGTGCCAAATTGGAAGGTTGGATCTGCAATAAGGTGGGAGGAGGGGAAATGAGGAAACTGGTGAAATCCACATTGATCCTGTGTGGTTGGAGGGTTCGAAGGCAGAAGATGAGGTGTTCTTCCTCCAGGTGTTGAGTGGCAAGGGTTTGGCAGTGGACTAGGCCCAGAACTTGCATGTCCTTGGTGGAGTGAGATGGGGAGTTAGTGTTCAGCACAGGGCAGTGGGGCTGTTTCATGCGTGTGTCCCAGAGATGTTCCGCAAATTGGCAGCCTGTCTCCCCAATGTGGAGGAGACCATATTGGGGACAATGGACACAGTAGATGACATGTATGGAAATACAAGTAAATCTCTGTCAAATGTGGAAGGATCCTTTGGGGCCTTGGACGGAGGTGAGGGTGCAGGTTTTGCACTTCTTGTGGTGGCAGTTGAAGATACTGGGAGTGAAGATCCATTCATTGAATGAATGAATGAAGTTAGCTTCATTGAATGAATGAGTGAAGTTTGATTTATTGAATGGATGAATTTAGTTTGATTCATTCATTGATTGAGCAAAGTTTGATTCATTGAATGAATGAATGAAGTTTGATTCATGAATGAATGAATGCAGTTTGATTTATTGATTGAATGAGTGAAATGGAGGGTGGGTTGGTGGGGGCGTGGACCTAACAAGGGAGTCGTGGAAGGAATGGTCTCTCCAGAACACAGGTTCAGGAGGGAAATATATCCCTGGTGGTGGGGTCTGTTTGTTGGTGGCAGAAATGGCGGAGGATGATGCGATGTGTCTGGAGGTGTGTGGTGTGAAAGGTGAGGACCAGGGGTGTTCTGTCCTTGTTATGGTTGGACGGGTGGTGTTCAAGGGCAGAGGTGTGGGAAGTGGAGGAGATGTGCTGAGGGCATCATCGATCATGTTGGAGGGGAAATTGCAGTCTTTGAAGAAGGAGGCCATCTGGGATGATCTATGATGGGAGCAGATGTGATGGAGATAGAGGAATTGGGAATAAGGGATAGCGTGTATACAGGAGGCAGGGTGGGAGGAGGTGTAGTCAGGTAGCTGTGGGAATTGTCGGTTTGTAGTGGATTTCTGAGTTGAGGTTCAGGAAGGAGACGGAAGTGTCCGAAATGGTCCAGGTGAATCTGAGGTCAGGGTGGAAGGTGTTGGTGAAGTTGATAAACTGTTCAACTTCCTTGTGGGAGCATGAGGTGGTGCTGATACAGTCATTGATGCAGTGGAGGAGGAATTCCCAGTTACTTCCCCCCATCCCCCCACCTGCCCACCATCCCCAGCCCATTTATCTCTCAGTCCCCGTGGGCCCTAAGCCTCATTCCTGATGAAGGGCTTATGTTCAAAATGTCTGGCTGTGCTTTTCCAGCACCACACTCTTCGACATGGGTTTGGAAGGTGCTATCTGAGGATTTTTGGTGGATTTCTGCAACGTAGATTGCTGCTGCTGAGCATCAGTTATGGAATGATTGAATTTTTGTGGATATCATGCCAATCAAGTGGGCTGCTTGTCCCGGATGATGTCAAGCTTCTTGAGTGTTGTTGGAGCTGCACTCATCCAGGCAAATGGGGAGTATTCCATTATACTCCAGCCTTGTGCCTTGTAGATGGTGGATGGGCTTTGAGAAGTCAAGAAGTGAGTTACTCGTTGCTGTATTCCTAGCCTCTGACTCTCGTAGCTTGTTTACTTTCAGGTGATTCCAGCTCAGTTTCTCCTCAGTGGTAACCCCACGGATGCTGATAATGGGCGATTCAGTGATGGTAACACAGTGGTTAGCACTGCTGCCGCACAGCCTCACAGCGCCAGAGACCTGGGTCCAATTCCCGCCTCTGGAAATTGTCTGTGTGGAGTTTGCACATTCTCCCCGTGTCTGCGTGGGTTTCCTCTGGGTGCTCCGGTTTCCTCCCACAGTCCAAAGATGTGCAGGTTAGGTGAATTGGCCATGCTAAATTGCCCGTAGTATTAGGTGAAGGGGTAAATGTTGCTCTTCGGAGGTTCGGTGTGGACTTGTTGGGCCGAAGGGCCTGTTGCCACACTGTAAGTAATCTAATCTAATCACTGAATGTCAAGGGGTGATGCTTAGATTGTCTCTTACTGGAGATGATCATTACCTGGAATTTGTCTGGGGTGAATATTACTTACCAATATTCAGCCCTAGCCTGGAGATTGTCAAGATCTTGTTGCAGCTGGACATGGACTACTTCAATATCTCAGGGAGGGATTGACAGGCACAAGCCTCAGTAACATTGGACATTTCTGGACAATGGTGTCCGCATCTGCTAACCCCTCATGACTATCCTAGTACCTCTCCGATACGGTGCCAGACCACACATGTGGCATTGCAAGGTACACTGACAACTAGCATTGAAAAGGCTGCAGCAATGAAACTTTCTGCACCTGGACAGACACCCAGCTCAATAACTGGACCAGACCCCATCTCAGGACTACTTGCTTGCCCTCATAGCAATTGCTCATTTTGTGCCTACCAGCATTGTCACAACATCCATACCAGGCCTGGCCTCACCTTATGCCATTCCTGTGAGCGTATTAGCACTCCAACCAAAGCCAGTTAGATGCTTGTCAGTGTTGACTGGATCTGGGAGGATTTCCTGGGGATGTTGGGAATACTTTCCAATCCCTTTTTGGCCAGAGTAGTAAATAGCCAATGTGGTACCATTATTCAAGGAAGGAAGGAAGGGATAAACCAGAAAACTACAGAACAGTCAGTCAGTGGTGGGGAAACTATTGAAGCAATTTGAGGAGCAGAATGTCTGCATTTGGAGAGGCAAAGATTAACCAAAAACAGTCAGCATAGTTTTTATTAAGTCTAACCAACTTGACTGAATTTTTAGAAGACGTAACCAGGTGTGTAGATGAGGGCAATGCATTTGATGTGTCTACTTGGACTTCAGCAAGACTTTTGATAAAGTCATACATGAGAGATTAATAGTGAAGGTAAGAGCTCAAGAGATCCAAAGAAATTTGGCTAATTTGATCCAGATTGACTTTTGCAGGAAGCAGAAGGTGATGGTCAAGAGTGTTTTTATGACTGGAAGCAGTCCAATGGATTCTGAAGTGATCTGTGTTGGAGCCCTTGCAATTTGTGGTATATATAAATGAGTTACACTTGAATGCAGGAGGGCTGATCAGTAAGTTTGCTGATAATATGGAAATTGGTAGGGTGATAAATAACGAGGAATATAGTCCTGGCTTACAGGATGATATAGATGGGTTGGTCAGATAGGCCCATCAGTGGCAAATGGGAATTCAGTTTGGATAATTGTGAAGTAATGTGCTTGGGCAGGAAAACACGGCAAGGGATGCATGATGAATGTCTGAAGAGTTTTAGGTATGAGGAGAGATTAGATAGACATGAATTGGTTTCCTTAGAGTAGAGGAAACTATGTGGGTGTATGATTAAGATGTATAAAATCATGGGTGGCTTAGATAAGGTAAGAAACATTTCTCCATGGTGGAGGAATCAACAACCAGAGGCCATTGAAGGGAAGAAGCAGAAGGTTTAGGAGGGAGGTGAGGAAATAATTTTTCACCTAGAGGGTAGTGTGAATCTGGAGCTCACTGCCTGCAAGGATAGTAGAGGCAGAAACCTTTACAACATTTAAGAAATATTTAGATGTATATCTGCGATGGCAAAGCATCCAAGTCTATTGGCCAAGTGCTGAAAAGTGGGATAAGAATTATTATGTCGTTGTTATTGACCAGTCAGTCAGGGGTTGGATCAGTCGTGTCTAGGAACTGTTCATTAAGGTCTGGGACAAATGCAATCCTGGGTGTCTGTCCATTGACCGATCAGGAGGGTTCAATGTGACGAGTGGTAGAGACAGTGGGGAGAATCAGTGACAGAAAGGGAGGTGAAGTCAAGGCTGAGAGGAAAGCAGAGACATTTATAATCGTATAATAATAATTTATAATAGAGACATTTAGATCATACATACTGTAGAAAACTCAACTTCAATGGGCAGAATTCAGAACATCAACAAAGAGCATGACAGGCTATAGAAATGGTGTTATTTATTGTGACCATCACTGTGGTCTCTACAAGGAGAGTGTAAAGGAGTAGGATGGGCATTAAAAAAGTGTAATTCAGGGTTCGGGGCAGAAAGAACAGTTGTGGATGATGTTCAGTTGTGAGTCTCCCCACTTGGGGAATGGGTTGAAATATGCTGTTGAGGTAATGTGAGGTTATCAGGGATGTGCAGACTGTGTGTGTGGTACCTTGCAGCCAGTGGGGTCCGTTGCTGATGGTATGCAGTGCGATCTGATTTACTTTCCCTTCTCTAGAAGTGAAGTGCTATTTGCAAATGGCAAGAACAACACTCAGGATGGGCAAAACAAGCATCTGTTTGATGGCTGAAAGTGCAGGATCTATGTTTGTCACAAGAAAAGCATGAAGCAGCCATTAGGAAAGTGCGGCTACTTTGGATTTGCAATCATTGAATTGCCTGTTTTATATGCATTCAGATTAACAATGCTGCAGGGACAGATGCTGTTCAAAGGCAACATGCCATGAGTGCTTGAAAATTGAACCTGGGCATCTCAATAATACTGAAGTTAGCAGCAATGATGGTAAAGGATAAAAAGCTACTTCTGGCAGAAGGCAAATGACTATTAGTTCCACCTCCAAGAATTCTATGTGAGACACACAAATTCCAGTCCTCATCTAATAAGTTAAGTGCAACCATTGCGCACAATGTAGTGTGAAGTTCAGCATTTGATGTGGGTGTACGGTTTGGAGGGTAAAATTGTGCTGCAGACAGGCCCTTTTTTTGGTTGACATGTGGTGGTTACTCAGCTGGCACAGCACCTTCAGTGATTGCACGTGCTGAGGCAGAATGTGGATGCCCAGTGCAGACATATCTCACTGGGTGCTGAATTGTGCTCAGCCCTCATCTAGAGAGTATGCCCCTGATTCCTGCCCCTAAGAAACTCATTTGCTCTTTCTGTACCCAATCTTCCACCAAAGTGGGATGTTGTTTGCTGTTTAGGTGAGAAGACAACAATAAATGCAGGAGGAACAGGACCAATGGCAAGTCCAGGAGCATCAGCAGGTCACCACAGAAGGTGAGGATCACCCAATTCAGGGAGAGGTCAAAGCTGCAGGCCTCTCAGGATGTGTGGAGTGAGCAAGAGTTAGATATTTTTCTGGCCACAAATCCATTTCCTGGAGATGAGCAAGCACAGGGCTGATGCAGGCACTATATGATCTAGACATGGTGACAGAACAGTGCCTGAATGCTGGAACAGGTCCTCAGACAGGCAGCTGCAGGAGGCCATCCTCTCCCAATGGCTGTGAAGGTCACTGCGTTGTTGAACGTATTTGTGACTGGGTCTTTCCAAGGAGCAACAGGAATCATGGCTGGGATCTCTTAAATGCATTAGGACAGAATGATACCATCTGTACAAGGTCACACTTGTTTATTTCATTCCATTATGACAATGTCAGTACTGCAGCCTAGTAGTAGGATTCAAAAAACATAACTGCGATTCCCCAGATGCAGGGTGCCATCCACTCTACACATGTGGCCCATGTATCACAATGCTGCAGAATTCATCAACAAGAAGGTATTCCAAGCTCTTAATGCCCAGGTGATTTGTTATCACTTCCTGTAGTGTATACTTGCTACTCTAGCAGCTGCTGTGATTCCTACATTCTGAAACACATCTCGAGCACTTGGTGCATTTGAGGAGTGAGGTGCATTACAGACCTGGCTACTGGGGTATCATGGCTCATAACAACATTGTGCAACCCATTTACTGAGTGATAAAGAGTTAGATTTAATGTCATGCCTCAACCAAGGCCTTGATAGATCAGATAATAGTGGTGCTAAAAATGAGGTTTTTCAGCTCAGATTAGTTTGGGTATGCCCTCCAGTATAGTCTGGACAAAAGATTCACGTGATACTGGTGTGCTGTACTTCGGAGCATGCAATGGGCAATGTCCTGAATGCAGAGGAACTGGCCGAAGAGACGTCCTCTGAGGAGAACAAGAACATGGTGCAACAATGCTGACGCTTTAGACCATAAAACCGTAAGACATAGGAGCAGACATTAGGCCACGCAGCCCAACAGGTCTGCTCCACCATTCAATCATGGCTGATATGTTTCTCAACCCCATTCTCCTGTAACTCTTGATCCCCTTGATTCTTAAGAAACTATCTATCTCAATCTTAAATATACACAATGACCTTGCCTCAATAGCTTTCTGTGGCAATGAATTCCATGGATTCACCACTCTCTGGCTAAAGAAGTTTCTCATTATCTCTGTTCTTAAAGACCTTTCCTTTACTCTAAGGCTGTGCCCTCGGATCCTAGTCTCGCCTACCAATGGAAACATCTCCCCAATATCCACTCTGTCCAAACCATACAGCATTCTGTATGTTTCAGTTAGATCCCCCTTTATCCTTCTAAACTCCATCAAGTATAAACCCAGAGACCTCAAAGGTTCCTCATATGTTAATCTTTTCATTCTTGGGACCATTCTCGAGAACCTGCTCTGTACATGCTCCAGGACCAGTACATCCTTCCTGAGGTATGGGTACTAAAACTGCACACAATACTCCAAATGTGACCTGACCAGAGCCTTATAGAGTCTCAGATGTAGATCCCTGCTTTTATGTTCCGGTCCTGTCAAAATAAATCCCATCATTGCATTTGTCTTCCTAATTACTGACTCAGCCTGCAAGTTTAGCTTGAGAGAACCTGGACTGGGCTCTATTCCTGATGAAGGGCTTTTGCCCAAAATGTCGATTTTCCTGCTCTTCGGATGCTGCCTGAACTGCTGTGTTTTTCCAACACCACTCTAATCTAGAATCTGGTTTCCAGCATCTGCAGTCCTTGCTTTTACCTGGAACTCCCAAGTCTCTTTGCACTTCAGACTTATGAATTTTCTCCCTATTTAGATAGTTATTTAACAAGGTTATTTTGTCCTTGAGTTTTTTTCAAGAGAGGTCATAAAGGCAGAGGTGGTGAAATGTCTGGAAATGTCTAGTTTAACAATGGCAGGAAAGTGGCCAGTTCTCCCAGTTCAAGTTTTCTCTAGTTTGGTTTAGTTATAGCAGAAAAGCTGCTGATAGCTGTAGCAGAAGCTGCTACAGTGCATACAGGTTCCATGTTTCAGCAAATAATTCTTGACTGGCTTCTTTCTCTGAAATGTCTCCTGCCTGTAAGAACCTGTGTTTGAATTTACCTTTTGCCAAGGGATGTGTTTATGTGATGTTATGGGAATTAGAACAGTTCTTCAGTTAAGTCGCTATATCAAATCAGTTAAGCTTTCCAATAGTTAAGTTATTCTAAATTCTGTTTTTTTTTCTTCATGTTTCAACTATTGTTTTTAAATAAATTCTGTTTTGCTTAAAGCCGAGTGGTTTGGTCAGCTGAAATGTACCTGGAATATCCATTTCACAACTGCCTTTATAATAAGAAATATTTAAAGTTTGGGCTCCTTCCTCAAAATATTTTGAGGGGTTCTGGCCTGGCCCATAACAGATTGAAAGCTTTTGTCGGGATTTATTTGATCATTCCAATTTGGGATTAGCGTTGTGGAACTCAAAGGCCATGAGTGGTAAGTGACACAGGTTCAGGAGGAGATTGCTCTGAGACAGCATAATCAAAGTTGAAGTGAATGGAGCTCACCCATAGTAATGGTGCCAAAACCAAACAGTACCCAACTGTTATGTGTAGACTACTACAAGGTCAAGGCAGTTACACAGCCATATTCATATCTGATTCCACGTTTGGAGGACTGTATTGAGAAGGTGGGAAAAGCAACTTATATTTCTAAATTGGACTTACTCAAAGGACACTGGCAGGCACCCTTATCCGAAAGAGCAAAGGCAATTTCAGCTTTCATAACACTGAATGGACTAAATCAACTTAAAGTCATGCCATTTGGCCTGAAAAATGCACCACCTATATTTCAAAGACTAAGCAATAAAGTCATTTCTAGATTACGCAATTATGTGGTATGCATCGAAGACCTGGTGGTTTTTTGACACACATGGAAGAAAGATTTGCAGCATTTATCAGAATTATTTGATCAACTTTGGGAGGCAGGCTTGGCGGTAAACCTGACTAAGAGTGAATTCGCCAAAGCCCAAGTCATCTTCCTAGGCCATGTTATCGGACATGGACAGAAGGCCCCATGGAACGATTCCTGGGTTTGAGTGGGTTTTATCAGAAACTTGTAATGAGTTTTAGCAGTGTGGCTGCTCCAACCACTGAATTACTAAAGATATGCAGGAAATTTTAGTGGATGGTCATCTGTCAAAAGGCATTTGGCAGCCTGAAAGCTGTGTTAACCACTGCCCTACTATTAGCCACATCTAATTACACAAAGCCATTCAAGGTGGCTATTGATGCCAGTGATTTTGGTGTTTGTGCTGTACTCCTACAGGAAGATGATGAGAAGATACAAAGATCTATCAAATATTTCTCAAGGAAATAGAACATTCATCATCAAAAATATTCGACAATTGAGAAGGAGACATTTTGATCTTGTTGTTTGTGTTATAATATTTCAACATTTATGTTGACGGTAATGTGTCTGACATAATAATATATAGTGACCATAAGTTTTTGGAGAAATTGAAGGACAAAAATTCCAGACTGTTTACATAGAGCTATTCAATTTGAAAATTATACATGAGGTAGGACGAGAAAATGTAATTGACAACATACTGTTGAGATGTGGATAAAAAACAGAGACGTTTGGTGGCAAGAGTTAACGGACTGAAATAGAATGTAATAGTATTTCATTCGTAAAGTAGTAGTCATTCATAAAGTCAGGAGGTATGGGAGATTTGGCTGTCTGGGTTCAGAATTGGCTGGCTGACAGAAGGCTGATGTTGTAGATGGGAAGTATTCTGCCTGAAGGTCAGTGTTGAGTGGGGTCCCGCAGGGCTCTGTTCTTAGACCTCTGCTCTGTGTAGTTTTTATAAATGACTTGGATGATGAGGTTGAGGGGTGGGTTAGTAAATTTGCAGATGACACAAAGGTTGGAGGTGTTGTCGATAGTATAGAGGGCTACTGAAGGCTGCAGCGCAACATGGATAGGATGCAGAGCTGGGCTGAGAAATGGCAGGTGGAGTTCAGCCTGGATAAATGTGAAGTGATGCATTTTGGAAGGTCGAACTCAAATGTTGAATATAGGATTAAAGACAGGATTCTTGGCAGTGTGGAAGAACAGAGGGATCTGGGTGTGCAAGTACTTAGCTCCCTCAAAGTTGCCACCCAAGTGGATAGGGTTGTTAAGAAAGCATATGGTGTTTTGGCTTTCATTAACAGGGGGATCGAGTTTAAGAGCCGCAAGGTTTTGCTGCAGCTCCACAAGTCCCTGGTGAGACCACACTTGGAATATTGTGTCCAGTTCTGGTCGCCCTACTTTAGGAAAGATACAGAGGCTTAGGAGAGAGTGCAAAGAAGGTTTACCAGGATGCTGCCTGGACTGGAGGGCTTGCCTTATGAAGAAAGGTTGAATAAGCTCGGACTTTTCTCTCTGGAGAGAAGGAGGAAGAGAGGAGACCTGATCGAGGTGTACAAAATAATAAGAGGACTAGATAGAATCAATAGCCAGGGACTTTTCCCCAGGGCAGGATTGACTGGTATGAGAAGTCATATTTTGAAGATATTAGGGGGAAAGTATAAAGGATACATCAGAGGTAGGTTCTTTACGCAGGGAGTTGTGAATGCATGGAATGCGTTGCCAGCTGTGGTGGTGGAAGCAGAATCATTGGGGACATTTAAGCGACTGCTGGACATGCATATGGATAGCAGTGAGTTGATGGGTACGTAGGTTAAGTTACTATATTTTACATTAGGCTTAAATCTCGGCCCAACATTGTGGGCCAAAGGGCCTGTTCTGTGCTGTACTTTTCTATGTTCTATGTTCTATGTATATGTTTGCATGGTTATAATCAATGTAAAGCATATGTATTGTAATTACTAACAGAGTAAGACTAAGGGATTTAAAATGAAGTCATCTTTGTATACTGAAGAATTTCTTTTATGGAAGGAAGTCTGATGCTGCTATCACTTCAACAAGGTTATTTGTTCTTGGCTTTTTTAAAGAGCGGTCGTATAGGCAGAGGTGTCAAAATGTCTGGAAATGCCCAGTTTAACAATATCAAAAATCACATGACATCGGGTTACAGTCCAACAAGTTTAACAATGGCAAGGCAGTGGCCAGTTCTCTTAGCTCAGGTGTTTTCTAGTTTGGTTTAGTTGTAGCAGAGAAGCTGCTGATAGCTGTAGCAGAAGCTGTTACAGTGCATACAGGTTCCATGTTTCAGCAGATGACTCTTCACTGGCTTGTCTCTCTGAAATCTCTTCTGCCTGTAAGAACCTATGTTTGAATTTACCTTTTGCCAAGGGTAATGTTTATGGGATGTTATGGGAATTGGAACAGTTCCTCAGTTAAGTTGCTGTATAAAGTCAGTTAAGCTTTCTAGTAGTTAAGTTATTCTAAATTCTGTTTTCTTTTGTTTGTATTTCAACTGCAATGTTTAAATAAATTCTGTTTTGCCGAGTATTTTGACCAGCTGCATCACACGTGGTATATCTGCTTCACGTCTGCCTTAAAAATAAGAAAAAGATAGGGTGTGGGCTACCTTCTTAAAATATTTTGAGGGGTTCTGGCCTGGTTCATAACAGATGTGCATGGTACAGGCAGAATCTCACTGACACATGGTTTTAATAAAAGAGATCTGGGTACAGCATTGATCATCGATTGTAACGTTTTTTGAAGCTCAGTTCTGATTGACATTGTGGGGATGCAGTTGGACAGGGGGCAGAGTGGATGGGGTTGGGGGGGTTGCATGGGGAGGGCGGGGGTGCATGGGGGATAGTGCTGCACAGGGGGGTGGGTGTGGGGGCACACGGCAGGGCCGGGACTCGTGTGCAATGTGCTGCTGCCTAGTCTTCTGAACGGGGAGAGGACTTAGCAAATACTCACTGTGTCACTCCCATTGAACTGACTGGGGTGGGGGTGAGGGGGATGGGGGTAAGGCTTGAGTAATGCTGCAGGTCCTTTACACACAAGTGTGTGCCTGTTCAGAAACAAACCCTGAGGCAGATATGGAGCAAGGCAGACAGAGAGAGGAAAAAACAAATTTCAGAAAACTCCGAGCTCCAGAGGAGAGGCATTGAATCGATTAACCAAACAAACAATTATCTCAACAAAATAGTGCCCGCCCATCTCGTTTGGATAATTGAGGTCCCTCTGTATATAAACAGCAGGAAAGGGCAGTGTTTGTCACTGGCCATCCGGGTGTTTTCCTATCTTCCTGGTGGTGGAAATTGAATAAAGATTCGTGCACTTTGTGTCTTCCACTGTGTCTCACACCTGCACACACACACCATGGGTGCTGGGGGAAAACAATAAGCACTACCGCACTTAGGTGGTAGTGTGGGGGTTAAAAGAACATAAATAGGGATTCACACAGCACAAACAAAAAAAAAAATATATATATAAACAGCAGGAAAGGGCAGTGTTTGTCACTGGCCATCCGGGTGTTTTCCTATCTTCCTGGTGGTGGAAATTGAATAAAGATTCGTGCACTTTATGTCTTCCACTGTGTCTCACACCTGCACACACACACCATGGGTGCTGGGGGAAAACAATAAGCACTACCGCACTTAGGTGGTAGTGTGGGGGTTAAAAGAACATAAATAGGGATTCACACAGCACAAACAAAAAAAAAAAATATATATATAAACAGCAGGAGAGGGCAGTGTTTGTCACTGGCCACCCGGGTGTTTTCCTATCTTCCTGGTGGTGGAAATTGAATAAAGATTCGTGCACTTTGTGTCTTTCACTGTATCTCACACCTGCACACACACACACCATGGGTGCTGGGGATAAAATAAGCACTACCGCACTTAGGTGTAGTGTGGGGGTTAAATTTAAAAATAAAAATTAAACTGGAGTCTCACTGCCCTCTGAAGTGAAGGGCAAAAAAAAAATAAACAGCAGGATGAATCCAACCCAGCCAATTACATCAACTTGGCGAAGATAAGGACTGCAGATGCTGGAAGTGAGAGTCAATAGATATAAAGCTGGAAAAGCACAGCAGGTCAGACAGAATTTGAGGTGAAGGAAAGTCAATGTTTCCGCTCTTTGTCAAGATGGGGCATGTGGAGGGTGCAGAACCTATAAATAAATAAGAGGAAGGTGGGGCTGGGGGAAGGGTAGGACAGATGATGCTAGGTGGATGCAGGTAGGGGTTATTGTGACTGGAGCAGATGAGTTAGTAGGAAGATGGACAGGTTAGGTGAGGAGGAGGAGAACGGCTGGCATGGAATAAGGCTGGGGGTGGAGGGACTTTGATGCTGGTGAAGTCAATATTGAGGCTATTGGGCTGTAAACTCCCCAAGTGAACTTTATGGTTTGTTCAGCACCACTCGTGACTCCTCAGATACTGAAGCAGCCTAAGTTTAAATGTAACAAGATCTGGACAATAGCCAGGCTTGTGCTGACAAGTGACAGGTAACATTCGTGCCACACAAATGTCAGGCCATGACCATCATCAATAAGAAACAACCTAACCACTACCCCCTTGACATGCATAACACATAGAACAATACAGCGCAGAACCGGCCCCTTGGCCCTCGATGTTGTGCCAACATGTGAACTGATCTAAGCCCATCCCCCTATACTATCCTATCATCATCCACATGCTTATCCAAGGACTGTTTAAATGCCCCTAATGTGGCTACATTAACTACATTGGCAGCAGGGCATTCTATGCCCTTACCACTCTCTGAATAAACAACCTGCCTCTGACATCTGTCTTAAATCTAATACCTCTCAATTTGCAGCTATGCCCCCTCATACAAGCTGACATCATCATTCTAGGAAAAGGACTTACACTATCTACCCATCTAATCCTCTGATTATTTCGTATGTCTCTATTAACTCCCCTCAACCTTCTTCTCTCCAATGAGAACAGGCCCAAGTCCCTCAGCCTTTCCTCATAAAACCTTCTCTCCAGACCAGGCAACATCCTGTTAAATCTCCTCTGCACCTTTTCCAATGCTTCCACATCCTTCCTGTAATGGGGCAAACAGAACTATACACAATATTCCAAGTGAGGCCGCACTAGCGTTTTGTGTAATTGCAGCATGACATCATGGCTCTGGAACTGCAGTGGCATGGTGGCTCAGTGGTTAGCACAGCACCAGGGTCCCAGGTTCGATTCCAGCCTTGAGTGGAGTTTGCACATTCTCCCCGTGCCTGCGTGGGTTTCCTCCGGGTGCTCCGGTTTCCTCCCACAGTCCAAAGATGTGCAGGTCAAGTGAATTGGCCATGCTAAATTGCCCACAATGTCCGGTGCATTAGTCAAAGGGAAATAGGTCTGGGTGGGTTACTCTTCGGAGGGTCGGTGTGGGCTAGTTGGGGTGAAGGGCCTGTTTCCACACTGTAGGAAAACTAATCTAATTTAATCCAATCAACTGAATTCCTCTACCAATCAAACCTAACACAACGTATGCCTTATTAATAGCACTATCAACCTGGGTGGTAACTTACAGGGATCTATGTATATGGACACTAAGATCCCTATGCACATTCATACTATCAAGAATCTTTCCATTAATCCAGTATTCTGCCTTCCTGTTATTCTTCCCAAAGTGAATCACCTCACACTTATCTGCATTGAACTCCATTTGCCACCTCTCGGCCCTGATGGTGTAACTCTCAGCCTCAGTTACCATCACTGAATCCCCCATTATCACCATCCATGGGGTTACCATTGAGCAGAAATTCAACTGGACCCGCCACATAAATACAGTGTAGAAGAGCAGATCAGAGGCTCAGAATACTGCAGCGAGTAACTCACCTCCTGACTCCTCAAAGGCTGTCCATCATTCTCAAGGCACAAGTCAGGTATATGATGGAATATTCCCCACTTGCATGGATGGGTGCAGTTCCAACAACACTCAAGAAGTTAGATATTATCCAGGACAAAACAGCCTGCTTGATTGGCCCCACATCCACAAATATCCACTCCCTCCACCACTGATACTCAATAATAACAGTGTGTACTATCTACAAGATGCAATGCAGAAATTCACCAAAGAACCTCAGTCAACACCTTCCAAAGCCATGACTATTTCCACCTAGAAGGACAAAGGCAGCAGATACATGGGAACATCATCATCTGCAAGTTCCCCTCCAAGCCAATCACCATCCTGACTTGGAAATATATAGACATTCCTTTACTGTCAATGGGTTAAAATCCTGGAATTCCCTCCCGAACTGCACTGCGAGTCAACCCACAGCAACAGTTCAAGAAGGCAGCTCACCACCACCTTCTCAGGGAAACTAGGGATGGAAATTAAATGCTGGCCAGCCAGAATGCCTACATCCCACAAATGAATAAAAAAGGCCTGAGATCTGACTTCCAAAGCAGGTTCTGTTCACCCAGCTCAAGGAAGGCATGCAAATGAGAGGAAAACAAAGGAAGCATTTCAAAGAACCCCTGAAGGCTACCCTAAAAAATGTAACATAAATATCAATGCATGGCAGGCCTTTGCTCAGAAGAAGCCAACTTTGAGGAAACTCCTATATGAAGGGATGTAATTCTTTGAGAATAACCAATGGCAAAAGACATATGGTGAAGGAACCAGACAAAGGAATGGCAGCAGTCTCAAAACCGAGGACAGTTTCACTTCCTGGAAACACTTGCTAAATATTTGGTCAGATGTGTCACTCTAAGATTGGGCTCATCAGCCACACAGAACCCTCAAAATCCATGCTCAATCATTTTCCTAGGTGAACAATCATACTTATTAGCAAGTGATTGCTGATGATAATGGGTTATCCAGGAATTAGAATAATTAGGTTTTAATTCCTCTCATTTCTTTGGGTAACTGATAAGATAATTCAATCATCCCTCCCAGATTTTCAGCTTCAATTCATTGGGGTCTTCTTTGTATTGGTCTGAATGCTGAGTAATAGCCTTCTACAATTTTCAACTTTCTGGACAATTCTTACAGAGTTTGGGATTTCTACATGGTCCTGCTATGCAATGCCTATCTACATTGTTGTGACAATAATCTGTCAAAAGATCTGAGCTGTTAAACTTTCTGGACAATTCTTACAGAGTTTGCTGCTGTGTTTGGGATTTCTACATGGTCCTGCTATGCAATGCCTATCTACATTGCTGTGACAATAATCTGTCAGAAGATCTGAGCTGTTAAATTTTGTGACAATACTATGAGAGTTGTATTTTGTCCTGGCTTATTTTAAAGAGAGGTTTAAGGCAAAGGTGATGAACAGTCTACCAGAGTCATTAGAGTTAACAGCTTGTAAACCCTTGGTTTTATTTTAAGTTGGAACAATAGAAGCAGCCTGAATGGGTGTGGTTAAGCTCTCACAGAACCAGGATTTTTAGCTTTAGTTTTCTGCAGTTGCTGTCGGTGTCTCAGCAGGGTCGGAAGCTGCAGTAAATCTCGCCCAGCTGCTACACTCTCTCACAATTTTCTTGACTTTTTTTCCGCCTGGCCTACTGGGGTTACATGTGAAACAATCTGCATTTTGCCAAGGGTGTAATTATGGGATCTTACTATATTGGAACAGTTAATTAGTAATAGTTATTGTAATTATTATTCTGTTAAGTTATTCCAATTCCTCTTTCTTTTGTGTCATTTAACTATAGTGGATGAATGAACAGTATTTTCCTCTAAATCCAGTAGCTTGACCAATCGAATTGCATAGAACATAGAACAATACAGCGCAGTACAGGCCCTTTGGCCCTCGATGTTGCGCCGATCCAAGCCCACCTAACCTATACTAACCCACTATCCTCCATATCCTCCATAATGGGTGTGGTTAAGCTCTCACAGAACCAGGATTTTTAGCTTTAGTTTTCTGCAGTTGCTGTCGGTGTCTCAGCAGGGTCGGAAGCTGCAGTAAATCTCGCCCAGCTGCTACACTCTCTCACAATTTTCTTGACTTTTTTTCCGCCTGGCCTACTGGGGTTACATGTGAAACAATCTGCATTTTGCCAAGGGTGTAATTATGGGATCTTACTATATTGGAACAGTTAATTAGTAATAGTTATTGTAATTATTATTCTGTTAAGTTATTCCAATCTGGAATTCAACAACTTTAAAATAAGAAGTAGTTAGGGTCTTGACTATCTTCTGAATATTTTGAGGGAGTTTGGTCTGGTCCATAACTTTTTTTATCCAAAATTTAAATAGCAGTGTATCAAAATCACTTAACAGTTTGAGAGTCCCATAGATGTTAAGCATCCTTTGCAAACTTTTATGTCTATACTAAAAACTCTTAACTCAAACATTCCTTGCTTCATCAGGAAAGACTTCAAATAGCCTTGCTGAGGCACTTCGGCTTTCTTCCTGGTGAAAATAGGATCTGTTTGAAGTGAGGGTGGGAATTATCGATCCAGGTTCCTGATGTCACTTTAGATACTCGGTGGAGTGTCTCGGAGAAATTAAGCCTTTGACAGAGCAGAATGATTGTTCTGTTTGCTACATTCCATAATCATCACATTACTTTATGCGTAAGCATTATATTTTTTAACTATTACTTCATTTTTATTTGCACAATGCGTGAGTTTGCAACTAAAACATTCCAGGATTGCTAGTCTTATTTTATTTGCATTGAATCATTTACAATTAAAATCAATCAAATTGTATATGTTGGCATATAATAGATATCTATAGCTTGTTGCACAGAGTACAATATTTTGGAGGCAACCATTTTGGTTGTAATGAAGATTAAAAAGCAATTATGTGAAAAGAGCAAACATTTGAAAATTACACTTATTGCAGGTAGGATGCAGAAGGTAATAGTGGAAGGATGCTTGTGGATTGTAGGGCTGTAAATAGTAGAGTGCCTCAGGGGTCAGTGGTGGGCCCATTGTTGTTTGTTATCTACATCAATGATTTAGATGAGAATGTATAAGGCATTATCTTTGAGGAGAAAGTGAGGTCTGCAGATGCTGGAGATCAGAGCTGAAAATGTGTTACTGGAAAAGCGCAGCAGGTCAGGCAGCATCCAGGGAACAGGAGAATCGACATTTCGGGCATAAGCCCTTCTTCAGGAATCATTCCTGAAGAAGGGCTTATGCCCGAAACGTCGATTCTCCTGTTCCCTGGATGCTGCCTGACCTGCTGCGCTTTTCCAGCAACACATTTTCAGCTCTGTATAAGGCATTAGTAAGTTTGCAGATGACACTAAAATAGAGATATTGTGGACAGTATGGAAGGTTCTCAGAAATTACAGTAGGACCATGAGCAGCTGGGGAAATGCGCCAAGAAATGGCAAATGGATTTTAATATAGATATGTGTAAGGTCTTGCATTTTGGCAAGTCAAATCAAGGTTTCATAAAGAATGGTAGGGCCTGAAGGAGTGTATTGCAACAAAGGGTTCTTGGAGTTCTGGTGCACAGTTCTTTGAAAGTGCCACGTAGACAGGGTTTTTGGCACACTGGTCTTCATCAGTCAGTGCATTGAGTATAGAAGTTGCAAAGTTATGTTCAGTTGTACAGGACGTTGGTGAGGCCGTACTTGGAGTATTGTGTTCAGTTTTGGTCACCTATAGGTGCTGTAGGACTGATGTTGTTAAAATGGAAAGAGTGCAGAAGAAATTTACAAGAAAGTTGCCAGGGCTCAAAGATCTGAGTGAGAGGGAGAAGTTGGACAAGCTAGGGCTTTTTCTTTAGAGCATAGGAGACTGGGTGAACATCTTACAGAAGTGTATAAGATCATGAGAGACATGGATAGGGTGAATGCACTCAGTCTTTTTCCCAGGGTTGGGGAATCGAGAAGCAGAGGGCATCAGTTTAAGGTTAGAGGGGAAAGAATAAAAGGGAACCTAAGGGGCACCTTCTTACACAGAGGGTGGTATGCATAGGTGGTTGAGGCAGGTACATTAATAACATTTAAAAGGCATTTGGACAAATACATGGATAGGCAAGGTTTAGAAGGATTTGGGTGAAGTGCAGGGAAATGGGGTTAACATGGATGGACATTTTGGTCGGCATGGACCAGTTTGGGCTGAAGAGCCTGTCTCCATGCTGTTGGACTCTTGGTTTGATCAAGAGGAGGAAAACAGAATATGAAGGCAAAATTGCAGAAAACAAAGAAACTGACTATAAAAGCTTCCATAAATAGGTCAAGAGAAAATTATTAGGAAGGACAAATGTCAATCTCCTCCAGTAGGAAGCTGAGGAAATTTTAATGGGGAATGAAGAAATGACAGAATGCATACTTTGGACTGTCTTCACATAAAAAAGGCACAAATAATCTTCCAGAAATGTTAGGAAATAAAGAGTCTAGTGAAAGGAAATCAGTAGCAGTAAAAAAAAGTAGTGCTGGGGAAATTAATGGAGTTAAAGGATGACAAATCATCAGAGCCTGATAATTTATATGCCAGCATAGTAAAGGAAGTGGCCCGAGAAATATTGGATGCTTTAGTGGTTATCTTCCAAAATTCTGTAGACTCTGGAAGAACTCTTACTTACTGGAAGGTGGCCAATGTAGCCCCACTATTTAAAAAGAGCAAAGTAAAAACAGAATGACTGATCAGTTAGCCTAACATCAGCTGTGGGCAACCGACTAGAGTCTATCATAAAACACATGATAACAAAATACTTTGAAAACATTAACGAGATTAGATAAAATCAGAATGAGGTTATGAAAGGGAAATCATGCTTAACTAATCTAGACATTTTTGAGAATGTCACTTTTGTTATTCACTCCTGGGATGGTGGGTCACTGACTGGCTAACATTTACTGCCTGTCCCTAGTTGCCCTTGAGAAGGTAGTGTGAGCAGCCTTCTTAAACCACTGCAGACCATTTGCTGTATGTAGACTAACAATGCACTTAGGGAGGTAATTTCATGATTTTGAGCCAGTGCCAGTGAAGGAATGGCAATATACTTTTAAGTCAGGATGCTGCATGGCTTGGAGGGGAACTTGTATTTGATAGTGTTCCCATATATCTGCTGCCCTTGTCCTTCTAGATGGAAGTGATCATTGGTTTGGAAGGTGCTTTCTGAGGATATTAAGTGAATTTCTGCAGTGCATCTTGCAGATAATACTGCTATTGAGCATCGGTGGTGGTGGGCACAGATACTTGTGAACATGATGCCAGTCAAGTGGTTTTGTCCTGGATGGTGTCAAGTTTCTTGAGTATTATTGGAACCACACTCATGGAGGCAACTGAGGGATTATTCCATCACACTCCTGACTTGTGCCTTTGTATAATGGATAGGCTTTTGGCGAGTCAGGAACTGAGTCACTCTCACAATATTCCTAGCTTTTAACCTGCTCTTGTAGCCACTGTATTTATATAGTGGGTCCAGCTGAGTTTCTGGTCAATGGTATGTTGATAGCAGTGGATTCAGTAACACCATTTAAAGTCAAGCCACAGTAGTTATATTGTCTCTTATTGGAGATGGTCTTTGCCTGATATGAATGTTCCTTTCCACCTGTCAGCCCTGGCCTGGATGTTGTTGAGATTAGATTAGATTAGATTAGATTACTTACAGTGTGGAAACAGGCCCTTCGGCCCAACAAGTCCACACCGACCCGCCGAAGCGTAACCCACCCATACCCCTACATTTACCCCTTTACCTAACACTACGGGCAATTTAGCATGGCCAATTCACCTGACTTGCACATCTTTGGACTGTGGGAGGAAACCGGAGCCCCCGGAGGAAACCCACGCAGACACGGGGAGAACGTGCAAACTCCACACAGTCAGTCGCCTAAGTCGGGAAATGAACCCGGGTCTCTGGCGCTGCGAGGCAGCAGTGCTAACCACTGTGCCACCGTGCCGCCCACCTGCCACCGTGCCGCCCACCTGCCACCGTGCCGCCCACCTGCCACCGTGCCGCCCACGAGATCTTGTTGCATTTGAACATGGACTGCTTTAGTATCTGATGAGTTGGGAATGGAGCTGAACATTATGTAATCATTGGCAAACATCCTCACTTCGGACGTTACAATAGAGGGAAGGTCATTGATGAAGCAATTTAGGATGGCTGGGCCTAAGACACTACCAGGGGTGGCACAGTGGCTTCATGGTTAGCATTGCTGCCTCACAGTGCCAGGGACCCGGTTTCAATTCGGCCTCGAGTGACTGTCTGTGTGGAGTTTGTACATTCTCCCCGTGTCCGTGTGGGTTTCTTCTGGGTAATCCAGTTTCCTCCCTGTACAGCTTTGGATGCACAAATTAGGTGGATTTGTCATTCTAAATTGCCCACAGTGTCCAGAGATGTGTGGGTTAGGTGGATTGGGTCAGGTGGATTAGCTATGGGAATTGCAGGGTTACAGGGATGGGGGAATGGGGGGAGGTGAGTCTGGGTGGGATGCTCTTTGGAGAGTTGGTGTGGACTTCTTGGGCTGAATGGCCTGTCTCTACACTGCAGGGATTCTATTTTATTCTATTCTATGCAGTTTGCAGTTCCTACAGAGATGTCCTGGAGCTAAGATGACTCACCTCCAATAACCACAATCATCTTCCTATGTGCCAAATATGCTCCAACCAGTGGAGAATTTGTATAATGACCTTCATTGCAAGAGGATATGAGTTCAGATGTAACGATATCTTATTGTAGTTATATACAGAGTCTTGGTGAGACTGCATATGGGTTATTTTGTACAGTTTTCATTTTTCTACCTAAGGAAGGGTATACTTGTCACAGAGAGAGTGCCGTTGAAATACATTAGGTTTTTCCTGGGCATGGTGGGAACTGATATATAAGGAGAGGTTGGTTTGATGGGGTGTTATCCACAAGAGTTTTAAAGGAGGACAGGGGGTCTGATTGAAACATATGAAAACTAGATATTGGGAGGGTGTTTACCCTGATTTGGGAATCTACACACAGTCTCAAGGTTTGGGGTCAACTTCTTAGGACTGAGAGGAATAAGCATTTCTTCACTCAAAGCATAGTGAAACCATGGAATTGTCTGCTGCAGAAGACGGTGAAGGCCAAATCATTGAATATTTTTGAGAAACAGTTAGTTTTTTTAGATTTTGAGAGATATGGGGAGAAAACAAGAATATATAATTGAGATAGGGGATCAGTAGTGAACTTTTTGAATTGTGGAGCATATTTGAAGGGCTGTATTGTTTCTATATTTTAAAAGTAAGCAGCAAGATGAATAAAAAGAAAGAAAATAAACAGAGGGAAAAGTACAAAACATAAAGCGAGATATTAAGAATTTCTTTAAATATATAAAAGTCATAGTCCCAGTGAACATTAGTCCCTTAGAAAACAAGACTGGGGAAATAACAATAGGGAGTCAGGAAATGTCAGAAGAGTTGAACAAATGCTTTGCATCAGCCTTCACAATATAGGATATTTACAGCATTTCAAAAGTACTAAATGATTAAGGGGTTAAAGGGGGAAGGAACTAGACACAATAACTATCACTGGAGAAAATTACTCAGGAAGCTAATGGAACAATAGTTCAATAGATCCCCTGGACCAGATGGGTTACATCATAAAATTTTAAAGGAATTAACTACAGAGACAGTGGATGCACTGATATTAATTTTCCAAGAATCCTTAAATTTGGGATAAGGCCCAGAGGATTGGAAAATTGCCAAAGTACTGTACTGATTCAAAAAGGTTGAGAGAGGTCAATCTGTTAGGGGAATATTATTTTTTATTATAAAGTCTATTATAAAGGATGTTAAAGCAGAACATTTAGAAACACATTTTATAATTAAGCAGATGGCTTCCTGAAATGGAAATCATGCTCGACAAATTTGTGAGTTTTTCCAGGAGTTAATAAGCAGGATAGATAAAGGGATATCAGTAGATGTAATACACTAAGAAAGAAACTAAAGATCTGCAGATGTTAGAAATCTGAAATAAAATCAGAAATTGCTGCATAAACTCAGTAGGTCTGGCAATATCTCCGGAGAGAAAGCAGGGTCCAGTGACCATTCTTGTATTTGGATTTTCAAAGGTGTACCAAAGGTGGGCGGCACGGTGGCACAATGTTTAGCACTGCTGTCTCAGAGCGCCAGAGACCTGGGTTCAATTCCCGCCTCAGGTGACTGACTGTGTGGAGTTTGCACATACTCCCCGTGTCTGCGTGGGTTTCCTCTAGGTGCTCCAGTTTCCTCCCACTGTCCAAAAATTGTGCAGGTTAGGTGAATTGGCCATGCTAAATTGTCAATAGTGTTAGGTGAATGGGTAAATTTAGGGGAATGGGTGGCGGGTCGGTGTGGACTTGTTGGGCCGAAGGGCCTGTTTCCACACTGTAAGTAATCTAATCTAATAAGGATGCTTAGTAAGATAAGAATCCATGGTGTTTGGGGTAGAATATTAGCATGAACAGAGATTAGCTAACTAATAGGAGACAGAGAGTTGGGATAGGTCTGAAACATGTAATTAGTGTAACGTCACAGGGCACTACAATTAATTACACTATATGTTAATGATTTGGTTGAATGAGATGAATGTACCAATCACCAAGTTTGTGAATGACACAGACACAGGTGAGAAGGCAAACAGTGAGGATAACACAATGGTCTGCATAGGGAAATATATAACTTAATTGAATAGGCAAAAACTAGACAGATGGAGTATAATGTCAGAAAATGTGAGGTTATGCACTTCAGGATGAACAGGAGAGCTGACTATTATATAAATGGAGAAAGATTGCAGAAAACTGCAGCAAGAAGAACTTTGGAGGTCTCAGATCATGAAACACAAAAAGCTTGCAACCAAGTTTGGTCAGTAATAAATAATACAAATATCATGTTCATCTTTATTTCAAAGGAAATGGAATATAAAAATAGGGATGCTTACTTAAACTATAAAGTTAAAAATCACACAACACCAGGTTATAGTCCAATAAGTTTATTTGGAAGTACAAGCATTCAGAGCACTGCTCCTATGATGCTGCCCTAATAGTTACCTGACAAAGGAAATCTACTCCATTGTAACGAGATGAACAGCATGAATTTTATTCCAAATCAGTCTTGAAACATAATGCTTGCTTACTTAGTGATATTGTAAAATATAAAAGTATAACTTCTATGTTACCTGCAAGCAAATTCAGCTTGTTCTTACTACATTCTCTCATTCTCTTAGCTACATTGAGTCATCCAGCGTGGAAACTGACCCCTTAGTCCAACTCATCCGCCCTAACTAGAAATCCCAATCTGCTCTTGTCTCATTTCCCAGCATTTGGCCCATATCTTCCTATTCATATACCCATCCAGATGCCTTTTAAATGCTATAGTTGTTCCAGTCTCCACCACTTTCTCTGGGAGCTCATTCCATACATGCACCATCCTCTCTGTGAAAACGTTATCCTTCAGATCCTTTTTAAATCATAGCCCTCTCACCTAAAACCTATGCTCTGTAGTTTTGGACTCCCCCACCCTAGGGAAAAGACAATGGTTATTCACCTTATCTATGCCCCTAATGATTTTATGAATCTCTACTAGGTCACCCTTTAGCTTCCGAAGCTACAGGGAAAAATGCCCCAGCCTATTCAGCCTCTCCCTGTATGTCAACTCTAGATGTCCCGGCAACATCATTGTAAATCTTTTCTGCACCCTCTCAAAATTTAACAACCTCCTTCCTATAGAAGGGCAGCCAGAAATCTTTGCAATATTGTAAAAGTGGTCTCACTAATTTTCTGCACAGCTGCAACATGACATTCCAACTCTATACTCAATGTTCTGACCAATAAAGGCAATAGTGCCTTCTTCACCATCCTGTCTACTTGTAACTCCACTTTCAAGGAAATTTGTAGCTGCATATTTGTTCTGCAGCATTCTCCAGGCCCTCCCATTTAATGCATAAGTCCTGCCCTGGTTTGCCTTATCGTAATGCTACACTTTACATTTGTTTAAATTAAACACCATCAGCCATTCCTTAGCCCACTGGCCATCGGATCAAGGTCCCATTGTACATACTTGCTACTCTCAATCAATAACACGGTGAACATAATTCCTGCAAATTATAGCAAAGTCATCCCATACTACTCAATATAATCTTTCCATTGTGGCTTTGTTTTAAGGACAGCAATTGTAATTTGTAGAATTCTTATTTTGTGAGTGTGCACACCATATTTCATATGATGACATTAATTAAACAGCACTTATGTAATATTTCATGTTAGAAATCATAGATTTATGTAATATTTCATGTTAGAAATCATAGTAAAAGTTTTTATTTAAATTTCATAAGTTATAGTGATTCAAGATGGGTGCCAAATTCACTTATTACTGCTACCATTGTGAATATATCTCAAACACTTTTAATTAATTTGTTTTAGTTCTGATTATATTCTGCACATTTTTTTAACCAAATATCTTGGGAAAAATCTCTGAGCAACTGGTTGAAGAATTAAATCTCAATACAAAATGCTCCTCAGTTCCTCAATGAGTGTTTGGACCATTGACTTCACTGTTACATAAGCAATTTACACAGACACAGTGTAACAGCAGAGAAGGATAGCCATCAACTCTATCACTCTTAAAGGAATAATTCCAAGCCTTATTTTCAAATTTCAATTAACAACACTCATATCTAGTTTCATGGCTTTCGTCAACTCTCCCATGCATGTGACAATATTTTTTCAATGTATTTAGGAAGGCATACTCTACTCTAAATAAATTGTGCCCACAAGAAGCATTAAAATTAAGTTTGCTTTGCTCAGAAGACAAGGCAACTCTTCTAATTGGTTTTCCTACCAACAATGGATAGAGGTGAAATTTGGAGGTGCTAGCAGGATAACCAAAGTCAATTTTCAGGCATGGAAGATGTCATTTTTTGACATTAGAAAATGAATCTGGGGAAACGCTTTGGGGAACAAGGAAATGACAGAGGAGTAAAACAAATATTTGCATCATTCTTTATGGTAAAATATATTTTGAATATCTCATTAATGCAAAAGAATATGGATGAAAAATTAAATACTACCATCATTACTAGAGATGTGGTATTAGACAAACTAATGAGGTTAAAGGCAAGTAAGGCCCCTGTCCCTGATGGCTTGTATCCTAGGATCCTAAAAAAAGGAAGGTACAGAGACAGTAGATGCATTGTTTGTCATTTTCCAAAAATTGTTAGATTCTGGGAAAGTACCACAGGATTGAAAAACTGTTAATATAACATCCCTATTAAAAAAAAAGGAGTGTGGGAAAAAGCACGTAATAGTAGGGTTAGGGTTAGCCTAACATCTATTGTTGGAAATGTATTGGAATCAATTATTAAGGAACTAATCGCAGAACATTTAGAAAATCATAATCTAATCGAGCAGAGTCAGCATGACCTAATGAAAATGAAATTGTGTCTAATTTGTTCAGAATTTTTTAAGAAAGTCTCAACAAGAGTGACAGAGAGAAACCAGTAAATGTGTTGCATTTGGACATCCAGAAGGCATTTGACAAGGTACCTCAAGAAAGGTTAAGTCATGAGATAAGAGCCTTCGGTGTTAGAGTTTATTAGCATAGATGGAGACTTTGCTAATGGATGAGAAACAGTGAGTGGCAATTAGGGGTTCTTTTTCAGATTGGCATACTATGACCAGTGGGGTTCCACAGGGATCAGTGATGGGACCACATCAGTTTGCAATGTATGTTAATGACTTGGAGGAAGAAATCTACTCAACCTCTCTTCATAGCTAGCACCCTCCATACCAGGCAACATCTTAGTGAATTTCCTCTGCACCCTCTCCAAAGCATCCACATCCTTTTGGTAATGAGACGACCAGAAATATATGCAGTATTCCAAATGTGGCCAAACCAAAGTCCTGTACAACTGTAACATGACCTGCCAACTCTTGTACTCAATACCCTGTCTAATGAAGGAAAGCATGCCGTATACCTTCTTGACCACTCTATTGATCTGCGTTGCCACTTCAGGATAAAATGGACCTGAACACCCAAATCTCTCTGTCCATCAATTTTCCCCAGGGCTTTTCCATTTACCGTATAGTTCACTCTTGAATTAGGATCTCCCAAAATGCATCATCTTGCATTTGTCCAGATTGAACTCCATCTGTCATTTCTCTGCCCAACTTTCCAATCTATCCATATTCTGCTGTATTCTCTGACAGTCCCCTTTACTATCTACTACTCCACTAATCTTAGTGCCATCTGCAAACTTACAAATCAGACCATCTATACCTTCCTCCAGATCATTTATGTATAACACAAACAACAGTGGTCCCAACACCAGCCCTGTGGAACACTACTGGTCACAGTTCTCCATTTTAAGAAGCTTCCTTCCACTATACCCTCTGTCTCCTGCTGCCCATCCAGATCTTTATCCATCTAGTTAGTACACCCTGAATCTCATGCAACTTCACTTTCTCTATCAGCCTACCATGGAGAACCTTATCAAATGCCTTACTGAAGTCCATGTATATGGCATCTACAGCCCTTCCTTCATCAATCAACTTTGTCACTTCCCATAAAAATTCTATTATGTTGGTAAGACATGATCTTCCCTGCACAAAACCATGTTGCCTATCAATGATAAGTCTATTTTCTTCCAAATGTAAATAGATCCTATCCCTTAGTATCTTCTCCAGCAGCTTCCCTACTACTGACATCAGGCTCACTGGTCTGTAATTACCTGGATTATCCCTGCTACCCTTCTTAAACAAGGGGACAACATTAGCATCTTTGAACCCATGTTCAAAGATGCTTCAAAGATGTCTATTAAGGCCCCAGCTACTTTCTCTCTTGCTTCCCTCAGTAACCTGGGACAGATCCCATCTGGACCTGGGGACTTGTCCACCTTAATGCCTTTTAGAATACCCAACACTTTCTTCCACCTTATACCAACTTGACCTAGAGTAATCAGACATCGATCCCGAGTCTCAACATCCATCATGTCCTTCTCCTTGGTGAATACTGATGCAAAGTACTCATTAAAAATCCTACCCATTTTCTCTGACTCCATGCATAACTTTCTTCCTTTCTTCTTGAAACTAATTCAGCAAGGGGATGGGAACCAGAATTGTAGCTCCAGGGTACAGGAGGTTGAGAGTAGTGAGGTCATGAATAAGGTTTCAAGGTCGCAGGAGAGTACTGGCAGGCAGGAAGGTGGTTTGAAGTGTGTCTACTTCAATGCCAGGAACATCCAGAATAATGGAACAAATAATTGGATTTTTTAAAAAAACATTCCATCCATTTGTTAAGAAGTCTAGGGTGATGACTTAGAGTCATAGTCATAGAGATGTACAGCATGGAAACAGACCCTTCGGTCCAACCCGTCCATGCCAACCAGATATCCTAACATAATCTCGTCCCATTTGCCAGCACTTGGCCCATATCCCTCTAAACCCTTCCTAATCATATACCCATCCAGATGCCTTTTAAATGTTGTAATTGTATCAGCCTCCACCACTTCCTCTGGCAGCTCATTCCATACACATACCACCCTCTGTGTAAAAGAGTTACCCCTTAGGAGCCTTTTAAATCTTTTCCCTTCACCCTAAACCTACGCCCTCTAGTTATGGACTCCCCACCCTAGGGAAAAGACTTTCTCTATTTACCCTATCCATGACCCTCATGATTTTATAAACCTCTATAAGGTCACCTCTTAGTCTCCAATGCTCCAGGGAAAACAGGTCCAGCCTATTCAGCCTCTCCCTATAGCTCGAACCCTCCAACCCTGACAACACCCTTGTAAATCTTTCCTGTACCCTTTCAAGTTTTGCAGCATTCTTCCGATAGGAATGAGACCAGAATTGCTTGCAGTATTCCAATAGTGGCCTAAGCAATATCCTGTGCAAGCACAACATGACCTCCCAACTCCTATACTCAATACACTGACATCTGGTAATTGTTGATTAATTATCACTATAATGTTAAGTATTATACAAAAATGAAGTTAATTTACCTTCCTCGTTACATAAAGTACATTATTCTAGTTTGGAAAATATCATTAAAATAAATACAACAATCAACACATTTTAAACGTTTACAGTGGTCATGAAAGAATAAAACAATTGTTAGGGAGATAATCGTGAGAAATATTAGAGACAAGATTTTTATCTGTGGACTTGCTTCTCATAGCTTCGCCAAGAATAACGCCAAAATTTCCAAAACTTGGAGGCAACATTTTCACACATGAAGTTATTTGGAGGGCTTTACAACCCAATTTAAATAGCTTTACAAGCCAAATTTAAAAAAAATGCTCTGGAAAACGTTACCTTGAAGGAACCCCCATTACCAGGTCAATTCAATTCACTTCCAAAATGACATCTGGTGTTCCGAATTATTCTTTTCCGTCTGAATATATTTCATTTGACAAGTACAACAGAGTTCACGCAAAGCTCCTTCATCACACTGCCGACTGCATATTTTTTAAACGCGCCTCTTCAGACAGTGGAATCCAAGCTGCCAATGACCTCAGTGTCATTGTTCAAGAGCTCCAAGAGAGGACTGACTAAACTCCAACAACCCATCCTTCAGTCTTCAAACGAGTTGAATTGACAGAGATATGATGCTGCACTTAACGAAATACTGCTCTTCCAAGGTCAGTGTATATTAATGAATATTCTGAATAAATATCCTTTTTCCCTGCATCTTTTCCTAATTGATATTCACATTTCTTTTGAATTTTTCTCTGGTTCCGCGTTCGTCTGCGTTATCCTTTGAATTTCAACTGGGTGCAGGTGGTGGATGGTGAATCTGTCATGTGTCCCTTAATAGCTGTAATGATCATTTAAAACGAAGTACTGTACTTGCACTTGATCCGATGTATATATTTTTTTCATTCAGCGCGACCTGTCGCTCATTCACAGAACCCCACTCCAAAAAAGATCCCATCAGTAAATATCCACTGAAACGAGGCACTCTCGTCCTTTGCCGTCCTTAGCTTGCGGCTCAAATTAAAAGCACAGGAACAGTGTTCATGTAATAGGTAAGTAGGCTTTTCTTTATGAAGGTAAGCAAAGATGAAGTTGTTCCCTGATGCATTCTGAATCAGCCGCCCGTACCCCTCAAAGCTCAGTCCCGAAGAATTTTTATTTCTCCTGACAGCTCTCAGTCAAGGTCACAATGCAAATTCAGATCAGAGCTCAGGTGGAATTTTCTCAATCAATTCCCGTACATCAGCAGATTTTTCTAAGAATCAACTGTATGTCAAAAATATAATGTGTGTTGGGTGGGGTAGGGGTGGGGGTGCCTGGAGTGCTAACTGGGGATCAAGGATATTCCAGACATCAATAACGTCAAATGCAACTTGATTTACAAAAATAAACTCCTCGGTAAGGAGCTAAATTCCGATTGCTAAACATTATCAAAATATCACTGAAAAATCGAATTGATTTGTTGAAAGATAATTAAAAAATAAAATCTGCACATACCTCACCACCTGGCACGGCTTCAGTCTCCAGTTAGTTCTTGTCACCTTGAATTGTGGTTCATTGCCCAGAATCAGGAATCAGAGGAAAGATCCTACCAGCTGCAGACAAATATGTTAAGATTCGGTGTTGGACTTCCTAACCTTTCACTAGATACCCTTTCGTCAACTTCTAACCGCAAACGAAACATTTCCTCTCGTAAACTGCAATCTCCTTCCCCGTGCAATATCTCCAGCTCAGGTCGAAGCGCTGTTCAGCTCGGAGATCCTGCAATCAGTCTTAACAACAATAGGACGGTGATGGGAGACTGATAGTTACATTCATTAGCACGTTCTTAGTTTGTGTACATATTTTTCTACATATGTGTGTGCGTGTGCTTGTGGCACAGCGAGCAAAATCCTCACCGAACTGGAAAGATTAGGGACGAGAGCTGATGAGCTTGGATGCTGGAGTAAACTGCTGCAGTTTTCCAGAAAGAACCAGTAAATGAATGCATCTCCTAAGCCATCTGCAGAACACCAGGGGGAGCACCGAGAAAAGGGCGGCTCGCTGCCTGTACCACAGGTTCAAACTTCTCTGCCGGCTTCACCACATAGGACGGATAGGGAGTTGATGCCGTGAGATTCAGTTCATACATTCATAAAGGCAGTTCCGTACGATTCTGCCATTCACTGTCAATATGTAACGTTCTAAACATCTAGAAATAGCTGAGGGTGCTGAATGGATCGTTTTGCGAAAGATTAGTTTGATGAAACTTCATCAACTTTCCTCATGGGGACCTGGGTGTAATAGAACAATTGTGAAGGACAAGAAGCAGTATGATATAATTTATACCTATCATTTCCAAACAGTTCTAGTTAATCTGCTGCACTTTCACACATCGGCAGCAAGGCCCAAATGTAACACAATTCTCTTGCTTATGTTTTAGTCACTAATATGCAAAAATCTAAATACTTTGATTTAGAGTCATAGAGATGTACAGCATAGAAACAGACTCTTCGGTCCAACCCGTCCATGCCGACCAGGTATCCCAACCCGATCTAGTCCCACCTGCCAGCACTCGGTCCATATCTCTCCAAACCTTCCTATTCATGTACCCATCCAAATGCCTTTTAAATGATCAATTGTACAGCCTCCACTACTTCCTCTGGCAGCTCATTCAATACACGTACCACCCTCTGCGTGAAAAAGTTGCCCCTTAGGTCTCTTTTATATCTTTCCCCTCTCACCCTAAACCTATGCCCTCTAGTTCTGGACTCGCCCACCACAGGGAAAAGACTTTGTCTATTTATCCAATCCATGCCCCTCATAATTTTGTAAACCTTTATAAGGTCAGCCCTCAGCCTCCGACACTCCAGGGAAAACAGCCCCAGCCTATTCAGCCTCTCCCCATAGCTCAAAGCCTTCAAACCTGGCAACATCCTTGTAAATCTTTTCTGAACCCTTTCAAGTTTCACAATATCATTCTGATAGGAAGGAGACCAGAATTGCAAGCAATATTCCAACAGTCGCCTAACCAATGTCCTGTTTAGCCGCAACATGACGTCCCAGCTCCTGTACTCAATACTCTGACCAATAAAGGGAAGCGTACCAAACGCCTTCTTCACTATCCTATCTACCTGCGACTCCACTTTCAAGGAGCTATGAACATGCACTCCAAGGTCTCTTTGTTCAGCAACACAGCCTAGGACCTTACCATTAAGTGTATAAATCCTGCTAAGATTTGCTTTCCCAAAATGCAGCAACTCGCATTTATCTGAATTAAACTCCATCTGCCACTTCTCAGCCCATTGGCCCATCTGGTTAAGACCCTGTTGTAACCTGGTTAAGATCCTGTTGTCCACTACACCTCCAATTTTGGTGTCATCTGCAAACTTACTAATTGTACCTCTTATGCTCGCGTCCAAATCATTTATGTAAATGACAAAATGTAGAGGACCCAGCACCGATCCTTGTGGCACTCCACTGGTCACAGGCCTCCAGTCTGAAAAACAACCCTCTACCACCACCAGTTTGAGCCAGTTCTGTATCCAAATGGCTAGTTCTCCCTTGATTCCGTGAGATCTAACCTTGCTAGCCTGTCTCCCATGTGGAAGCTTGTCGAGTGCCTCACTGAAGTCCATATAGATCACATATGGAGGGCACCTGCTCTGCCCTCATCAATCCCCTTTGTTACTTCTTCAAAACACTCAGTCAAGTTTGTGAGACATGATTTCCTACGCACAAAGCCATGTTGACTATTCCTAATCAGTCCTTGCCTTTCCAGATACATGTACATCCTGTCCCTCAGGATTTCCTCCAACAACTTGCCCACCACCAATGTCAGGCTCACTGTCTATAGTTCCCTGGCTTGTCTTTATCACCCGTCTTAAACAGTGGCACCACGTTAGCCAACCTCCAGTCTTCTGGCACCTCACCTGTGACTGTCATATTTAATCGTATTTCATTTCAAATAAGAATACTAGGGACAAATGGAAAACAGAATTAACCTAAACTGATTGGTTGGTTTGGCTTGGTTCCTGTTATTGTCTGAGGAGCATGAAAATGCCTGACTGATGTCTGAAACAAAAACAGAAATCACTGGAAAATCTCAGCAAATCTGGCAGCATCTGTGGATAGAAATCCTTCTTCAGAACTGATCGTAGCTAGGAAAAGGATGGTTTTTAATACAGAAGATGGGGTGAGGAGGAAGGAGAGAGAATAGGTGGAGATAAAGCCCAAAGAGAGAGAAAAACAGTTGAACAAAGGAATAGTTAAAGGTCAGTTTGGGGACTATTCATGATTGTCAATGGGTACTGTGTGGTAGCAGCCCTTATGATGCCAAAGTCTGATGTCTAGATGTGTGGGAAAGCATGGAAAAAGGTGCTCAAGCCATAAAATTGTTGCACTTGATATTGAGACCAGAAAGTTTGTTATGAAGGTGAAGGCATTTACTGTACCTTTAAGAGAAACTGAATGCTGTTCTGAACTGAGAGATTACAAGCACCTGTGTACAGCCTAGGCGGGGGCTGAGTATTGAATTAGTGCCCAATCTCCATCTTCATCTCTGTGAGTAAAGTTTACCCAGGCAGAACAGAAAAAGAAGGGAAAGAAGTTACAATTTTGAGAGATACGGGATCTAATTAGTGTCGAGAGCGTGGTGCTGGAACAGCACAGCAAGTCAGGCAGCATCCGAGGAGCAGGAGAATCGACATTTTGGGCATAAGCTGATCTCCAGCATCTGCAGTCCTCATTTTCTCCTTGGCATCTAATCAATCTCTAATAGAAAGAGATGAACGTACTTGCATGCTTTCTGACATGTTACCCAAGAGAGTGGTAATTTGTGGAATAAATGGACAGAAATTTAGCATTCCCATGAGTAAGATTTAGTTAGAGAGCCAAATCAAGACTGGGGAAGTAACAGTGGGAGAGATTGACAGAGTGTCAGTTCCAGGAATCCAGTTTGCTCTTAGGAATGATTCAGCAGGATCCAAGGTGGGAGTGACACCCCTTATGGTGGAGAAGCCAAAAGTACCAGGGAATTGACGAGTTAAAAGAAAAATATGCTGGAATTTTCCCAGATTATGCAGGAACGAAATCCCACTATTATAAGTCACAGCACGAAGCATAAACTAAAGAGCAAGATGAAGGAGTTGAGGTTCAGTTAGCTTTTGATGTAATGGTGCATGAAAAATCTGTACAGGCAGAGGATCAGGCAGAAGTGTTTAGTCCTGAAAGGCTAATGGACTTTTAACAGAAAGATGAGACAATAAAATATATATGTCTGCAGTCCTCATTTTCTCTTAGGGATCTAATCAGTTTCTAATAGAAAGAGATGAACGCACTTGCACTCTTTCTGACAAGTTACCCAAGAAAGTGGTAATTTGTGGAATAGATGTGTACTCAGAAAAGGAATCAGAAGTATTCCTGAGAGTTATTATCTTAAAGATAGAATCCTAAGATTAAAATGGAGACCATGGCAGGTGAGTGCAGAGGAGAAATGGAAGTGCTCCAGGTTGTGTTGCTGGTAGCATACAGACAGGAAGTGTTATGGGTAGCACATGGGTAGGAGGTCACCTAGGTGTGAGGAAGCCTCAAACTAAGGTACAAAAGCACTTCTATTGGCCTGGACTGGACAATGATGTGATTAAATTTTGCTGTACATGTCATGCGTGCCAAATGTAGGTAAGCCACAGGCAATAATAAAACCAGCATCTTTGTTAATAATCCCCGCATTCAAAGAGCCTTTCATGCGGGTTATGTTCAATTGTGTAGGTCCCCTCCCTTAAACTAAAAACAGGAACCAGTACTTGCTAACCATATTGGATGCATCTACCAGATTTCTGGAGGCCATTCCATTAAAGAGTATTGAGGCAAAAAGGGTGATGGAGGAGTTAGTAGCTTTCTTTACTTGGTATGGACTACCTAGAGAGATTCAGTCAGACTCAGGGTCTAATTTTACTGCTATGCTATTTAAGGAAGTCATGGATAGTTTAACAGGACTTTAAATCAAACGCATACCATTCTGAATCCCAGGGAGCTTTGGAAAGGTGGCAGCAGACTTTGAAGACCATATTAAGAGCATATTGTCAGGATTGCGTGAATGATTTGGATAAAGGTATCCCATTCATATTGTTTGCCATTAGAGATGCCCTAATTGAATCGACTCAGTTTACTCCCTTTGAGTTAATACTTGGCCATGAAGTGGAGGGCCTTGGAAATTAATTAAAGAAAAATGGACAGGATCGAAGTCGGAGATCTCACATTGGATTATGTATCTGAGGTGAGAGAGAGATTAAGTCAGTTAGATGAGTTAGCTAAACAGAATCTGAAAAGGGCACAGCATAGAATGAAGCAAGTGGCAGATAAAAACTCTGGAATTCAGACTTTTTCCCATAGGGATGACTTATTAGTATTGTTACCAGTGGTAAGAGATCATTTCAATGAAAAGCTTAGTGGTCCCTATCAAATTGAGAAAAAGTTGAGTCAGCTAAATGATTGGTAAAGATGCCAGATAGAAAAAAAACTGTCATGTGAATATGTTGAAACCTTATTATAATAGAGACAGGGAACTGGAGAAGCAGGTGTTAGTTACTGCAGAGTGAGGAATCAAATACAGATGTTATGGAGTTTGATGTGCCTCAAAATACACTAAATAATGAGGAACTCCTTGAGGACTGGGATAGATTAGTGAACTATCTGTCTTTGGAGCAAAGAATCCAGTTGAAAATTTTATTGCAGCAGTATGAGGACATATGAAGGAATAAGGTGGGGAGGACTAATACTATTGTGCATGAGGTGGAATTAGGGAATACTATTCCAATTAAGAAAAACACCACTACAAGGCTAATCCTTTCAAAGCAACACAGGTCCAGAAGGAAGTGGATGTGATGCTCAATGAAAATATCATCAAACTGAGTCAGAGTGAGTGGAGTTTGCCAATCGTGTTTGTTCCCAAACCTGACAGGACTCAACGATTTGGTGTGGACTAACGGAAGGTCAATGCTTTAAACAAATTGGACTCCTATCCAATACCAAGTTTGGAGGACTGTGTAGAGAAAGTTGGACAAGCCACTTTCATCACAAAGTTGGACTTACTGTGTGGTTATTGGCAGGTACCTTTATCAGATAAAGGAAAGACGTTTCTGCATTTCTAACCCCAAGTGGGCTATATCAATTCAAAGTGATACCCTTTGGAATGAAGAACACAAAATTTCAATGGACAGAACAATGCCAGGAGGCATTTGACAATCTAAAAGCAGTACTAACCACCACACCAGTTTCTGCTAGCAATATAGGAGTTGGAACTGTACTGCTACAGGAAGTTGATGATGAAATTGAACAGCCAATTGGCTACTTTTCAAAGAAACACCCACAGAGAAACTACTCTACCGTCAAAAAAGAATTATTGAGTTTGGTACAGACCTTACAGCATTTTAATATTTATGTCACGAGCAATGTGTTGGAGACAGTTATATACAGTGACCACAATCCTCTTACATTCTTGGAAAGATTTAAAGACAAAAATATGAGACTATTTCATTCGAGTCCTATGTTACAGACTTTTAATTTACAAATTGTACATGTTGGGGGCCATAACAATATGATAACAGATGTGTTATTGTGGATTTAAAGGAAAAAGTATAAATAAGATTGGACAGATTCCAATGTTTTATATATATGTGTGCAGAAATTAATATGAACTTAGATTAATGACCTATGTATTTCATTGTAACAGGATTAAGAATAAGAAAAACAAGAAGGCATCTTTTCATTATGATGGTTCAATTTTTTCTTAAACAGCGAGGTATTATGAAGTTGAAGGCATGTACTGTACCTTTAATAGGGATGAATGCTGTTGTGAACTGAGAGTTTATAAGCACCTGTGTATATGACTAGATGGTAGTCCCAGAATGCATTTGGAAATTGAAAATATGTAACATTTGGCTGTGAAATGGATACCTGAGTTTTGGTTGCTTTTTTAACAACAATTTGAATTTAACCAGTTTAAATTATGCCGCAGGATACTAAAACCCAATCAAGTTTGAATTTATTGTTTTGCCAACATTGAACCATTAATATGATCTGATGTTAGGGATACAATAATACAGACATGTTGAAAATTGCAGAGAGAACAGCTGCCATCAAGATAGATCCAAGAAATTATGAAACACTCTCTATCAAAGGTACCTCATCATATGAAACATGATCAGAATAAAAGGAAAGAAGATAATCCAGGGAATTCAGCAACTGGAAAACTGAAGACACCAAAGACGACAGTAACTGTATGGTTTTGAAATTACATTGATGTAATTTTAATAAGTGTCTTATTGGAATAGCATATTGTTATGGAGTTGGAGGCAGATAATATGCAGTTAAAAGAAACAGGTCTTAGATCTGTGAATAGTCATTGTTTAATGTTCACTTTTAGATTTAAAAAATAATTTGATGTTATTTTCTTTAAATAGTTGAATTTGGGGGTTCTGTGTCACTCATATTTTCACAGATTTTGAGGTGAGCTTTTCTGGGTGTTTGGTTTAATTAACAAGGGATTTACCTCCGTGTCATAACAGGTTACAGGGTTCCCAAGCAGAAGATGAGGTGTTGTTCTTCCAGCTTGCTTTGAGCTTTGCTGGAGCACTACAGCAAGCCTGAGATAGCAATGTTTTAGATTAGATTAGATTACATTACAGTGTGGAAACAGGCCCTTCAGCCCAACAAGTCCATACCGACCCGCCGAAGCGCAACCCACCCATACCCCAACCCCTACATTTACATTTACCCCTTCCCTAACACTACAGGCAATTTAGTATGGCCAATTCACCTGGCCTGCACATCTTTGGACTGTGGGAGGAAACTGGAGCACCCGGAGGAAACCCATGCAGACACGGAGAGAACGTGCAAACTCCACACAGTCAGTTGCCTGAGGCGGGAATTGAACCCGGGTCTCTGGCGCTGTGAGGCAGCAGTGCTAACCACTGTGCCACCGTGCCGCCCACAACAGGGAACAGAGTGGTGTGTTGAAGTGGTAAGCAACTGGAAGCTCAGGTCCTTTTTTGCAGACAGGACAAAGGTGTTCTGCAAAGCATGCACCCAGTCTGTGCTTCATTTCTCCAATGTAGAGGAGATCACATTGTGATTATGAATATAGGAGACTAGACTGAGTGAAGTACAGGTAAGTGCTGCTCCACCAAGGTAAAAGGCCTGAACTGTCCCAATCAACCACCCTGGATGAGCTCATCCTCAGCCTGACTAACTTCTCTTTTGGCTCCTCTCATAATCTTAAGGTCGAAAGGGTGGCCATGAGCTTAAACATCTTTCCCCATGCTTTGCAATCTTCGGTCTCACTTCACCTGATCCATTTCAGACTCCTCCCTTTTCTCCCTCGACCGTCTCTGTTTCTTTTCTGTATTTTTTATTCTAATGGTAGCAAACAATTTGTACATGGTCAGAGCCTATAATCAGTAATATAATAAATCACCTCCTAATTTAGTTTGATGATTTTGGCTAGATGGGTCAGTATATTAAGATTAGGGAAATGCGACCATGTAGAAAATCCTGCCTGTTGAGTACAAAAGTAGGGAAGCTGTATTAAATCTTAGGGCTCAACTGAGCCACTACATTCAGTCCTTCCTCTATACTTTAGGAAGGATGTGTGGATCAAAGAGCAGTAATAACAAAGAGACAGGCCATTCAGCCCATCATTCCTATACAAGCTCTTCAAATAAGCATCTTTACCTAGTGGCAATCTTCTATTTTTTTCTTGTACCATTTCTCATTACTTATTCTATCCCCATTTTATATTATCTTTCAATGTTCTCCCTTTCAAGTGCATCACTGCACTCTTCTTTGCATCTACCACTTAACCTTCCATCCAACTTTTCAATCACCTTTTGGTTTTCCACATTATCTCCTCACTGTTTGCAATTCTTCCAATTTTCTTCATCTTCTGATTTAAATCATAAATCTGATGTGTTGCACTGTTCAAATGCTTTCTGTTCTGTTCAGTTACTGCTTTTCCCCACTAACCTCTTAATCCAATCAATCCTGCCCAGCTCTTTTCTTGCCCCATTGAAGTCAGCTCTCTGCAAATCAATTTTTCTCACTCTGGAATGTTACACATAATTTTCCACTTTCATCCTGAGTCTTACAATACAATGATCACTGTCTCTTAAATATTCCTCCACTGACACATGGTCTTCTTGACCCAGCTCATTTTCAAGGACCAAAAAAAACAATGTATCCTTTTTTGTTGAAGTAGACACCTATAGGTAAAAACAAGGATTGCAGATGCTGGAAACCAAATTCTAGATTAAAGTGGTGCTGGAAAAGCACAGCAGTTCAGGCAGCATCCTGCTCCTTGGATGCTGCCTGAACTGCTGTGCTTTTCCAGCACCACTCTAATCTAGAACCTACTGCTGTATGAAACTTTCCTTAATGCAATCTAGGAACAATTGTCCCTCACTGCCCCTTATACTACCAATATAACAGTATATATTTGTTTAGTTGATGTCCTCCATTATAACTGTTCCATAATGTTGTCATTTCTCTGTTGTTTCCTCGCAGATTTGCTCCTCTACATGCTTTCTACTTCTTGAATAGAATAAAGTAGAATAGAGGATCCTTTATTGTCACATGTACTCAAGTACATAAGTACAGGAGGAGTTTGAAGTGTTTCCAATGTCACTGCACAAAATACCAAGGTACAGATCTGAGACACAAAATGCAGGAATAAAAGAAAAAGAAAGTAAAAAAAATCAGTTACACTACTTATGGTTCATGGTATAAGTTAGAAAAATTAGAATAAAGTTAAGAATATCAGCATTACAATCTTTCAATAGATCAGTGCGGGGACTTCCATATGTGGTCTGCCTGAGCTCACAAGCTGCTGATTGCCAACACTGATCTCCAGTCCACCAATCATCCCGCTCCACTCAGGTCTCTAGCCCAACAACCATCCCACTCCACTCAGGTCACTAGTCCAACAACCATCCCACTCCACTCAGGTCACTAGTCCAAGAACCATCCCACTCCACTCGGGTCACTAGTCCAAGAACCATCCCACTCTACTCGGGTCACTAGCCCAAGAACCATACCACTCCACTCAGGTCTCCAGTCCAAGAACCATACCACTCCACTCGGGTCTCCAGTCCAACAACCATCCCACTCCACTTGGGTCTCCAGTCCAAGAACCATATCATTCCACTTGGGTCTCCAGTCCAACAATCATCCCACTCCACTCAGGTCTCAGGGAGGGTGGAAAAAGAGGAGGAGGTGTAGCATGGGTAATCAGAGATTGCATCACAGCTGCAGAAATGAAGGTTGTTGAGGAAGGTTTGTCGACTGAGTCAGGATGGGTGGAAGTTAGGAATAGCAAGGGAGCAGCCACCTCATTGAGGGTTTTCAACAGACCCCCTAATTGCAGTAGGGAGATTTAAGAACTCATAGGCCGGCAGATTTTGGAAAAATACAGATGTAGCAGGGTTGTTGTTATGGGTGACTTCAACTTTCCCAATATTGACTGGAACGTCCTTAGTACAGATGGTTTGGATGGAGCCGTTTTTGTCAGGTGTGTTCAGGAGGGTTTCCTTACTCAGTATGTAGATAGGCCAATGAGAGGAGAAAGTGAGGTCTGCAGATGCTGGAAATCAGAGCTGGAAATGTGTTGCTGGAAAAGCGCAGCAGGTCAGGCAGCATCCAGGGAACAGGAGAATCGACGTTTCGGGCATAAGCCCTTCTTCAGGAAAGGAGAGGAGAGGCCATTTTGGATTTGGTGCTCTGCAAGGAGCCGGGACAGGTGTTAGATCTTGCACTGGGAGAACACTTTGGTGACAGTGACCACAACTGCCTCACATTTACCATATAAATTTACATTTACCCTTGAAGAGGGAAAGGAGCAGTTACCAAGGGAAGATATTTAATTGGGGAAAAGGAAATTATGACGCTATCAGCCAGGAGTTGGGAAGTACAGATTGGGAGCAATTGTTCCACAGAAAGGGCACAACAGACATATGGAGACTGTTTAAGGGGCAGTTGTTGTGAGTGATGCACAAATTTATTCCTCTGAGACAGGCAAGAAGGGGTAAGATTAAGGAGCCTTGGATGACAAGAACAGAGGAGCTTCACATCAAAAGGAAGAAGGCAGCTACATAAGGTGGAGGAAACAAGGATCTAGCACAGCTTGATTAGATTACTTACAGTGTGGCAACAGGCCCTTCGGCCCAATAAGTCCACACCGACCCTCCAAAGAGCAACCCACCCAGACCCATTCCCCTACACTTACCCCTTCACCTAACACTACGGGCAATTTAGCATGGCCAATTCACCTAACCTGCACATTTTTGGACTGTGGGAAGAAACCAGAGCATCTGGAGGAAACTCACGCAGACACGGGGATAATGTGCAAACTCCACACAGACAGTTGCCTAGGGGGAATTGAACCGGGTCTCTGGCGCTGTGAGGTAGCAGTGCTAACCACTTTAGAGGATTGCAGGCTTACTAGAAAGGAACTCAGAAATGGACTGCGGAGAGCTTGGCAGAAAGAATTAGGGAGAACCCAAAGGCATTTTACTCATATGTGAGGAATGAGAGAATGATCAGGGAGAAGGTAGGGCTGGTCAGGAATAGCGTAGGGAACTTGTGCATGGAGTCTGAGCAGATAGATTAGATTAGATTAGATTAGATTAGATTAGATTACAGCGTGGAAACAGGCCCTTCGGCCCAACAAGTCCACACCGACCCGCCGAAGCGCAACCCACCCATGCCCCTACATTTACCCCTACCTAACACTACGGGCAATTTAGCATGGCCAATTCACCTGACCTGCACATCTTTGGACTGTGGGAGGAAACCGGAGCACCCGGAGGAAACCTACGCAGACACGGGGAGAACGTGCAAACTCCACACAGTCAGTCGCCTGAGGCGGGAATTGAACCCGGTTCTCAGGCGCTGTGAGGCAGCAGTGCTAACCACTGTGCCACCGTGCCGCCCACGGGATGAGTTTTTGCTTCGGTTTTCACTAAGGGAAAGGGTCCTTGTTGTGAATGAGAACTTTCAGGTGTTAAGAAACAGGCTTGACCAGATCAAGATTGATGAAGTTGATGTGCTGGCAAACATTAAGATTGATAAGTTCCCAGGGCCAGACCAGATTTATCCTAGGTTGGTCCAGGAAGTGAGAAAGGAGGTTGCTAAGCTACTGGGGAAGATCTTTGCTTCCTCACTCTCCATGGGAGTTGTACCATAGGTTTGGAGGGAGGCAAATGTTGTTCCTCTTTTCAAGAAGGGGAATAGGGAAATCCCTGGCAATTACACACCAGTCAGTCTTACATCTGTGGTCAGCAAGTTATTGGAAAGAATTCTGAGGAATAGGATTTATGATTATTTGGAAACATGTAGCGTGATTAAAGGCAGCCAGCATGGCTTTGTGAGGGGCAAGTCAAGCCTCACAAATCTTATTGAGTTCTTTGAGGAGGTGATGAGACAGGTCGATGAAGGTCGAGCAGTGGATGTGGTTTATTTGGACTTCAGCAAGGCATTTAACAAGTTTCCCCATGGTAGGCTCATTCATAAAGTCAGAAGGTATGGGATACAGGGAGATTTGGCTGTCAGGATTCAGAACTGGTTGGCTGACAGAAGGCAGAGAGTGGCTGTAGATGGAAAGTATTCTGCCTGGAAGTCAGTGGTGAGTGGTGTCCCGCAGGGCTCTGTTCTTGGGCATCTGCTCTTTGTAGTTTTTATAAATCACTTCGACGAGGAGGTTGTGGGGTGGGTTAGTAAATTTGCTGGTGATACAAAGATTGGAGGTGCCGTTGAAAGTATCAAGGGCTATTGCAGGCTGCAGCATGACATAGACAAGTTGCAGAGCTGGGCTGAAGCAGAGTCAGTAGCGACACTTAAGTGACTGCTGGACATGCACATGTACAGTAGTGAATTGAGGGGTGCGAAGGTTATGTTATTTTATCTTAGATTTGGAATAATCCTCGGCACAACATCGTGGGCCGAAGGGCTTGTTCTGTGCTGTACGTCTCTATGTTCTGTATTCTATGTCTCCAGCCCGCTGGCAGTCCCCGCTCCATTTAGGTCTCCAGCCCACTGGCTGTCTCCTCCAGCCCACTGGCCATCCTTACTCCACCTGGGTCTCCAGCCCACCGGCCACCCCTACTCCACCCGGGTCTCCAGCCCACTGACCATCCCTACTCCACCCGGGTCTTCAGCCACACAGTTATATGCCTTTTCTTCCGATTTCTGTATTCACTTGCATATGGCATTGAGACCAATCTGGAGATTAATGAAATTAATACCACGAGTTTTAAAATACTCATGGATAGGGATAACTCCTCGGGTGAAGGTTTTGAATTGGGGGAAGGCAAATTACAAATATATTAGGCAGGAACTGGACAATGTTGATTGGAGGCGGATATTTGAGTGTAAATCTACATTGGACAAGTGGGAATATTTCAAAAGGCAGTTAACAGGAATTCAGGAGCAGCACATTCATGTGAGAATGAAGGGTATGTATAGCAGGTTACGTGAACATTGGATGACAAGGATGTTATGAGTTGGTCAAAAAGAAAAGGGAAGCATATGTAAGGGCTAAGAGGATGGGAACTGATGAAGCTTTTGACCTATATAAGAAAAGTAGGAAAGAACTTATAACAAGGAATTGCTAGGGCTGAAATGGGTCGTGAAAATTCGTTAGCAAACAAGATTAAGGAGAATCCCAAAGCTTTTTATCCCTATATATAAAGCAAGAGGGTAGCCAGGGAAAGGATTGGCCCACTCAAGGGCAAAGGAAAGAATCTATGTGTGGAGCCAAGAGAGATGGGTGAGGTCCTAAATGAATATTTTGTGTCACTATTCACCAAAGAGAATGAATTGGTGGAGGATGATCTCAGGGAAGGGAGTGTCAAGTTTTTAAGTCAAGAGGTAATTATAAAGGAAGAGGTATTATCCACCTCAAAAAGTATTAAGGTAGATAAGTCCCTGAGTCCTGATGGGATCTATCCCAGAATATTGAGAGAGGTAAGAGAGCAAATTGCTGAAGCATGGTCAGACATCTTTGTATCCTCTTTGGTCATAGGTGAGGTCTCAGAAGACTGGTGAATAGACAATGTTGTCCCATTGTTTAAAAAGGGCAACAGGGATAATCCTGGAAATTATATGCATGTGAGCCTCACATTGGTGGTAGGGAAATTATTGGAAAAGATTCTCAGGGACAAGATCTATATGCATTTGGAAACGAATAGGCCTATTAGTGATAGACAGTATGGTTTTGTGCAGGGGAGGTCATGCCTCAGTAACTTTATCGAGTTTTTTAAGGAGGTAACGAAGATGATTGACGAGGGTAAAGAAGTTGCTGTTATTTGCAAGGACTTCAGTAAAGCCTATGACACAGTCTCTCATGGCGGATTGTCCAAAAGATGAAGTCACAAGGTATCAGGGGTGAGCTCGCAAGATGGATACAGAACTGGCTTAGCCAGGGTAGCAGTGGAAGGATGCTTTTCAGAATGGAGGGTTGTGACTAGTGGTGTTCCACAGGGATCTTTTTAGGACCTTTGTTGCTCGTGGTCTATATAAATGATTTGGAGAAAATTGTAGCTGGTGTACGCGGTAAGTTTGTGGATGATACAAAGATTGGTTGACTTATGAATTGTAAGGAGGATTGTTGGAAGATACAGCAGGAAATAAATTAAGTCATACAGTCATACAGATGTACAGCACAGACCCTTCGGTCCAACTCATCAATGCCAATGAGATATCCTAAAATAAATCGAGCCCCATTTGTCCACATTGGGCCCATATCCCTCTAAACTAATCCAGATGTCTTTTAAATGTTGTAATTGTACCAGCCTCCACCACTTCCTTTTGCAGCTCAATCCATGCACGCACCACCCTCTGCATGAAATGTTTCCCGTTTGGTCCCTTTTAAATCTTTCCCTTCCCACCTTAAACCTATACCCTGTAGTTTTGGCAAGCATGCAGAAGAGGTTTACCAGGATGCTGTCTGGATTGGAGAGTATGAACTATAAGGAGAGGATAGAAAAACATGGGTTGTTTTCTCTAATGCAGAAGAGGTTGAAGAGAGACTTGACAGAAATCAGTAAAATTTTGAGATCCATAGTTACAGTTGACGGTCAGAATCTTTTTCCCAGAGTTGAAATGTATAAAACTAAGGCAAGAGGGAGAAAGTTCAAAGGAGATGTGAGGGATAAGTTTTTTTTTCAAAGTTTGTGAGAAGATTTGTAGCTCGGGTGCTCATTGCTGTGGTTCTGTTCGCCGAGCTGGAAGTTTTTGTTGAAAACGTTTCGTCTCCTGTCTAGGTGACATCCTCAGTGCTTGGGAGCCTCCTGTGAAGCGCTTCACAGGAGGCTCCCAAGCACTGAGGATGTCACCTAGACAGGGGACGAAACGTTTGCAACAAAAACTTCCAGCTCAGCGAACAGAACCACAGCATAAGATTTTTTTACACAGAGAATTTTAAGAACATGGAATGCACTGTCGGGGTGGTGGTGGAGGACACAGATACGATAAAAGTTTGAGGTACTTTTAGATAGGCACATGGATATAAAAGAAATAGAGGGATATAAAAGAAATAGAGAGTAGGCAGAAGGGATTAGTTTAATTTGATGTTGTGTTTGGCAGTTCCTGTGTTGAACAGTTCTATGTTTTATGTACCTGTCCTGCTACTTTAAGGGACCTGTGGACATACACTTCTTGGTGATTCCCAGGGTCCTACTGTTCATCATGTATTCCCTTGCCCAAGTGTAAGACCTCCATATTTTTCTGAATTGAATTCTACTTACCACTAATCTATATCCATCTATATCCTTCTGTAATCTAAGGCTATTCTCACAATTTACCATCCCACCAATGTTTGTATCATCTGTGAATTTAGTGGGACTCCATTGGATACAGGCTTTCAGTCAGAAAAACACCACCTGCTTCCAGTCAATTGTGGATCCAGTTGCCAAATTTCTTTGGATCCCAAAGGCTTATTTTTCCTACCAGTCCTCCCTTCAGGACCTTATCAAACGTCTTGAGTAGAATCATAACATCCAAAGCATTTCCCTTATCCACACACCTTGTTCCCCTCTCCAAACATTTTGATTAAGTTGGTCAGACATGAGTTAACAAAACCATGATTTACCTAGTAATGACTGGAACTGTCTGGCCAAGGATGAAGGAAGTTGAAGCAATCAATAAATACAAAAGGAAATTGGATGGACACTGACAGAATCAAACTTGCAGTGCTCCAGGGCCCGAACAGGCAACTCTGACTAGGTTGCTTTGCGGAGAGGTGGCATGGACTTGACAGACCAAAATAGCTTCCGATTTTGCTTTAGATGCCTCTGTAACTGTTTAAATACAACAATAAAAGCATTATTTGCCTTCAATTTTTCAAGCAGTCTAGATTGTTATGATTCTACTTCTTCATCAAATTTATTTTTCAGGAGAAAACTGTTATGATTGTGGCTCTACATTTCCCTGAGGGTATCTGAATCTTCCAGGCAAGCAACAATTGATTTAGATCTGGGTGTGACACCATAGTAGTTTTATTGATATAATGTCCCATGTTTCATTGCCAATGTGCACATATCCCAGAACTAATTAAAATAATAATTCCTCTCAATGAGATTGTAATGCTGTGAAGAGAAAAATAATTGTACAGGAGAATGATCACGAAGGGCTCTATGCAGAGAGTTGTGAATGCATGGAATGCGTTGCCAGTTGTGGTGGTGGAAGTAGAGTCATTGGGGACATTTAAGTGACTGCTGGACATGCACATGGATAGCAGTGAGTTGAGGGGTGCATAGGTTAAGTTACTATATTTTACATTAGGATTAAATCTCGGCACAACATTGTGGGCCAAAGGGCCTGTTCTGTGCTGTACTTTTCTATGTTCTATGTTCTAAAAGGCACAGATAGATGTTTCTGCGGCTGACGGTGAACATTAGAATGTTGTGCTGCCTTCCTGTTGCCAGGATCAAAGACATTCGGAGAGGGTGCAGAATGTTCTCAAAGGGGAGAGGGACCAGTAGGAAGTCATTGTATACATTGGAATTAATGACACAGGATGAGAAAAGGCTGAGATTCTGAGGAGAGAATATAGGAAGATAGACAAGAATTTGAAAAGGAGGTCCTCAAGGGTCCTCTGGATTAGAATTAGAATCCCTACAATGTGGAAACAAGCCCTTTCACCCCACCGACTCTCTGAAGAGTAACCAACCTTTCCCGTCCCCGATATTTACCCCTGACTAATGCACCTAGCCTACACATCCCTAAACACCATGGGCAATTTAGCAAGGACAATTCACCTAAACTGCACTTCTTTGGATGGTGGGAGGAAACCCGCACAGACAGCTGACAGAGGCTGGAATCAAACCCAGGTCCCAGGTGCTGTGAGACAGCAGTACTAACCACTGAGCCAACATGCTGGAGCTATTGAGGGTAGGAATAGGAGGATAGAGCAGATGAATGCGTGGCTGAGGAGTTGGTGCAGGGAGAAGGATTTACATTTTGGATCATTGGAATCTCTTCTGGGGCAGAAGTGACCTGTACAAGAAGGGCAGATTGACCCTGAATTGGAAGGGGACTAATATATTGGCAGGGAGATTTGCTAGAGCTACTCGGAAGCATTTAAACTAGTGAGTAGAAGAGGCAGACCCAGGGAGAGAGTGAGGAGAGAGATCAGTCTGAGACTGCACTGTTGGGAAAAGAGCAAGTCAAACAGACAGGGAAAGTGGGAACAAGGCAGTGAACGAAATAGGACTGATAAATTAATCTTCATTTATTTCAATACAGGAGGCCTAACAAAAAAGGCAGATGAACTCAGGGCATATTTGGTACCTGGGACTGGGAAATCATAGCAATTATAGAGATATGGCTCAAGGGTGGAGAGGACTGGCAGCTTAATGTTTCAGGGCATAGGTACTATAGGAAGGATAGTTTTTGATTAGACATAACATTACGGTTGTACTTTGGGAGGATATTCCTAGGAATATGTCCAGGAAATTTGTTTGGGTAGAACTGAGGAATAGGAAAGGGATAATCACCTTATTGGGATTGTATTCTAGACCCCCCAGTAGTCAGTAGGAAATTGAGAAACAAATTTGTAAGAAGATCTCAGTTGGGTGGTTAAGGTAGAGGAGTTTAGCTTTCCAAATATAGACTGGGACTGTCATAGATGCCTAGGGCTTAGATGGAGAGGAATTTGTTAAGTGTGCGCAATAGAACATTTTCTGATTCAATATGTGGATGTACCTACTAAAGAAGGTGCAAAACTTGACCTACTCTTGGGAAATAAGGCAGGGCCTGTGACTGAAGTGTCAGTGGAGGAGCACTTTGGGGCCAGTGAAGATAATTCTTTTAATTTTAAAATAGTGATGGAAAAGGATAAACCAGATCTAAAATTTAAAGCTCTAAATTGGAGGAATTTTGACGGTATTAGGCAAGAACTTTCAAAAGTTGATTGGGGGTGGATGTTCACAGGTAAAGGCATGATTGAGAAATGGGAAGCCTTCAAAAATGGAAACAAGGGTCCAGAGACAGATATATTTCTGTAAAGGTGGAGGCCAAGGCTGGTCAGTGTAGGGAATACTGGATGACTAGGGAAATTGAGACTTTGGTCAAGTATAAGAAGGAAGATTTGTCAGGTGTAGACAGCAGGGATAGGGCGAATCGTTAGAAGAGTATAAAGACAATAGGAAAATACTTAAGAGGGAAATTAGGAGGGCAAAAAGAGGACATGAGATAGTTTTGGTATATAGGGTTACAGAGAGTGCACTTGCAAGATGACAGCAGTGGAATAGGCAGCATTCAGGCTCCTGTGTCTGGGCTTATCCTCCTCGCCTGCATTTTTATGTTTTCTGTTTTCTTCTATCCCTTTTTTTCCCCAAACCTATTTTCTAAAGTGAGCTCTTCAGCAGGAGACAACTTGATGGGGTCCAAAGTGGCAGTGGTGTCCTCAGAGGCAGCTTGACTGCAGAGATGGTTGGCTGGCCTGTGAAGCCTGGAGTGGACTGTCATTTCTGCATGGAGTGGGCCTCTGACTGAGGCATGGCATGGGCTGGTGTAGCCTGGAGCAGGAAACTCTCTCTGTGGCATAGCATGGGCTGGTGTAACAGGCTACTCTAACAATACCAATAACAATAGCTACTTTCTCCTTAACCACCTCCCCATTACTAAGATATAAAACACAGAATTCCAGCTGCAGGAGGCCAGACCTTAAATAGCTTCGCTAAAGGATAACGTTTCTGGACATGACTGGGCACAGGTATCTTAAGACGCTTGGGCATTTTTGTTAGGTCATTGCTGACTCCCGTAGGAGATCTCCTTTAAGTCCATCAGGTGGATCTTATTGCCAGTGTCTCTCAAAGTCGCTATTATTAAATTGGAACGGGTCCTGTTTAACGTAGTCTTGGTGAAGCTCGGAATCTCTACATCGTTACAGTTTAATGGATGGGAGACAGCTTCAGCACAACTACCAATGTTCAGTTCCCAAACTCCAGGGTGGCACTGACTGCTTGGTTTCATTCCTCAGTTCCTCAATTCATTTGCCTTTGGTTCCAACTATAAATCTTCTGGTGAAATTTTCAGAATCTTGTAGTATGTGGCCCAGCTGTCACTGTCATCAATCTCACTGTCAGGGCTAACAGTTACATTACTTTTGCAGTTGATGAGGCCACATGCTCAGTTTCTGATCTGGTTGAAGTCCCATCAGTATAGGAGTCATCAACTGTTTCAGTTAATGTTTTTAGTACGGCCATCTGGCACAGCAATTCCAAACAATATGAACCTGCCAGCTTCCACCACAAAGAAGCCCCATGGGCAGAAATCCATGTCTTTCACAGATACCCATTAGGAATCTTTAGCTTTTGTCCTACACAATGCAGAGACCAGTTTGCTGGCAGCAGATAACAATTCAGAAAATGAATCAAAGGAATGATGAAATAACTGTGATGCTGCATTGCATGTGACCATTCAATACATTGTAAACATCCAAGAGAAAACCCTTGTGAAATCAGTAATTGTTTATCTTCCTTTTTCACCACTCCTATATATATTACCTCTGTGATTTCAGCAGATCTTGAAACAGAATCCTCAGATCCCTGTGCTAACTGCTCAGATGTTCTTGGCCAACATCTTCTTGATCTGGATGCGAGAAAGGCCCAGCCAATGTCCATGTCATCTGCACTATTAGTCATCAGGGCAGGTAGCATCAGGTGGGGCTCTGACAATCCAGAGGCAGGGCTCAAGGCAAAAGGGTGAGGGAAGAGCATCCAGTTTATGACACACATGCCCTTCCTTGCAAGCCAAGAGATGGAGAACTCTTTGCTTCACTATTCAGTGAGGCCTGAAGGCTAAGATGAGCATTTTTCAATTCCATAAAGATTAAGGTCGTAGCATGTAGACCACTGTTAACATGCTTTCAATTATCTTCATGCAAGTGGCCGCTCATACGATGAGCATCAGATATCAACACTAAAAGCTAAAACATCATGGCTGTCCTGCCAGCTAGTCTCCTCCAAACTCTTTGAAATCATGTAGAATGTCTCTGAACATGCTGATTAACTGTCACATGATGTTCCTGCTCCAAAAGCATTCCTATTTGATGGTCTTCAACATCCAAATGGGCAGGGCTTTAAGTGTACCATGCCTACTAATGGAGAATTTCCACTGCTGTTCAGTCTTCAATAATTATTCCTACTCACTTGTAACGTGTGAAGTATGATGTGACAATCACTGCCACTCTTGGCAGTGTAAGTGAGGTGGCATAACCAAGGTCCCAGAAGGAGAAATAAATAAAACTTCTGATTAACATACAGATCTAACAAGTCTTATATACCACAAAATGGAGGTCCAGTATGATGAGTACATTCATTTCCAAGTATTGTTAAACTATTTATTCCTCTCTGGATTGGTTGACAGTGCATATTGTGACTGTGCATTGTCAGAGTGAGTGACCTCCTCTGAGGAGATTAAATCTTCCTCCAGCATTCACCTGCTGTGAGGCTGAGGTACCTGTGGAAGAGGTACAAGACATAAATGCTTCATTGTCATCACTGTACACATTTTCAGTTTTCAATGTTTACTACCATGAATCACCTGATGAAGGAGCGTCGCTCCAAAAGCTAGTGTGCTTCCAATTAAACCTGTTGGACTATAACCTGGTGTTGTGTGATTTTTAACTTTGTACACCCCAGTCCAACATCGGCATCTCCAAATCATTGCTACCATGAAGTTAACATGAGTGAATGTTGTGTGTTACAAGACTGTGGGATGTTTAATTCTGTCTTTAGGTATTTGGAGAATCCATCTCTTCATTGTTAATGCCCAGGCTTGTTGATTATCAATTATTCTCCAGTGCCTCCGGTATTCAAAATGCAGTTGACTGGAAGGTCATCTCCAGTTCTCTCTTCCATTAAGAAAAAGGAAACTCTCAGTGTGAGAACTGAAATGTTTTGAGAGGATGGACACAAATATTTGTGGAGAGCTATTCTGAGAAATTTAATGTCATTGTATTAATTTAAAAGTTAATGTCAGTGATGATCAGATGAGTTTGTGAGATGAGTCAAATGAGATTGATAGATATAAGCATAAGGTATGGCATGTGTGAAAGTTTGGGAAGGCAGAGTGAGGTGCCTGAGGTTAGTTGCAATTAGAATTTAGATGAATGCAACATGCCTTTCCTATGCTAATAAAGGCTCTTGACCTCTTGTGACAACTGCATACAGGAACATGGGACTAGACATCTGCAGCTTACCTCCTTAAGCCACTTTTGACTGTTTGCTTGTTTCTGGAGGAGATTCCTCCTCATACTCAGGAAACAGAATCTCCCTGTAGGTCCTGACAGCCCACAACATCATGTCTGGAGATGGAATTCTTAATTGTGGTCCTTCAATGTGTCTTCTATTCCTGTAATTCCTACATCTTAACCCATGGAATGCATTGCAGTCTCAGACAACAATACTTGCAGTAACTTTGCAATTTAGAAAACAGAACAAAAAGTAGGAGCAGGAGTAGACTATGCAGCCCTTCAGGCCTACTCTGCCTGGTTGAGTCATTTGAACCACTTTAACTCAGAGGCTCTAACTCAGAGTTGCAGACATTCTAGAAGATCATGGAAAAGGAGGATTCTCTGGACACTTTGGAGGTATTATGTCAATAGGTTGGTGTTCCAGACAACAAAACAGCACCATTTCCTATCTCTCACATCTTGCTTTTGCCCATGCAATTACAATTAAAATTCCAAAAGTGCCAATGATGTGCAAGGAAAGCTCAGGCAATTCAGAGGCAGGGGAAACAATTTTTTGGTAAAATAAGACACTAACTGACGATGTTTTAGCTATGGCTGGCCAATGGAGCCTCCTTGTTAAACAGAATGCTCCAGTGCTACAGATTCCTCTCAGTTCCAATGATGAGCTCATTTGCACTGTCACGTGTGAATGTCAAGTAAGACCAGCCGTATGTTTCAGTGATGCCTCCCTGCAGGTTCTCATTTGATCTGTAAGAAAAAGGGAGGGGGGCAGAGCTCTTTCCTGCAGATGGCTTCAGAAAGCTTACCCACTAATAAAGGGGACCTGGATCGTGGTCACAGAGAAGGTGAGAAGCTGTTAAAATAGAACCCGGGCATGGTACAACAAACAGGATAATCATGTATTCCAGTTGGTCAGAGTAAGTGTTTGTATCCAGTTGAGGTTTCTTATATGTGGAAGTGAGCAGTTACACCAAAAAATGAATACATGATCAGCATTAGTGCCACACGGGCAGCTGATGTAAAATCATATTGTGGAAGTGTGATCTTTGTTTGCACTTGGATGTATTGTGCACTATGACAAGCTAGTCCATGTGAGTGGGATGCAGACAAGGGAGTAGGATGTCACTTGATGTATCACTGAATCTGACCATTGTCATGCAGAAGTTGTAGACCAACAATACTCGGTGCCAAGGAAGGGAGGCAGACAGAAGGAGAAGCTCCTGACAGCCATTGGAAGGAGATGCTTAAGATTGCGAGTGAAGAGGGAGTGCAATCCATTGAGGATGGCAAGGCTGGGCACAGTGTGGCGAAAATGTATCCAAGATTGTCCATTTAAGAAAGTGCAACACAGCAATAAATCATTGAGCCTGGGAGACAGTGATAACATCACTGAATCCCACTTCCAGAATGAATGAGCTGGATTTGCATGTTATTAATTGTTTGACTCTCTATTGGTAATTGGGCAAGCAGCCCTGCTTAATGCAAAGGATATTATGGACCAGACTTGACCCTCTCAAAATATTTTAAGCAGATAGCCTCAACCCTAACTTTTTCTTCATGTGAAGTGCATGTTCCAGATGTGATGTGACTGGTCAAACCACTCAACATTCAGGAGAACACAGTTTATTTAAACACTATAGTTAAAATGCAAAAAAAAGGAATTTAGAATGATTAACTATTGAAAAACCTAACCAAATAATAGATATAGTAGCTATTACTAATTATCGGTTTCAATATAGTAACATTGCATAAACACACCCCTTGGCAAAAGGTAAATTCGGATGCAGATTACATACAGTTCTCTAATCCAGGAAGAAACAACATCAAGGGAGATTTCAGAGTATGTAGCAGCTAGGAATCATTCACTGAAGCTTCCAACCCTTCTGGGACCCCAGACAGCTTCTGACTGCTCCAGCTAAAATAAATCTCGAAAGCCTGGCCTGTGAGAATTGTGTTGAGAGTGGTTTTGGAAAAGCACAGCAGGTCAGGCAGCATCTGAGGAGCAGGAGAATCGACATTTTGGACAAGAACCCTTCATCAGGAATCAAATTCCTGGAGAAAGGCTCTTGCCCGAACCTCGATTCTCCTGCTCTTCAGATGCTGCTTGACCTGCCGTGCTTTTCCAGCACCACACTCTTGACTCTGAACTCCAGCATTTGCAGTCCCCATTTTCTCCCTGTGAGAATTGGCCACCCCCCTTGCATTGTTACAACTGTTTAAAATTGTTGACTTAGGTCATCTGCGGTTTGGCATCTCTGCCTTTACAGCCTCACTTCAAAAAAATCCAAAACAAAATAACCTTTTCAAAGTGACAGCATCGTTACAATGAATTTTGTTATATTTACAGTTCTTAATCTTTTGTGTTACCGAATAAAAGTCTCATTATCCATTTGACTGTGTGTTTGGTGTCTTCAAGTGATTCCACTTTCAAATAAATGCCCATTGCATGTCCTATTGACCATTAGGTTAAAAGCAGTGGTCAGTGAGATAGTACATGAACATCACATTGCTGTGAAGTTAGATAGCTCTTAAGACTTTTATCAGGTAATAAAAGAAAAATATTGCGAATGCTGCAATTTTGATATAGTAACAGAAAATACTGGAGAAACTCATCAGGTCTGGCAGCAGAGTTACCATTTCAAGTTTGATATAACTCTTCTTCAGAGTTTCTGAATGTTGTGCAGTGAAGTTTCTCATGGTTGTCTCTCATGATAATCTCTCATGACAAGGTTGAGAGAAATCACTTTCAATCTTCCTTCATCAGTAATCCTTCAGTGTTTCAGACAGTAAATTGCACAGAAATGCTTGAATATTATCTAGGGTAGTGTTATGAAATTGAAGATGTGTAGTGTACCTTTAAAAGAGAGTGAATGCAGTTTTACACTGAGATCTTACAAGCACCTGTCATACAACTAGCTAGCAGTCTCAGACTGTACTTGAAAATTGAAAATATGTAACATTTGGTTGTGAAACAAAAACCTGAGGTTTGGTTGCTGTTTTCACAACAATTTGAATTTAACCAATCAGTTTAAATTATACCCCAGCATACTAAAACCCAATGATGTTTGAATTTATTGTTTTTTCCAACCTCGAACCAATGAGACAATCCAATGTTTGGGGTATAAAGAAGCAGGCATGTTGAAAGTTAGGCAGAGAGTAACTGCCATCTTGAGAGAGATTGCCATTCAACACACTCTCTATAAAAGGTACACTTTTCACATGAAACATCTTTGCAGTAAAGAGTAGAAGACTACCCAGGAAAATCTTCAGCTGAAAGAAGGAGGACACCATAGATGACTGCAGCTGTGTGGTTTTGAAATTAAATTGATGTAATTTTATATGGGTTGTTATTGGGACAGTATATTATTAAAGCGTTGGAGGCAGATAACAAGCAGTAAAGGGAAAGGAGGCTTAGAGTTGTAAATAGTTGTTGTTTCATATTCACTTTTAGAGTTAAAGAATAAATTGATATTTATTCTTTAAATAGTGGAATTTGAGAGTTACTCTGTCACTCATACATCAACAGATTTCAAGATGAGGTGAGGTTGTTTGGGTGTTTTTAATTAGCCGAGGGGTTCATTGCCATGTCGTAACAGTTTGGAGGCTTCAGTTCATGATTTGGATAGTTTTAGAAATATCCAGCCTGAGATTTTGACAGATTTGCATAGATTTTGAGTATGAAAGATTCTAGTAGATCTAAACACTTCCGATTAGTGTCCTAAATCTTTAAATAAAACAGAGGTATTTGTTTAATTTTGGTTACTTGTGGTTGGTTAAATTAAAAGTGAGTGAAATGGTTCTTACGATTGCTAAAGAGGTTCTGGGGTTTGAAGTTGATTGCCAAATTTTCCAAGAAAGCTTAGAAAGACAGAAGAAAGCCATAGTTTCAGAATTAGCAGAGGTCAGAATTGGGTCTAACCAAGGACAAAAGTAAAGCTGAAATTTTAAGGGTGTTAGTCAAGCACTTAGATGTGTCAGAGAAACAGACAAGTGCAGCAGAATTTGAAAACTTAAATTATAATTGAGGAAAATAGAGTTAGAAGATAAAGATAGGGAGGGGGGAGAAAGAAAGAGAGAGAAGGCTGTTAGCTGAGAAAAGAGACAGGGAAGAAAGAGAAAAAGAAAGGGAGAGAGAATTTGAACTTCAGAAGTTGTGAGTTAGTCAGAAAGATCAAGTTAACAGGATAGAGAAGAAGAGAGAAAGTAGTGATATATACAAATATGTTAAAACATTGCCACATTTTGATGAGAAAGATGTTGCAACCTTCTTTATTTCATTTGAAAAATGGCTAGGCAGATGGAATTGTCAGAGAGCTTGTGGTAATGCTAGAAAAGACTAAGTTGGTAGGCAGAGCTAGTGAGGCCATACTGTCAGATGAGGGGCCAAGAGATTATGAAGAGGTCAAACAGGCTATATTGAATTGGTACCAGAGGCATATTGATAGCGGTTCAGAAACACGAAAAAGGAACCAGGTCAGACTTACGTTGAGTTCAAAAGAATTAAGCATAGTCATTTTGATAGATGGGCATGGGCCTTAAAAGTAGATAAGACCCATGAGGCTCTAAGAGAGACTATTCTCCTGGAGGAGTTTAAAACTCACGTCCAGAGATGGTAAGAATTCATGTGGATGAACAAGAAAGTTCAAGAAGTGAGAAGAGCGGCAGAGATGGCAGATGAATATACATTGGTGCATAAGGCAAAGTTTAGCTTCTGGCAAGAATTTCATCCTGTGAGGAATAGAAATTGGGAGAAGGGGAGATCCTACACTACAAAACAAAGCACACTGCTAATAGTTTACCACAGATTAAGAAAGAAGCCTAAGAGGCTGGAAAGGAGGTGAAAAGCCTTAGGTGTTTTCACTGTAATGATGTTGGACACAGAAAATTACAGTGCCATTGGTTTGAGAAGGGCACTGGGAAAAGGTGTTTTCAATGCCAGAAAGTGGGACACGTAAAGGCACAGTGCTGGTCATTAAAGAAAGGCATTGTGGGAAAAGATGTGGTAAAATAATCTAAGTCAGTGGCATTAGTGAAAGTAGTAAAGGATACCCTAAGAAGAGCTGAGGAGCTGCAGGAGAGTGCACAGCCTGGGCAGGGGCTGGGTATGGGAATTAGTGCCTGATCTCAATAAAGATATCACCACTGTGAGTTAAGTTTACTCAGAAAGAACAGGGGAGATGGGCAAGAAGTTATAATTTTGAGAGATACAGGATCTAATCAGTCACTAATAGAAGGAGATGAACGTATTTGCACTCTTTCTGACCTGTTACCCAAGCAAATGGCAATTTGTAGAATAGATGGACAGAAATTTAGCATTCCTGTTCAGGTTGAAGATCAGGTTGAAGTGCCAAATCAAAACTGGGGAAGTAACTGTGGGAGTGATTAACAGAGTGTCAGTTCTAGGAATACAGTTTCGTTCTTGGGAATGATCCAAGGTGGGAGTGAAACCCCTTGTTGTAGAGAAGCCAAAGGAAGACCAGGGAACTGGGGAGTTAAAGGAATAATACTTTTGATGTTTTCCAGACTGTCGAGTAACTAGATCCCACTATCATAAGTCACAGCACGAAACAAAAACTAAAGAGAAAGATGAAGGAGTGGAGGTTCAGTTAGTGGACACCCTGCTTGATGTAATAGCGCAGTAAAAATCTGATCAGGCAGAGGATCAGGCAGAAGTGTTTAGTTCTGAAAGACGAATGGACTTACAACAGAAAGACAAGACAATAAAAGATATATATCTTGATGCATACTCAGAAAAGGACTCAGCATATGTTCCTGAAGGTTATTTTCTTAAAGATAGAATCCTGAGATGAAAATGGAGACCATGGCTGGTTAGTGCAGTGGAGAAATGGGCAGCACAGTGGCTCAGTGGTTAGCACTGCTGCCTTACAGCACCAGGATCCCAGGTTTGATTCCAGCTTTGGGTGACTGTCTGTGTGGAGTTTGCACATTCTCCCTGTGTCTGCGTGGCTTTCCCCTGGATGCTCCGGTTTCCTCCCACAGTCCAAAGATGTGCAGGTCAGATGAATTGGCCAGGCTAAATTGCCCATAATGTTAGATGCATTAGTCAGAAGGAAATAGGTCTGGGTGGGTTACTCTTCGGAGGATCGGTGTGGACTGGTTGGTCTGAAGGGCTTGTTTCCTCACTGTAAGGAATCTAATCTAATCTAATCTAAGTATATCAGACTGTGTTGCCAGACAGGAAATGTTATGGGTGGCGCATGAACTATCAGTAGGAGGTCACCTAGGTGTGAGGAAGACTCAGGCTAAGGTACAAAAACATTTCTATTGGCTTGAAATGAGCAAGCATGTGGTTAACTTTTGCCATTCATGTTATATATGCCAAATGATAAGTAAGCCACAGGCAGTGGTAAAACCAGTACCATTGTTGCCAATTCCCACATTTGAAGAACCTTTCACGCAGCTTATGATTGATAGTTTAGGTCCCCTCTCTAAAACTAAAAGTGGAAACCAATGCTTGCTAACCATAATGGATGTGTCTACCAGATTTCCGGAGGTAGTTCCATTATGGAGCATTAATGCTAAAAGGATGGTAGAGGAATTAGTAGCTTTCTTCACTTGGTACATGCTATCCAGAGAGATTCAATCATACAAAAGTCTAATTTTACTGTGAGGGTGTTTAAGAAAGTCATGGAAAGCTTAGGCATATGGTACTTTAAATCAAGTGTGCATCACCCTGAATCCCAGGGAGTTTTGGAAGGCATCAGACTATGAAGACCATGTCAGGATTATCCAAATGATTGGGATAAAGTTATCCCATTCATATTGTTTGCCATGAGAGATGCCCTAAATGAATCTACTCAATTTACTCCCTTTGAGTTAATACTCGGGCATGAAGTGAGAGGCCCTTTGAAATTAATTTTTAAAAAGTGGTAGAGAATGCTGGATGGCGAGAGAAATTGAGGGTTAGGTTAAGAAAAAGAAGGAATCATATGTCAGCTATAGATAGGATAGATCGAGTGAATCCTTAGAAGAGTATAAAGGCAGTAGGAGTATACTTAGGAGGGAAATCAGGATGGCAAAAAGGGGACATGAGATAGCTTTGGAAAATAGGGCTAAGGAGAATCCAAAACGTTTATACAAATACATTAAGGACAAAAGGGGAATTAGGGAGAGAATAGGGCCCCTCAAAGATCAGCAAGGCAGCCTTTGTGTGGAGCTGCAAGAGATGGGGAAGACACTAAATGAGTATTTTGCAGCAGTGTTTATGGGAGAGAAGGGCATGGAAGATATAGAATGTGGGGAAATAGATGGCGACATCTTGAAAAATGTCCATATTACAGAGGAGGTAGTGCTGGATGTCTTGTAAAGTATAAAAGTGGAGAAATCCCCAGGTCCTGATCAGGTGTACCCCAGAACTCTGTGGGAGCTAAGGAATTCATTGCTAGGCATCTTGCTGAGATATTTTTATCATTGATAGTCACAGGTGAGGTGCCAGAAGGCTGGAGGTTGGTTAACGTGGTGCCACTGTTTAAGAAGGGTGGTAAGAACAAGCCTATAGACAAGCAAGCCTGATGTCAGTGGTGGGCAAGTTGTTGGAGGGAATCCTGACGGACAGGATTTATATGTATTTGGAAAGGCAAGGACTGATTAGGGATAGTCAACATGGCTCTGTGTGTGGGAAATCATGTCTCATGAACGTATTGAGTTTTTTGAAGAAGTAACAAAAAGGATTGATGATAGCAGAGGGGTAGACGTGATCTATATGGACTTCAGTAAGGCGTTCATCAAGGTTCCCCATGGGAGATTGATTAGCAAGGTTAGATCTCATGGAATACAGGGAGAACTAGACATTTGATACAGAACTGACTTGAAGGTAGAAGATGGAGGGTTGTTTTTCAGACTGGAGGCCCGTGACCAGTGGAGTGCCACAAGGATCGGTGCTGGGTCCATTACTTTTCGTCATTTTTCTAAATGATTTGGACATGAACATAAGAAGTATGGTTAGTAAGTTTGCAGATATCACCAAAATTGGAGGTGTGGTGGACAGTGAAGAAGGTTACCTCAGATTACAATGGGATCTTGACCAGATGGGCCAATGGGTTGAGGGGTTTAAATTAGATAAATGTGTGGAGTTGCATTTTGGGAAAGCAAATCTTAGCAGGACTTATACACTTCATGGTAAGTTCCTAGGTAGTGCTGCTGAACAAAGAGACTTTGGAGTGCAGGTTCATAGCTCCTTGAAAGTAAAGTTGCAAGTAGATAGGAAAGTGCGGAAAGCATTTGGTATGCTTTCCATTATTGGTCACAGTATTGCGTATAGGAGCTGGGAGGGCATGGTTTTTTTAGATTAGATTAGATTACATTACAGTGTGGAAACAGGCCCTTCGGCCCAACAAGTCCACACTGACCCGAAACCCACCCATACCCCTACATTTACCCCTTACCTAACACTACAGGCAATTTAGCATGGCCAATTCACCTGACCCTGCACATCTTTTTGGACTGTGGGAGGAAACCGGAGCACCCGGTTGCAGCTGTACAGGATGTTGGTTAAGCCACATTTGGAATACTGCATCCAAATCTGGTCTCCTTCCTATTGAAAGAATATTGTGAAACTTGAAAGGGTTCAGAAAATATTTACAAGGATGTTGTCAGGGTTGGAGGATTTGAGCTATAGGGAGAGATTCAATAGGCTGAGGCTGTTTTCCCTGAAGCATCAGGGGCTGAGGGGTGGCCTTATAGAAGTTTATAAAATCATGAGGGGCATGGATAGGGTAAATAGAGAACGTCCTTTCCCTGGGGTGGGGAGTCCAGAACGCGAGGGCATGGGTTTAAGGTGAGAGGGGAAAGATATAAAAGACCTCAGAGGCAATTATTTTAAGCAGAGGGTGTTGCATGTATGGAATGAGCTCCAGAGGAAGTGGTGGAGGCTAGTAAAGTTGCAACATTTAAAAGGCATTTGGATGGGTACATGAATAGGAGGGGTTTGGAGGGATATGGGCCGGGTGATGGCAAGTGGGACTAGATTGAGTTGGGATATCTGGTCAGCATGGATGAGTTGGACCAAAGGGTCTGTTTCATGCTGTACATCTGTATGACTCTATGACCGAAGTTGGAGATCTCTGGATTATGTATTGGAGGTGAGGGAGAGATTAAATCATTTAGATGAGTTAGCTAAACAGACCTGAAGAGGGCACAAGATAGAATGAAGCAGGTGGCAGATAAAAACTCTGAAATTCGGATGTTTTCCCATGGGGATTAATATTAGTTTTGTTAGCAGTGATAGGAGATCCCTTCAAAGACAGGTTTAGAGGTCCATATCAAATTGAGAAAAGGTTGAGTCTGGTAGAGATGCTGGATAGAAAACAATTACATCGAGTATGTCATGTGAATATGCTGAAACATTGTTATAATAGAGAGAAGGAACTGGAGAAACAGGTGTTAGTTACTGTCCCGCAGAAAGAGGAATCAAATCTAGATGCCGTGGAGTTTGATGTACCTCAAAATACATTAAACAATGAGGAAGCAGGATAGGTTAGTGAACTACCTGCCTCAGCAGCAAAGAAACCAGTTAAAATGATTGTTGCAGCAGTATGAGGACATATGCAGGAATAAGATTGGGAGGACTAATGCTGTTGTGCATGAGATAGAAGTAGGGAATGCTGGCCCAATTAAACAACACTCCTATAGGCTTAATCCTTTCAATGCCACACAGGTCCAGAAGGAAGTGCATGCAATGCTCAACGAAGGTATCATCAAACTGAGTCAGAATGTCAATGCCATAACAAAATCATGCTCATACCCAACACCAAGATTGAAGGACTGTACAGAGAAAGTCGGACAAGCCAGTTATATCACAAAGTTGGATTTACTGCGTGGTTGTTGGCAGGTACCTTTATCAGAGAAAGCGAAAGAGGTTTCTGCATTTGTAACTCCAAATGGGCTATATCAATTCAAAGTAATGCCTTTTGGACTGAAGAACACACCAGCCACTTCCAAAGATTCATGAACAGAGTTGTGGCTGGATTAACAAACTGTGCAGTTTATCTGGATGATGTAGTTATCTTTAGTGAGTCATGGAAAGATCACATGCTACAGTTGGTAGAGTTTTTTTGAATGATTAAAAGAAGAAAAACTGGTAATAAATTTAAAGAAAACAGAATTCATGAAGGTAGAGGTGACATTCTTGGGTCATAACATCAGTCATGGAAGGTTGACCCCAAGGATTACGAAGACGAAGGCCATCGAGGAATTTCCACAACCAACCTCAAAGAAAGAACTGCTTCAGTTTTTGGGACTCAGTGGATTCTACCGGAAGTTTATTCCAAACTTCAGCAACATAGTAGTACCACTGACAGATTTCCTGAAAAAGAACACACAATTTCAGTGGACAGAGCAATGCCAGGAGGCATTTAACAATTTAAAACCAGTATTAACCACTGCACAAGTTTTAGCTACACAATATTTTTTGAAACCCTTTCATCAATGTTAGCAGGAGTTGGAGCTCTCCTGCTACAGGAAGGTGATGATGGAATTGAACAGCCAATTGGCTACTTTTCAAAGAAACTCAATACCCACCAGATAAAGTAATCTACCATCAAAAATGAATTGTTCTTGTCGGTACTGGCCTTACCTCATTTTAATGTTTATGTGACGAACAATGTGTCAGAGACACATGGATCATAATCGTCTTACATTCTTGGAATGATTTGAAGACAAGATTATGTGATATTTCATTCAATTCCTATGTTACAGACTTTTAATTTGCAAATTGTACATGTTGCGGGTCCTAATAGTGTAATAGCAGATGGGTTACCGTGGATTTAACAGTTAAAGTGTAGATAAGATTGAGTAGATATTAATGTGTGTGTATATGTGTGTGTGTATATGCAGTAATTAATATGAAATAAGATTAATATCCGATGTATAGCATTGTAATGGGATTAAGAATTAGAAAAAAATGAAGCTATCTTTTCGTTATGAATGTTCCTTTTTTCTTAAAGGGGAGCTGTTATGAAGTTGAAGGTGTGTACTGTACCTTTAAGAGAGAATGAATGCAGTTTTGCATTGAGAGCTTACAAGCACCTGTCATATAACTAGCTAGCAGTCTCAGAGTATACTGGAAAATTGAAAATATGTAACATTTGGCTGTGAAACAAAGACTTGAGTTTTGGTTGCAGTTTTCACAACAATTTGAATTTAACCAACCAGTTTAACTATGTCCCAGGATACTAAAACCCAATCAAGCTTGAATTTATTGTTTTTACCAACCTCGAACCAATGAGACAATTCGATATTTGGAATATAAATAAGCAGACATTTTGAAAGTTAGATGAGAGTAACTGTCATTTAGAGAGAGACCATCCTTCAAAACATGTCTATCAAAGGTACATTTTTCACATGAAACATCTTTGCAATAAAATGCAGAAGACAACCCAGGGAAATCTTCAGCCGAAAGAATGAGGACACCATAACTGACAGCCACTGTGTGGTTTTGAAATTAAATTGATGTAATTTTAATATGGGCTGTTATTGGAACAGTATATTGTTATAGAGTTGGAGGCAGATAACAAGCAGTAAAGGGAAAGGAGGTTTAGAGTTGTAAATAGTTATTGTTTCATGTTCATTTTTAGAGTTAAAGAATAAATTGATATTTATTCTTTAAATAGTGGAATTTGGGAGTTCTCTGTCACTCATATGTTAACAGACTTTGTGATGAGGTAAGCTTTTATGAGTGTTTGGTTTCATTAACAGAAGGGTTCATTGCCGTGTTGAAACAATAGCACTGAACCTGTGGGAGGTAGCACTTTGCATAGTTTTCCTCAAAGTAAAATGCATCTTTGAGAGAAAATATGAGCTGCCAGTCATGTATCTCCAATTATGGCATTCTGTTCCCCTGAAAACTGTGAACCTATCCTTGCAGGGATGGGGGAATTGCTACTGCTTCAGTATGCTCACTCACAAGCTCTCCCATGATGCCTTTGAGCCTAGATGGCTCAGGTTTGTCATGAGTCTGCTGTCCAGATGCAGGCTCATCCTCTGAGGCTTTAACTTCTGGGTTCACATGCAGGGGGAAGTGGAGAGCCTCGGCACTTCTGGATTATCCATTGGAACTTCAAGGAGGCCTGTGAGTGGCTTTTCCTCCCTATGAATGTCTGTAGGAAACACCCTTTCTTCCTGAGAGGAAGAGGCACCTAGGGTCAGGTCAAGGTTCCCTGTCGCTCACTTGCTTTGCCGTAGAAATATAGAGCTGGAAATGTGTTGCTGGAAAAGCGCAGCAGGTCAGGCAGCATCCAGGGAACAGGAGAATCGACGTTTCGGGCATAAGCCCTTCTTCAGGAATGGGGAAAGTTTGTCCAGCAGGCTAAGATAAAAGGTAGGGAGCAGGGACTTGGGGGAGGGGCGTCGGAAATGTGATAGGTGGAAAGAGGTCAAGGTGAGGGTGATAGGTCAGACTGGGGTGGGGGCGGAGAGGTCGGGAAGAAGATCTCAGGTTAGGAAGGCGGTGCTGAATTTGATGGATTTGACTGAGACAGGGTGGGGGGAGGGGAAATGAGGAAACTGGTGAAATCCGAGTTCATCCCTTGTGGTTGGAGGGTTCCTAGCCGGAAGATGAGGCGTTCTTCCTCCAACCGTCGTTTTGTTGTGGTCTGACGATGGAGGAGTCCAAAGACCTGCATATCCTCGTGCTCCCACGAGGAAGTTGAACAGGTCATCCACTTCACCAACACCTTCCACCCCGACCTCAAATTCACCTGGACAGTCTCAGATTCCTCCCTCCCCTTCCTCGACCTTTCTATTTCTATCTCAGGCGACCGAATCAACACGGACATCTACTACAAACCGACCGACTCCCACAGCTACCTGGACTACACCTCCTCCCATCCTGCCCCCTGTAAAAACGCCATCCCATTCTCCCAATTCCTTCGACTCCGCCGCATCTACTCCCAGGAGGACCAGTTCCAAAAACGCACAACCCAGATGGCCTCCTTCTTCAAGGACCGCACTTTCCCCCCCGACGTGGTCGACGATGCCCTCCACCGCATCTCTTCCACTTCCCGCTCCTCTGCCCTTGAACCCCGCCCCTCCAACCGCCACCAGGACAGAACCCCACTGGTCCTCACCTACCACCCCACCAATCTCCATGTACAGCGCATCATCCGCCGTCATTTCCGCTACCTCCAAACGGACCCCACCACCAAGGATATATTTCCCTCCCCTCCCCTATCAGCATTCCGTAAAGACCACTCCCTCCGTGACTCCCTCGTCAGATCCACACCCCCCACCAACCCAACCTCCACTCCCGGCACCTTCCCCTGCAAACGCAGGAGGTGCAAGACTTGCGCCCACACCTCCCCCCTCACCTCCCTCCAAGGCCCCAAAGGAAACTTCCATATCCGCCACAGATTCACCTGCACCTCCACACATATCATCTATTGCATCCTCTGCACCCGATGTGGCCTCCTCTATATTGGGGAGACAGGCCGGCTACTTGCGGAGTATTTCAGAGAAACACCTCTGGGACACCCGGACCAACCAACCCAACCACCCTGTAGCTCAACATTTCAATTCCCCCTCCCACTCCACCAAGGATATGCAGGTCTTTGGACTCCTCCATCGTCAGACCACAACAAAACGACGGTTGGAGGAAGAACGCCTCATCTTCCGGCTAGGAACCCTCCAACCACAAGGGATGAACTCGGATTTCACCAGTTTCCTCATTTCCCCTCCCCCCACCCTGTCTCAGTCAAATCCATCAAATTCAGCACCGCCTTCCTAACCTGAGATCTTCTTCCCGACCTCTCCGCCCCCACCCCAGTCTGACCTATCACCCTCACCTTGACCTCTTTCCACCTATCACATTTCCGACGCCCCTCCCCCAAGTCCCTGCTCCCTACCTTTTATCTTAGCCTGCTGGACAAACTTTCCCCATTCCTGAAGAAGGGCTTATGCCCGAAACGTCGATTCTCCTGTTCCCTAGATGCTGCCTGACCTGCTGCGCTTTTCCAGCAACACATTTCCAGCTCTGATCTCCAGCATCTGCAGACCTCACTTTCTCCTCGTAGAAATATAGAAAATAGTTGCAGAAGTAGTCTATTAGGCTGTTCGAGTCTGTACCACCATTCAATATGATCATGGCTGATCATGCAATCTCAGAATCCCATTCCTGCTTTCTCTCCATACCCCTTGATTCCTTTAGTCACAAGGGACACATCCAGCTCTCTCTTGAATATATCTAATGAACTAGCCCCAACAGCTTCCTGTGGGAGAAAATTTCACAGGTTCACAACCTTCTAAGTGAAGAAATTCTTCTTCATCTCATCTAGCCACTGACACCATGCACCTATGACTAGTGCAATGGAAAGTAGATTCATGATACCCACAGACTGGACCTGTGTGTATGCATTGAACTTGTCTCTTGAAGGTAGTAACCTCTCCATCGAGGCAGCCAGACACATGTACGCTACAGTCAGCATGGTATAAATAATTCATGCTTCAATTCCATTTCTGAAGACATTTGACAAACTACCTATTGTTCTTGTGCCTGTCTATGCTTTTTGAGTAAATCATTAATGATTGAGACCATGGGATTTTCTTCAGTCCAGGGATGAACAGATGACAAGTCTTTGCCAGCTTTTGGATGCCAGCAGCCTGGAGTAGTTCTTCCTCAACCAGCTATGGAAACATGTCAGTGATGTTTTCACCAGATTGCCAAGTGTAATGTAGGTAGAGGTTAAAGTCTCTGAGCTGGTGAAAGTGAATACCTTGTTGGTGTAGCCTCTGAGAGTTTATTAACTTCCACCTCAGGAGGGAGCTGGAGATGGAGTTAAGCTTCTCTGGTGCTGTTCTCTTGCTGGTAAAGACTTGTGGGGGTGCCATTAGTGTCTAGATAACAGGTGGATTTAGATGTCTAAGAAGGATAAAAAGACTCATTGATTTTTACAGCATGGCAGGAGGCCTTCATGTCCATACTGGACAAAAGAAAGATCTGACTACATTAATCTCATTGTCATCTTTTGCCCCATAATCAAGTAGGTTATGGAAACTCAATTGAATATCTAAATATTGATTAAATATTTCAACAGTTTCTGCCGCAAACACATCTTTAAGCAGTGATCTCCAGACTTGTACCACCCTCTGAATGAAAAAAAAATTCTCCTGAACTCTCCTCTTCACCTTCTATATCTTACCTTAAACCTGTGTTCCCTGCTTATTGAGCCCTCTAGTAATGGAGAATAGTGCCTTCTTATATACCCTTTCTATGCCCTTCATATTCAAAAACATGTCTATCAGGTTCCCTTAACCTTTGCTGCTTCAAGGAAAGCAAAACTAGTCTATCCCAAACTTTCTACATATATAGCCCAAACCCTCCAACCTAGGCAGCATCCTACTAAATCTTCTTTCCACCCTTTCCAGAGCAAATACGTCTTTCCTGAACTGCAGCCAGTACTTCAGTGTTTCATATTTCCAGCAAAATCTCCTTGCTCTTGTCTCCTGTGCTTCAGCTAATAAAGGCATAAAACCCATGTACCTTTTAAACCACTTTATTTAATGGGATTCCAGAAACAGAAACATTCTTCCACATCACCCTCTGCTTCTTGCCTCTCGGCCAATTTTAGCTCCAACTTGGATCCAATGTGCCACTTTGGCTTGGAACCCATGGGCTCTTACTTTTTTGGCCAGTCTGCCATATCAAAGGCCTTGCTAAAGATCATGTAGGTCAAGTCAAATGTATTATCCTCATCAACATTCCAGGTTGCCTCCTCAAAAATTCAATCAAATTTACAAACACAAATGTCCCTAACAAGTGCCATGATTAGATTAGATTACATTGGTGTGGAAACAGGCCCTTCGGCCCAACAAGTCCACACCGACCCACCGAAGCGCAACCCACCCATACCCCTACATTTACCCCTTACCTAACACTACGGCCAATTCATGGCCAATTCACCTGACTTGCACATCTTTGGACTGTGGGAGGAAACCGGAGCACCCGGAGGAAACCTACGCAGACACGGGGAGAACGTGCAAACTCCACACAGTCACCTGAGGCGGGAATTGAACCCAGGTCTCTGGCACTGTGAGGCAGCAGTGCTAACCACTGTGCCACCGTGCTGCCCACTATTAATCCATATCTCTCCAAGTGCAGATATGTTCTGTACCTCAGAATTCTTCCTGAAAACATCCCAGCCATTGAGCTTAGACTGACTGGCCCGTAATTTCTTGGTCTTTCCTTTCCTTCCATTTTTTTAGTAATGGGACAACATTAGCACTCCTGTAATCCTCTGGAGCTTCAATTGAGGCCAGACAGGATTTTAAGATCACAGTCATGGTCCCTGCTATCTCTTCTCCTGCTTCTTTCAATAAGTAATCTGGATGGTGAGACAGCTTAGTGGTTATCACTGCTGCCTCAAAATGCCAGGGACCTCAATTCCAGCTTCGGGCGACTGTCTATGTAGCGTCTGCATATTCTCCTAGTGTCTGTGTGGATTTCCTCCCACTATACAAATCCGTGCAGGTTAGGTGGATTGGTCATACTAAATTGCCATAGTATCCAGGGATATGTAGGTTAGGGGGGTGAGCCAAGGGGATGGAATGAGGTGGGTTAGGGTGGGATGCGCCTCGGAGGATCAGTGTGGACTTAATGTGGCAAATGGCCTGCTTCCATTCTTCGGGATTCTATGATTCACATTTATTGATTTAATCACTTTTAAAATTCCTAAAACCATCAGTGCCTCCTTTCTTAATGTTAATTTCTGCTAAACCTTTGCAGTCCCACACCTTGATATCTGTACTTGATATCCACAGCTACCTAGACTACACCTCCTCCCACCCTGCCCCTGTAAAAACGCCATCCCATATTCCCAATTCCTTCGTCTCCGCCGCATCTGCTCCCAGGAGGACCAGTTCCAAAACCATACAACCCAGATGGCCTCCTTCTTCAAGGACCGCAATTTCCCCCCAGACGTGGTCGATGATGCTCTCCACCGCATCTCTTCCACTTCCTGCTCCTCCGCCCTTGAGCCCCGCCCCTCCAACCGCCACCAGGACAGAACCCCACTGGTCCTCACCTACCACCCCACCAATCTCCATGTACAGCGCATCATCCGCCGTCATTTCTGCCACTTCCAAACAGACCCCACCACCAGGGATATATTTCCCTCCCCTCCCCTATCAGCGTTCCGAAAAGACCACTCCCTCCGTGACTCCCTCGTCAGGTCCACACCCCCCCACCAACCCAACCTCCACACTCGGCACCTTCCCCTGCAACCGCAAGAAATGTAAAACGTGCGCCCACATCTCCCCTCTTACTTCCCTACAAGGCCCAAGGGATACTTCCATATCTGCCACAAATTCACCTGCACCTCCACACACATCATCTATTGCATCCGCTGCACCCGATGTGGCCTCCTCTATATTGGGGAGACAGGCCGCCTACTTGCGGGACGTTTCCGAGAACACCTCTGGGACACCCGGACCAACCAACCCAACCACCCTGTAGCTCAACATTTCAACTCCCCCTCCCACTCCACCAAGGACATGCAGGTCCTTGGACTCCTCCATCGCCAGACCATAGCAACACAACGGTTGGAGGAAGAGCGCTTCATCTTCAGCCTAGGAACCCTCCAACCACAAGGGATGAACTCAGATTTCTCCAGTTTCCTCATTTCCCGTCCCCCCACATTGTCTCAGTCAAATCCCTCGATCTCAGCACCGCCTTCCTAACCTGCAATCTTCTTCCTGACCTCTCCGCACCCACCCCACTCCGGCCTATCACCCTCACCTTGACCTCCTTCCACCTATCGCATTTCCAACGCCCCTCCCCCAAGTCCCTCCTCCCTACCTTTTATCTTAGCCTGCTGGACACACTCTCCTCATTCCTGAAGGGCTTATGCCCGAAAGGTCGATTCTCCTGTTCCTTGGATGCTGCCTGACCTGCTGCGCTTTTCCAGCAACACATTTTCAGATCTGTACTTGTGTCATCCTTTTTCATTTTGAAGACTGACATAAAGTAAGCATTGAAGACTCTATGTAAGTCTTCCTCATCCACAGATCACCTCAATGATTCCGATTGCAGCCTTACTCTTTCCCTAGTGATCTGCCTCACTGAGGTATGCATTAGAAATCAAGCCATGCTATTCCCAAAGTCATGACAGAAGTTAAAGATTTCAAAAAGTTCACAGAATTCCCCAAATTTTATGACTTATAGACTCAGGTTAGTGGAAAACATGGACCACGTTTACTTACTTAAGATTATTATTATTACAAATAAATAGATTTTAACTACAGATAAACAATATAGAGGTATCAACATATAACACTATATGATTACAAAGTGGTTTAAACTCTAACCACTTGTAAATTCCCCTCTGTACACACATGCAGACAAAAGCAGACACGAAAGAAAATATGAGTGTGATGGCAGATGGAAGATTGAGAGGGCAATTAAATGGTGCAATGTAATCCACAAGTTGCTGCTGCCAGTCCATTTGGGTCAAATGATACCTTAGTAAAATCAGTCTTTGTCCAGTTTAGAACTTTTCATCCCAGTCCATCCGTATCCTTTTCCATTACTATCCTAAATCAAATTGAGTTATAGTCACTATCTCAGGAAGCTCAGAAGAACAAAGGGAGGATAGGTTAATCAGGTAGCTAAGAAGGCATATTGGTCATGGCATAGATTGCAATGCAAGAAGGTCATGTTGTATCTGTACAAAACTTTAATTAGGCCACAACTGGAATACTATGTGCAGTTCTGGTCACCACACTGTAGGAAGTTTTAATTGCTTTGGAGGGGGTGCAGAGGAAACTCGCCAGATTTTGCCAGGAGGGAGTACTTCAACCAGGGATAGAGGCTGGATTAGAGCGGGTTATTTTCTTTGGAATGGAAAATGTTGAGGGTATCCTTAATAGAGGTCTATAAGATTATGAGAGGCATGGACAGGGTGAATAGAATGTAGCTTACTCCCCTTAGTCCAAGGGTCAGTAACAAGGGGCACAACTTTCAGTAAAAGTGAAAAGCAGGGGGTTTTGAGGGTTGTTGAGTTAAACCTTTTCACTTGGGGAGGGTGGTGGTCTGGAATGGAATGTCTGGGAGGATAGTTGAGGCCGGAAATCTCACTTCCTTCAAAAAGTATTTGGATGAGCACTTAAATTATCATAACATTCAAGGCTATGGGCCAAGAGCAAGAAAGTGGTACACATGTAAATTGTGTTATATTTTTGCCAGCAGTGGGCCCAAAGTCCTCTTCTGAACTGGATGATTCTATTTCCAAAATGCTCCCCTATTGATCAGCCTGCAAATCTGCTGAGGTTGTTTCTGAATACCAAGTTTAGAACTGCAATCCCCCACTCCCACCCTCCCACTTTTTGGGCTTTCTTTGGGCAGGCTGAAAAAAGGTTCTCTTGGATGCAGTTTAATTTATTTTGTTCCCTCCCTGCTTATACATTAAAACTACTCCAGTTAATGTTTTGTTCATGCAAATCCCCTCATACTACTGGTCTATTAGAACTTTGAACAGGGCAACACAGGAACAGTCCCTTCGGCCCACCATGTATGTGCCAACCATGATGCCATTCTAAACTGATCACATCTACCTGAACATAACTCATATATCTCTATTCCTTATTTATTCATGTGCCTCTCTCAATGCCTCTTAAATGTTGCTATCATCTCTCCTTGTACCACCTCCCCCAGCTGCGCATTTCGGGTATCTACCACCTCTGTGTAAAAGACTTGCCGCACACATGTCCTTTAAACTTTCCACTGTCACCTTAAACCTATGCCCCCTTGTATTTGACATTTACACCCTGGGAAAAATACTCCAACCATCCATCCAATCTACAGGCAGAATGGTGGAACAGTGGTTGGCACTGCTGCCTCACAGCACCAGGAACCTGGGTTTAATTCCAGCCTTGGATGACTGTCTGTGTGGAGTTTGCACATTCTCCCCGTGACTAAGTGAGTGTCCTCTGGATACTCTGGTTTCCTCCCACAGTCCAAAGATGTGAAGGTTAGGTGGATTGACCAGGCTAAATCACCCAGAAATGTGCAAGCTGGGTGGATTAGCCATGGGAAATGTATAGCTGTGGGGATTGGTTGGGGATGCTTTCTGGAGAATGATGTCAACTTGATAGGGATTCTATGATTCTGTTTCTCTCATAACTTAATATACTTCTATCAAAATGCACCTCAGCCTCTGATGTTCTGGCAAAAACAATCGAAGTTTGTCCAATCTTTCCTTACAGTTTATACACTCCAATCCAGGCAGTATACTGGTAAAATTGGTTGCACACTTCTCTGAAATTGGATTACATATTTGTTCCTCTATTTCTCCCTGAATCTTTGGGATCTATAGCATACACCCAGCAGTGTGTTTGCCTCTTTTGTATTTTCTTACTCCTACCCATGTAGCTTCATTTAATGATCGATCCAAGATATGATCTCTCCTCACTGCAATAATTGATTTCTTATTCAATATCACACCTCTCCCTCCTTTTCTATCCCACTATCTATCTTGTCTGATCACCCAATATCCAGGAATGTTGAGCTTCCAAGTCTTGGATATAGCAACGTTGTCATACTCCCATATGCCTATTAGTGCCCTCAGACTATCTAGTTTATTCTTCAGACTCTGCTAAAAGTTTGTGAAGTTTGCAAATGTTTTTGCACTAGTGTTAATGGAAGAGCAACAAAGTTCAGTACAATAAAGCTCACTAGGTTGTTTGTCCATTGAGGTCTCTCTATCCTCACATGGGTGGTCATTCTCTTCACAGGCTAATTCTTGAGGAATCTCATGTCCTTAGCTCACACCCCACCTCATAGCTCCTGACGCTGTCAGCTTGGTCATGGGACAATTTCTCAATGTCTCTTGCGATGAGACAAAAAGAGGAATTGAGTATGCTGGAAGTGGAAGGAAAAGCCGTTCATGGTGATGTCAAAGTAAGATTGGTGGTAAGGCATATTCCAGTGAGTGAATAGTAATGACAGATTGTAGGAAAGGTTAATATTTGGAAGGATGCGGTAGATGAGAATCATTGAATAGATCTGCTGCATGCTATAGTTGTAGTTAATAGACAGATTGCTGGCCCTACGGACTATGAGGTAGCAGAGAGAAGATGTGGCATTTTTAAAAAATTCATTCATGGGAATATGGAAATTGATGGCTGGCCAACATTTATTGCCCGCCCCTAGTTGCTCTTGAGATGTTGCCTTCTTGAATCACTGAGGTTGATTTGCTGTAGGTAAACCCACAATGCCCTAAGGGAGGTCCAAACTAGTGTTGTTTGTAGGAATGGTCTTCTGTGACATTTAGCTGGAAAAAGGACTGACTGCCTACCCACTACCATGTCCACCAACATCCCCAGAACCTGTCCACGAAGCAGAGAGCAAGCTTCATTTCCCCTGAACCATAGCTTTCGAAGTGTAAAAATGACAGTAACATATCAGTGACTCATGTCTGTAGAAAATAGTTCACTTGTAGTCGACTATGATTTCATAAACTTCAATCTAAAGTCATGCTGCTGCCAATGATTTGTGCAGTGGTAAAAGCTGCTTTGTAATAATTGTCAGAGGTCATAGTATTAAAACTGAGCATTCAGTAAAGGTGACAGGCAATTGTCTGAAGAAGTAGCATTTGTCCTGAGTTGTAAACCAGATTTTAAAGGAATCCCATTTAATTTGAGTTCTCCTCTTATTTTTATGAATGAATTATTGAGTAATAAATTTTAAGAGTTCACAACTTTAAAGTGGATGAAAATGTTCAAGGCGGAACATGCTGGCTAGATGGTTTCTGCCAGTAGAATTATTGAATTTATGAAGACAAGTCTAGATGAAAAGAACCCAACAGTTTAGCTGATCCTGATTTAACCCATGATCAATCATCTTTAAGTTTTACTTAGAGCCAAAATCCCTGCACACATTATATAAACTACCAACACTTGGGATGACTTCCACATGTTATCAGTAAGGTAATTAGATGGATTATCACAACTCAAAGTGCTGACTTCTATTTTAACTGCCCCCAGGGAACGGGTCTAATTCTGCAATGCAGTACAATAGGATAGAAAGGTCATCACAAGTTTGCTGAAGGACATCAGTCTGAGAAGAAAGAAAATGCTTTTAGGGTAATAAAGTTCTATACCATTCTACATTTTCCAAATGTACTTACTTATTTCTTGAGTAAAATCCATTTTATTTCATATTTGCCATTAAAATACATGTTAAAATATATCTGTAAATAGAAATAATATAACAGGCAATTCATTAAATGCAATCTCATGAAACCATTACATGCACTATAAAGGCAGATAAAGGCAGGTGGAGATCTAGATTAGGTTTAAAACAGCAGATAAATTAACTGTCCTTCCATCAATAAAGGCATAAGACAAGGTCACTAAACTCTTGGCCTGCAATGCAATGATACTAGAAATTACCTGAGGTTGAGAAGAACTCGGGATGAAACCTACTTCTTCGGGACCTCACTACATTTCATTTAATGTTGCTAAATTCCAAAATATGTTGTTGGGGTGGAGTATTTCTAGGACTTGCTATTTGCACATCTAACTTGATTTCACTCAAGAAACAGAACTCTCTGGTTAAATGTTTAAAGTGTACCAATTACAAGAGGTCAGTTATGGCTTGATGGTAGTGCTGTTGCTTCAAATTCAGAAGGTCAGGTAGGCCTGGGATGTTGGTGTCATGTTTTAGGTTCCACGCTTAAGTGCATAGTCTAGACTGACACTCCAGTATGGTTCATAGGGTTTGTTTGTACTGTCAAAAGGATCATCTTTTTTGTTTTGGAAGCAGCAATAAACTATTGTGAGGAAGAGGAAGTAAATGGGCAGGTGTTACACCTTCTGCAATTGCATGGGAAGATGTCTTGGAGGAATGGGGAGATGTTTGGAGTTGAGTAGGAGTGCACCAAGGTGGTCCAGCGGGAATGGTCCCTGTGGAAGGCTGACAAAGGAGGGGAATATGTTTCTGGTGGCAGCATCCCACTGGAGTTGGCGGATATGTCGCTTAATGATCTTTCGGATGTGGAAGCTGGTAGGATGGTAAGTGAGGATGAGGAGGACCGTGTCACTGTTATGGCAGGGTAGAGAGGCAGTGAGAGCTGAAATGTGGGAGATGGATTAGATATAGCTGAGAGCCTCGTCAACCACTGTGGTGGGAGTCCTTGTTGAGGAGGAAGATGGACATTTAGAAGGCCCCCTTTCAATGTTGTCATCTTTGGAACAGGTGCATTAGAGGCAAAGCAACTCAGAGAATAGAGTATTTACAGGGAGCTGTAAACATAATAGAGTAGTCATCATAGGGGATTTTAACTTCCCCAACAACTGTTGGGTAATCATTGTGTGAAAAATTTGGAGGCACAGAATTCTTAAAATGCATCAGAATACCTTATTAAGCTGTTAAGTAGAAGGCTGTTTAAAAAAGGGGAGAGTCCTGGACTTAATTTTAGATTCTTAACAAGCTGGACAAAATGGTTGAAGTTTCAGTGGAGGGAGCATTTTACAGGTACTGATCATAAATCTACAAATTTGAGATTATTGTAGAAAAACATAAGAAATCACGGTTGTAAACTGATTGAAAGCAATTTTAATAAAATCACATATGATTTGGCCAGATTAGACTGGGAGCAGATAATTTCAGATAAATCTGACTCAGAACAGTGGGATGGGTACAGTGCCAATATGTTCCAATGAAGAAATCGGGTAAGACCATCAAATTCTGTGAACTCTGCAAAATCAAGGGATGTACAGCATTGGATTCAGAGAAAGAGGGAGGCTTATGGCAGATACTGAAGTCTCAAACCTGCAGAAGCTCCAGATGAACAACAGGGAGATTAAGAGAGCTAAAAGATGTTACTGAAGGGCTCTAAGTGAATACATGTTCACTAGTGAGAGAGATAATATGAGTATAAAAATTAGGAAGAAGGTTTGTGATACAATTAAAGCTTAGACAGGCAGGAGTTTGTGTGTGTCCTGGCAGGCTTAAAAGTAGATAAGTTTCCAGGACTGAGTGAAATGTATCCCAGGCTGTTGAATGAGCAAGAGAGGAAATAGCAGGGGTGCTGGCAATAATTTTCAGTTTCTCTCTGACCACATGAGAGGGAGGACTGGTGATAAGCCAAGGTGTCGCCAATATTCAAAAAGGGAGTAAGGCATAAACCAGGAAACTACAGCAAGCTGGTCAGTTTAATCTTATTGGAAGCAATTCTGAGAAACAAAATGAATCTTCATTTGGAGAGGCAGTGATTAATCAAGAATAGTCAGTTTAGTATAATGGGGAGGTCATGTTTGAACAACTTGATCAAATTTTACAAAGAGGTGACCAGATGAGGGTCATTTATTGCAGTCTACTTGGGCATCAGCAAGGCTTTTATTAAGGCCTCTCATGAGAGACTAATGGCAAAGCCCTTGGCATCCAAGGAAACTTGGCAAGTTGAATCCACAAATAGTTGAGCAGCAAGAAGTAGAGGGTAATGGTTGAGGGGTGTTTATTCGACTGGAAGTCTGTGTCGAGTGGGATTCCACAGAGGTCAGAGTTGGGGCACTTACTGTCTGTGGTTATATAAATGATTTAGACTTGGCTGTTCGAGGGTTGATCAGTAAGTTCACAGATGAAATAAAAATTGCTGGGGTGGTAAATAGCAAGGAGGATAATCTTGGACTACAAGATGATATGGATGGGCTGGTCAGATGATTTGATTTGATTTATTACAGTCATGTGTGCTGAGATATGGTGAAAGGATTGTTTTGTGTGCTATTCAAGCAAATCATACTTTACATAAGTGCATCAGGATAATAGAACTGAATGCAGAATATAGTGTTACAGCTACAGAGAAGGTGCAGAGAAACAGCAACTCTAATATATGAGAGGTCCATTCATAGGTCTGAAAACAATGGGGAAGATGCTGTTCTTGAACCTGTTGATTCATTTTTTCAAACTTCTTTATCTTCTGCCTGCTGGAAGAGGGTGGGAGAGAGTATAACCTGAGTGGAAAGGGCTGCTTTCCCGAGGTAGCAGGAAGTGTAGTTTGAATCAATGGAAGGAAGGTTGTTTTTAAAAGAATTGGTCTGCATTCACAATTCTCTATAATTTTTATGGTTTTGGACAGAGCAGTTGTCATACCAAGTTGTGATGAAGCTGGATAGGATGCGTTCTACAGTCAATCTTTAAATGTTAGTAAGAGTCACCGTGGACTCCGTGCCAATTTCCTTAGCCTTCTGATGGAATAGGTACGTTGGTGTGCTTTCTTGACTGTAGTGCTGATGTGGATGGACCAGGACTGATTGTTGGTGATGTTTATTCCTGGGAACTTGAAGTTCTCGACCATCTTCAGATCATTACCATTGATATAGTTAGGGGCATGTCCTGCACTCCGCTTCCTGAAGTCAATGGCCAGCTCTTTGATTTTGCTGACATTGAGGGAGAGATTACTGTTTTTAGTCCATACTATTAAGCTCTCTATTTCTTTCCTGTACTCAGTCTCATCATTGTTTGAGATCCAACCTGCTATGGTGTGACATCAGCAAATTTGTAAATGGAGTTGAAACTGAATTTGGTCACACAGTCATGAGTATATGAGAAGTACAGTAAAGGGCTAAGTATGCAGCCTTGCGAGCCACCAGTGTTGAGGATGATTGTGGACGAGGTGTTGCCACCAATCCTTACTAATTGTGGTCTGTGGGTCAGGAAGTTGAGGATTCAGTTGTAAAGGGGGGAGCAAAGTCCTAGGTCTCAGAGTTTGGAGATGTATTTTGTTGGAATTATAGTGTTGAAAGTAGATCTAAATTCAATAAATATGAGTCTGACATAGGTGTCCTTGTTATCCAGAAGTTCCAGGGATGGGTGTAGGGCAAGGGAGATGGTGTCTGCCATAGACCTATCATGGCAGAAGGTGAATTGTAGTTGGTCAAGGTAATCTGGGAGGCTGGAGATGATGTATGCCCTTACTAACTTCTCGAAGCACTTCACAATGATGGATGTCAAAGCTATTGGGCAGTATTAATTAAGGTGCATTGTCTGATTTTTCTTTGACTCTGGGATAGTTCTTGAAACAGGTGGGAAGCTCACATCAGAGTGAGAAGAGGTTAAAGATGTTTGTGAATACTCCCACCAGCTAGTCCATGCAGGATCTCAGTGCATGGCCACAAACTCCATCTGGGCCACCACTTCCTGTGGATTCATTCTCAAAATGACTGAGAATGTGGCAGTGATTGTGGGTACAGGTACACCCAAGGTTGTTGGCATCATTCCTCTGACCTTCTATTCAAAACGAGAATAGAATGCATTGAGCTCATCAGTGAAGGATGCACTGTTGTCAGCAATTCTGCTCAACTTTGCTTTGTAACTCATTATATCATGTAAGCTTTGCAACAGTCGACATGTGCTTGTGTGGTTAGTCTGAGGCTTTATTTTAGTCTGGAATTGTCTCATGGTGTCTCTGATGGCTTTGCAAACACCATATCTAGATTTGCTATTAATGACAGGGTCACCCGACTTTCACTAGGGAGTGTATCCTTCTGTTCATCCATGGTTTCTGGTTGGGGAGCACTCAGATTAACTTCGTTGGCACGCAGTCCTGTATACTGATGAAGTCTGTGAGAGTAGTGGCATACTCATTTCATTTGGCCACTGATTTTTTGAATATGAACTCTTCCACCGAATCTTAGCAGTAGGGGCTCATCTGTTACCTCAGACTAGCACTGTACAATCACTGTACTGTATCCTCATGCTTCAGTTTCTGCTTGTAATCCGGGAGAAGGAGCACAACCTTATGGTCTGATTTACCAAAATATAGGCGGGAGTGAAGTGGTAGGCATCTTTGATGGTTGTTTAGCAATGGTTAAGCATGTTTGAGCCTCTGGTGGGACAGAAGACATATTGATAGCATCTTGGTAGCACATTCTTGAGGTTGGCTTGTTGAAGTCATCGACTATGATGAACAAAGCCTCGGGTTATTCCATGTCAACCCTATTTGTAGCAATATATATTTCATCAAGTGTGCTCTTCACTTCCGCATGGGATGATCAGTGATAAATGGTATTCCATTCAGATAAATGTGAGGTGATGCACTTGGGCAGGACAAATAAGACAAGGGAATACATAATGAATGGTCAGACCCCAGGAAGCATGATGACCAGAAGGATCTTGGTGTCATGTATACATGTCCCTTAGGGTATCAGGACAGGTGAATGAAGTGTTTAAGAAGACATTTGGTATGCTTACATTTATCAGTTGAGGCAAAGAGTTTAAGAGCAAGGAGGTTATGATGAGACTGTGTAAAATTTTGGTTAGGTCATAGCTAGAGTACTGTGTGCAGTCCAGAATCCACATTATAGGAGCAATGCAATAGCATTGGAAAGGGTGCGGAGGACATTTAGCAGGATGTTGCCTGGGCTAAAGAGTTTCAGTTATAAAACGAGATTGTAAAGTCTGGGGTTGTATTCCTCGTTACCAAGAAGATTGAGAGGGGCCGTGATTGAAATGTTAAAAATTGAGGGGCACAAATAGAGTGAGCAGGAAGAAACATTTCTCCCGAATGGAGAGATTAATGATGAAAGGCATAGATTTAAAATAAGGGCCAGAGATGCAAAAAAAGCTTTTTCACTCGAGGGTGATGGGAATCTGGAACTGACTGCCTATAATGTTGGTAGAGGCAGAAACTCTGACCACATTTACGGATGTGCATGTATGATGCGAAGGCATACATGGCTATGGGCCAAATGCTGGAAAATGGGATTAGAATACATGTTGTTTTTGACTGACATTGATGGCTGTGTTGAAGAGCCTTTACCTATGCTATAGCTTTCTATGACTGAATGAGCACCACTGAAGTATCAGGGTGGGAAGAAGTTGAAATTCACATTGGTAGATCTGATGGTTTAACTGGAGATCTCTACTGAATTTCCCCAATAATGATTTCAGTGCTTTTATGTCCTTCTCACTAATCTACCAGCTATTAAAGTAATGTAATCTGGATCGTGCCCACAAAAAGATAGAGCTGATGCTTTGTACTTAACTAATGACTTTTAGAAAACGATTGAATGTCAGCCTGCACTTTTCTTTCTCCTTATGATTTTTACCATGATACATAGGGTCACCACAAACATTGTAATGTCAATCATCCTTTTTGTTTTGGAAATGCTGTCCTGCTTAATAGCCAGACACCCTTTCCTCCCAGAGGGCTGGAAGTGTGGCTAACCAGGAGTCTTTCCTGCTCTTGCTGTCTAGTATGTTACAAGATTTGTAGTCTTCTTCCTTCGCCATCAAGTCCTGGAGTGGAACTTGAACAGAAGACATCTGGCTCAGAAGGAGGGACTGCGCACTGTGTTACAAGACCCCAGTATGCACTTTTCTTTAACTTTCTCAAATACCTCAAATCCATTGTCACGTTCCCAATTTATTAAGGGCTAGAGCTGTGCATTTATTGTTGTGGCAGCAGCCAATTTTATCTCACACAATTCTCTTCATTACTTTTCATTCTCTGTGACACTGATTCAGTTAGATTTTTCTCAATTTAATACAACATTAAATCATTTAAAATGCTGCGCTACTTATGCACCCTTTTATGCTGCTACCATTTTATGTCTTGCCTTTTCCATTTTGCTCACCAAATAGCACTTTATATTTAAAATATTTGATGGTTTATAGTTGTAATGACTTTGCATAGGGTACCTTTCGTAAATGCTGGACAACACAAAATATTCATAACTTTAGATTTGCGTTCAATGGAGCTCCAGCATTTTGCAGCTTCCTGCTCTCCATGGACTGATACATTTCTGTTCAGTACCTGACTGCAGTGCAGCCATAAACATGACACCCTGGATGACCATCCAAACAACAATTAGTTGCTGGCTCTTTATGAATATGTAACAATATATCAGCATACTTGTGTAAGATTCTGAAATTGTTGTGTACCTTTTCAATGTCCCCAATGAATGTTACAGAATCCTATTAGTTTCAGCAGGATACGGGTTAAAATGGAAACATTTACACGGGAACCATTTATTATAATCTCTCCCCCACAGAGTTTTCTGATTAGGATTATATGTTACAGGAAATTATCTGAATACTTGAAGAAAGATTTTAATCAATTAAACATCCCTGCAGTCAGAATGCTCTGGTGTGGTACTACCTATTTATTCTTGACATGGCATTTGTATTCCTTGCATGAAACGCACAAACATATGGAATGTTCATTATTAGTTATACTGCAACTGACAAAATTCACTAATTTTCTGATTCAAATTTTCTAAATTAAATTTGTATATTGTACATTTCAAGTCCATACTTATTATTGAATATTCTGAAGATATATGCAGGTTTTATTGGGGTTAGCAATCACTTGTAAACATTCTTTGCAGTTCTTATAATGTGGAGTGATTCTTACTTAAATTAGCAAAGGCCAGTAACTATTTTGTATACTAATGTCCAATTGTTATAAAAATTGTTAGTTGGTGATTGTGTTGAATCAAACCTCAAAACAAAATCACAATTTCACAACACCTGTGTTCTTAAGTTATTTCAAGTAGTGGGGTCTGTACTACCAACATTTAACATCAGGATTCAGGATTGCAGCATGCAGTCCTTGCTCCATGTGCTGGCACCTGTAATTGCATATGGGCTAGTAAGTTGCATTTTCTTGCATTTATGGAAGATGTCACATCTACCGTCAAACAAAAATAAAATACAGATCACACAGGGAGATATTCAATTTTTCTAGTCATGGCATGCTTAGGTTTTAAACTGGGCATTCCCAAGCCAACTAGCTCTGTATTTTTTATAATAAAAACAATGAAGTATAGTTTCAGTTTCAAATTTGAAAATCTGCAAAAAAACATTCTGACAAAGGGTCAATGAATTCTAAATGTTAAATCCACTTCTCTCTGTATAGAAGTTGCCAAACTTGCTAAGTGTCTCCAACACTTTGTGTTAGTGTTTCAGCTCTATATTTCTGTTATCTATGATCCTGTGCCTTACAAAGACTTGGAGCAATCTCAAATGTCCGTTAATCTGTGTGATCATGGCTTTGGCCTGTTGGTAAGGAAGGGATTAATTAAACTGTTCTGACGTTTGTTCATGTCATACTGCTGGTTTGTATTTATATAGTAGTTATGGTCAAGGACAAGTCAAATTAAACGTAATGATTACCAAGCTCTGAAATACAAGATTCTTAGAGCAATGGTTACCACCATCAATTTAGCAAATCTAATTTGAGACAATTAATATGATAGACTTCAAAGTTTCAACTGGTCTACAACAGCAGTGTGTGGGGTATCAGGGAGTTTCAGAAGTGAATTTGTCAGTACATTTTTAAAGCAATCCCTGCATTTGCATTGGATTTCCACTTTCCTAATCAATGAGCACCAGCAGTCTTGATGACAGTCCTCAATTGCTTATTTCAGATCAAATGTGTAAAGGGATTCTGCTGTCGAAGGAGCCTGGTGAATTTCTGCGGAAAACTCAATTGGTGTGCAGTTTTTGAAACAGATACTGAACTCGAACAATGAAAGCACACATTTCAACTCAACAGTGTGCTTCAGCAATGTCTTCTTGCAGGGATGCTGTGAGAAAAAGCTGACAGGGAGATTATTTTCCTTCTCTGATAGGTAAAGGACTCTTGCTGCAATGAACAGGATCACGTGGTTTGATCAGTGAAAATGTCAGCAGCAAGTATGTGGTGCCATATCCTACATACAGTACGAGAAGAGGCTTAAGTAACTTATCAGGGCAGGGAAAATAAATTACTTGGCACATTCAAGTATTTCCTGGCAAATATCTGATTCCAACCCCATCTTATTCTGAAATAAAAACAGAAAATGTTGGAAGAACTCAATAGGTCTGGCTGCATCCATGAAGAAAGAATATTAATCTATAGTTGCTTCATCAATGACTTTCCCCCTATCATAAGATCAGAAGTGGGGTTGTTTGTTAATAATGAGAGAAAATGAGGGCTGCAGATGCTGGAGATCAGAGCTGAAAATGTGTTGCTGGAAAAGCGCAGCAGGTCAGGCAGCATCCAAGGAACAGGAGAATCGACGTTTCGGGAATAAGCCCTTCTTCAGGAATGTTTGTTAATAATGGCATAATGCTCAGCCCCATTAGCACAGCAGCATGCTACAACTTTTTACCATTCAAGTAGTAATCTATTTTGCTGTTAATCCTATCAAAATGTATGATTTCACTTTTATTAACATTGTATTCCATCTGCCAGACCTTTGCTACTCACTCAATGTATCTGTGTTCCTCTGCAAAGTTTCACAGTCCTCTGCACGCTTTGTTCTGCCACTCATCTTACTGTCATCAGCAAATTGTGACACCGTACATGTCGCCCCCAACTCCAACTCATCTATTTAAGTTGTAAATAATTGTGATCCCAACACCGATCCCTGAGGGACACCACTCATCACTGATTGCCAACCAGAATAGCACTTATTTATCCCCGCTCTTTGCTTCTTGTCAGTCAACCAATCCTCTATCCTCATTTATTTTCTACCCCTAACACCAGGCATCTTTATCTTACACAGCAGCCTCATGTGCGGCATCTTGTCAAAGGCCTTTTGGAAATCTAGGTACACCACATCCACTGGGTCCCCGTTGTCCACCTTGCATGAAATGTCTTCATAGAATTCCAAAAGATTTGTGAAGCATGACCTGTCCTTCATGAACCCAGGCTGTGTCTGTACAATGAGACAATTTATTTCCTGATGTCCTGCTATTTCTTCCTTGATAACAGACTCAAACATCTTCCCCACTACAGAAGTTAGGCTTACTGGCCTATAATTCTCCATCTTTTGTCTACTTCCCTTTTTAAACAGTGGTGTCATAATTACTCTTTTCCTATCTGCTGGGACTGCCTCAGAGTCCAGCAAATTTTGGAAAATTACTGCCAGTCCTCCTGTTATTTCTCCCACCATCTCTTTTAATACCATGGGATGCATTCCATCAGGGCCAGGAGACTTGTCTATCCTTAGCTCCATTAGCTCACTCAGCACTAGCTCTTCTGTAATAATAATTGTTTCCAGGTCCTCAGCTACCTTTGTCTCTTCGTCACTTACTAGCATGTTATTAATATCTTCCACCGTGAAGACCGATGCAAAGTACCTGTTCAATGCCTCAGCCATTTCATCACATCCCATAACTAACTGCCCCTTCTCATCCTGTAAAGGACCAACATTTACTTTAGCCACTGTTCTTCATTTTATATATTTATAGAAACTTTTGCTATCTGTCTTTATATTCCATGTTAGTTTTTTTCTCATACCCTTTCTTACTTTTCTTTATCGCTCTTTTTGTGGCTTTTGGTAGACTTTTAAAGTTTTCCTAATCTTCTAGATTCCTGCTGTTTTTGGGCACTTTATATGCCTTCTCTCTCACCTTGATAGCCTGCCTAATTTCCTTACATGCCCATGGCAGATTACCCCTCCTCTTACAGTCCTTCCTTCTCACCGGAATATACTTTTACTGAGCACTTTAAAAAATTTCTTTGAAGGTCCTCCACTGCATGTCAACTGTCGCACCATAAAGTCTCTGTTTCCAATCTATGTTAGCCAGGTCCTCCCTCATTCTGTCATAGTCCCCCTTATTCAAGCACAGCACCCTGGTATTGAATCTTATCTGCATACTATCCAGCGGTATTTTAAGTTCAACCGTACTGTGATCACTCCTGCCAAGAGGATCCCTACCTATGAGGTCATTAATTATTTCTGTCTCATTACACAGGACCAGATCTAGGATAGCTTGCTTCCTTATTGGTTCCATTATATACTGTTCAAGAAAACTATCATGGATACACTCAAAGAACTTCTCCTCAAGGCTACCCTGACTGAGCTGGTTGGATCAATCTACATGCAGATTAAAACCCCCCACAATAATAGCCGTACCATTTTTGCAGGCATTAGTTATTTCTTTGTTTATTGATCACCCCAATGTGATGTTATTATTTGGTGGCCTATAGACTCTGCCTATCTGTGACTTTTTCATCTTGGAATTCCTAATTTCCACCCAAATGGATTCGACCTCATGATCCATTGAACCTATATCATCTCTCAGCACTGCCCTGATGTTGTCCTTGAATACCAGAGCTACACCACCTCTCTTACATTCCTGGCTGTCCTTCCTAACAGTCTGGTATCCCTGGATACTTAATTTCCAGTCATGGCCATTCTGCAACCATGTCTCCATAATGGCTACCAAATCATATTCCTTCACAATGATTTGTGCTGTTAACTCATCAAACTTGTTACGCATGCTATGAGCATTCAGGTAGAGTGCCTTTACGCTAGTTTGCTTACCCGTCATGATTCACAACATCATTAATATCTCCTAAGTTATCCTTCATTTTTGCTTCTTTCATAGTCTGCATTCAACTTAAACCCTCCTGCACATATGCTAACTTGCTGCTTACCTTTTCATTTATCACCATACGTCCTGTTGCTTTCCCTCTCCCTTCCCCCGACTCACAAGTTTAAAGTCCTGGTGACCACCCTATTTATCCTTTTTGCTAGAACATTGGTTCCAGATCGGTTTAGGTGGAGACTGTCCCATTGGTATAGATTCCCCCGGTTCCCAAACTGATGCCATTGTCTCCTGAAGTGGAACCCCTCTTTCCCACACCAATCCCTTAGCCACGTGTTTACTTCCCTAATTTTCTTATCCCTAAATCAATTTGCATGTGGCTCAGGCAGTAATCCAGAGATTATGACCTTGCCACTTCCCAAATACATTGCCAGCAACCTTCCTGACAGCCTTCTGCTCAACGCTCCTGCACCTTCCTGCTGCTGGAATAATAATGATGGGCCCCGACGCTAGAGGGGAGTTTTTATATTTTTTGCTCACCTTCCCGATAATCAAGGGAGAACAGTCTCAACTTTTCCAATCTATTTTCAGAACTGTTCGAATAAATTGCTACTGCCCAATATATTGCCCACAACTGTACACAATACTTCAACAAATAGTATGGTCCAACAGGGGTATTGCACAAATTCAGCATGATCTCCTTGCTCTTATTCTCTATGCCCCAATTAGTAAAGCCGAGAACATTCATTGCTCTCTCCACTGTCCTCCCACTTTCAATGATCTGAGCACATAAAGACAGAGGTTCCTCTGTTCCTGCACTCCTTCAGAATGGCGCTCTTGATGTTGATGTTGTCATTCTATGATCACTGACTAAAGTGCATCACAACACATTTCTCTGCACTGAAGCATATTTGCTAACAACCCACCCACTCCACCAACTTATCAATGCCCTTTTCATGTTCCAAACTGTCCTCCTCACAGTTTACAATTCTCCCAAGTTTACTTTCATAGAACCAAAGAGGTCTACAGCAAAAAAAGTCCCTTGATCCCATTGAGTGCAGGCTGAACAAAAGCAACCACCTAACTATTCTAAGCCCATTTTCCAGCACTTGACCCATAGGCTTGTATGCTTTAGTACATTTAAATATTTCTGAAATGTTATACAGATATCTGCCTCTACAGGCAGACAGTTCTGGTTTCCTACGTACCTCTGGGTGAAAAGGTCTTTCCTCTCATCTCCTTCTGCACCTTACCTTTAATCAATGCCCCTGTCATTGATCTCTCTATCAAAGGGAGAAGTTTCTTCCTGTCTACCCTTTGTATGCCCCTCATAATTTTAAACATCTCAATTATCCCCTCTCAATCTCCTCTGCTCTAAGGAAAACAACCCCAGACTGTCTAATGTCTCTTCATAATTGAAACTCTCTAGCCCAGGAACACCCTCGTAAATCACCTCTGCATCCACTCCAGTAGTACTATCACATCCCTCCTTTAATGTGGATTCCAGAACAGCCCACAATACCCTAGCTGTGGCCTAACCAACATTTCATACAGTTCCAGCATAACCTCCCTGTTCTTAAATACTGTGCTTTAGCTAATTAAAGCAGGTATCCCATATGCCGCTTTAACCAGCTGTCCTGATGTCTTATGGGATTGGTGTACGTACACAACAAGGTTCATCTGATCCCGATTTCCAGGGTCCTACAATTTATCATGTATTCCCTTGACTTGTTTGTCCTGACCAAGTGCATCACCTCACACTTATCTGGATTGTGCCACTGCACACCAGGTTCCAGTCACACACAGCCCTCTCACATCATCCTCTGTCTTCTGTCACTACACCACTTTTGGATCCATCTTGGCAGGTTACCCTTGATCCCATGAGCTTAACTTTTTTAACAGTTTCCTACGTGGAACCTTATCAAAAGCCTTACTGAGATCCATATAACTTTCATCAAGTGCCTTGCCCTTATCCAAACACTTTGTCACTTCCTCGAAAAATTCTACCAGATTTGTTAGGCATGATCGCCCTCTGACTAAACCATGCTGACAATCCCTGAAGAAACGTTGCCTCTCTAAATGCAGATAAATTTTCACCTTCACTATTCGCTCTAATAATTACCCTACCAATGATGTTTGATTCACTGGTCTACAGTTTCCCTGGTCTATCTATATGACCCTTCTTGTAAAATGGAACCACGTTAGCTGTATTCTGACACCTCTTCTGTGGCCAGAGATGTTTTAAAAGTCAAGGCTCCTGTAAGTTCCTTCCTTGTCTCCCACAGCAGCCTGGGATATGACTCGTCCAGACCTGGAGATTTGTTCACTTTTAAATCTTTCAAAACCTCCAACATCTCATTGCTTCTTAAATTAGTCATCTCGAAAACTTTAAAGTTCACATTCTTGAATTCTATACTTCCATCCTCTTTTTCCCAACCAAATACAGACATGAAATACTTACTTAACACACTACCAATGCCCTCCAGCTTCACGCATTGATTGCATTCTTGGCCCTACTCTTTCCCTGGCTATTCTCTCCCCCTTGATATACTTGTAGAATATCTTAGGATTCTCCCTCATCTTGCCCACCAGCATTTTCTGTCTGTTAATTCGAGTCTTTGGATCCTGGCAGTTTGCTGTAAAAAATTTGTTATACAATTTAACCTGCCTGGTGTCCTACATTATGATGTGCCAAAAGACCTAGCATCAAACAGTCACTGAAATTTATTTAGTTACCACATCACTCATTTGAGTAATATGCAGAATGTATTTCAGTGCTGGTGTTAGCCATGTGTCCCAAAAACTGACAGATCATATGAAGCAGCCTATCCCTTTTGCCCGAAACGTCGATTTTCCTGCTCTTCAGATTAGATTAGATTACATTACATTACAGTGTGGAAACAGGCCCTTCGGCTCAACAAGTCCACACCGACCCACCGAAGCGTAACCCACCCATACCCCTACATTTACCCCTTAACTAACAGTAAGGGCAATTTAGCATGGCCAATTCACCTAACCTGCACATTTTTTTTTGGACTGTGGGAGGAAACTGGAGCACCTGGAGGAAACCCACGCAGACACGGGGAGAATGTGCAAACTCCACACAGTCAGTGGCCTGAGGCGGGAATTGAACCCGGGTCTCTGGCGCTGTGAGGCAGCAGTGCTAACCACTGTGCCACCATGCCGCCCACAGATGCTGCTTGACCTGCTGTGCCTTTCCAGCACCTCTCTAATCTAGCCTCTGGTTTCCAGCATCTGCAGTCTTTGTTTTTACCTAGGTCATATGAAGCAGCCTATCCCTCTGGCTGTTTTTGACAAGCAGTTAATGATCACATTCAACCAGCAGGTGCTTGCACATCTCAGGTCACAGTAGACTATAGATGTGATGTTGTAATTGGACAATATTCGCTAAATAATTCTGAGTATGAGTGTGTGGCACAGTGGCTCAGTGGTTAGCACTGCTGCCTCATAGCGCCAGGAACCTGGGTTTGATTCCAGCCTCGGGCGACTGGCTGCGTGGTGTTTGCACATTTTCCCTGTGTCTGTGTGGGTTTTCTCCGGGTGATCTGGTTTCCTCCCACAGTCCAAAGATGTGTAGGTCAGGTGAATTGACCATGCTAAATTGCCCATAGTGTTAGGTGCATTAGTCAGAGGGAAATGGGTGTGGATGGGTTACCCTTTGGAGGGTCGGTGTGGAATTGTTGGACTAAAGTACCCATTTCCACGCTGTAGGAATCTAATCTAAGAAAATGCAGATGAATTGCATTATCAATTGAGTATTTTCAACGGGGTTGGCTGTATCAAGCTTGTGTTTACTGAAAACCATATATGCTAATACATAGGGTCCCGTTGTTCACAGACAGAAATAAAATATACACGCACTGTTCCTGTTTCAACTAAGCAAAATAGGTGAAAGCCATCGTCAGATTAATTTCCCATGACTATCTCTTGACCTATCAGAGTTAATCTGCCTGGTTTTAACTTCAAACAAAGCTTGACAGTTAACTATCAGTCTCTGGTACATTCTCCACACCAATTAGTGTCACTTGCAAACCAATTAACACTCCCCATTGATATTTTTTATGAACTATCCTGACGAGTACAAGACAAAAACATTGAATGAAGTAATAGAATCATAGAATCATGTCATTCAGCACCTTGAATCTGCACCAACACATGAGAAACACCTGACCTTCAATCTAATCCCATTTCCAGCACTTGGCTCATAGTCTTGAATGCTATGATGTGCCAAGTGCTCATCCAGGTACTGCGTAAGTGATGTGAGGCAATTTGTCTTTACCACTCTCCCAGGCAGTGCATTCCAGACCATCACCACCCTCTGGGTAAAAGCATTTTTCCTTGCATCCCCCCTAAACTTCCTGCCCTTCACCTTGAACCTGTGTCCCCTCATGACTGACCCTTCAACAAAGGAGAGCTGCTGCTGCTTATCTACTCTATCCAAGCCCCTCATAATCTTGTATACTTCAATTAGATCACCCCTCAGTCTTGTCAGTTACAACAAAAACAACACAGGCCGATTCAACCTTTCCTCATAACTTAAATTTTTCATTCCAGACAACATACTGGTGAATTTCTTCTGCACCCCCTCTCGTGCAATCACATCCTTCCTGTAATGTGATGACCAGAACTCCAGCTAGTATTCTAGATATGGTGTCATCAAAGTTTTATACAACTCCAACATAACTTTGGTAGGAGTAATAGTAAAAAGGACTATTACTTGAATGATAAAACATTGCAGCATGCTGCTATGCAGAGGGACCTGGTGTCCTTGTGTATGAATCACAAAAGGTTGGTTTGATTAGAAACAGTGTGGAAACAGGCCCTTCAGCCCAACAAGTCCACACCGACCCGCTGAAGCGCAAACCACCTAGATCCATTCCTCTACATTTATCCCTTCACCTAACACTACGGGCAATTTAGCATGGCCAACTCACCTCACCTGCATATTTTTGGACTGTGGGAGGAAACCGGAGCAAACCCACACAGACACAGGGAGAATGTGCAAACTCCACACAGTCAGTTGCCTGAGGCAGGAATTGAACCCAGGTCTCTGGCGCTGTGAGGCAGCAGTGCTAACCATTGTGCCACCGTGCCGTGCAGGTACAATGAGTAATTAGGAAGGCAAATGGAATTTTGTCCTTCATTGCTTAAAGGGATTGAATTTAAAAGCAGGGAGGTTGTGTTGCAATCGCATAGAGTGCTGGTGAGGTCACACCTGGAAAATTGCATGCAGTTTTCGTCTCCCTACTTGAGAAAGGATGTACTGGCCCTGGAGGAGGTTCACTAGGTTGATTTTGGAGTTGAGGGGATTGGCTAATGAGGAGAGTCTGAGCATTCATTGGAATTTTGAAGAATGAGGAGGGATCTGATAGAAACATATAAAAACAATAGATAAGATATGGGTGGCACGGTAAGTTATGTTGATGGGTCTGTCGAGGGACCAAATCTTCATTCAGAAGGACATAGATGCCAGTCACTACCTCCCTGGACAGCCAAAAAAAGTGCTTACTGGTACTTAGAGAATACCAGGTAGATAAACCTGTTAGGGTGCTCATGGTCAAAAACAATAAAACAGTAATTGCTGGTCTGGCAGCATCTGTGGAGACAAAGTAGAGTTAATGTTTCAGGTACAGATTCTTCTAACAATCCTGTGCTTATTGACCTTCACTAGCTTCTGATAAAGAAACAATTTGGTTTTAAAATGCACATTCTTGTTTCAATCCCTCAATGGCCTTGTTCCTTGCTATCTGTGTAATCACTGGACCAATTTGAAATCCATATATAAATGAAATCACTAACCAGCCTTCTCTGAGAATGTAACCTTGAGAGAATAGATCATTCCATAAGATATTATGTGTTAACATACATTTTGCTCCTGAAATAGGGGCAAGGTATGTGCCAGATTCTCATCATCATCAAGGCTCATTCAAAAACAGTCCCAAGAGCACGATTAGTTGGAGACAAGCCTTCTATGTGAGGCAAAGCTTCTGTTAGCTCCATTTCTGGAAAGAATTCAAGCAGATTTCTCTGTGCAGTTAGAATGAAGTGAGCACAAAGCTCTCGGAATTAGTAAGCAGCTAAGAGTTAGATTTAGGACTCAGATGTCTTTGGGAGTTGAGAAGGTGAGATGATTGTTGGCTTTTTGTGCTGAGAGAAAACCACAAGGAATAATTTAGCTGAGTGAAGTCAGTTAGCTATCATTAATGTTTGAATTTAGTTGAGAATAGGTGTTGAAAAATCTATATGGAATATTTGCTTCACCCACCTCAGCAAGATCAGACTCAGGGCCATATAAGATCGTTTTGCTTTAATGTGTTTCATTAATGCAAATTCACTATAATACGATTGACGAATTGAGGGCACTGTTTCTATAGTGCAAACTTTTAAAGGATGTATTGGTTATAATGCGATTCCGCCCCATTCATTTAAATTGTGCTGATATTAAGCAATTTTCTTATAACATAGGATTGTACGAGAACTGAACTACCGTGTTATAGCAGAACTGACTGCATCTAGCTTGAAGAAAATCTGTTGGTGAGAAGCTGAAGTTGTGTTGGTGAATACATACTGGAGTGCAGAGTCACAGTCAAAAGCAGAATGCACCAACGCCAAAAGGGCGATTGACTAGAAAAGGAATAGTAATTGAGGCAGTCCATGATGGAATGGTTCTAGAGAGGGAGTTTCAAGGCTAAGTCAAAAATTAAACTGCAATATTTTGTGAAGTTAAATGAGAATTGATGATCCACTGCATCATTAACATCTGGCGGGGGAGCAAGGGGGAGGCAAGGGGGGGAGGGTGGAGGGGGAATTGTTGAGAAATCCATGGGGTCTTCCTTGATAGTATTTGCTATATTTGATACATGTTATTGGTTGTTTGCTCAGTCTATTACCTACATTTATGTTGTTAATTTTGGGTCTTAGAAATAAATTGTACATATATTGCAGACTTTACTACTGTTCTAACATTATATAGTAAAGCTTGCTGTTATTTGTTCAAACTCAGAATTTTGTGGCTTTATTTTCTTAGTAAGTCCCTTATCTCACCTTTTGACTACTTTAAAAATAAAAATAAAGGTTGCTAGTTACTAACTGGATAACATAAAGCTGGTAGTCTGATCTGGAATCAAAATAACTGGAGGCTTTTCTGGGATTGGTAACATAAAGTTGGCAATCTGGTCTGAAATTATAACAGTAAAAAAAAGTAGGAACAATTGCAACTTGGAGTAGCTGCACTTATTCAGGATATTTTGACTGGAGAAAAAGGGTATACAGCTATCAACAAGACACAGATAGAATTTATAATGGATTGAACCTTAAGTTAATAAAGGATTAATCATAATAATTTTAGTCTAAAAACTTGTAATAATGGAAAGGAGTTGGAGAAAGAAGTTATACAATTAGGGAAGGGAGTTTTAAACATAGAATAGTCATCACTAAGGTTCAACCACTCTGATGTTAATAAGACTGAAGAGGTACATAAAGGTGATAAATGATGTATTGTCCTCTCTGTTCAGTTTTTTGATTTGGCCTTGAAATCTCGTATGTAACCAGTCCAACAGGAAAGGTGCATTATTGTATGTAATAATAATGTAATGAATTGGACCCAGAGTAATCCTATCCATGCCCCTCATGATTTCGTAAACATCTATAAAGTCACCCCTCAACCTCCGATGTTCCAGGGAAAACAACCCCAGCCTGTTCAGCCTCTCCCTACAACTCAAATTCCCCAACTCTGGCAACATCCTTGTAAATCTTTTCTGAACCCTTTCAAGTTTCATAACATCTTTCTGATAGGAAGGAGACCAGAATTGCACGCAATATTCCAACAGTGGCCTAACCAATGTCCTGTTTAGCCGCAACATGACCTCCCAACTCCTGTACTCAATACTCTGACCAATAAAAGAAAGCATACCAAACGCCTTCTTCACCATCCTATCTACCTGCAACTCCACTTTCAAGGAGCTATGAACCTGCACTCCAAGGCCTCTTTGTTCAGCAACACTCCCTAGGACCTTACCATTAAGTGTATAAGTCCTGCTAAGATTTGCTTTCCCAAAATGCAGAACCTCACATTTATCAGAATTAAACTCCATCTGCCACTTCTCAGCTCATTGGCCCATCTGGTCAAGATCCTGTTGTAATCTGAGGTAACCTTCTTTGCTGTCCACTACACCTCCAATTTTGGTGTCATCTGCAAACTTACTGAGGTCAGGCTCACTGGTTTCTCTTTACCACCCTTTTTAAACAGTGGCACCACGTTTGCCAACCTCCAGTCTTCCGGCACCACCCCTGTGATTATCGATGATACAAATATCTCAGCAAAAGGCCCAGCAATCACTTCTTTAGCTTCCCACATAGTTCTCGGGTACACCTGATCAGGTCCTGGGGGTTTATCCACCTTTACTCGTTTCAAGACATCCAGCACTTCCTCCTCTGTAATCTGGGCATTTTGCAAGATGTCACCATCTATTTCCCTACAATCTATCTCCTCCATAACTCATTTAAGCAAGTGGAGAGTATTCCATCACATTTCATGTAGATGGTGGACAGGTTTTGGGACAAATGAGCAGAGTTACTTGCTGAAGGCTTCCTAGCCTCTGACATAGTCATGTAGCCATTATATATATGTGATTATTCCAGTTCAGTTTCTGGTCAACAATAACCCCCAGGGGTTTGGTAGTGGGAGAGTCAGCAATGGTAATACCATTAAGTATCAAAGGAAGATGGCTGAAGACTCTTTTGTTAGCGATGGTCATTGTCTGTCACAAATCTTATTTGCTACCTGACAACCCATCCAAGGAGTTCTTATTGGTATTGAACATTGCACAATCATTAGCACACATCTCCATTTCTGACTTTAAGATGGAAGGGAGGTCATGGATGAAGCAGCTAAAGATGGTTGGGTGGAAGACACTACCTTGAGGCATACCTGCAGGGTTGTTCTGGGGCTGGGATGACTGACTTCCAACCACAATAACCTTCCTTTGCTCAGGCATGATTTCAACCAAGCAGAGAGCTTTCTACCCAATACCCATTGATTTATTTTTGCTTGGGATCCTTGATGCCATATTCAGTCAAACATGGCGTTGATGTCAAGAACAGTGACTCTTGCCTCAGCCCTGGAATTCAGCTCTTTTGACCATGCTTGAACCAAGGCAGTAATAGGTGGTCAGTGAAAAACATATTGCTAAGTAAGTGCTGCTTAATAGCATTGCTAATGACACCTTCCATCTACCTTCATGGACAAGCTTCTGACTGACAATGGAGAGCCAGGCCCAACACACTGGGGGCTTGTTGGAAAGATACCAACACCTGCATCTCATCATCCATCCACAGGTACTCTGAATTAAAGGTCTAGCAATAGGGAAATCATGAATATTGTATGCACTGCAGGTACCCCATTCTCACAATGAGAAGGGCGGTACTAGGAGACAGCGCTGAAAATGTGTTGCTGGAAAAGCGCAGCAGGTCAGGCAGCATCCAAGGAACAGAAGAATCGACGTTTCGGGCATAAGCCCTTCTTCAGGAGACAGAAGACACCCAAGCAAAAAGAAACCACATACAGGAACCTCAGGGCAGTGCAGAATTGACGGGACCCTCCATCTTTTCCTCTATCCTACCTACTCCCTCCAAGCCTTCAAGGTTCTAGCCAAGATGAGTCAACATAACTGTCAGGAAGACACATACCATGTCTGGCCCATCCAAACAGAAGCACTCCTGGAGTTGCCTGATGAAGCCTGCAGGACGTTTGGAAAAATATATCTGTCTTAACCATACATCGGATTGTCAATCTCTGTGTAGGGCCAAATGGCATTTTAACATCATCCTAACTACAGACCACATGGAGGTCTGTGCTGAGAACCTGCTGCATCATGTGGGAGCAAGACAATCAATGCATATACATGGTATGGGTCATGCTGATATCTTTGGCCTCTTGTAGAATATCCCTATTGTTTCACAGCCTCAATGGACAAAGGCGTAACCATCAAGGAGTTCTCCAGCCATATCTGGGGTAGAGATGTACAACAAATGGAGGGAGGGTAATGGTTGTAAGTTTGTTTGCTGAGCTGGAAGGTTTGTTTTCAGACATTTTGTCACCAGACGGTGTCGTCAGTGAGTCTCTGGTGAAGCACTAGTATTTTGTCCTGCTTTCTATTATTGTGTCTTGCTTTCTTAGGGTTGGTGATATCATTTCCAGTTCTTTTTCTCAGAGGATGGTAAATGGGGTCCAAATCAATGTGTTTATTGATGGCATTCTGGTTAGAATGCCATGCCTCTAGGAATTCCCGTGCATGTCTCTGTTTAGTTTGTCTTAGGATGGATGTGTTGTCCCAGTCAAAGTGGTGTCCTTCTTCATCTGTATGTAAGGATACTAGTGATAGTGGGTCATGTCTTTTTGTGGCTAGTTGGTGTTCATGTATCCTGGTGGCTAGTTTTCTGCCTGTTTGTCCAATGTAGTGTTTGTTACACTCCTTGCATGGTATTTTGTAAATGACATTCATTTTTATGGTTGTTTCTATAGGGTCCTTTAGGCTCATAAGCTGCTGTTTAAGTGTGTTGGTAGATCTGTGGGCTACCATGATGCCAAGCGGTCTGAGTAATCTCGAAACTATTTCAGAGATGTCTTTGATGTAAAGTAATGTGGCTGGAGTTTCTGGGCACGTTGTGTCTGCTTGTTTGGGTTTTTTGTTGAGAAATTGACAGACTGTGTTTATTGAGTAACCATTCTTCTTGAATACGCTGTATAGGTATTTGTTTTCTGCTCTTCGTAGTTCCTGGATGCTGCAGTGTGTATTTAATGTCTTAAATACAAACTACCACTCAACACCCCACTGGCCAAAAGAATAGCAGAACAGAACGGTTGCAGAATGCTTAGAGAATTGAGTAATGATTCCCACAACTGACTCCATAAATACAAATCGGGAGACTTCATGCCAAAAAACTTTATGCACTAACATGACAGACACACTAGAATGAGACATAAGCATCAAACAGCAGAAACAAAGAATGGAAAGAAGAACCCTTCAGGAAAAACTAGACAAGCTCACACAAGAAAACAACACAGAAAACGCCGAGGCTTGGATTTAAAAAAGCTATCAAACTGACCACTAACAGATACAGAAAAAGCCATACTAGTAAGAGGGCTAAACTACAACTACAGGGACATGGACAAAAAGGACTTCCTGGCAGCATTAGAGTTCAACACTGAAAGACAATGGACTCACAGATGAAACCCAGCAGACCATCAGGCAGATAGTTGCACCAATATTAAGCAGGAAAAAGGCAGTAAACACACTCAATACACAGGAAAGGAAAGCCCTAGAAAGACTTTAGAAAAATTGCAATCCGACCTGCAGACAAAGGGCACAAGACTGTCATTCCAAACAGAAAGGATGACAATGAAAAAAGTGAACTCACAGCTTGCAGATAACAACACTTACCAACAGGTGGTGATAGACCTGACCCCACAACTAGAAAACAGAGTCACATCCTTTCTGAAAAAGGCTTCAGAAATTCGGAGAAATAAACAAGACAGATTTGCAAAAAAATGAAACTGGATGGATCCTTCTACGGATTACCTAAAGTACACAAACCAAGGGCTCCACTCAGTCCCATAGCCTCACTACCTGGAACACCGACACACAGGCTAGCCAAGGAACTCCACCAAAATCTAAAATACCTAGCGGAAGACTCATGCCACTCCATCTATGAATTCCTGAACACCATCAAGGACACTAAACAGAAGAGGATGAAATAATGGTCTCCTTTGACATATCAATTCTGTTCACATCAATTAACATCAACCTGGTGAAAGAAACACTGACTGATTAGATTACATTACAGTGTGGAAACAGGCCAACAAGTCCACACCTACCCGCCGAAGCACAATCCACCCATACCCCTACATTTACCCCTTACCTAACACTACGGGCAATTTAGCATGGCCAATTCACCTGACCTGCACATCTTTGGACTGTGGGAGGAAACCGGAGCACCCGGAGGAAACCCACGCAGACACGGGGAGAATGTGCAAACTCCACACAGTCAGTCACCTGAGGCTGGAATTGAACCAGGGTCTCTGGCGCTGTGAGGCAGCAGTGCTAACCACTGTGCCACCGTGCCGCCCACTGCACTACTAGAAGAACCAAAGACACAAACACCAGACAGCGCCAGCTTCATCAGCAAAGACAACATCCTCAAGCTAGTAGACCTGTGCCTTACCACCCACTTCACATTTAATAACAAGACCTACAAACAAATCAATGGTACACCCATGGGATCACCAATATCAGGATTCCTAGCTGAAGCAGTAATGCAGAGACTTGAACAAACAGCCCTCCCAACTATTCAACCCAAACTTTGGGTCCCCCATGTGGATGACATCTTTGTCATCACAAAACAGAACAAATTGGAGGAAACCAACAACACCATCAACAATATCCTCACTGGCATAAAATTCACAAACGAGGAGAACAACAACAGATTCCCATTCCTGGATTTCACAGTAGAGTGAACTTCAAACCAGTGTCTACAGGAAAACAATACACAAACCAAATACTTAACTACAGAAGCAATGTTTGTGAGAAGATTTGTAGCTCGGGTGCTCATTGCTGTGGTTCTGTTCACCGAGCTGGAAGTTTTTGTTGCAAACGTTTCGTCCCCTGGCTAGGCGACATCCTCAGTGCTTGGGAGCCTCCTGCGAAGCGCTTCTTTCCTCCGGTGTTTATAGTGGTCTGTCCCTGCCGCTTCCGGTTGTCAGTTTCAGCTGGCTAGTTGATGTAACGACACGAAACGACACGACCAGCTATCCTTAGTAGCCACACACGCAGACAACAAGCAACATGAATTCGACTGGGACAACACTACTATCATAGGGCAAGCCAGACAGAGAACAGCCAGGGAATTCCTAGAGGCATGGCATTCATCCACAAACTCCATCAACAAACACATCGACCTGGACCCAATATATCAACCACTACAGCGGACAGCTGAAACTGACAACCGGAAGCGGCAGGGACAGACCACTATAAACACCGGAGGAAACATCAAAGAAGCGCTTCGCAGGAGGCTCCCAAGCACTGAGGATGTTGCCTAGCCAGGGGACGAAACGTTTGCAACAAAACCTCCAGCTCGACGAACAGAACCACACCACAGAAGCAATCATCCCAACTGTTATCTGGTATGGTGACAAAACGTCTGAAAACAAACCTTCCAGTTCAGTGAGCAAACTTACAACTAGGACCTCAACCTAGGCTACAAATCTTCTCAAAGATTACGGGAGGGTAATTCTTCAGGATGACTAGGGAATATGGACCCTGCAGGTCTCGTCATGCAGAGAACATGAATTTGTGTAGAAAATTCTTCCCCTCTATAAGCCTTAATATTGGTACGTCCTCAGCCCCCTTCCTGCCAGGTTTGGTCACTTACCCTAACCATTCAAAATGAAGTTGCAACCATTTACTTCACTTTTAGAGACCTTCGATTTCCAACACAATGGAAAATGATTGAGCGCTCATTAGCTACTGGTTTCCAGCTGGTAAATCCATTCCATTCCTCGTAGTTCATTCCATAAAACCCACAGACCTTACATTCCCGAGGTCCTGACTGGACTCACCATCCTGAGCCTGCACCTGCCTGCCCTTCCCACCCAGCCTCTGGCACAGAAGGTGATCATGCCAGGTGTAGTCATTCACTGCCATCACCTTCAAGCCAGACAGCTCCCAGCTATGGATGACTGCCGCCAGCCACCCTTCATAATCCCTTCCCAGCAATCGCTACTATATCCCTCCCCAGCAGATACTGTTGTCCTCCTCACAACTCCTATCCTTCCTTCTCCAAAGCTTACAGTCCCTAGTGCCAAAGATTAATTTTCTAATCTCATTCCTACAGCAATTCATTTGCAATCTCCATGAGTATTGGCTTTGGCTCCTTGTAATTATGTTTCCATGTGGGCGACACGGTGGCACAATGGTTAGCACTGCTGCCTCACAGCGCCAGAGACCCGGGTTCAATTCCCGCCTCAGGCGACCGACTGTGTGGAGTTTGCACATTCTCCCCGTGTCTGCATGGGTGTGCTCCGGTTTCCTCCCACGCTCCAAAAATGTGCAGGTCAGGTGAATTGGCCACGCTAAATTGCCTGTAGTGTTAGGTGCAGGGGTAAATGTAGGGGAATGGGTCTGGGTGGGTGCGCTTCGGCGGGTCGGTGTGGACTTGTTGGGCCGAAGGGCCTGTTTCCACACTGTAAGTAATCTAATCTAATTAAGCCTGTAAGATCTTATCCATTAACCTCTATTTGTGCTGTTAAATCATTTAGTTTATTCCAAATACTATGCAAACTTAAGTAAAGAACCATTAATTTTGCCTTTTTAAGCATTCTCTACTTGCACCCATCAATGTTTACCCTATTTGCTGCTTTTTGAAAATGGTTGCAGTCTGTTCCTTCCTGTCTCTGGGTAACATTACCTTCAATGGCTGACCTGCAATGTTGCCATATCCACTTGCTTTGTAAACGTACCAATCCCCTCTCCAGATCCCATTTCTCCTTATTCAGTTTAAAAGTCTCTCTGCACCTCGAGGTATTCCATTCACCAGGACACTGGTTCCAGCAGGGATCAAGTGAAATCTATCAAACTGGAACAGTTTCTCCTAAGAAAATGGGTGCGACACTAAATGAATATTTTGCATCAGTATTTACTGTGGAAAAGGATATGGAAGATATAGACTGTAGGGAAATAGATGGTGACATCTTGCAAAATGTGCAAAGAGGAGGAAGTGCTGGATGTCTTGAAACGATTAAAGGTGGATAAATCCTCAGGACCTGATCAGGTGTACCCGAGAACTGTGGGAAGCTAGAGAAGTGATTGCTGGGCCTCTTGCTGAGATATTTGTATCATTGATAGTCACAGGTGAGGTGCCGGAAGACTGGAGGTTGGCAAACGTGGTGCCACTGTTTAAGAAGGGTGGTAAAGACAAGCCAGGGAACTATAGACCGGTGAGCCTGATGTCGGTGGTGGGCAAGTTGTTGGAGGGAATCCTGAGGGACAGGATGTACATGTATTTGAAAAGGCAAGGACTGATTAGGGATAGTCAACATGGCTTTGTGCATGGGAAATTATGTCTCACAAACTTGATTGAGTTTTTTGAAGAAGTAACAAAGAAGATTGATGAGGGCAGAGCATTAGATGTGATCTATATGGACTTCAGTAAGGCATTTGACAAGGTTCCCCATGGGAGACTGATTAGCAAGGTTAGATCTCATGGAATAAAGGGAGAACTAGCCATTTGGATACAGAACTGGCTCAAAGATAGAAGACAGAGGGTGGGGGAGGAGGGTTGTTTTTCAGACTGGAGGCCTGTGACCAGTGGCGTGTCACAAGAATCGGTGCTGGGTCCTCTACTTTTTGTCATTTACATAAATTATTTGGATGCGAGCATAAGAGGTACAGTTAGTAAGTTTGCAGATGACACCAAAATTGGAAGTGTAGTGACAGCGAAGAGGGTTACCTCAGATTACAACAGGATCTGGATCAGATGGGTCAATGGGCTGAGAAGTGGCAGATGGAGCTTAATTCAGATAAAGGTGAGGTGCTGCATTTTGGGAAGGAAATCTTAGCAGGAATAATACACTTAATGGTAAGGTCCTAGGGAGTGTTGCTGAACCAAGAGACCTTGGAGTGCAGGTTCAGAACTCCTTGAAAGTGGAGTTGCATGTAGATAGGATAGTGAAGAAGGCATTTGCTATGATTTCTTTTATTGGTCAGAGTATTGAGTACAGGAGTTGGGAGGTCATGTTGCAGCTATATAGGACATTGGTTAGGCCACTGTTGGAATATTGCATGCAATTCTGGTCTCCTTCCTATCGGAAAGATGTTGTGAAACTTGAAAGGGTTCAGAAAAGATTTACAAGGATGTTGCCAAGGTTGGAGGATTTGAGCTATAGGGAGAGGTTGAACAAGTTGGGGCTGTTTTCCCTGGAGCGTCAGAGGCTGAGGGGTGACCTTATAGAGGTTTACAAAATTATGAGGGGCATGGATAGGATAAATAGACAAAGTCTTTTCCCTGGAGTCGGGGAGTCCAGAACTAGAGGGCATGAGTTTAGGATGAGAGGGGAAAGATATAAAAGAGACCTAAGGGGCAACTTTTTCATGCAGAGGGTGGTATGTGTATGGAATGAGCTGCCAGAGGATATTAGATTACGAACAGTGTGGAAACAGGCCCTTCGGCCCAACAAGTCCACACGACCCGCCAAAGCGCAACCCACCCAGACCCATTCCCCTACATTTACCTCTTCACCTAACACTACAGGCAATTTAGCACGGCCAATTCACCTAACCTGCACATTTTTTTTGGATTGTGGGAGGAAACCGGAGCACCCGGAGGAAACCCACGCAGACACGGGGAGAATGTGCAAACTCCACACAGAGAGTCGCCTGAGGCGGGAATTGAACCCGGGTCTCTGGCGCTGTGAGGCAGCAGTGCTAACCACTGTGCCACCATGCTGCCCCTATGATGGAGGCTGGTACAATTGCAACATTTAAGAGGCATTTGGTTGGCAAATGAATAGGAAGGGTTTGGAGGGATATGGGCCAGGTGCTGGCAGTGGGACTAGATTGGGTTGGGATATCTGGATGGCATGGAAAGGTTGTACCGAAGGGTCTGTTTCCATGCTGTACATCTCTATGACTCCATGGGTTCCTCTCTACCCCAGCACTGGTGCCAGTGCCCCATGAGTTGAAACCCATTTCTCCCACTCCAATTTTAAACAATGCATTTAACTGCTTTAGTTTATTTACCCTATACCAGTTTGTCTGGGACTCAGGCAGCAGTCCTGAGATTACCACCTCGAGAGTTCTGTTTTTCAATTTAGTTTCTAACCATTCAGCTTCTTTCAGCAGGACCCTCTTTCTAGTCCTATCTATGTCAACAAATGTAGATGATAACAACTTTTCCAAGTTCTTCTCCAGCCCTGACATTAGACAGGCAGCTCAACCTTTGGGACTCATGCTTATATAACCCCTTATATAATACTCACGCCTACCACTGCAATATTCCTATTGCCTCCTTTCAGTTGAATGGTCCCCTGAACAACAGTATCATGGTCAGATTGCTCAAATCTCCCTAACGTACACACTCTGATCAACACAGTTTGCAAGAACCTTGTAATTGTTTTACAATTGTAGGAGCCACCTGATGTGGAAGAATATCAGGCTTTGAACTCGAGCTCCTCACCTTGGATCTGAAGTTCTTTGGGCTGGAAATAATTGCTGAAGGTGTATTTTCTTTTGAACACTTTGGTGTCTCGAAGCTCCTCATTATGTGGCAGTAAAACATCCACCCTGCTATCTCAGTTGTCCTTTATTTAAGTTATGAATTCAATATTCTTGTTTTCCTGCTCTTGACAATTGTAGAACCCCCAACTCTTTACAATTTAGTATAATTAATATTTCTTTGTACACCAGTATCAATCTTATACTTGTCAAGCTTTTTATACAAAAGTGAAAAAAATCTCGAGACACAAACTGAAGAATGTATTTTTAACTTTAAAGATCATAAATATTCACCATTCACTGCTTTGTTTCAGCACAATCAACCAAATGTTTCTTTTCCTTTTTGCCCTTCACTATCTCAATGCTGAACTCTATTGTGAGTGGCACTGAAGTGCTAAGTTGTTCTGTTGGCCTCTTATATATGTTTCCTACACAAATGGTCTGTCTGAGTCATTTAAAGAGAATCCAGTTTCAGCTGATTCTCAAATAAGCTGCTCTTTCACTGGAACACTTGAAAAAATTCTCTATTTAAGGCCAACAGCTACAGAATTTAAATGGTAAATTTCAGTTAAATGCCAACCATAAACTACAAACAAATTAGGACAATTGGATTTGAATAAAATAAAGATTCGGACTTCCTTGCCCAACAAAAGCACTTTATCAGTTATTAGTTAAACTGAGTTTGCTTGCTGAATTTACATGTTCCTGACATAGAAAGGCTGAGTCACTTAATGAGAATCCAGTTTCAACTGGTTATTGATTAAGCTGCCCTGTCGCTAGAACTTGAGGAAAGAAAACCTGGCTTAAAGCTGGCAACTACAGAATTTAAATTGTTAATGCCAAATAACATGGGCTAACATATAGTAAACTACAAAACTACATCAAGTTGTAGCAAATGGGCACAAAACACTGGTCATGACAGTGAGTTAGTGGTTAAGACGCAAAAAAGTGATAAGGTGAAAGCAGCATCAGAGTTTGAAATGTCTTTTCCCACCAGTCTGTTCAAGCTGAGGTTACAACTACAATCAAGTCAAAAGTGCTCCAACCAAAACTAAAGACTACAAGCTATGCATAGAAACATAGTAACTAGACTATCTCTTTCTCTCTCTCTTTAAAAGAAATAATACTTTACAAGGCACCCAAGACAGCTTAGCTTAAAAAAAAGTAGCTAGAAGTGATGAAGGACAGCTTCAATCTAAGAAGGCACATCCGAAAGAAAGTACAGATAAAAAAAAACGAAACAAAACACTCTTTACAATAAAGAGGTCTTAACTGTGTCAAAACATCAGCTGATTCTATCATCTGTTTTCCAGATCAGCATGGAATTTAAGAAAATTGTGGGCGGCACGGTGGCACAGTGGTTAGCACTGCTGCCTCACAGCGTCAGAGACCTGGGTTCAATTCCCGCCTCAGGCGACTGACTGTGTGGAGTTTGCACGTTCTCCCTGTGTCTGCGTGGGTTTCCTCCGGGTGCTCCGGTTTCCTCCCACAGTCCAAAGATGTGCAGGTAAGGTGAATTGACCATGCTAAATTGCCCGTAGTGTTAGGTAAGGGGTAAATGTAGGGGTATGGGTGGGTTGCGCTTCGGCGGGTCGGTGTGGAGTTGTTGGGCCGAAGGGCCTGTTTCCACACTGTAATGTAATCTAATCTAATCTAAAAAAAAATGTGTAACGTCATTGCTGCTTCTTTCTTGCCAAGACCTTATAGAGGCATATAAAATCATGAGAGTCATGGATAGGATAAATAGATAAGGTCTTTTCCCAAGTGGGGGAATCCAGAACTGGAGTTTATAGTCTTAGGGTGAGAGGGGCAAGATTTTAAAGGGACCTTTTTCACACAGAGGGTAGTGCATGTATGGAATGAGCTGCCAGAGGAAGTGGTGGAGGCTGGTATAATCACAGCATTTAAAAGGCATCTGGATTGGTATATGAATAAGAAGTGTTTAGAGGGATATGGACCAAATGCTAGAAATTGGGACTATATTAGGTTAGGATATCTAGTAAGCATGGTCGAGTTGGACAGAAGGGTCTGTTTCCATTCTCTACATCTCGATGACTCTATGACTCTATGATTCTCTATAAAACACCTGGCAAGAAAGAAAATCAGGAGAAGTGTTCCACGCAATATAGATTATTTTACTGACACTATTAAAGAGCATAAAACTATAAAAACAAAAGATGAAAGCAAATTTCTCACAATGGTCTGGCAATCCATTAACGTTTTGTCGCAACGTTAGCTATTTAAAGAAATAATCAATCTTTATGATCAGCAGACAGTTGAAAAAGAATAGGCAAAGGTGAGGACTACAGATGCTCGAGATTAGAGTCAAGATTAGAGTGGTGCTGGAAAAACACAGCAGATCAGGCAGCATCCAAGGAGCAGGAAAATCAATGTTTCGGGCAGGAGCCCTTCATCAGGGAAAAGAATGACAGGCTATGTTCTATGTTCTATGTTCTATGTCAAAGTTCTTGTTTTTGGGCCCTAAAAGCTTTAAAAGAATATAATCTTTTGGTATTTCTGACAATGCATGCAATGGTCTGACAACATTTTTCAGATTTTAAAAGAGCTATTTAAAGTTTGAGTCAATTTCAAGATTCACCGGCTTAAGTTCATGCCAAACTGACAAAAGCTAAGTGAAACAACCACCCAATTTCACCCAATAGTCAATGCAAAACTACAGAACGTGATTTCACTGAAGCTAGCCATTCTGAAAGGATTATGGGATTGGTTATTGTCTATGCCCATCAAATTAATCAAAAAAGCTCTTCTGGACAAACCCAAGGAATAAAGCATTGATACTAGAAAAAAGGATGTAAGCTTGAGGAAATTTGTTGCTAGTCATCAGTATCTGCAAGTGCTCGACATTGGAACAAGTGTTGCAGTTGTCAACAGGTTCAGTAGAACATTGTATAGCTTGCCTCACCCACATAGGCAGTATCCAGAAGTTCGTGACATAAGGAACCTATGTTCTACAAAAGGACATTGAGCTAAAATGAATAAGAAGTCGTAATTGCCCAGAGAAATCCAAAATACAACAGTATATTGCACAACAGCATGTGAAGAACAGCCAATCATGGAATAATGCCAAAAACATTTTCAAAGTTTCATCTAGATCATGTCAATGAAGTTTAAGAAATCACAATGTCATAGTTTACAGATCTATTATCAATTTGACATGTCACCTGGATACCGTTGGGAAAGTTGAAGTTTTTACCTCCATTCAAGTGATAATCACCAAGACAAATCGACAACATGTATCAATTGCCAAAACTGACACTAGTGCTGGGGTTGTTATTATCTCTTCCATGGAATATATTAAGGAAACTGGCTCAATGTTGTACTTACCATACAAGATAAACTAACTGCTTACAACAGATCTGACATTGTCAGTGTCTGTATTCAATTCCAATATATATCCTTGGATTGAACACATGAAATCTTTTTAGATGATCAAAATAGATGGGCCAACTATTAACGGTCTATCAGTACATATGGATCGACATATTCTTATGATCAATGAGATAACAAAGCTGTCGGTATAACAAACATTCCAGATCGCAACATCAATCTAATACATCTTGGTAATTACCAAGCAGAGCAGATTCAGCAAACCATGCCAGAAGATCACCTGTCACAAGATCTCAAAAAGATCATCATCAACGAATACCCAAATATATCAATAGGTTCTCTGAGACAGTACATTATTCCTGGTCATTCAGAGAAGAGTTAGCACTGTCTGAGAATGTAATCTTCAAAGGCAAACAAGTCATACTTCCTTCAGGCCCTACATCTGGAAGTACTAGACCATGCACATACAGGCCGTACGGATGCAGAAAAAAGCATGCAGATTGTCATGTGAATCCATATATTGACCTGGCATTAATAAGGAGAACAGAGCTGAGGTTGAGAGGGTTGGGAGCATCAAACTCCTCGGAGTGACGATAACCAACAATCTGTGCTGGACTTTCCACATAGATGTGAATGCCAAGAAGGCACAACAACGCCTCTTCTTCCTCAGGTGGCTCAGGAAATTTGGCATGTCCATAAAGACCCTCACCAACCTTTACAATGCACTACTGAAATACTGGTAAGGGAACTGCTCTGCCCAGAACTGTAAGAAACTACAAAAGGCTGTGTGCACACCCCAGACCACCACAGAAGTCAATCTTCCATCCATGGACTCCACTTAGATGGCTCGTTGCAGCGGAAAGGCTGCCAACATCATCAAAGACCCATCACACCCCAGTAATGCTCTCTTACAACCTCTTCCATCAGGCAGAAGGTACAGAAGCCCGAACACACGCACCAACAAGTTCAGGAACAGCTTCTTCCCTGCCATTATAAGACTGATGAATGGAAGCCCTAACTTCAAATAATACTGTTCTTGCTAATGTTGATCTTGCCTAGTGCATGCCCTGTGCAATGTAACCTGTATGCCTCTGTCTGAGTTTTATTTTACCCTATGATCTGTATGTCCTTGCTTATTATGGTCTGCCTCTACTGTTCGTTAACAAAGCTTTTCACTGTACTTAGGTACATGTGACAATAAATCAAATCAAATCAAAGGACATTAATCAACCAATCAAGTCAATTCCATCAATTTCAATAACTGAGAGAACTCTCCTTCCACACAAGTTTCCTTCTGAACCATGGTGTAAGATTGTAACTGACACATTCTATGTCCAAGAACATGATTACATTTTGGGAAATGACCATGCAGAAATTCCATTTTGTGTGACAAAGCAAAGGTAGCACCAGTGCAACAATTGTTGACACATTTACTACCACATTTGGTTTGTTTGCTATATCTGAACAAATTGTATTTGACAATAGTCACGGTACATAAAAGCATCCTTCCAAGATGTGTGCAGGGAATGGGTTTCAGTATATTGCTACCTTTGCTCACTATCCTCAGGCAAACAGCATTGTAGAAAGCACTATTCATACTGTATGATCTGTGATCATTAAACATAAAGCAACATTTTTGATGATGTAGAGGTGCCGGTGTTGGACTGAGGTGGTCTAAGTTAAAAATTGCACAACATCAGGTTATAGTCCAACAGGTTTATTTAGAAGTATTGGTTTTCAGAGTACTGCTCCTTCATCCAATAGCAGGATCATAAGGCACAGAATTTATAACAAAAGATTACAGTGTCATGCAACTGAAACGATACATTGAACAAACCCAGATTGCTGTTAAGTCTTTCATTTTTTAGAATAAGTTGCAGATTTCGCCAAGACCTTCCCTACATCTCCACTTCTCACCTTTAAACAACCACCAAACCTTAAACAGACCATTATTCACAGCAAACTGCCCAGCTTTCAGGACAACTCACGCAGACACTCTCTCATACACACACTCTCTCTCATACACACACACACACATACACCCCACACACTCACTAACTTACAGGCTTATACTCCATCACACTCACACACATACTTTACCAAGCAACACACACACTCTCTCATACGTACTCACACTCAACGGACACATTCACATGCACACACTCACACACTCTCTCATGCACAAACACACACACATATTAGTCTATGGGGCAAATTTGCATTTGCAGAATTGCAATTGCAGATACATTCTATTTTGCTCAAAAGGCACACAATCTGCAGGCAGTCAATGTAGGGAGTCAATCTGTATAAGATTTTATAAATTCCAACTTTGGAAATAGAACCAGTCTGACTCAAGATTGCGATACGACAGACTCTGGCCTGACAAATTCAATGCATTGTCTGAGCTGAGATGTCACCTTTTTTAATAAAAGCTGAAGCTATCTCAAGAATGTGATTTAAAAGAAGTTCTGGAATTTACATATTAATGAACTTAAACCTGCAACCTATCCTAAAAGATGAAAGACTTAACAGCAAGCTAGGTTTGTTTAATATATAATTTCAGTTGCATGACACTGTAATCTTTTGCTATAAATTCTGTGCCTTATGATCCTGTTCCACAGCTACCTGATCAAGGAGCAAACCTGGTGTGTGATTTTTAAAGATTTTTGATATCCACATAAATCTACATGATACTCCTTTCAGCAAATATTTACCCTTCATGGAAATTCACATTTTCGAACACAGATTCACTCAGTTCTTCCCTCCTACACTATGACTATCCCACCACATGTGCATGATACATTGCTGTAACAAAGAAAGAAAATAATAAAAGTACATGACCATCGAGTATGCCATCGGTTATTACAGCTTGATCCAAGTTGAATGGGGATGGAGTGGGGGTGGTGGGGTGGGGACTCATAAGTATGTTTGTAGATGACACAAAGATTAGGCAGTGGTTGATGGGAGGGAGATATAGACAGATTGGTCAAATAGGTAGGTGGAATTTATACCTAACAAATGTGAGATGACTATCCCAAGAAGAAGAAGAAGAAGGCTTATATTAGGACAAAATGTGAAAACTCAGTTAGGGTGCTTGAGGAATGTCTTACAAGGAAAGGCTGAGGGCCTTGAGGCTATTCTCGTTAGAGAGAAGAAGGTTGAGAGGTGACTTAATAGAGACATAGAAGATAATCAGAGGGTTAGATAGGGTGGACAGGGAGAGCCTTTTTCCAAGTACGGGGACGGCAAACACGAGGGAACACAACTTTAAAGTGAGGGGAGATAGGAATAAGACAGATGTCAGAGGTAGTTTCTTTACTCAGAGAGTAGAAAGGGTATGGAATGCTTTGCCTGCATTGGTAGTAGATTCACCAAGTTTAAGTGCATTTAAGTCATCGTTGGACAGGCAAATGGATGTACATGGAATAGTGTAGGTGGGATGGGCTTCAGATTAGTATGACAGGGTGGCGCAACATCGAGGGCCGAAGGGCCTGTACTGCACTGTAATGTTCTATGTTATGTGTTCTATGTTCTATGATCTATGATGCACTTTGGAAGAAGCAACAAGGCAAGGGAGGACTCAATGAATGGCAGGACACGGTGGCACGGTGGTTAGCACTGCTGCCTCACAGTGCCAGAGACCCGGGTTCAATTCCCGCCTCAGGCAACTGACTGTGTGGAGTTTGCACGTTCTCCCCATGTCTGTGTGGGTTTCCTCCGGGTGCTCCGGTTTCCTCCCACAGTCCAAAGATGTGCAGGTCAGGTGAATTGGCCATGTTAAATTGCCCGTAGTGTTAGGTAAGGGGTAAATGTAGGGGTATGGGTGGGTTGCGCTTCGGCGGGGCGGTGTGGAGTTGTTGGGCCGAAGGGCCTGTTTCCACACTGTAAGTAATCTAATCTAATCTAATCTAAAGGTCAGAGGAATAGAAGGATCTTGGGGCATGGATCCCTGAAAGTTATTGGACAGGTTAGTAGGGTAGTTAAGTGGGCATATGAGACACTTGCCTTTGACAGTCCAAGCACAGATTATAAAACCATGGGGGTTATGATGGAGCTTTATAGAACCTTGGTTAGGTGACAGCTAGAGTACTATGTACAATTCTGGTCATTATATTATAGGAAGGATATGGTTGTACTGGAGGGATGCAAAGGAGATTCACCTGGATGTTGCCTGGGATAAAGCATTTGAATTATGAAGACAGGCTAGATAAGTTTTGTTTTCTTTGGAGCAGAAAAGGTTAAGGGGAAACATGATAGATGTGTAAGATTATGAGGAGCATGGAGAGGTTGAATAGAAAGCAACTGCTCTTCTCCATCAGAGGGTGAAGAAGAAGGAGACACACTTTTAAACTGAAAGGCAGGAAGTTTAGAGAGGATTTGAGGAAAGCTTTTCACGCAGAAGGTGGTGTGGATAGGATACTGCCTGGGAGAGTAGTTGAAGAAAACAATGTCACAACCCTTAACAATTATTTGAATGAGCACTTAAGGTGTTATAACGTTCAAGGTAATGGGCCTGGTGTAGGAAATTAATACAACTGTACGTAGTACTGTATATTTGTTGGTACAGTCCTGAAGGGCCGAAGGGTCTCTTCTGTCCTGTATGATTCTACGCCTGCTCTGACTTCCATGTCAAAAATTCTCAGCATTTAGTTTGTTTGATGTGTTTGGTAAAATAGGAAGCTGCGTATTACTGCGGCCAGATATTGGGGCTAACAAACAATCATCCGAAAGCCCCTTAATAGATCACTTGATGCTGCCTAGCAAGAAACTTGCCAAGTGCCTAAAAGATGTGGTGAGTTGCTCCCAATTTTGAGATTGGCTTCACCAGACTTCTCCCTGATTCTGCCCTCCATCCCCCATACCAACTGCAGTCTCGTCCATCAAGTGAGTACCTAACCTTCACTCACTCATATGTATGGCCTTAACAGTCCCTAAAAGATAACTTCAAGGGAGGTGATAAATGAAATTTGGCCATCATCAATACTTCATCTCACGTATACAGAAGAGGATGTCCTGAAGGATGCACTTTTGCAATCCTTTCAGTCAGGGATGGAGAGAGAAGAAGCTTGCAGATAACTGCTGGCAGAATTATGGGTGGCACAGTGGCTAGCACTGCTGCCTCACAGCGCCAGAGACCCGGGTTCAATTCCCGCCTCAGGCGACTGACTGTGTGGAGTTTGCGCATTCTCCCCCTGTCTGTGTGGGTTTCCTCCGGGTGCTCCGGTTTCCTCTCACAGTCCAAAAATGTGCAGGTTAGGTGAATTGGCCACACTAAACTGCCCGTAGTGTTAGGTGCAGTGGTAAATGTAGGGGAATGGGTCTGGGTGGGTGCGCGTCGGTGTGGACTTGTTGGGCCGAAGGGCCTGTTTCCACACTGTAAGTAATCTAATTATGATCGTTCTGATACACACATGATGAGTTGAGTTCATCAATGACTGTTGAGAAGATTGAGTTTGGAATTTTTGATTTGATTTATTACCATCACATGTACCAAGGTTCAGTGAGATGTGTTGTCTAATGTGCTTTACAGGCAGATTGTACGATACAACTGCATCAGGGATTGCAAAAATTATAAATTTTCATGACTAAACATTTTGCCTTTCAGTGCAATTATTACAGGACTTCAAGAAGTATAATTCCTCAGGGCACCTTATTGCTCCACCACAGGATGCACAGCCATGCAACTGCATAGATACTTAGACAAAGGCGACAAGAGTCATACTAGACTCCAAATATTAACTCTGTTTCACTCTTCACAGATGCTGCCAGATTTGCTAAGTTTCTCCAGGACTTTCCGTTTTTATTCCTGATTTCCAGCATCTGCAGTATTTTACTTTCATATCACTGAGATAGTTCGACCTGTTGATTCACACCTCACATGTGAGCACAAGCAGCTGCAGAGGCAGATATGGAAAGTTTGCTTCAAGTAATCCCTTTAGGTGGATTCAGATTCCGAACCCGGGGGCTGTTGTTGAGAATGCACCTGTTATAGATGCATTGGCAATTTTGACTTATACTTTGATACACTGCGGCACAGTGGCTCAGTGGTTAGCACTACTGCCTCACAGCACCAGGGCCCCAGGTTCGATTCCAGCCTTGGGCGATTGTGTGTGGAGCTTGCACATTCTCCCCATGTCTGCGTGGGTTTGCTCCTGTTTCCTCCCACAGGATGTGCAGGTCAGGTGAATTGGCCATGTTAAATTGCCCATAGTGTTAGGTGTATTAGTCAGAGTGAACTGGGTCTGGGTGGGTTACTCTTCGGAGGGTCGGTATGGACTTGTTGGGCTGAAGGGCCTGTTTCCACACTGTAGGTAATCTAATCTATATAGCCACAATGACCAAGAAGATGGAGGAGTCCAATTCAATCCCTGGAATAGTGGTAATGCTGTGAAGTATCAAGATGTTCCCCATGAAGAAGGCAGTTGGGAGGTCATGTTGCATTGGTTCGGCCATTTCTGGAGCATTGTGTGCAGTTCTGGTCTCCCTCCTATTGGAAGGATGTTATGAAACTTGAAAGGATTCAGGAAAGATTAAACAAAGATGCTGCAAGAGTTGGAGGTTTTGAGCTATAAGGAGAGGCTAAATAGGCTGGGTTTTTTTCTCTGGAGTGTTGGAGACTGAGGGGTGACTTTATAGAACTTTATAAAATCATGATAGGCATAGATATTGACAACATTTTTTTCCCCTGGGGTGGGGGAGTCCAGAACTAGAGGGCACAAGTTTAGGGTGAGAGGGGAAAAATTTAAAAGGAAACTAAGGGGAAACTTCACACAGAAGGTGATGCATGTATAGAATGAGCTGCCAGAGAAAGTGTTGGAGGGTGGTACAATTACAACATTTAAAAGGCATCTGGATGGGTGTATGAATAGAAATGAATAGGGATATGGGCCAAGTGCTGGCAAATGAGACTAGATTAGTTTAGGATATCTGTTTGATATGAACAAGTTGGACCGAAGGGTCTGTTTCTGTGCTGTACATCTCTGTGACTCTATGAATATGAGAGAGACTTGCTCCTTGGTTCTTCACATATGGTTCTCCAAAGAGTCTATGCATGTCAGGACAATGTATGCCAACTCACCAGCCACTTTGAACTCATCTTGCCAGAATGAGAAACTACTTGGGTCAGGTTATTTTGAGGACCAAAGTTTTGGGTCCTGTTGTGGGCAAGATTGGAAAAATGTGGTCCCAGAGGCCTTGAGACAGGAGGCAATATTTAAAGAGCCAACAAAGGAAGGGAACGGGAAACCCAGTTACTGAAAAGTTGTTCAAGAAAAACATCAGTTTTTTCTGGTGAGAATCCTAGATTGTCTCTGAGAATTTAAAGGCCAATTTGATAAATGAGCCAGTTCTGGCAGAGAAAGATTGTATTAACCTATTTGAGGTAGCTCTCAACCTTGGTGTAGGATCAGTTATGCTTCAAGATAATGGTGCTGTTATGGAAGGTCCAGTTTTTTTTTTCTCAAGAAAGCTTAATGAACATCAAAAATGTACTTAGCCATTGAGAAAGAAGTTTTGAGTCTTGTCCTTGCCTTTCAACAATTTGATTTGTATGAGACCAATTTTCCTGGGGGATGTATTAGTCTTTACCATCCACAACTTAGTAATATTTTTGAAAAGTATGGAACAAAATGCTTCAGGGTAATTTGCTGGGGTTGTTGGCTACAATCAAGAATTGTGTAAAGTGCAATGTAATTTCTGACCCTCTACCCAGATTTTAGATTAGATTATTTATCGCGTGGAAACAGGCCATTCGACCCAACAAGTCCACACCGACCCACCGAAGCACACCCACCCAGACCCATTCCCCTACACCTAACACTACATGGCCAATTCACCTAACCTGCACATTTTTGGACTGTGGGAGGAAACTGGAGCACCTGGAGGAAACCCACGCAGACACGGGGAGAATGTGCAAAGTCCACACAGTCAGTTGCCTGAGGCGGGAATTGAACCTGGGTCTCTGGCGCTGTGAGGCAGCAGTGCTAACCACTGTGCCACCGTGCTGCCCATTTTAAAAAAAGGTAGATGAGGAAATAAAGATAATTAAGATAGTTTCATGCTATTATAAAACCTAAACGTTACATTAGGGGTGAAGCCAACATAGAATTGAAGTAGTTGTTAAAATGCTTATAATATTTAAATGTGTTGTATTTTGAAAGAGTAGTAAATAAAGCCTTACTTCAGTTTTTTTGAGGGGGAAACATGTGATGTCACATTTACTTGGAAAAGCCTATATATTCTTTTATGAAATGTCTCTTTAAGGCCAAACTGGAATGGGGTGTATTAATATTTCTTATCAATCTGTTCAGAGATGTCATTTTGTACCTCTGGAGCAGATGGGATTTATACTTGAATGTCCTAGTCCAAAGGTAGGGATATTACCACAGTGCTACAAGTGCTCCTGGGATGGGAATTATTCTGAAAGAGGGTTAATTGGTTTCTTGATTATTACATCATTCGGTCCCAATAAATATTCTTGTGACTTGATTTTGCGATGGGGTTGAATAGCTAAATAGAAAGTTTATTGTATTAGGGTTGGTCAGTTGCTTTTTTTTTGTTTGGAAGTTCAGAGCACACTGAAATGTTTTAAAAGAGGAAAGCCACAAGCTTCTCTTTGAATGGGACAGTTTATACCAGGCAATCTTTGAACTGATCCTGTTGTTAAAGTTGGGCTCCAAGAATAGAACAATTAGTGTGTGAGGAAGCTTTCCATTTGAAGTTAAAACATGCTTTATGACAATTTCATGACCCTGATGGAAAGAGTGCTTTGGAAATGAAGCTAATTGTTTCATGACTTGTCACAGTTATGAATTATGATTAATTTAATCACCAAGATAGTTAATGTCTGACTGTGACCAGAATGTAAGATAAATTAAACTCATATCAAAGCAAAAAATCTTATCCTCTAACAAGCAGTAAAAGAGATTGCTAATTTTGAATATTGTTATGACACGACAGTGAACCCTTCTGCTAATTAAACCAAACATGCAGAAAAACGCACCTCACCTCATAACCTGTTAAAGTATGAGTAAGAGAGAACTCCCAAATTCCACTATTTAAAGAAAATAATTCAATTTATCCCCTAACTCTAAACATTAAGTAACAACTATTTATAACTCTAAGCCTCCTTTCCCTTAAATGTTTGGTATCTGCCTCCCACTCTATAACAATATACTGTTCCCATAAAAAACCCGTATTAAAATTACATCAACTTAAGTTCAAAACCACACAGCGGCTGTCATTGTTGGTGTCTGTTTTCTTTCGGCTGAAGATTTCCCTGCATCGTCTTCTGACATTTACTGCAAAGATGTTTCATGTGGAAAAGGTACCTTTGATAGAGAATATTTCAAAGGACAGAATCTCTCTAGATGGCAGTTACTCTTGGTCTAACTATCAAAATGTCTGCTTCTTTATACCCCTAACATCAGATCGTCTCATTGGTTTGAAATTGGCAAAAACAATAAATTCAAAATCGATTGGGTTTTCGTATCCTGGGGCATAATTTAAACTGATTGGTTAAATTCAAATTGTTGTCAAAATAGCAACCAAAACTCAAGGTATCTGTTTCCATGTCAAATGTTACATATATTCAATCTTCCAGTACATTCTGAGACTGCTAGCTAGTCATATGACAAGTGCCTGCAAGCTCTCAGTGCAAAACTGCATTCACTCTCCCTTAAAGGTACAGGACATGCTTCAACTTCATAACAAAATGCAAACTTAAAAACTATGTGCTCTTTTAAATTCAACCAAGCATGCATTTATTCACAAATACTATGGATACGAGGAGTGTGACAAACTGCTTCCCAGGAACATCATGAGATATGAAACCTAGGCAAAGGAACAAAGCCAAAGGATCAAGAGTCCAAATGAAAATGAGTGGATGAGGTGATTTTCTCATGATTCTTTTGGTTTTTAGGCAATAATATTGCATTGTTATTGGCTGCAGAGACCCTCAAATTAGCAGCTGGTTAGTTGGACCTTGGTATTGTCATGAGTTAGAGGTTGTTAACTTTTTTTCCGAATTCTTGCATTTTTTTTTCCAATCATAGGGGAAGAGAGTGATTTGGCTTTTCTGTATATTTTTAGAGGTCTAAAGGTCTACTGGATCTCTTTTCCCATTTCAACAAAACTACTCCTTGCAACAAAAAGCTGGTGCTGGTATGATATTATAGACTTCAGAACTTTGATAACTGTTCATGGACTGAATGAATCAACAAAAGATAAGCTATTATACACAGCAGTAACTCTGTCTGGAATAAACTGTTAAGGAACAAAAACAAGCAGTTACACAGAGACTCAAGCAATTAGCCACATCTTGGCGAGATGGCATAAACAGAGCGGCTTTAACACTTGGTTGATAACTGGATGCTTTATCACCTCAAAAGGCAAGGACTGCCATGCAGAAGAATCTAAGGAGTTAATCACAAGAAAGCAATGTCTTCATACAGACAGTGAAGGCCAAACTTAGCAAGGAACAGAGGAACTCCTTTGACAAGGAAGCCAACTGCAGAGCTGCAGTAATTCAGATGAAAGGATGTTGAAGGAAATCATCAATATCTCACCTCAGAGACTAGAGGACAAAAATTTGCATAAGAATCAAACACCAGAACTCCCCTTTTGGAGAACTTAAAAGAGTAATACTGCTCAACGATCAAACCCTGGAGACTTCCTTCCTTCCCCCTGCCCCCAGTCAGACGACTGTTGATTGAAATGCTGGCCAGATTTCACCATTAATTGGGTTACAGGCTTATACTTGCTTACTTGAGGGGTCTAATATTTGGTTGCTACCTGCAACAAAGTTTGAATGATTGTTTCAGTGCTCGATTGTGAGATTTCTTCATAAATAACTGCCCTGAAGCCACCGCTGATGCATGGGAGTTGTCCGGAATCAGCAGCTGGTACAGGGAAGGAGTCCCGGAGCAGTGGCCAGTGCAGGGAAGCCTTCCTGGAATGGCGGCAGGCACAGGGAAGCAGTCTGGAGCAATGGCCAGTACAGGGAAGCAGCCCCGGAACAGCAAAGGGCACGGGGAAGAAGACCCGGAACAGCGGCCAGCACAGTGAGGCAGTCCTGGAATAGCAGCCGGCACGGGGAAGCAGTCCTGGAATAGTGGCTGGCACGGTGAAGCACCTCCGGAACAGCAGCCAGCATGGAAGAGCAGACCAGGATCAGCGGCCAGCATGGGTAAGCAGCCCCTGGAATAATGGCCAGCACAGTGAAGCAGTCCCAGCGCAGTGGCCGGCATATGGAAACAATTTCGGATCAATGGCCAGTGCAGGGAAGCAGGTCCAGAACAGTGTCCAATGCAGGGAAGCCATCTCGAACAGCGGCTGGCATGGGGAAGTTAACCAGGAGCTGTGACTGGCACGAGGAAGCAGTTCCAGAACTTTGGCCAGTGCAGGGAATCAGGTCCCGTGCATGTGGAAGCAGTCCGGGAGCAGTGGCAAGCAAAGGGCAGCCATCTTGGAACAGCAGCTGGCACAGAGAAGCTGTCCCAGTGCAGTGGCTGGATGGTGAAAGCAGTCCCAGAGCTGTTGACGGCACAGTGAAAGATCCCGGATCAGTGGATGCCACAGGTAGCAATTCCAGATCAGTGCCCAATGCAGAGTAGCAGGTCTGGAGCAGCAGCTGGCACAAGGAAGCAGTCCTGGAGCAGTGGCTGGCAAGGGAAAGCTGTCCCGGGGCAGTGGCTAGCACTGGGAAGCAGTCCCAGAGCAGTGGCTAGCACAGGAGAACTGTCCCGGAGCAATGGCTGGCACGGGGAAGTAGTCCCGGAGCAGTGGCCGGCACAGGGGAGCGGTCCCTGAGCAGTGGCCAGCAGTGGCCTGTTATAGTGGCCAGTACAAGGAAGCAGTCCAGTTGAGTGGCTGTCACAGGGACGCAGCCCCAAAGCAGTTGCCGGCACGGGGAAGCAGCACTGGTGCAGTGGCCAGAGCAGGGAGCCCTCCAGCAGCAGTGGCCAGCATGGGGAAGTAGTCCGAGAGCAGTGGCTGGCATGGGGAAGTCGTCCCAGAGCAGTGGCTGGCATAGGGAAGCAGTCTTGGAGCGGTGGCCAGCACAGGGAAACAGTCTTGGGAGGATGCCAGCGAAGAGAAAACTTACCTTGGAGGCTTGCAGCAGTGCGGGGATTGTTGTTGGACTGGGGCCAGGTGTGGGCAGTCAGACCACACGTGGAAACCCCTATACTCAGCCATTGCAATGTAACATTTATTTGAATTTTTTTCTTCCTGACTGTACTGTCAATCCTTTAACAACATCTTATTTCGAACTTACTCTTTAAACATTGCAAAGTAATGCAACTACTTTTCTTTTTATTCCTCTTTATACCTGAGATTTGTACCGAGGTACATGTATCTAAGATAGCGCCATAAGAGGTGACATTACATATTGAACATCAAACAGAGAACAGCACAGTACAGGCCCTTCAGCCCTTGATGTTGTGCTGACCTTTTACCCTACTCTAAGGTCAAACTAACTGACATACTCTTCATTTTACTAACATCCATGTGCCTATCCAAGAGTCACTTAATTGTCCCTAATGTATCTGACTCTACTACCACCATTGGCAGTGCATTCCATGCACCCACCATTCTCTGTCTAAAGAACCGACCTCTGACATCTCCTGTAAATCTTTCTCCAAACACCTTAAAATTATGCCCCCTTGTGATAGCCATTTCTGCCCTGGGAAAGTGTCTCTGATTATTCACTCTATCTATGCCTCTCATCATCTTGTACACCACTACCAAGCCACCTCTCAAATCTTTGCTCCAATGAGAAAAGTCCTAGCTCCCTTAACCTTTCTTCATAAGACATGCCCTCCAGTCCAGGCAGCATTCTGATAAATCTCCTCTGATCTTCTGTAAAGCTTCAACATCCTTCCTATAAAGAGGTGACCAGGGCCAAATGCAATATTCCAAGTGTGGTCTAACCAGGGCTTTATAGAGCTGCAGCATAACCTCATGACTATTAAACTCAACCCCCTGCTAATGAAAGCTAACAAACCATGCGCCTTCTTACAACCCTATCAACTTGGGTGGCAATTTTGAGGATCTATGGATATGGACCCCAAGATCCCTCTGTTCCTCCACACTGCCAAGAATCCTGTCTTTAACTCTGTATCTTGTACTCAAATTTGACTTTCCAAAATTATTTCACACTTTTCCATGTTGAACTCCATCTGCCATTTATCAGCCCAGTTCTGCTTCCTGTCAATGTCCTGTTGCAACCTACAACAGTCCTCCACACTATCCATCACTCCACCAACATTGGTGTCATCGGTAAACTTACTAACCTACCCTTCCACTTCCTCATCCAAGCCATTTATAAACATCACAGAACAGAGGTCCCAGAACAGATCCCGCAGAATATTACTGGTCACCGAGTTCCAGACTGAATGCATTATCTACCACCACCCTTTGTCTTCTATGGCTAGCCAACTCTATATCCAGACAGTCAAATTTCCCTGTATCCCATGCCTCTTTACTTTCTCAATGAGCTACCATTGGAAACCTCATCAAACGCATTGCTAAAATCCATGAACATCACACCTACTGCTCTACCTTTGTTAACATGTTTTGTCACATCCTCAAAGAACTCATGATTTGGAGATGCCGGTGTTGGACTGGGATGTACAAAGTTAAAAGTCACACAACACCAGGTTATAGTCCAACGGGTTTAATTGGAAGCACACTAGCTTTCGGAGCATTGCTCCTTCATCAGGTGATAGTGGAACTCAATAAGGCTTGTGAAGCATGACCTCCCTTCACAAAGCCATGCTGACTATCTCTAATCAATCTATAGTTTTCCAAGTAATCATAAATCCTGTTTCACAGAATTCTCTCCCAATAATTTGCCCACCACAGACATAAGACTGACTGGTCTGTAATTCCCAGCATTACCCCTATCCCTTTCTTGATCAAGGGAATAAAATTTGACACCCTCCAGTCATCTGGAAATACTCCAGTGGACAGTGAGGATGTAAAGATCATCACCAAAGGCACAGCAATCTCTTCCTGTAGTAACCTAGGGTATATCCTGTCTGGCCCAGGGAATGTATCTATCCTTATATTTTATCCAAAATTTTCAGCATATTCTCCTTCTTAAAATCAACCTGTTCAAGCATATCAATCTGTTTCACTCTGTCCTTACAAACGTCAAGGTCTCTCTTAGTAGTGAATACTGAAGCAAAGTATTCATTCAGGACCTCCCCTATCTCCTCCAATCCCTGCGCTATCCCTGATCAGCCCTATCTTCAATCTGGCCATCCTCTTGTTCCTCATATAAGTGTAGAACGCCTTCAGGTTTTCCTTAATCCTACCCACTAAAGCTTTTTCATGCCCCGCTTCTAGCTCTCCTAAGTCAATTATTCAGTTCTTTCCTGGCTCCCTTGTAACCCCCCAGAACCCTGTCTGATCCTTGCCTCCTCATCCTTAAGTGAGCTTTCTTCTTCCTCTTGACTAGATGTTTCACACCCCTTGTCACCTAAGGTTCCTTCACCCTACCATCCCTTCCTTGTCTCAGTGGGACAAACCTGTCCAGCACTATCAGCAAGTGCTCCCTAAACAACCTCCACATTTCTGTTGTGCATTTTCCTGAGAACGTCTGTTCCCCATTTAGGTATCCCAGTCCCTGCCTTATCACATTATAATTCCCTCTCCCCCAATTAAACACCTTCCCACACCATCTGCTCTATATGAACATAGTAAAGGCCAGGGAGTTGTGATCACTATCACCGAAATGCTCTCCCACCGAGAGATCTGACAGCTGGCCTGGTTCATTGCCAAGCACTATGTCCAGTATGGTCTCCCCTCTAGTCAGCCTGTCGACATATTCAGTTAAGAATTCCAGGGCACACTTGACAAAAACTACTCCATCCAAACTATTTGAACTGAGCAGGTTCTAATCAAAATTAGGGAAGTTACTTCTTTATCTTTCCAAAATTTGCCTCCCAATCTGCTCCTCTGTGTCTCTGTTGCTATTGGGGAATCTATAGAAAACTCCCAATAAAGTGACTGCTCCTTTCCTGTTTCTGACTTTCACCCATATTGACTCAGTAGACTTTTCTGCATCTGTGATACTATCCCTGATTAGCAATGCACTTCTCCACCTCTTTTACCTCCCCACCCCCACCCCCATAATTCCTTTTGAAAGATCTAAACCCTGGAACATTCAACAACTATTTCTACCTCCATGATATCTAAGTCTCTGTAATAAGCACAACATCATATTTCCAAGTACTGATCCATGCTCAAAGTTCATCACTCTTATTCCTGATACTTCTTGCGTTAAAATAGACAAACTTTCTGAATGCTGTATCTGGCTGTTCACTAGCTCCTCCATCCTTAGATCCTTAGCTCCGGTTCCCACCCCCCTGCCAAACTTATTAAACCCTGACAAATCTCACGTCCAGGATATTGGTGCCCCTTGAGTTCAGGTGCAACCTGTCCTTCTTGCACACGTCCCACTTTCCCCAGAAGGTATCCCAATGATCCACATATCTGAAAACTTCCCTTCTACATGAACCCAGAAGCCATGTGTTCATCTGCAATTGCTCTCCTATTCCTATCCTCACTAGCCTGTTGCACCAGAAACAATCCTAAGATTACTAATCTGCTTTTTATGCCTTTTAGCTTCCAACCTAACTCCCTATATTCTCTTTTCAGGTCCTCATCCCTTTTCCTAGCTACATTATTGGTACCGATGTGTAAAAATTGTAAAAATTTCACAATACTTTTGTATTTTTGCACTTGAGTACACATGGCAATAAAGGATATTCTATTCTATTTGAATTAAGGTAACTTGTGGTGATTTACCCATTACACTGGGTCAGTTTCCTTTTTTTAAATTCAAGCACACTTGGTGTCAGTTGGTCTCAAAGATGTATTAAATTTCACCTCATCAAAATTACATGCTGTTGTGTAACCAGTGATAGAACAGCACACAATCCACTTGGGGTGGCACGGTAGCTCAGTGGTTTGCACTGCTGCCTCACAGCACCAGGGTCCCAAGTTTGATTTCAGCCTCGGGTGACTGTCTGTGTGGAGCTTGTACATTCTGCATGTATTTCCTCTGAGTGTACTGGTTTCCTCCCACAGTCCAAAGATGTGCAGTTTAGGTGAATTGGCCATGCTAAATTGCCCATAGTGATAGGTGCATTAGTCAGAGGGAAATGGGTCTGGGTGGGTTACTCTTCGGAGGATCGGAGTGGATTGGTTGGGCTGAAGGGCCTGTTCCCAAACTGTAGGGAATCTAATCTAATTTATACTTTGAGTTATTAAAAGTAAACCGATTCTTTCTCTGCAATACAGTTGTCCACGCACCCATCTCCAACTTAGATTTCAAATAAAACATGTAGCCTTTGTATGCTTCCACCCTTGAAAAGATGAAATCCAAATTTAAAATATATTTCATCATAAGGTAAACACAACATGTATCAAAAAAACATTATTTTAATTTCCCTCACTCATTCTTTATCGAGGTTTTGTGCAATTTCTAGTTCTCAAATTTCTAATGTACCACAGCATCATTACATTCTTGACAGTGCATCTATATTTAAATTAAGCTTGATGAAAAAAAATGAACAAGTATAGTATCATGAGGTTGAATTAACAAATGCAATTGAAATATTCTTGCATTTTGAGTTTAATTTTCTCCAGAAATGCCGAGGGGTCATGATCAGTGTACGTCAGTGCTTCTTTGTGATTGACAAAGATTGAAATTTCAAAATGAATAAGGGCCAGTAACAATCAGAGAATCTCTTTTTCTTCTGGTATTGTTTTAAATTCTTAGAAAAGTGCCCTACTCACTTTACAATTTTCAATTCATTATCTTGCAAAATGACTGGGCACCAACTCCACAGAATTGTTGCAGCGTAGAAGGAGGCTACTCAGCCCAGCGTGCTTGCAGTAGTTATATTACCTAATGCCAACTCCTGCCTATTCCCCGTATCCCTTCAAATGTTCTATTCAAAAGAATCATTGTTTACTGCCTGAATAGAATCTGCTTCCATCACATTTAAAGGCAATGCATTCCGGACCTTAACGAATCGCTGTTTGAAAAGCTCTTTTTCTCATGTCACCCTTGCCTCATTTGCACATCATGTTCAACATATACCCTCTTATTCCTTTTTCCTTTAAAAGCAGGAACAGCTTCTCATCATCTACTCTACTAAGCCTGTTCATGATTCTGAAAACTTACATCAAATCTCTTCTCAGTCTTTATCTCTCCAGGGAGAACAGCCCCAAAATCTTCAATCTAGCCTCATAACTTAAGTTTCTCATCTCTGGAACCATTCTTGTAAATCACTTCTATACTCTATCCAGTGTATTCACATCTCTTCTATAACATGATGCCCATAATTGTACACATTACTCAGTTGATGTCTAACAAATGCTTTGTGTAAGTTCGATATCACATTCTTGCTCTTATACTCTATGCCACTATTAATAAAGCTGAGAACACTGCTTATCTTATTAACAGCTTTCTCCAACTGTGATTCTACCTTCAGGGATCTATGCACACATTCACCCAGGTCCCACTTTTCCCGCATCCCCTTTAGAATTGTATTCCACATCTTATTTTGTCTTGCAAGCTTCTTCATACAAAAGTGCATCACCTCATACTTCTCTGCATTCAACGTCACCTACCATTCCACCAATTTGCCAATGTCCTTTTGAAGTTTCATACTGTCCTCCTCACAGTTCATAATTCTTCTAAGTTTCATGTCATCTGCACACCAAGATGCACATCATTAATATATATCGAGGAAAGCAAGGATATCAAAACCAACACTACAAATTTTCCTCTAGCCTGAAAAATATCCATTGATTATTATTCTCTGTCTCCTATCACTCAGCTAATTTTGTATTCATGTTTTATATCATGACCAATAATTTTCTTTACACGTATCAACTAACACACTGCTAGCCATCAACTGTCACTTGGATAAAGACACATTTATTACCATGCTGTTTCTTTTCTGTCAACCAATTCTCAATCCATGCTAATATATTACCACCAATCCTATATGACTTAATTTTTCCCATTTGCCTTTCTTGCATGGGATCTTATCAAAAGCCTTCTGAAAATACCACATTTGCCCTTTTTTATTCTACTAGTTACATCCTCAAAAAAAACTCCAGATGAGTTAAGCATTATTCCCCTTTCATACAGCCATATTAACTTTGTCCAGTTCTTCTAATGCTCAAAAAGTGTTCTGTTTTCACATCTTTTATAGTAAACTCGAGCTTTTACCCCACTGGTTATTTTAGGCTAATTGTATGTAATGATATTTCTCTCTCTCATTTTTCAAATTGTGGGATTATATTTTACAGTCGCCAATCTTCAGGAGCTGATGAGCATCTATAGAATTTTAGAAGATGGTCATCGATACATCCAATATTTCCAGGGCCATTTTCTTTAATACTCTGAGATACAGAAACCAAGTTCTGAAGATTTGTCAGCCTTTAACCACCTTATTTTCTCTAGCAGCTTTTTTTTTCAATGAATACTGATTTTCTTCAGTACTTCCCCCTCACTAGACGCTTGGTTCCTAATATTTCTGAAAAATTATTTGTCTCTTTTGAGAAGATCGATCCAAAACATACATTCAATTTTTCTATCATTTTTTTGTTTTTCATTTCTGTGGGAAAGGACTTATATTTGTCTTAAGACTACAAAAAAAGGAGGAGCGTATTCAGCCCCTTGAGCACAATCAGCCATTCAATAGGATCATGATTGATCCAACTCTCCGCATATCAACTTTTTTTTATTTTCCCGTAACCTTTGATTCCCTTAATAATCAAAGATCTATCTATCTCAACCTTAAATATACACACGAACTCTGCCCTACCACTCTCTGTGGCAACAAGTTCCAAAAACTCACAACCCTTTCAGAGAAGAAATTCCTCCTCAGCTCAGTCTTCAATTGGCAGCCCTTTATACTGAGACAAAGCCCTTTGACCGTAGGCAATTCTATTAGGGAACCACCCTCTTAGCATTTGTCCTGTCAAGACCTTTAAGAATCCTAAATGTTTCAGTGAGATCACCTCTCATTCTTTTTTGAGTAAAATCCCAACCTGTTTGGCCATTGTTCATAAGACAGTCCCTCCATATTGAGGATCATCCTAGTTAACCTTCTCTGAACTGCTACCAATGAAATGATATCCCTCCCTAAATAAGGGGACTAAAAATGCCCACAATACTACAGATGTGGTTTCACCATCACCTTGTGCATTTGCAGTCAGACTTCCCTACTTTAATATTCCAAATCCCTGGAAACAAGGCTCAACATTCCATTAGCCTTCCTGATTATCAATTGCACCAATGTGCTAGCTATCTGTGTTTCATGCACAAGTACACCCCAGGACACTTTGTATAGCAGCTTTTTGTAATTTTTCTCCATTTAAGCAATACTCTGCCCTTTTGTTCTCCCTTCCAAAGTGAACAACTTCATGTTTTCCCACGTTGTATTCCATTTGCCAGTTTTTTGCCCACTTAATCTATCAGTATCTATCTGTAAGCTGTTTGTATCCATCTTGCAATATCCCTTTCCACATATTTTTGTGTCATCTGCAAATTTAATTACAGTACATTTGCTTATTTCCTCCAAACCATTAGCATATATTGTAAACAGTTTCAATCTCAGCTCTGCTCCCTGTGGAACCCCACTGGTGACAATTTAGCAACCTGAAAAAGAATCCCTAATCCCTACTTGCTGTTTCCTTTCATGTCCATTAGCCGATTTTCTATGCCAATATGCAATCTCCAGCACTGTGTGCTCTTACCTTTTGACTTCATCTTATTGAACATCTTCTGGAAGTCCACAACTGGTTCCCCTCTATCCACTCTGGTTGAGGCTTCCTCAAAAAACTCTAATAAATTAGCCAGGCATGATCTCCCTTTCATGAGGCCACGATGACTCTAACTTGATTATATTATGGTTTTTCAAATATTCTGCTATTACTTCCTCAATAATTGATTCCAAAACTTTTGCAGAATAAATGTTTGGCTAATCATTATATAGTTACTCTCCTTTTGGCCATCTCCCTTTTGGAATAACATTCCCACTGTGTTTTTTAGTTTTTAAATTGGCAAAATATTTCTCCAATTTACCTTTAATTTTATAATGGTCAAATTAGCAGTTATTATCAAACAATAAATTCTATGCTTTCTTCTGATGTTTTTCTTTGTTTTGTGCTGAATCCCCAATCCTGGGCTTCAATTTATCCTGTTTAAAGACCTTGAAAATTATAAACCAAAGAAAATCAAAAAGCACCTCTTTCCCATTAACCAAATTCCCAAACTGCTCTGAAATCCCAGAAATATATACACTCTCAGACTATGCCTCACTACAAATATGATGGCTCGTGACTGACCATGAGAAACTGACTTATCTTCAATAATCTTTTTCTCATTGCTTATCAATAGAACCTTTTCCAGCCAGGCTTTTTTTTTGTAAGTTTTACTCTCCTATTCTTTTCCCCTTTCTTGAAAAATCTTTTTGCTCTCTTTTGTTGAACTCTAAATTACTGTCAGTCCTCAGGCTTGTTACCTTTTCTGAAGATTTTGTATGTCTCCTCTTTGGATCCCTAATACTATCCTTAATTTCTTTTGTAAGCAATACTTGAACCATCTTTCCCAATTTATTTTTGCACTAGATAAGAATTATTGTTATAATTCATTCAAGCGTTTCTTAAATATTAGCCATTGCCTATCTAATCCTAATCCTTTTGGGAAAGTTCCCCAATTCATCATTGCCAACTCATGCTTCATACTTTTGTAGATCCCTTGATTTAGATGCAGAACCTGATTTTTGGATTCAACTTCACTCCCTAACTTAATGAAAAATTCTATAACTTTATGGTCACTTTTCCCCATTGACTCCGCACAAGAAGATTGTTAATTCATCCTTTATCATTGCACAAAACCAAGTCTGAGACATGTTGCTGTTTAGTTGGTTTCTCAACATATTAGTGAAAAATAAACAATACATATACATTGCAGGAAACACCCTTCCACAGTATTACCACGAGTTTGATTTGTTCAATCTATATATAGTTTAAAGTCACCCATGATTACAGCGTACCCTTATTGTATGCATGTCTAATCTCTTGTTACATATTTTTCCTTACATCTCCACTATTGTTTGGGGCCTACAGACAATCCCTACCAATGTTTTCTGCTTCTTATCTCTACCAATACAAATTCTACATCATAATTTTTCTGAGTCAATATCCTTCCTGAGTATTGCATTGAATGACCCTTTACTAATAATGCTGCCCATCTCCTTTTATTATTCCTTCCCTTATAAATATTGAAAACTCCTGAATGTTCAGTTCCCATCCTTGATAACCCTGCAGTCATGGTTCCATAATTGCAATTATACCATACTTAGGTCTATCTATTTGCACTGTTAATTCATGTAGCTTACTTCGAATATTCTGCACACCAAGCTAAAATGCTCATATGCTTGTCTTTTTAGCCTTATAGTCACCTTAGCTTTATTTTGTGCAATGGTGCCATTTGTTTCTTGTCTGCTTTTTTGCTTTCTATTTGTACATTTTTTATTTTTATGGACATTCTTGTTTCATCCTTCTATGCCTCCCTGCTCAGGTCCCCATCCTCCTGCCACTCTACTTTAAACCCTCCCAACAATGTTACCAAACAGACCCCGAGGACATTGGTCATGGTTATGCCCAGATGCAACCAGTCCTATTTGTATTGGTCCCATCTTTCCCAAAATAGCTCCAATGTGCCAGGACCCTGCATCCCTTCCACCTACACCATTTCTTCAGCTACATATTCACCTAATACATACTACTATTTTGATGTTGGCTAGCACATAGTGCTGGTAGTAATCTTGAGATTAAAAATAGGACTTCAAAAGCACTAAATAAATATCCTGACTATCTATACTCAACTTGTTGATCCTCATTTTTTTTCTAGCCTTTGTCACCTAACCAATTTGCACTGCTATCACTGCCTGTTCACCCTCCCCTTTAATGCCCTGCAGCATCTCTGAGACATCATTGACACTGGCACTGGGAGGCAACATACCATCTTAGTGTCTGTCTTGTGGCCACAGAAATGCTTGCCAGAAATGCTATCCCCTTACTATTGAATTCCCTATTACTTTAGCCTCGTGATTCCTCTTCCCTCCTTCTCATGCAGCAGAGCAATCTTTGGGGCATGGATCTAGCTCCTCCTCTTTCTCCCTGACATGTTGTCTTCCCTAACATTATCCATGATGGTATATCTATTTGCCAGACTGCTGAGCTTATATCTGATCTGTGCAATCGCTTATCCTTGTTTGTCACTTACTGATTATGCTGTTTAGCATGCAAGTAATCCTGTTGTGTAGGTTCGTTAGGTAAACACCTTATTTATAGGTAGGCCAGGTGCTGTTCTTGGTAAGCCCTCCTGCACTTTTCATTGAGCCAGGGTTGATCCCATGGCTTGAAGATATTGGTAGTGCAGGGGATATATTATGTCATGAGGTTTCAGGTTGTGTTTGAATTAGATTCTATGACTACTGAATGCACAGTGCCTCATGAATGCCCAGTCTTGAGTTACTGGATTTGTTGGAGGTCTATCCCATTTAGCACAATGGTAGTATCACATAACATGATAGAAAGTATTCCGCAATGTGAAACTGTGACTTCATCACGACAAGGATTATGTGGTGGTATCATTCATTGATACTGCAATAGACAGATGCATCTATGGCAGATAAATTCATCAGACTAAGGTCAAGTATTTTTTTCCTTCATGTTGGTTCCCAGACCACCAGCTACAGAATTAGTCTAGCAGCTATGTCCTTTTGGACTCAGCCAGTTTGGTCAGTATTTGTGGTGTTAAACATTGAAATCACCCATTCAGAATATATTCTGTGCCCTTGCCCCCTCAGTGCTTCCTCTAAGTGATGTTCAACATGAAGACGTATGATTCATCAGGTGAGGAGATGGGTGATTCAGCAGGAAGCTTCGTTGCCCATTTTTCAACTGATACTGTCAGACATCATACAGTCAGAAGTCAATGCTGAGGACTCCCAGTGCAACTCCCACTGACTGGATACAATGCACTGCCATTGGTCTGACTTGCAAGTATGAAAGGACATGCTCATTGATTGTATTGTGCTGCCTGGGATGTTGTATGGAGCATATAATTCTGTGCAAATTTGCTCATCTCTTTCTATTAGAGATTTGTTAGATCCTGTATCTTTCAAAATTATAACTTTTTGTACTTCTCCCCCTGTTCTTTCTGAGTGTACTTTACCCACAGAGGCGAATTCTTTATAGAGATCAGCCACTAACTCCATACCCAGTCCGTGCCTAGGCTGTGCATTCTCCTGCAGCTCCTTGACTTTTCTTGGAGTTTCTTTTATTACTTTCACTAATGTCACTGGCTTAGCTTCTTTTATCACATCTTTTCCCACAGTGCCTTGCTTTAATGACCAGCACTGTGACTTTACGTGTCCCACTTTATCACAGTGAAAACACCTGAGGCTTTTCATCTCCTTTCCACCTTCCTTCCAACCTTAACCTGTGGTAAACTCTTACTAGTGTTCTCTATTTTTGGTTTCATAGTATAGGATCTCCCTTCTTCCAAGTCTGACCTGGTTCCTTCTTCGTGTTTCTGAACCGCTGTCTATCCACGTCTAGTACCAATTCAAGCATTTAAGATAGCCTGTTTGACCTCTTCATTATCTCTTGGCCCCTCATCTGACAGCACGGCAAATACCTCACTAGCTCTGCCTACCAGTTTAGTCTGAACTAGCATTACCCATAAATCCTCTGACCACCCCATCTGCCTAACCAATTTTTCACATGCAATGAAGAAGGCTTTGAAATCTTTCTCATCAAAATGTGGCAGGGTTTTGACATATTTGTACATATCACTGTCTTCTTTTTTAATCTCCATCCCGTTAACTTGACTTTGCTGACTAAGTTGCAACTTCTTAAGTTTGAATTCTTTCTCTTTTTGCTCAGCACCTTCTCTCTCTTTCTTTTTCTTTTCTCTCTCTGTGTCTCTCTTTCTTTCTCCTCTCTCTCTTTCTTTGCTCAGCTAAGAACCTTCCCTCTCTTTCTGTTTCCTCACACTCTTCTCTTTCTTTCTTTCTCTCTCCCTCTCTTTTTTCCTCCCTCTCTCTTTGTTTATCTTCTAACTACATTTTCCTCAATTATAGTTTAAGTTTTTCTAACTCTACTACACTTGTCCCCATTTCTCTGACACACCTAAGAGCTTGTGTAATTCCCTTACAATTTCAGCTTTAGTTTTGTCCTTGGTTAGACCCAATTCTAACCTCTTTGCTAATTCTAATATTATCATCTTTTCTTTTCTTTCTCAAATTTCTTGGCAAATTTAGGAATCATCTTCAAACCCCAGAACTTCTTTAGCAATTTTAAGAGCCATTTCTCTCAGTTTTAATTTAACCAACCACAAGTAACCAAAATTAAACAAATTGTCTCACCTACATTTTATTTAAAGATCTAGGACACTAACCGGCAAGTGTTTAAATCTACGGGGCTTTTCCCGTTCCCCAAATCTGTTCAAATCTGTCCAAACCTCAGACTGGATCTGTCTAAAGCTGTTCAGATCATGGAAAGAAGTCCCCAAACTGTTATGACACGGGGTAAACCCCTCTGCTAATTTAAACCCAATACACAGGTAAGCTCACCTCACACTGTAATCTTTTAAATTTTGAGAAGCAGTGAACTATCCCAGATCTCACTATTTGAAGTAAAAATTAACAATTTTATTCTTTAAGTCCAAAAGAGAACATTAAAACTAACAGCTATTTACAACTCCTGTCTCTTAAACCTATCATTTACCTCCCACTCTATAATACTGGTCTGATTTTTTTTAGAAATAAGATTTACATAAAATTTAATGTTTAAAATTTAATGTTTCAAAACCAGGCAGCTTTATCAATTCTCCTTTGTAGATTTTCTTCTGTAGATTTTTCTCTGTATTTTCCTGGGTCGTCTTTTCTTTGGTCTTCTGCTGCACAAGTTTTCTTATGGACAGGTACCTTTCAGAAAGCTATTCGGTTAGCAGTCTGTACTTGTTAGTGTCCTTTGCTGTTCTCCCCCTAACTATTCAAAATGTCCGATTTTATACCCCAAAACTTCAGATCATTTCATTGGTTTGATGTCATCCCAAATAGTAACATTCAGATTTGATTGGAATTTGGTATCTGGAACATAGTTTAAACTGATTGACTGAACTTAAATTTGTTTTTGTACCATAGCAATACAGCGCCAGCTATTTGTGTCAACCAAATGTTATGTTTTTGAATTGTTCAGTATATTCTGTGCTTTCAGTTAATCCTTGCTAGCTTCCTCTCTCTCTTAAAGGTACAGCACACACATACACCGTCATAGCACACTCTAAAGTGTCCTGCCCTTCCACCTCTCCATTGTCAGTGTTCCCAGTCCCTCCTGCAGTTAAAGTTGAGGAGGGTAGGCCTGCATTTGGGAAGGGAACACACACCCAAATCTTCAAAGTTAACTGGGCATACCATACAGCAGCTTTTGTCTGGTCTGGTCTGGTAGTCAGGCCTGCACCTAGACATAGTGGGAGGGAAAGGAAGAACAAAATATTCTGAGGGTACATCAGTAGCATAGTGTTTAAGAGTTGTACAGTACGTTCACTTCCACTATTATAATATCTGCTGTTGTCTTATTATCACAGTAGTGTTTAGAGTAATAATATTAAAGATGTGGGGCATCTTCAAGCAGCAAAAGGATGACTGCAATACACTTGACAGATGATTCCTTTCTTATAATTGTACCCTTTCTTTTATATTGTCATTTTGCTCTTTTTTACCAAAATTAATCATTACACACTTTATACATTAACTTTCATCAACTTCCTATCTGTCCAGGCTGACTTTGTTCTTTTCAATATCTACATTAACCCCCTCTTAGCTTACAATACTTCCAGGTTTTGTATCATCCACAAATTTTACAATTCTACCCTCTACCAAGGCCTGGATCATTAACAAAAATATTTTAGAACAGCGACTTTGTGGAAAATCTGCTATACACCTTCCTCCAAAAACAACCCATTAACCGTTACTCTGTTATTGTCAGCGAGTTCCATATTCACGTTGCTACTGTTCCTTTTCTTTATATGAACTATAACTTTGTTCAGAAGGCTGCTGTGTTGTACTATTGGAAAACCATTTCCCTGTACATTACCTTTATCAGACCTTCTCTATCGCCTGAACAAAAAAAATTCAATCAAATGAGTTAAACACAATTTGTACTGAATGATTTAATTCTGGCTTTCTTAATTTCCCAAACATTTTCCCAAGGGATAATTCATTTTGTCTAAAATTATTCTTTCTAGATGTTTTCCATCATTGAGGTTTGACTGACTACATTTTAGCTGTTGGACACATCTTTGCATCCTTTTTGAAAAAGGCTGCAACATTTCTAATTCTCCAGTCCTCTTGCACTACCCTTAAGTGCAAGGAAGTTTGGAAAATCATGGGCAATGCCTCCACAATTTCACTCTTTCTTCCTTTAATGTCCTTGGTGCCTTGTCATTTTTATATACAGACAGCCTCCTTATCAATTTTAAATTCTTCAAGCATTTGAACCATGTATTTTTTTCATCATGAACTGCACAGCATCATTTTCCTTAAGATAAATCTAAAATTTTCAATTAATACATTAGCCATGCCCTCTAACTTGATGTATAAATTCCTCTTTGATATTAAGCAACTCACTCCTCCTTCTACCAATCTTTTACTGTTAAATACTGTTGTGACACAGAAACAGCAAGCCAAACCAAATCAACCTCCCTGTTCCTGGATTGCAACACAATAAAATTAAAACATTCAATGGCTCTCAAAATCACTTGATTGCTCCTAACTAGACTTTAAAAAGAGCAGATATCAGATGGAAATTTTAACTTGAACAGAAGTTAACAACTTTTTAATTAATAATGTAAATTTAGCAGAGCTTTAATAAACAACAAGGCAATCTACTTAATATCTATGACTTAAGTCCAATCTTTAATCAGAACCACCACTCACATGTTGACAGACATAGTTAAGAGATAAATTAAAGAAAAAGGAATATAATGTGCCAGTTCAACAGTTTTGTGATGGGTACCAGGCCTTTAGAAATCCTGGATTAATGGAGTTGTTCATAGGCAGTGACTTGAAATCCAAAGTCACCAATCAAGCAGACAGGTTGAGTAGACTTCCACAATTATACTCCCACTTATTACAGAGGGCATTTTTATGTCAGGGAACTAGCAAGTTGACAATTGCAGAGAATACCAAAGAAAAAGAGAGCAAAACACAGCAGCACCACCCAGATGTTTTTTTCAAAACACACTTGTGGCTTCGAAACCCCAGTCAGAACTAGTTCACTCAATATTTCCTCTCTTTAACCAACATTCTCTGTAATTGATGCCCAGCACCAATCCACCCTTGATTCACCAATCAACATTCATCTAGTTTCTAGTCCTGACCTTAGAACACCTTGGTATCCAAAATGCCTACAACGTTCTTACAACAATAATTATCTTGCAATTATCTTTCCAGGCTAGTTTCCAAAAACAAACATCAGTTTGTTTGCTCCTCATCCTTTCCAAAACAAGCCACTGTTCAAAGCTTAAAATTCTCAACTTTATGGTTATAAACCAAAAATGAGGGAAAATAAAAATAAAATAATGAAGGCCTCAATAATGCCGATAGATTCCCTTTTATGTTACCTACTGTTAGGGACAGTTTTCTCTTATGATCACCTTTTCCCAGACTGAGACATTTGGAAGCTTCAGTGATGTTTATTTGTGCACATACAAAGGAGATGCACTCTTCTGGTCAGAAAAGTGAATATCCCTGATCTGCTACAGAATATTCATTTTATTGCTTTTTCTTGAGGAAACCTTCTGAACTCATCTGTTTTTTTTTGCTATGTTTTTTTTTCCCTGACCAAAGGGGGCCCAGCAATAATACTTATATTTTTCCAACATCACCCATGGCTGTGCGTAGATGTGTAGAGACTCAGTAAAAACACACCATTGTGCAAACACTTTATTTCATATTGTCAATCACAAGGAAAACTCTCAAGTGGCCAATGAACCATTAACTAGCAAAGTCAGATAAGGGCAATGCCTACATGAAAGAACATTATTTTTATGCAACCTGTACACGGGTGTTACTTTATTTGAACATAACAATCACCATTATGACATATGATTCCATTCATCCTATCATGGTTATAGTCCATGCATGCTGTTTGAATAGTAAATGAATACCATGGCATTTGCACAGGAAGGAGTGAAGGTAAATACATATCCCACTGCTGAATCTCTAATCTTGTTTTGTGGGGACACTGGGGACATCATATGTATTCATTTCACAATGGAGTAATGTCATAAGGTGCTATATCTAGCCTTCTTCTCACGAGAAAAGAACCCTTTCTCCTATGTTTGTGCACTGTCTATTTTGCTTAAGTATAAATCCAAGCAATCCTAATATCTGAAATAATTCAACTTTTTTTTTATGCCACATTACTATCTTAAGATTTATAAAATTTTTATTTTAACTGATTTTTCCCCTTACACCTACCATTCTTATCTAATACTTTCTCATTATGGAATGTCAAATTTTTGAATGATGGAGCAAACTCAAGAAGTCAAATGTCTGCCTCCTACTCTTATTTCTTATAGTCTTATGTTCTTAAGTATAATTAGGCTTTGGCTACAATAGCAGGCCAAGCGTTGTTTACACTATGATGAGAAGCTTTTCATGATATGACAAGAGAATGCCTCACATCAGCTGCAAGGCTTAACTCAGCAGTATAATCGAATATTGTTATATTGGTCCACTCCTTTAGATAAAGACAGCATGTGCCACAATCTGGTAGATCTGTTTGTCAGCCTTTCAGCTTTTGTGCTGGAGTGGCTGTAGAATGCTGTCTCCAATATTTTAAACAATATGTCTGTAAAAAAATAAAGAGATTCTGTTTATTTCTCTAAGCTCAATTTTATTTTTAATATTATAGGGATGAGTGTTGCTATAGTACACACAGTGGTTAGCACTGCTGCCTCACAGCGCCAGAGACCCGGGTTCAATTCCCGCCTCAGACAACTGACTGTGTGGAGTTTGCACATTCTCCCCGTGTCTGCGTGGGTTTCTTTCGGATGGTCCGGTTTCCTCCCATAGTCCAAAAATGTGCAGGTTAGGTGAATTGGCCATGCTAAATTGCCCATAGTGTTAGATAAGGGGTAAATGTAGGGGTATGGGTGGTTTGCGCTTCGGTGGGTCGGTGTGGACTTGTTGGGCCGAAGGGCCTGTTTCCACACTGTAGGTAATATAATCTACACTTTAAACCATGTACAATTTTCTCAAAAAAACTACATAGAAAAACAAATAATCCATTCTGGGGAGAGAAATGGATTTAGTAAACATTTATGGGGTGCACTTACTCCTAAAAATTGATTCTTGCATGCACAATCAATTCAAAGACCAATATTACCATTCATGTCAACTGACATTTTAGGACCATGAGCTACTAGAAAAACACTTTCTAGGCATGAGAATTTCACAACTGATTCCCATTTTAAAACTTTATGCAAATAATTCAAATTAATTATTACCCTAATGTTAGCTCTGACATAAGTGGCCTTTTAGTATTCCTTCTCAATGTGCTTCCATAGTGACTGCTGTAGCTCAATGCAGTTTAGCACCAGGTTGGGTAGGATTCAGATGCAGTCATCTTGTGAGATGGCAACATGTTCCTGCCTCATCATAGGACCTGCCTGTTGACAGGCTATGGTGTGCTTTCTCAACATTCCATGATTCTCCAGAAGCCTTTTTCCAGGGGCCATCACCTGCACAAATGTGGTTCTCTGCTGGTCACTTGCCCTCCACCTTCTTGGTTGCATCAGATAATTTAAAATTCCTGGATGAAACTGTGCTGCTTATTGTTTTAAAAAAATAAGCTTTTAACAAACTTCCACAGACACATTATCTTCCTGAGCTTTTAGGTAGTTGTTGAATTCCCTGCTGTCCCTATGGACAAGTGCCTCATGGGAAAATCAATCGCATGCAATTAAACAGTACCTATCTGCATGGGTTTATATATTTTTTCTGTTATATATACCAAGAAATATATTCTTATATTCTTTATGATTTTACATCAGTATTTACTGTATTTACTGTGGAAAAGGATATGGAAGATGTAGACTGTAGGGAAATAGATGGTAACATCTTGCAAAATGTCCATATTACAGAGGAGGAAGTGCTGGATGTCTTGAAATGGGGAAAGGTGGATAAATCCCCAGGACCCGATCAGGTATCCTAGAGCTCTGTGGGAAGCTAGAGAAGTAATTGCTGGGCCTCTTGCTGAGATATTTGTATCATCGATAGTCACAGGTGAGGTGCCAGAAGACTGGTTGGCTAACATGGTGCCACTGTTTAAGAAGGGTGGTAAGGACAAGCCAGGGAATTATAGACCAGTGAGCCTGACGTCGGTGGTGGGCAAGTTTAGATTAGATTACATTACAGTGTGGAAACAGGCCCTTCGGCCCAACAAGTCCACACCAACAAGTCCCGCCGAAGCGTAACCCACCCATACCCCTACATTTACCCCTTACCTAACACTACGGGCAATTTAGCATGGCCAATTCATCTGACCTGCATATCTTTGAACTGTGGGAGGAAACCGGAGCACCCAGAGGAGACCCACGCAGACATGGGGAGAATGTGCAAACTCCACACAGTCAATCACCTGAGGCGGGAAGTTGTTGGAGGGAATCCTGATGGACAGGGTGTACATGTATTTGGAAAGGCAAGGATTGATTAGGGATAGTCAACATGGCTTTGTGTGTAGGAAATCATGTCTCACAAACTTGATTGAGTTTTTGAGGAAGCAACAAAGGGGATTGATGAGGGCAGAGTGGTAGATATGATCTATATGGACTTCAGTAAGGTGTTCAACAAGTTCCCCATGGGAGACTGATTAACAAGGTCAAATCTCACGGAATACAGGGAGAACTAGCCATTTGGATACAGAACTGGCTCAAAGGTAGAAGACAGAGGGTTGTTTTTCAAACTGGAGGCCTGTGACCAGTGGAGTGTCACAAGGATCGGTGCTGGACCCTCTACTTTTTGTCATTTATATAAATGATTTGGATGCAAGAATAAGAGGTACAGTTAGTAAGTTTGCAGATGACACCAAAATTGGAGGTGTAGTGGACAGTGAAGAGGGTTATCTCAGATTCCAACAGGATCTTGATCAGATAGGCCAATGGGCTGAGAAGTGGCAGATGGAGTTCAATTTAGGTAAATGAGAGGTGCTGTATTTTGGGAAAGCAAATCTTAGCAGGACTTTACACTTAATAGTAAGGTCCTAGGGAGTATTGCTGAACCAGGAGACTTTGGAGTGCAAGTTTATAGCTCCTTGAAAGTGGAGTCACAGGTAGATAGGATAGTGAAGAAGGTGCTTGGTATGCTTTCCTTTATTGGTCAGAGTATTGAGTATAGGAGTCCGGAGGTCATGTTGCGGCTGTACAGGACATTGGTTAGACTACTGTTGGAATATTGCATGCAATTCTGGTCTCCTTCCTATTGGAAAGATTTGTGAAACTTGAAAGGGTTCAGAAAAGATTTACAAGGATGTTGCCAGGGTTGGAGGATTTGAGCTATAGGGAGAGGTTGAATACGCTAGGACTGTTTTCCCTGGAGCATCGGAGGCTGACGGGTGGCCTTATAGAGGTTTACAAAATCATGGATAGGATAAATAGACAAAGTCTTTTCCCTGGGATCGGGGAATCCAGAACTAGAGGGCATAAGTTTAGGGTGAGAGGGGAAAGATACAAAAGAGACCTATGGGGCAACTTTTTACCCCGAGGGTGGTACGTGTATGGAATGAGCTGCCAGAGGAAGTGGTGGAGGCTGGTACAATTGCAACATTTAAGAGGCATTTAGATGGGTATAAGAATAGAAAGAGTTTGGAGTGATATGGGCCAGGTGCTGGCAGGTGGGACTAGATTGGGTTGGGATATCTGATCGGCATGGACGGTTTGGACCGAAGGGTCTGTTTCCATGCTGTACATCTCTATGACTCTATGACTGTACGACTGAACTGACTACTTCTCAGCAAGGAAAATATCTGTTTCTTAGCTACTATATTACAAAAGAATCATAACTTGAATATAATTCAATATGTTTTTGTGAAATGTTTTAATTTCCTGTAGAATAAAATACAAAGTGAAACACACGAAATATGAAAGTGCAGAACAGTAGGATATTATTAAATCATGCTTTAATAAGTTATAAAGTCTCTTTTATAATTAACTGTTACAGCCAACCTGAAGTCTCCAGATAGATTTTATGAAAATCGGTCTTGGTTAATAGCAAATATCATAGAATAGATTTTCAATGAAATATTCTTTCAATATCTTTGAAAGCCCTGAAGAAATAGAATAGCAATTCTGGTATTTCTCTGGTCTTTTTACTTATCTGTCATCAACATTGTGGTGGGAATCGGGGACTTCTAAAAATTCAATCCTCTTATGTTTAACATAATTATAAGTTTATGTTTGAAGGCAAATAATATTGGGCCCATTATAGACCCGGATTTTCCAGCACTTTGTTTGAGGTTGGGGTGAGTGTGTGTGGCCAGAGTGTATAAAGTTGGAAGATGTTAGTGTGACTGCTCAACATCTTCACGTTGTTTTTCAATATTCCTGATTGTAGCAGGTATGGCGGGAGGATACCGTACACAGCCATGAGGCTAATTATGAATTCTATTTCACAAATTGCACACAAGGCCTAGCTTTATAGTTTCACCTAGTGAAAACAGACGGTCAGAAAACAGAAGTTTAGTTCTGGATGTCTCCAGCAAGCTTTGAGAAAGGCACCTTGCAGAAGGTGTGGCAGTCCAGGCACATTCTCCCCATATCTGCATGGGTTTCTGCCAGGTGCTCCAGTTTTCTCCCACAGTCCAAAGATGTGCAGGTTAGGTGATTTGGCCACAATAAGTGTGGAGTTTCAGGGATGGAATGGGGTGGTGGGTCTGGGTAGGATGCTCTTCAGAGAGTCAGTGCAGTCACAATGGGCCAGATGGCCTCTGTCTGCTCTGCAAGGATTCTATGATTCTAAGAACAGTGAAGGAATTATGGTATATTTCCAAATAAGGATCATGAGTGGTTTGGAGGAAACCTTGCAGGAGGTCATGTTCCCATGGATCTGCTGCCCTTGTCCTTTAAAGTGGGATTGGCTGTAGATTTGGAAGATGACAAAACTTTTTTTGTAAATTTTTGCAGTCCATTTTGTAGATAGTACACACTCCACAGGTAATAGAGTGACTGAAGCTTGGTGGATGTGGTGCCAATTAAGTGGGCTGTTTAGTGCTGAATGGTGTCAACATTCTTGAGTTTTCATCACACCCCTGACTTATGCCTTGCAGTTTGTGGATAGGCTTTGGGGAATAGGAGGTGATTACTGGCTGCAGTATTCTTAGCCTTTGAACTGTCCTGTAGCAAACTAATTTATATGGCAATTGTAGTTCAATTGCGGTCGGTAGTAACACCGACAATGTTGATAATGAGGGATTCACTGATGGTAATGCTATTGAAGAGGAAGTGATGGCATTCCCATATGTCCCCTTATTCTGATATAATGATGAGTCATACCAGACTCAAAACATAATTTTGTTTCTCTTTCCACGCATGCAGCCAGATCTGCTGAAATTCTCCAGCATTCTCTGTGTTTGTTCCCCTCATTCTGTAACTGTCCCCAAGATCAAGATTCCCCCAGTAACCTTCTGAAAATCTAATCTGTTTAGCCTATCTAGGTACTTGTTCATGTCAGGAGTCAGTCTAGGGAATCTCTTTTGAAAGATCTTCAATGCCAATATGTCCTTTCTTCAATATGGGGACAAAAACAGTACACAGTCTTCAAGAGGCAGTCTTGTCAACAGCCTGCACTATTATTGTAAGACATCCCTGTTAAACGCCAACTCGTGAGCAAGAAAGTCCAAAATTCAATTTGCCACCGAAATTACTTGCTGCTTTTATATGCTAACATTTTGTGTTTTATGTGCAAGAAAGCCCATATCCTTCTGTATTACATTTTATTGGAATCAGGAGACAGAGGGTGGTGGTAGAAGCCTGTTTTTGTGACTGGAGGCGGAGTCCAGGGGTGTACTATAGTGTTGGACTCTTTATTGTTTGTGATAGAGATAAACAATTTAGATAAACGTGTGGGGGTGAGTGGGGATGATAAGTAAGTTTGCAGATGATACAAGAATTAACCTGGTGGTTGCCAGCAAGGGAGAAGGTCTCAGGTACAAGAGGACTTTGATGAACTGATCAGATTGGCAGATCAGTTGGATGGCATGGTGGTTCAGTGGGTTAGCACTGCTGTCTCACAGCATCAGGGACTTAGGTGCGATTCCACTCTTGGACAACTGTGTGCATGGAGTTTGCACATTCTTACCATATTTGTATTGGTTTCCTCTGTGCTCCAGTTTTCTCCCACAGTCCAAAAAATGTGCAGGTTGGGTGGATTGGCCATGGAAAATGCAGGGTTATGGGATAGGGTGGGTGTGGTCTGGATGAGATGCTCTTCGAAGGGAATGTGTGAACTTGATCAGCCAAAAGACCTGCTTCCAAACTGTAGAGATTCTATGATCAATGGCAGATGAAGTTTAATCATGATAAGCATGAAGTGATACAATTGGAAAACAGAACAAGGCAAGTGAATATTGAATGAATGGCAGGACACTAGGAAACTCAGAAGAACAAATCTTAGCTCCACAGCTCATACAACACAGTGGTAGATTCGCTGTCTCTGAGCCAGAAGGCCTGGGTTCAAGTCTCATCTGCTCTATAGATGTGAAATAACATCTTTGAACAGGTTGATGAGAAAATGTCTATAAATCTGTAGGGGTGTTTGTGGCACAGTGGGAGTGAGAAGGCTGGACTATGGGAAGGGGACTGTGGTCATCGCATCATAGAGATCCAAAGCATAGAGAAAAACCTGTCAGCCTATCACATCTGTGTTGAATAAAAACAACCACCTAACTATTCTAGTCCCATTTTACATTAATTGGCCCATAGCTTTGACATTGCAAGTGCACATCTAAATACTTCTTAAATGTTAGAAGGGTTTCTGTCTCCATTACCCTTATAGGCCTGAGTTACAGACTCCCCCCACCCTCTGGGTTAATAAAAGCTTTTCCTCACATCCTCTCTAAACCTTCTGTCCCTTGACTTAAATCTATGCCCCATGGTAATTGATCCCTCCATCAAGGGTAAAGGTTTCTTCCTGACTACTCTATCTATCCCCCTCATAATTTTATACATTTCAAGTATAGGTCCTTCAGCAACTTGGAAGTAGGACGTGGGTTGCTGTGAATTCTGAAGGTGTGTACGGCTGGAGGCTACTGGTGTCCTCAATGAACAAAGTGATGATGGAAGCTACAGTTCCCATTGCAGGTGGCAGAATAGTGCAAAGAACCATTTTTTCTGTCGTATACAAGGGAATGCAGGCATCCTTGTGCGCTGCTGGTTCTGCTGTATTTCCATCAATTGCATATCACTTGGTCCTGTAAGGAAGAGAGCAGAATGTCAATGGTCATATTTTGGTGATATTTCTGTCATAGCCAGGAACTATTTGTCAGATGATGTGAGAGGTTGGTGATGTGGTAAATAGGGGATGTCATATGAAGAAGCATTCACTTAACCTGTGTGATGTCACTAGACCTTTTGCATCACTGCTATCAAGCATTGTGCCCAGAATCTAAGAATTGACATTATACCCACTAACAGCTCTATGGAAGATAAAATTATCCTCCTTGGAGACTTCAATAACAGGGTTGAAAATGTCGCCCAACTCTGGAAAGGAATCATTACAAAGGAAGGACTCAGAGATTGCAACATGGATTCTCCTGCTCACCAAATGTGTGGATCATCAACACATTTTTTTTCTGCCAAAACAGCAAAATAAAAGACCTTTTCGTGGCATCCATGATCAAATCTCTGGCACATGATCAACCACATGATTGTCATTGTTTGATCTCGAGACATAAAGGATGTACTCATTATCAAAGTGATGACAGGTGCAGACAATTGTTAGACAGATCCCGGGTTCATCCACTCCTCAATGCTCATCAAATGCCATTAGAAGCAGTTGGAGCCAAAGAAACCATTCAGGAAAATGTTCAACCTTGAACAGCTTCAAGAGCAAAGCTGACTAGCAAACCTCCAGCAATGCCTTCATCAATATCTCCAAAGGGTTAATTTTGATAGACTGGAGGAAATCTGGAAAAAGCTGAAGACAGCCATCGTCTCAAGCTGTGAAGAAACCATTCACTACAAGAACAAAAAATTTGAAGACTGGTTTGATGACAATGACCACGACATCCAGGACCTCTTCGACAAGAAAAGGAATGCTCTCCCTACCTTGAAAAACATCGCCAGTGAGACAAAGATGAGGACTCATCAAATAGAAAAGACAACACTATAAAGGAGAATTGGGGAAAGTAAGGAGCCACAGCTCAACCCAGTGCAGAGTAAGAATGGCATCCTTTTGAGAGACAGAGAAAACATGAGCCTCTGATGGAGACAGCACTTCAAAGAACTCCAATACTGTGATACAATCATCAATGAGGACATTTTTCAGGAAACCAACCCCGCCCCCCGCAACTCCCCATCAAAAGTGATCTTAGAATCCCACCTGTGAGGCAGAAATTGAAACCTCCATTAGACAAATGAATAATGGAAAAGCTAGAGGAGTCAATGGGATTCCAGTGGAGATTTTCAAACTTAGAGGAGCAAAGCTTAACCTTCACCTCCATCAACTTTTCCTGAACATCTGGGACAAAGAAGAAATCCGTGCCACTTTTATGGAAGCTGCCATTGCCACTGTCCTTAAGAGATGAGTCAAATTGGACTATGGGAACTAACAAGGAATCGCTCCATCCTGTATTGTCAGGAAGCTTATCACCCAAATAAGCGGCACGGTGGCCCAGTGGTTAGCACTGCTGCCTCACAGCGCCTGTAGACCCGGGTTCAATTCCCGACTCAGGCGACTGACTGTGTGGAGTTTGCACATTCTCCCCGTGTCTGCGTGGGTTTCCTCCGGGTGCTCCGGTTTCCTCCCACAGTCCAAAGATGTGCGGGTCAGGTGAATTGGCCATGCTAAATTGCCCGTAGTGTTAGGTTAAAGGGGTAAATGTAGGGGTATGGGTGGGTTGCACTTCGGCGGGTCGGTGTGGACTTGTTGGGCCGAAGGGCCTGTTTCCACACTGTAAGTAATCTAATCAAATCTTTGCTAGGCACCCTTTCTCAGTCTCTGAAGAAATCCTTCCTGAAAGTCAGTGTAGCTTCCAAACAAACCACGGAACTATGGACATGATGCTTACTACTTGGCAACTCCAAGAGAAATGCCAGGTACAACAATGACCAGTCTACATGGCATTCATCAACCTGACCAAAGGCTTTTGTCTCAGTCAGTTGGAAAGTGCTATGGAAGGCCAGCTTGTAATGGGCCCAACTTGCCTCCAGCGCAGTCTCCATAAATCTACACTGTTATGGACTAGGCCAGACCACTCAAAACCTTCTTAAGCAGGCAGCTCATATCACAACTTTGCAATTTGTTTTGGTAAGTGTACAGTGAAAATTATCCGGATTAAGTTAGCAAGATTCACTACCAGGTTTAAAATAGACAAAAAATGTATTCACAAAATTACACAATGAAACATGAGGAACAGAATAAAGAATCCCTACAGAACTCAGTCTACCCAAGCTAGGCTTAATTATGCTGTTCCGACTATACACAACAGTCCCAATAAGCAAACTCCCTTTAAAACCCAGTATAAATGGAACACATGCTTACAGAAAGAGAGAGAGAGAGAGTTTCCACACAGCTCACTGTTGAACTCTCAACCAGTTCAGGATTGAATTAAAATGCTCATTGACAGAGCTGATCACTCCCCTTACATTATACAAGTCACTTCTAAAACATGACCACTTTGGCCTGAAGTCCCATCCGTTTAATATAAACAAAAGGCCTCTCAAAATTCTTGTCATCTCTATACAAACCAGACTAATCGAACCAAGAGCGGTTTATTACTCCCCTGAAAGAAACCAAGGACATAGTATCCATGAGAAAAGGAACAGCTTTTAGAAAAAAGAAGCCAACTTTGAGACAACTGGAAGCAGATGCCGCCTTGAAAACAAACTCGTCTCTGTTGTAGCAGCCATGAGTGGGCACGAGGACCTCCTCATCGAAGCAGATGTCACTGGGAACCCAAACCTGCCTCTGATGGCACTGCCACGAGTCCACGCTGCTGGACCCACTCACTGCTGCCATTGTCAACACTGATACCAAGCTCTTCAACAAGAGCTAAGTAAACTAAAAAACAAAGAAATCAAAAAAATGAGATTTGGCAATTTAAATTGGGCATTAATTGCCCACCTAAATTCCTCAAATCATTCCTATCTGGAAAGGTAGCCACACCATTCAGCTCAATGAAATGTCCCCCAGCTTCCAAACCCACTGCTGATGGGGCATTAGAATTTGACCAGTCATACTAGAATTATAAAGGTGCATTGATATATAGATAAGCATATGTTTACATCCATCGGAATGAGTTTTGACATGTAAGAAATAAAGGCCCATATTCCCAACTTCAGGGCACATGAAATTCAAGCCTTGAGAGTTGAGGTACTTTACTGAAATATATAAACATCAAATGATTTAAATAGCACAATTCTTGAGTATTACTTCCAAAATAACTCGAGGCCATAACTACAAGTTCACAAAAAAAGTATAGAACAGTTACCCCTGGGTGCATCATAAATGGAGTAAAAGTGTCTGCAATAATCTGCCAGTCACGTAGGGGGCTACTGACTTTACTGTCATTCAGATTGTAACTTGGTAGAATGCTGAAATACTACACAATGTGACCTGATTTGCTGAATTGACTTTTATTGTTCTTGAGTCCTTTACGTAATCTTTCATTCTTGTCACAGTATCTAATTTTGACACAGGAACACAGATATAGCTGCATAATGAAAACTGACTGCATGTGTAGAGCTACCTCATTACTCAAATTGACAAGAAATATGACCCAGAGGAAACTGAACAGTAATAGCCTGACATCAGTAATTTCAATTGGAAGGTTTTCTTAATGATAGGATGAAAAAGGTATTAAACATTCAACAGCTGAAATGAATTAGAGCTCATTTCTCATGTGACCAAACAGTCTCTATCCCATGGAAGCCAAATGAGAAACATTTCATTGAAATTGAATTTTGAAATTGTGTCATTTACCTAGTGTTAACTCAATATTGTTGACACTCCAATAGTTGGAATATCGTACTTTTGTTTAAAAACCTGGAGATAAAGGAGTGCTGATGTTAATGGAATAAGATTGACTGAACGATATTGCACCACCTAAAACCATTGTTTCGGATTTTGCATTTAGTGGTGAATGAATGGAACTAGTTGTTCAAACTTAATTACATATTAACATATAAACTTGCCTACAAACTTACTGTGGGCATGTTCATTAAGACTTGTGGTGCGGTCAAAAAAGTGCTGCACAGTGGGGCAACACAGTGGCTCAGTGGTTAGCACTGTTGTCTCACAGTGCCAGGGACCCGGGGTTGATTCCAGCCTTGGGCAACTGCCTGTGTGCAGTTTGCACATTCTCCCCATGTCTGGGTAGGCTTCCTCTGGGTGCTCTGGTTTCCTCCCACAATCCAAAGATATGCAGGTTAGGTGAATTGGCTGTACTATAATGTTCTAGTGTCCATAGTGTTCAGGGATGTGTAGGTTAGGTGCAGTAGTCAGGAGTAAATATAGGGTAGAGTAATGGGCCTGAGTAATGGACTCTTCGGGGGTCAGTGTAGACTTCTTGGGTTTCCACACAATAGGGATTCTAAGTTCACAAGGAAATTGAAACCTGTGTGAATAGACAAACAACAGTTTTGTCTCCTTACATACTCAGATGGACGAATTCACCTCATGGCATGCAGGGGAAATTTTAACCTGCTGCAGTGCATTGGTTTGGTTGCAAGTGGAGTTCAAAAATGCAACTGCTTGGGAAGTCAGCATTGCGTTAATTGTGCATGACCCCCCTGGACACAAATTGCCTGTTGATGTTTGGTAATTACTGAATTGGAGCTGAAAATGTGTTGCTGGAAAAGCACAGCAGGTCAGGCAGCATCCAAGGAGCAGGAGAATCGTTGTTTTGGGCATGAGCCCATCTCCAGGCTCATGCCCGAAATGTCGATTCTCCTGCTCCTTGGATGCTGCCTGACCTGCTGTGCTTTTCCAGCAACACATTTTCAGCTCTGATCTCCAGCATCTGCAGTCCTCACTTTCTCCTCGAAGAATTACTGAATTGGAGTACAGTACACCAACTGTTCTGCATCCGACTGCGGCAGGCATCTCAGTGTGAGTTCAGAGGCTGCTGGGTCCCTGTTTTCACGGAAACATGGCTTAGCGACAGAGTTCCAGACACTGCCATCCAGCCAGGCGGGCCCACCTTGTTTTGCACTGACAGAAATGCAGCTCTGTGCGATAAGGCTTGGTGTGAGGTTCTGTGTGTCTACATCAACACAAAATAGTGCAAAGACTCTGAGATAGTCTCCAGTTACTGCTCATCACTGGTGGAGTTTGTGACTGTTAGGTGCAGATCATTTTATTTGCCACAGGAATTCACCGTCGTCTTTCTAGTTGGGGTATATATTCTTCCCAGTGCTAATGCTAACGAAGCACTCTGTGAACTGTATAGGGCTATTAGTGGACGGCAGAACACACACCAAGATGGATTGTTTATTGTTGGTGGAGATTTCAACCATACGAATCTCAAGACTGTGCTTCCTAAATTCCATCAGCATATGGACTTTGAGACGAGAGGGGAGAAAATGCTAGATCTGGTTTATACAAACATCCCCAACACAAACAGGGCAGAACCCTTGCCCCACTTCGGCTCCTCAGACTACATCTCTGTTATGCTAACTCCAGCACACACACTGCTCATCAGATGTGTCAATCCAGTTCAGAAGCAGATGAAAACCTGGCCACCAGGAGTCATTTCCGCTTTTCAAGACTGTTTGAAGCATGCTGACTGGCATGTGTTCAGGGAGGTGGCAACCGATGTCAATTCCATTAGCTTAGAGGTGTACACAGTGTCATTGATTTGCTGTGTATTGATGACATCACTGTGTCCAAGACCATCACTTCTCGCCCCAACCAGAAGCTGTGGATGACCACAAAGGTGTGTGCGCTGCTGAGGACCCGTGATTCTACCTTCAGAGCAGATGACAAGGCAACCCTAACAACAACGAGTGCCAACCTGACCAGGGCCATCAAAGAGGCAAAGTGTGCACACACACAGAGAATACGCAGCCACCTTCAGGACAGTGGCGATACGCGGAGCATGTGGGGGGGCATCCAGGCCATCACCATCCACAGAACAACATCGCCTACTTCTGCTGGTGATGCCACTCTCCCGGATGAGTTGAATGACTTTTATACACGGTTTGAGGCACGAAATGACATGGAAGAGAGAATGTCCACCACCTCCCACCCTCCAATTACCAGGTGCTGTGTCTTACCATGGCCAACGTAAGGAAAATCCGATGCAGAGTCAATCTACATAAGGCTGCTGGACCAGATAACATCCCTGGCAGTGTGGTCAGAGGATGCTCTCACAGACATCTTCAACATTTCCCTGAGTTGCGCCATAGTCTCAACATGCTTCAAGGCTGCTACCATAGTCCCCGTGCCGAAAAAGTCTTCAGCATCCTGTCTCAACAACTACCACCCTGTTGTGCTTACAGGTATCACCATGAAGTGTTTCAAGAGCCTCATGACCTTGCTGCACCCTCACTGGACACTCTGCAGTTCATATATTATCCCAACTGCTCAACTGATGATGCCATTTCTACCACCCTCCATCTGGCCCTCACCCACCTGGAGAAGGAGGACACCTACGTCAGATTACTGTTCATAGACTTCAGTTCTGCATTTAACACTATCATTCCTCAGCACCTGACTGGAAAACTATGTCTGCTGGGCCTAAATACCTCCTTTTGTAACTGGATCCTGGACTTCCTGACTGGGAGACCTCAGTCAGTCCGGATTGGGAACAACATCTCCAACACCATCACACTGAGTACAAGGGACCCCAGGGCTGTGTGTTCAGTTCTCTGCTGTTTACCCTGCTGACACACAACTGTGCAGCAATGCACAGGTCGAGTCACATCATCAAGTTCGCTGATGACACAACTGTAGCGGGTCTCATCAGCACAAACAGTGAGTCAGTATACAGAGAGGAAGTGTAGCGGCTAACGGACTGGCTCAGAGCCAACAACCTGTCTCTGAACATAGACAAAATGAAAGAGACTGTTTCTGACTTCAGGAGGGCATGGAGTGACCACTGCACATTGACAACTCCCCTGTGAAGATCGTAAGAAGCAGCAAATTTCTTGGCTTATACCTGGCAAAGAATCATGCCCTCATCAACAGCTCTATAGCCAAGAAAACCCAGCAGCATCTCTAGTTTCTGTGCAGGCTGAGGAAAGCCCTCTTCCCAACCCCCATCCTCACCACATTCTACAGAGGGTTCATTGAGAGTACCCTGAGCTGCTGCATCATTGCCTAGTTTGGGAATCGCACTGTCTCAGATCGTAAGACCCTACAACGGATAGTGAGGACAGCTGAGAAGATCATCAGGGTTTCTCGTCCCTCCATTATAGACATTTACACCACACGCTGCATCTGAAAGGCTAACAGCATTATGGAAGACCCCACACATTCCTCACTCAAACTCTTCTCCCTCCTGCCATCCAGCAGAAGATACCGGCCATGAAACTGTGCAACAGTTTCTTCCCCCAGGCCATCAAGCTCCTTAACACAGTATGAACAGACTCTTTCCATTTGAAATTTTTTGCATGACTTCGAATTGCTGCTAGAACAATATCTATTCACTACCATTCTTTTATTACACTGTAATTTGCATGTTTTGTACTTATGCACGCTTGTATGATACTGTAGCTTGTGATGTCCATTTAGCACCTTGGTCCTGGAGGAACGCTGTCTCGTTTTTTACAGTATCAGTTGTATATGGTAGAAAGGACAAATAAAATCTACTCTATCTACTCTACAGTGGCACCAGAAATAGTATTTTGCAGGAAAGAAACAAAAGCTGATTTGCCATTCCCAGATTTGAATTTTAGTGTTTACAGAATTAAAGCAAGAAAATATGAAATGCAATAATTTAGTAAACTAGAGCTAAAAATTGAGGATCACACTGTCTTGGTCTTCTACTCAAATCTGAATTAAACCTTTGCACGTGTATGCTATTAGTGCAAACTGCTGACTTTTATGTCTGTGACATTGCCTGGCTTTTCCTTTATTTAACCTTTCACCTGCTGAATTATTCAAATATTCCCTTGTCATCTCCAAACATGATGACTGCAATCTTCTCTTGGCCAGTTTCCCACTATCCATTCTCCATGTACTTCAGCTGCAGATAATTTATCCTGCATCAAGTTGCTCTTCTTCATTTGTCCTGTTCTTTCTTACTTACAATGGCCCCCAGTCCCCGAGCACTTCCAGTTTGAAGTTTATATTGTTAAACTGTGGAAGTCCATGACCAAAGCCCTCTCACACTGTGAATTCTTGCCATCACTTTTCATTCCCTTCCCCGATATTCAATTCGGCATTCCTCCTATTCTAACTTATTAAAGTGTCTCCATAGCACTTTATTTTTGACCGTTTAGGCCACACACTATTAACTTCCTTCCTAAACATGTTTGACTCTTCATGTCTCTCTCTCTCTCCTTAAACTCTGAGTCTTCCTGATATTGTTGTTGTATCTGAGAACCATAATTTAAAGAAAAGTCAACCTTCATGTTGAAAGGATGCAACAATATGTTAATATCAGCAGTAATACTTGTGGGCTGTGGTAGCCCCAGCTTGAGTTATCATCTCTAATGCATCTGTTAATATAAGGGTATGTTGCATCCTGTGCTGTCAGTGGGGAACAAGTCTGCTCACTGTAGCAAAATTGAGAGTATATTTTGGAATATCACAATACAAAAGAGCAATTGGTTCCCTAGACTATTTAAACACTTAATTGACAGTGACTCATTTTTCTAGACTATCTTTGCTTTGGTTCACTCATTGCAGCATAATATCAACTAATTGATTCTGTAAATGGACAAGGCCACAGCTGTAAATCCACAATGCAAACATTTGAAAGGTGCTTCCAAGGATTACCACCACCATGAAAACTGGGTTAATCGGAAAGAAAGGGTGGATTCATCCAAGTTTGACAAGTATCTCACCTGTTGCCTGAGAAAGCAGGACTCCGGTGGGCCTCCCTCCAGACTGATACCACCGCAGATTTGCTAGCTAATCAGAATTCTAGGGTCAAGAAGCAATCTAGGAAAAGTATTGTTGAGGAGGGGCATCTTTTGGGTGGGAGTTGGATGGGCCATGGGGGCTAGAAGCAAGGGCAGAGTGTAGTTTCAGTGTCCACTGTTCTATCATTGAAGCACAAATTAGTGAAGACCATAGGATCATGCAGATTGAATGACTGCAGGTCATCTTGGGTCTGGGAACTTTGGAGTTGAGGTGGGAAAAGGCCCTTGATTGAACCTACTAGTTGAAGCAAGAAGGCTTTGGGTATCGGTCTGATAACTACTCATCATATTTTCAAGGTCACCTTATTCTTCTTCATCTCTTGTTGGTCGAGAGGCTTCTATTCATGTCAGTCTTCACTTCCATAGTTGGGGGTTAACCCCATCGCAGGAGTTAAAATAATTTATTTTTTTACAAGGGCTTGTTACGAATCACAGATAGCTAGCCAGGCCAAATCAAACTCACTAACACTGGATTAACAATGTAGGAAAATCAAACATTTGATGACACTCAGAATTGCTCAATTATTCATAAACAGATTATATCAATAACAGATCTCAGACATCAACTTTAGCAGCTTAAACAAAAATTAACAATTTATTATTAACATTGTAACTTTAGCAGAGCAAAGTTAAACAACAAGGTAATCTAATGAATGTCTATGATTTAAACCCAATCTTCTTTGATGGCAACCCCACACTCACACACAGACAGGCAGACTAATTAAGCATTAAATTAAGAAAGTGAAAGAGTTGTAAATTGCCAGCTTGACAATCGTTTGAACAATGAGTACTAGATCTTTTATTGCATCTTTAATCATGTGTTTTATTACAGGAATATGAGATTGTATCTTGATTGAATTCCAAATTACCTGATCAATACAGAAAACTTCCTACAGGCTCTGAGGAATATTCATTTATTTCTTATGAACTGGGACATATTTTGTGAGAGCATTCAACAATTCTTAAACTGAGTATAAAACCAGAGAGAGTAAAACTCAAAAGCATGTTTCCACTTTCCTAATGGAGAGGTTAACTAGGGTGGTCACAAGAACTTCAAACTAATAAATGAGGTGGAGGCCTCAGGGAAGTCAATACCATTTCAAAAACAGGACAGAGAGTAAAGAGACAGTCAGGAATCCTACTTCATCAAAAGCATGTAATGGCAAAACTATAGGTATATTAATCAGAAGAGAGAAATTATAAACAGGTGAATAAAACAGAAGCCTTCCTGATTGGAAATAAAATGACTTTGGTGGTGAGAGAGGATATAATGAGGGGAAACATCCAGTAGGTACCTTATGAATAGAACTGAGGAACAGTAAAGGATCTAAAATTGTAATAGATGTTGTGTATTGAACTCCTGGTAACAGCTCTGAAGATTGTATCAAATACAAATTAGGAAAAAATGTAGCAAAGGCAGAGTCATATTAATAAAGGCTTTTAGTTTTAACATAGATTAGGAGAGGAAGAAAGGTAGTGAATTCCTGGGGTGTTGCCTACAGCAATATGCCCTGGACGCAATAAGGGATATGCAAAATTGGAATGAGTAATGAGCCAGGTTTAATTACTAAGCTAATCGTGCATGAACATTTATCAAATAGCGATCATGACATGATTGAGTTCAGTGCAGCATCAGAAAGCAAAAAGCACGAATCAGCTACTAGAACTTAAGATTTTGGTAAGGCTGACTTTAATGAGATGAGACAGAGACTGTCCAGAATAACTGGAAAAAATGTGCCAATAGGTAAAACTGAAAATCTGCTGATGGGTAAAACAACTAAAGAACAATAAAGGATGCCTCAAGAAATATTTAACAAAATACAAAACCAGTTTGTACCTCTAAGAGAGAAAAGCTCTACATGACAGAAAAAACTGCCATGGACAACTAAAGAGATAAGGGACAGCATAAAACTAAAAGGAAGGGCTTACAGAGATGCAGGAAAACTGCACAATCATGTTGGATGGGATAGATATAACAATCAGCAAAGGACCACAAAACAGCTATCAGAGGTAGTAGAAGGGAGTATGAAAGGAAATGTGCCAGAGGCATCAAAATCAAGAAAAAGAAATGTTATTGTTACATAAAGAGAAAGCAGGTGGTCAGGAGCAAAGTTGGCCCACCAAAGACTGAAAGTGGCAGTAATGACAATGACTGTAATGAAATGGCAGTGATATTGAATAATTTCTTTACACCAGTATTTACAGTAGAAAATCTGTATGATTGTTCAAATAACAGCACCATTATTTAAGCCTACTTGCACTATCTCAAAACATTTCAGCAGGTTGGCATTCATAAACATCTTCCTTACAGTAGATGCTGGTGCAGATTGACAGGCAGGAGAAGGCTAAGCATCAGTACACATGCTGTCATGGTCATTCCAAAAGATGAGAGACTTAACAAACAATCCAGATCTTTTTCAATATATAATTTCAGTTCCAACACACTGTAAACTTTTGCTATAAATTCTGTGTCTTGCAATCTTATTCTTCACAATTACCTGATGAAGGAGCAGCGCTCCAAAAGTTAATGCTTCCAAATTAACCTGGTGTTGTGCGATTTTTAACTTTGTACACCCCAGACCAATACTGGCATCTCCAAATCAATCATCTGAGAGAGACAGCCATGAACAGTAGACACATAAATAATGTGGCTGGTGGGCTCTTGAGATAAAGTCCAATAGCTTATTTTCTTTACCAGTTTTGCTCTGATTCTCACCTCACAGAAACGTTACTCTCCCACTACATATAATAAAGGCATAGTTTCAGCAATTATTCACCCATCTTTACTTGCTGTTGTCACAGATCGTTAACCCTTCTTCAGTTCTTTCATTTTACTTATTGAAACTTTAGAGGACACCACAGTAAGAGGAAGAAATAACTCCAGAACTCCATCACTGAACCTCACTTTCGAAAGCATCAGCTTAGAGATTACTACCCCTATAATTTACAATCTATAGTAGGGAGATCTTCACTGGATGGACTTAACTCTTTGCAGTTAAAAATACAGCCACTTCACAAGCCCTTATTTGATGTTAAACTCTCTTCCACCTTCTTTTATAAGTAAGGGAAAGTAGCTACAAGAGAGTAACCTCATTTCTTGGCCATAGCACAGCATGTGTGATGAAGATTTTAAGAACCCAGCCTGAAGCAGTGAACTGTACAATGCAAACTTTTAAGTACATTGAGCAGACTGTCAATAATCTTCTATAATGTAACTGAAAGGGAATAGTTTCAACGTCTATGGGGTCATTATGCATGGTATCTACACCTTTATAGTCAGTAATGGAGTATATGAATATTGCATTGATTGGACCCACAGTGAATTTTTGCAGATCTCCACTGATCATTCAGACTCCAATACGTTGGCTCTGGGCCCCAGCATGTCTACTGACTTGCAAAACATTTTTGAAATCATTCCACAACTCTTGTTCTCAGACAAACCAGCAAAATTGCTCAGTTACATTCATATTATCATGACTTTGGCTCCAGAGCAATAAATGCTCATTGTGTGGTAGATGCAAAAGGTGTTTGATGAATCCAGCAATTAGGACCAAACTCTGAATGCTTTGGACAAAAGTGCTATACTTGTAGAACTCATTGTAGAGCAAACTTAAAGCATACTGCATTTTGTTATGAATGATTTAAAAAACCTGCTTTGAAAAGATGATATGCAAGAATGAAAGTTGTATCCTGTCTCATCTTTTGTATCATTTGCAATGTAATGTAGTAGACTTGAAGGTCAATGGAGGGATATCTTTGGGAACTCTTGACTTTATAAAGAGATGTATTTGATCTGAAGCTCGCATAGTACAATATAAAATGAAAAATTGGCATTTTTATTTCGACATTTTGCAACATACATAGTATTGCACAAAGGCTTGAAAGTTGGATGTGGCTCGGAATTTTTTGAGATAGATGAATTTGAATAAAGCAATAAAAACTTGTTTTTGCGTTACATGTATTGGGGAATTATAACCTGCCCATTGAGTTTGAGTGTTGAGTGGGTGATGAAAACTGGATAAGTAGGCTCCAAAGGGATGTACATTGCCCATTCAAAATATGTTTATCTTTTAGTTTGAACAACATTTTAACTGTGTTTCAAAGTTAATTGGATGTCCATGAATTTGTGTAGGTTAGAGGGAGAGAATGGCACAGAAATAGATTATTCAGCTAAACCTGTTTATTCTGGTGTGCATGCTCCATTTGGCTCTACTCCCATTTATCCTTTCTACTAGCTCCTGCTCAGTTGGTGGCACCTTGTCTCACAGTTGGAATCTTGTGAGTTAAAAGCCCTTACTAGAAACTGAGCATGATGATCAAGATTGCCAATTCAATTTCCTGACCAAGATTCAGCCCTCAATCAATTGCAGAAATTCAGATATTCTGGTTATGTTGTTGCTTTTAGGAACTTGCTGTTCACAACTTGCTGCTGCAATGCTTACATTTCAACAGTAATCACTTCAAAAGTAATTCTTAGTTGCGTATTCTTTGGAATGTCTAATGGTGTTGTATAAATGATAATCTAATTTTTTTTCTCATATTCTAACACTGTTGTTTCTCACTCATATACCTATCTAGATTTCCTTCATTACATTTATACTGTTATCCACTATTACTTGAATTGCTAGTGTGTTTCATAAGTAGACAAGCAGGAGACTGGAAGAACATAGCAAGCCAGGCAGCATCAGGAGGTGAAGAAGTCAACGTTTCAGGTATAACACTTCTTCAGGAATGGGGCTGGGGGTAGGGGGAGCTGCAGATAAAGAGAGGGGGGCAGGGTTATGAGTGGGGAGAGGAGGGAATGGTGAGGTTTAGATAAGTGAACACAGGTCGAGGGTACTACCTGGTTGGTCAATAGGAGGAATGTATCCGGTTGGTAGCTGGAAGGAAGGATCGGTAGGATGTATGAGAGGGAAGAGGTGGGACTGGAGAGGAAGTCGGGGAATGGATGGGAAGATTATTTGAAATTGGAGAACTCAGTGTTGAGTCCTCCGTGCTGTAGGCAGCCCAGCTGGAAGATGAGGTGTTGTTCCTCCAATTTGTGGTCTGATTCACTGTGGCAAGGGAGGAGGCCAAGGATGGACATGTCGGAGTGGGACTGGGAGATCAGGCTGGCCCTTATGGCCTAGCTGAGATGCTCGATGAAATGTATCCCATATTCGCATTACTTACTAGATAAAGAAGTTTCTTTAGAAACTCCTACTTCATGCTTTTGTAACTATTTTATATTTACTTTACTCTTTTCTACAAATGGGAACAGTTTTTCTGTATTATATCAAAGATTCTCAATTTTGAAGACCCTTACTGGTCTCCCCAGCCTTCTCTTTTAACAGAAAAAAACACAATCTGTTCATCCATTCTTAATAGGTGTAAAAAAAAAACTTAACACTTCAGAATCATTTTTATAGTTATTGTTTATACCATTGATAGTGCCTTTTATATCTTTTTTAAATAGCATGTTATAATACAACAGCAATACTTACAATTATGGTTAAATTGAATTTTGATACAAGTTTAGCATAATCTCTCTACTTTTCATATCTGTCAGCTGGAATAGTCTTTGTCATGGCTTTATTGACCTGTGTCCCAACTACTTTTATCTTTGTACTCGCAAAGTTCCTTTGCTTTTCCACCATGTTTAAATTCTAATTTTCCAAATAATAGGTGACTGAATTGGATGAGCCAAAGGGCCAAAGGTTAATGATGATATTCGACAGCTGCATGAGGAAATAGATTGTACAGGTCTGAAATTGTTGATGATACTTGACAAGCTGTATGACCTTGAATGAGACGGCAGCTGCAGCTTGTTTGGTCTTTTGTATCTGTACCAGCAAGTAGTTTTGTCTTCTTTCTTTCTGTGCTGGTTGTTTTTTGCCACGTCATTGGAGTTTAACTCGGACCAGAATTGTGAATGGTGCCAGGTACAACCTTAGTCTGCAGAGCAGCTGTCAATTGAGGGATTCCCAATGTGGAGGAGGGTGTGAGGCTCATTACTTTCTTTTCCTTCCTTTTCCATTTTTAAATTACTTAATAGATGTTCATTCTTCAATCTTGTATTTTTCCTTCCTTTTCCATTGTTTATTATTACTTAATAAATGGTCATATTTAAGCAAATTGGTATTGTTGAGTGTTGCCCAAATCTGAAAGGAACCACTTGGATACACCCTTAATCCAAGACATTTTTAGTGATGAGGATGCAATTTGGGAAAATGTGTAAGAGAAGGGAAAAGCAACTAGATGCTCCAAAGTCCCTCCATACTCCGGGATGGAATGTGGCAGACTCTAGATTCAGGTCTGTAGCTAATATGTTAGCACAATTCAGATCCCCAAAAGGATGGGATCATAACCAGAGCAAGACAAAACTGGAGGCCAGCTTTCTGTGCTGTGCAAGTGCACTGACCCTTGTAGAAATGTTAACTGTTTGTGGTCTGGCTTGAACGTGCTTTTGTTTGTTGGTTGCGAAATGTTGGTCTTGTAAAATTAATGTGGTTTTTGTGCCCTGGAGATCAAGACCTAGGGATACTTTGAAATTAGTTTGTATTTTGGAAATGTATGGTGATTTGAATGTGTGTTGTGTGTCTGCATCAGTGTGGGACATATATGGTTAATGTAATATCCTTTTATGAATCTATCAATGGTTATCTAAAGCAAAGATCTGTAAAATGTTGATTCAAAAATTTGGTTTGTAAAGCTTTGTAGAATTTTACCTTTTTGAATTAGCTCTGTGCTGTGTTTGAACTTGGGTAAATTTTAATTCTAGAAATTACCAAGTTTGGAATTTCATTTTCTGACCATAGTAAACTTCCAAATATTGTTTTAAGCAAGTGAATCTTTAATGCCGGATGATAAGATTGATTCATTGTTAATATCCAAGTGGTAGGGACATTGGAATGTTGAAAATGCAACTCTCCATGTGTGTAAAGTTTAGGAAAGGCAAATTTAACAAATGGGTGGGCTTTTCCTTCCTTCAAGGAGGAGGAGAGACGGATGAAGTAATTCCATGTAAGAGTTTACGCCCCATGCCCTTTTTTGAATCTGTATTAGATTAATACTAATTAACCCATTCTGCTTGACGTGGAGTGAATGGAGCTTGTTTTTTTTTTAGAAATTAGAGGCACTGAAGGCTGAACCCATTTACAGGCATTCAATTTAGCAACACAGCCATTTATCAATAATACATCTTGGTGTTGAGGAAGTACTATGGAAATATTAATTGTCGTGAGTACGTGAGTATCAGGAATCTTGAAACCACTGAGCCTGGGTACACTTAAGCACATCATGACAAAAACTATACTAAGACTCACATGCCCTGGTATTCTAAAACATTTAAATGAAATACTCACCTGAAAATTTTAAGGGATTCTGGGAAATGATGTTGTGCATGCACATGGTCTCAATAGTTTCAATGCATAGTGAATTTGAGAGAGTAAACACAATATTGAATTTGGACAAATTTGCATACAGATATATCAAATATCTAGAACAAGTTATCAAGTAACTTTTAAAAAAGTGTGGGTCATCTTAGCGAAAGAGCAAACAAAGTATATTGTGCCTAAATCAAACAGAAATATTTGACTTCTATTTTAAAATATTGAAAGATTATATTCCCTGGACTCCAACTCTCTATGTATCTCTGGAACTAAACATGGTAGTAATAGTGAAGTTGCAAAATTGGATGAGATGAAGTAATTGAGAGTGGAGACCAGTGGCAGAAGACAAAAAAAATTTGAATAACGGGTTGAAATGGCAATGAAGGTTAAAATGCATTTTAGTGAAAAGGAAGTTTAAATGAGAGCACCAAACTGATTTCTTTCTCTTGGTGATGTTTGTGTCCTTGTTTTTCTTTTTAAGAAAAATTGAATTGGTGATCAAGCCACTACCTGAGGAATTGAGACCATACATGGAGAGATAAGTGAAATTTCATAGATCATTTGATGAGATCATATGGGAGTCAAGAATGTGTGATATGGTTTTGTGACACCAACGTAAATGTGCAAAAGTGAATGTTACCTCAGAAATAATAAATATGAGGCAGTACAGAAAAAAACATGTACTGAAGAACACGTCTCAGACATGTACACTTACCTGACAAAAGGGTTAGTGGCCTTGGAGAGCACAAAAACATAGTTTAAACGATATGACATTAACACAAAGTCCATCGAGAAATTTACTTTAAAACAATGAGAGCTGTATTGCTTGATACCATGTATATTGCAGCTTAAAAGGGGGCAACCTGCATTTGGAGATTGTACCATTGAGTGATAACTATTATTCATAAAATTGTCAAGGAGGGAAACATATTGAAGAAGTATCCTCAAGATTGACACAGATGAAGGGAGCTGGAGAGATTTTGAGTCCATGTGTGATGTTATTTTACCATTATTGGGTGAAATGCTCTGCAGATAGGGACTTGGAGGATAAGAAATCTGAATCAGTAATTAGAATTAAAGTGCACAGAAAGATCCATGTGCCAGAACAAAAAGGGATTGACGAACGGCTAACTAGTCTGGCACACTTTTTTTTCTCTCTCTGTCTTTCAGCTTTTGAGAGCCCTCAGCAGGAATGGGATCCACCACCCCAGGGTGGGAGCTGGGTTATATTAAGATCATATATGTCACGCGGTATGTGATGCAACCGCGTGACAAGTTGCATGACCTTGAATGAGTCAGCAGCTGCAGCTTATTTTGTCTTCTGTATCTGTAAGTAAGTAGCTTTGTCTTCTGTCTTAGTGTGCTGGTTGTTTGTTATACTATATAAGAGAGAGAGTTTTGTTCCATGTCATTGGACTTCAACTCCGACCAGAACCATGAATGGTGCCAGGAACAACCTAAGCCTCCAGAGCAGCCATGGATTGAGAGGTCCCCAATGTGCAGGCGGGTTTGAAGCTTATTGCTTTCTTTTCCTACCTTTTCTATTTTTTAAATTACTTAATAGGTGTTCATACTTCAGTCTTTTATTTTTCCTCCCTTTTCCATCTTCTATTATTACTCAATAAAATGGTCATATTTAAGCAAATTGGTCTTGTTGAGTGTTGTCTTAAATACATTTGAGCGAAACTGAAAGGAACCACTTTGTGATCCAAGACAGTGACCTTAATTTTTTTTCAGTGCTATGTTTATCTATGTTTAAAAGTATTTTGTCCATTATATGTCCTTTCCTCACATTTATTGATGTCCTTTTTTAAATTTATTGCATTATCCCTCAGTGTTGACTATCCCATCCTATTCAGTATCATACACAAATTTAGAAATTATGATTTTGATTCCAAAGTGTAACTCATTAATGTAACTTAGGAATGACAGTGGTCCCAGCACTGATTATGTGAGACTCAATGTCCCATATTTTGTCACTTTAACCACAAAACTTTACCCCTCTTCTCTGCTTTCTGTCTTTCAGCCAACCAGCTCTCCATTCTACTAATTGTCCCTTGATGCAGCATGCCTTATTCTTTGAGGTACGTTACCCTATCTAGCTATATAACATGGACTGCATCACTCTTGTCTTCTCACCCTGTTAGCTCTTCATGAGGTTGAATTCAATGAGGTATGTCAAACATGACTTTCCATTTTGAAATCCATATTGACTATTCATTCTTAAATCTCTGGGGTTTTGATGTTTTTCTCTGTTTTCTGCATTAAGCTATAGTCTTTATTCATCTGGGCATTTTCCATATCTTCTTTCTTAAAATAGAGATATGGGGCTGGATTCTCTCAAACTTGTAAAATTGGCAGACAAGACCCAGATCCAAATGTCTTGCCCCATTTTTGACAGATGCTATTTTTGCTGGACAAGATAGTGGAAATGAGGTCAATATATCATAGAATCATCATAGAATTCCTACAATTTAGAAACAGGCCCTTCGGCCCAGCAAGTCCACAATCACCCTCCAAAGAGTAACCCACCCAGACCCATTTCCCTACCCTATTATCCTATATTTACCCCTGACTAATGCACCTAACCTACACATCTCCAAACACTAAGGGCAATTTAGCCTGGCCAACTCACCTAGCTTGCACATCTTTGGATTATGGGAGGAAGCCAGAGCACCCAGAGGAAACCCACGTAGATATGGATAGAATGTGAAAACTCCACACAGACAGTCGCATGAGACTGGAATCAAACCTGGGTCCCTGGTGCTGTGAGGCACTCGTCCGAACTACTGAGCCATCGTATTGTCCCATGACTCATGAATGTGGGAAATTAGAACTCAGCAGTGTTGGATTCAAACAGACCCTGTTTTTACCAGAACAAAGACATGATTCTATAGCATGGGAGTAATTTTTTTTTGGACTCCTCGTGAATGCTCTTGACGGGTGTATCTAGCTTATAGGATACACCCGGGTGTATCTAGCTTATATACTGTCAAGTTAAGTTATTTAAAGGACTAACCATTTAAATTTTTTTTTAATTGTCTCTTGTGAGAGTAGAAAAATTCTGTTCTGGAAATTTCAATTGCTGTTAGTTGATATAATCTCAAGTTCTGTCATTACAGTGCTTGGGTGTTTTCTACATTCTATCATTATCACAGTGGTGGTTTATAAAGTCATAATTTGGTTGATAGCTCAATGGGGTTATTTAAGGATCTTCTCTCTTTGATATGATATCATGAATATTTTTTTGTAAATGATTAGGTACTTAAAGTAACTTAAATATATTTAATGATCTTTCATGAATGTAGTGTTTTATATAGTGAAATTCTTAGATATTTACAACTTACTTTTGTTTCACCCCTGCATGACTTCTTCAGTTTACACAAGTTGAATCTCTTCTCCTACTAAATCTCTTCCCATGTATCCCATCTCCTCCACCTGGGCACCGCCCCCAACCCCCCTCCCCCCCCCCATCCTCTCTTGAACCCCTGATACTTTTCCTCTGAGCTATTCCTCTGCTGTTGAACACTTTGAGACTGAAGTCACTAATTGAAATCTTTTGCTAGCTAATCCAACTTGAACTCAATCTTGGATGCAACTTTAATTTTATCATTAAGCTAACTGTTTTTGCTATTGCCATCTCAGTGCTTCAATGTTGACATTTCCATTGTCATTTGAACTGATTGTTAATGAGCCTGTCAATGTCTTGATGTATTTCTTTGTTCTGGTTATGCGGTCAGTGTTGTCTGCATACCTTAGATTTTATATCCTATGATCTCCTGTAATACAGACACATTGCTTTGGTAACTCTTCCTGCACCACCTTCATTATCTTCTGTCCCACAGCATTACATGGTATGGATGACAGAAGACAACCCTGTTTAACTCTCTCTTCAAACTGGAGCTTGTTGTATGGCCAACTTTGGGAACTGCTGAATTACTTTTGTATAGCTCCTGTATTAGCCATGAGATGTTTTGGTACAACAACAGTTTGTGTATAAGCAGCACATTTAGAAAATCATAATCTAATCAAGCATAGCCAGCATGGCCTCATGAAAGAGAAATGGTGTCTGACTAATTTATTAAGAGTTTTTCAAGCAAGTCTCAACCAGAGTGGATAGTGGGGAACCAGTAGATCTGTTGTATTTAGACTTCCAGTGGGTGTTTGACAATATACCTCACAAAAGATTAAATTATAAGATAAAAGCTCATGGTGCTAGAGGTAGTATATTGGCATGAATAAAGAATTGGTTAATGAGCAGAAAACAACAACCGGGGATAAAAGGTTCTTATACATGTTAGCAATCTGTAACTAGTGGATTTCCACAGTGAGTGATGCTGGGACGGCAACTGTTTACAATTTATATTAATGACTTGGAGGAGGGAAATGAATACTCTGTAGCCAAATTTGCAAATGACAGAAATAAGTAGAAAAGCAAGTTGCAAGAAGGATGCTAATAGTTTACAGAGAGATAGTGATTGATAGGTTAAGTAAGTGAACAAAATGTTGGCAAATGGAGTATAATGTGGGAAAATTTAAAATTGTTCATTTTGGAAGGGAGAATAAAAGAATAGAATATTATTTAAATGACAAAAAGCTGCAAAAAGCTGCAACACAAAGGGACTTGGGGGTACTTGTGCATGAAACACAGAAAGCTAGCACAGAAGTGAAGTGGGTAATCAGGAAGGCGATTGGAAAGTTGGGCCTTATTTCAAGGGGTTTGGAATATTAAAGTAGTGCTACTGCATGAGGTGATGGTGAGACCACATCCATTCTACCGTGAGCAGTTTTGTTACCTTTATTTAAGCAAAGGTATAATTTCATTGGATGCAGTTCAGAGAAGGTTCCTGAGGGTGATCCCTGTAAGGATTGTCTTATGAGCAAAATCAAAATAGATTAGATTAGATTTCCCTACAGTGTGGAAACAGGCCCTTCAGCCCAACAAGTCCACACCAACACTCCGAAGAGCAACCCACCCAGATCCAGCCCCATCTGACTAATGCACCTAACACTATGGACAATTTAGCGTGGCCAATTCACCTGACCCGCACATCTTTGGACTATGGGAGGAAACTGGAGCACCCAGAAAAATAGGTTAGAACTCTACTCACTGGAGTTTAAAAGAATAAGAGGTGATCTAATTGAAACATATAGACGACTTAAGGGTCTTGACAGGGTACATGTACTGACAGGATTTTTCCTTTCATGGGAGAGTATAGGAACAGAGGGCATAGACTCCTGAAAAAGGGTGGTGCAAAATTAACATTGAGAAGGAGGAATTTCTTCTTTCAGAGAGTTTTACGTCTTTGGAACTCCTTGGAAAGAGAGCTGTGGGGGCAGAGTCCTTGTCTATATTTAAGACTGAACAAAGAACCTTACAGCACAGGAACCTCCAGCTATGGACCTCCGAGCCTGCACCAATCCAGATCCTCTATCTAAACCTGTCACCTATTTTCTCAAGATCTGTATCCCTTTGCTCCCTGCCCATTCATGTATCTGTCTAGATACATCTTAAATGAGGCTATCATTCCCACCCCTACCACCTCCACCACACTCCAACGCATTCCAGGCACCCACCACACTCTGCGAGAAGAACTTTCCCCATATATCTCCCCTAAACTTTTCCCCCCTCACTTTGACCCGTGACCCCTAGTAATTGAATCCTCTGCTTTGGGAAAAAGTTTCTTGCTATCCATCCAGTCTACACCTCTCATGATTTTATAGGCCTCAATCAAGTCCACCCTCAACCTCCTTCTTTCCAATGAAAATAAACCTAATCTACTCAATCTTTCCTCATAGCTAGCACTCGTCATACCAGGCAACATTCTGGTGAAACTCTTCTGCTCGCTCTCCAAAGCATCCACATCCTTTTGGTAATATGACCACCAAAACTCTACGCAGTATTATAAATGTGGCCGAAACAAAGTCTTATAAAACTGTAACATGACCTGCCAACTCTTGTACTCAATACCCCGACTGATGAAGGAAAGCATGCCGTGTACCTTCTTGACCACTCGACTGACTTGCGTTTCTACCTTCAGGGAACAATGGACCTGAACACCCAGATCTCTCTGTACATCAATTTTCCCCGGGACTTTTCCATTTACTGTATAGTTTGCTCTGGATTTACATCTTTCAAAATGCATCACCTTTTATTTGTCCAGGTTGAACTCCATCTGCCATTTCTCTACCCAACTCTCCAATCTATCTATATTCTGCTGTATTCTCTGACTGTCCCCTTCACTACCTGCTACTCCAGAAATCTTAGTGTCATCTATAAACTTGCTAACGAGGCAACCTACATGTTCTTCCTGATCATTTATGCATAGCACAAACAGTGGTCCCAGCCCGGATCCCTGTGGGACTCCACTGGCCACAGGTCTCCATTTTGAGAAGCTCCCTTCCACTCTGTCTCCTGTTCTATCCTTCTAGCTAGAACACCCTGGACCTCATGCTACTTCACCTTCTTCATCAGCTTACCATGAGGAACTTTATCAAATGCCTTACTAAAGTCCATGTATGTGACATCTACATCCCTTCACTCATCATTCAACTTCGTTATCTCTTCAAAGAATTCTATTAGATTTGTAAGACATGACCTTCCCTGCACAAAACCATGCTTCCTATCATTGATCAGCCCATTTTCTTCCAAATGGGTATATATCCTATCTCTTAGTATCTTCGCCAGTAGTTTCCCTACCAGTGACGTCAAACTCACAGATTTGTAATTACTTGGATTCTCCCTGTGACCCTTCTTAAACAAGGAAATCTCCCCCATATTAGCAATTTTCCAGTCCTCTGGGACCTCCCCCATATTCAAGGATGGCGCAAAGATATCTGTTATAGCCCAAGCTTGCTTCTCTTGCTTCCCTAAGTAACCTGGGATAGATCCCATTCGGACCTGGAGACTTGTCCACTTTAATGCCTTTTAGAATACACACACTTGCTCTCTCCTTATGCCGACTTGACCTAGATGAATTAAAGATCTATCCCTAACCTTAACATCCACCATGTCCCTCTCCTCGGTGAATACTGATGGAAAGTACTCATTAAGAATCTCACCCATTTTCTATGACTTCACGCATATCTTTCCTCCTTTGTCCTTGAATAGGACAACCCTTTCCCTAGTTACCCTCTTGCTCCTTATATATGAATAAAAGGTTTTGGGGTTTTCCTTAACCCTGCTCGCTAAGGATATCTCATGATTCCTTTTAGCCCTCTTAATTCCTCGTTTCAGATTGGTCCTATTTTCCCGATAATCTTTCAAGGCTTTGTCTGTCTTCAGTCACCTAGACCTAGACCTTATGTACGTATCCTTTTTTCCTTTTAACTGGTCTCTCAATTTCACCTGTCATCCATGATTTTCTAATCTTGCCGTTTCTATCCCTCATTTTCACAGGAACGTATCTCTCCTGAACTCTAATCAACCTCGCTTTAAAAGCCTCCCACATATCGAATCTGGATTTCCCTTCAAACAGCTGCTCCCAATCTACGTTCCCCAACTCCTGCCAAATTTTGGTATAGTTGGCCTTCCCCCAGTTTAGCTTGTCTCCTTTAGGACCACTCTCACCTTTGTCCATGAGTATCTTAAAACTTATGGAATTGTGATCACTATTACCGAAGTAATCTCCTACTGAAACTTCAACCATCTGGCCGGTCTCATTTCCCAACACCAGGTCGAGTATGGACCTCACGTTTTGGACTATTTACATACTGCTCAGCACAGTGGCTCAGCAGTTGGCACCTCTGCCTCACAGTGCCAGGGACACATTCAATTCCTGCCTCGGGCGACTGTCAGTATGGAGTTTGCACATTCTACTCATGTCTGCATGGATTTCCTCCAGATGCTTTGGTTTCCTCCCACCAGCCAAAGATGTGCAAGTTTGGTGAATTGGCCGTGCTAAATTGCCTGTAGTGTTAGGTGCATTAGTCAGGGCTAAATATAGGGTAGGGGAATGGGTCTGGGTGTGTTACTCTTCAGAGGGTCAGTGTGTACTTGTTGGGCTGAAGGGCCTGTTTTCATACTGTAGGGAATCCATTCTAAAACACTTCTGGATGCCCCTTAGAAATTCTGCTCCATCCAGACCTCTAACACGAAGTGAATCCCTGTCAATGATGGGAAAATTAAAGTCTCCTATCACCACATCCTGTTGCTCCTACACCTTTCGATGATCTCTCTACATATTTGTACCTCTATCACATGTTGTTGGGAGGCCTGTAGTACAGCCCCAACATTGTTACCGAACCCTTTGTATTTCTGAGCTCTGCCCATATTGCCTCACTGCTCGAGTCTTCCATAATGCCCTCCTCCAGCATAGCTCTGATATATTTTCTGACAATAATGCAACTCCGCCACCCCTTTTACCTCTCCATCTATCCTGCTTGACGTATCAATATCCTGGGATATTTAGTTGCCAATCATGCCCTTCCCTCAACCGAGTCTCAGTAATAGCAATAACATCAAACTCCCAGGTACTAATCCAAACCTTAAATTCATCTGCCTTACCTACTATACTTCTTGGATTAAAACAAATGCACCTCAGATCACCAGTCCCTCTGTGTTAATCTTCCACTTCCTGCCTACTCTTCCCCTTAGGCATGCTGACTCTATTATCTTGTTCCTTGCAGGCTTTAGTTACTACCTCCTTCCTGTCCATCAACCTCCTCATTTGCTATGTTAGTTTAAACCCTCCCCAGCAGCTTCAGCAAAAGCACCCCCAAGGACATTGATTCCAATCTGGCCCAGGTCTAGACCATCCAATTTCTAATAGTCGCACCTCACACTGAACTGGTCCCAGTGTCCCAAAAATCTGAACCCCTTCCTCCAGCACCATCTCCCATCCTGAATATTCTATCATTCCTACTCTGACTGGCACACGGCACTGGTAGCAATCCTGAGATTACTACCTCTGAGGGTCCTATTTTTAAAGTTGTTCCCTAACTCCCTGAATTCTTCTTGTAGGACCTCATTCTGTTTTGTTTTTTTTACCTATATCATTGGTGCCTTCATGCACCACAACAACTGTCTGTTCACCCTCCCCCTTCAGAATTTTCTGCAGTCGATCTGAGTCATCCCTGACCTGTGCACCTGGGAGGCAACATACCATTCGGGAGTCTTGTTTACGACCACAGAAATGCATATCTACTCCCCTTACAATTAAATCCCCTAAGACTATTGCCCTTCCACTCCTTTTCCCATCCTTCGGTACAGCAGAGCTAACCACGGTGCCAAGAACTTAGCTATTGCTGCTTTCCCCTAGTGAGCCATCTCCCCCAACAGTATCCAAGATGGTATACTTGTTTTGGAGGGAGATGACCACAGGACCTCTTGCACTGCCTTTCTGCTCTTTCTCTGCCTTTTGGTCACCCTTTCCCTTTCTCTCTCAGCAATCCTAATCTGCAGTGTGACCAATTCACGAAACGTGCTATCCACAACCTCCTCAGCATCATGTATGCCCCAAAGTGAGTCCATTCATAGCTCCAGAGCCATCATGCGGTCTAACAAGAGCTGCAACTGGACACACATCTTGGACGTGAAGGAGTCAGGGACATCAGCTGTATCCCTGAGCTCCCACATTGAGCAAGAGGAGCATAACATGGATCTGAGATCTTCTGCCATTTTTAATTTTAAACTTTACCTAAATTGAGACTAAAGTTACGAAAAAGGAAAGAGAAGTTTTTTTAACCAACTTACCACAACTTACTAAAATCCTTACCTTATCGATATACCACCATGTCCTTTTTTTTGGTTAGAGGAGGAGGGCAGGTGGGAGACACTATTGTGGGTATTGTCTCGGATTCAGCCACTGCCCGAATAAATCAGCTTTGTAAACAGTTTGCTTACCTTCCTGGCAGCCCTCTGGTCCTCGTTTTCTCTGCCCTTGCTGCAATTAAGATGGAGGCCGCAGACTCCCAAGGGAAGCTTTTTAAACAATTTGCTTATCTTCACAGCAGCCCCAGTTCTCGTTCTGTCCGCCCTCAATGCAATTAAAATGGAGGCCGCAGACTGAGATAGATAGATCCTTGATCAGTAGTGGAATCAAATCCAAAGATTATGAGGAAAGGGCAGGAATGTGGACATGAGCAATGTCAGGTCAGCCATGACCCTATTGAATGATCACACCTCTCCCCTCACCTCCGTCCAAAGCCCCAAAGGAGCCTTCCACATCCATCAGAGTTTTACCTGCACTTCCACACATATCATTTACTGTATCCGTTGTTCTTGATGTGGTCTCCTTTACGTTGGGGAGACAGGACACCTACTTGCAGACTGCTTCAGGGAACATCTTCAGGACACCCACACCAAATAACCCCACTGCCCTTTGGCAGAACACTTCAACTTCCCCCTCCCACGCTGCCAAGGACATGAGGTCCTGGGCCTCCTCCATTGTCACACCCTAACCACCCATGCCAGGAGGAAGAATGCCTCATCTTCCGCCTTGGGACCCCACAACCACGCAGCATCAATGTGGACTTCATTGGTTTACTTATTGCCTCTCCCCCCACCTTATCCCAGATCCAATCTTCCAACTTGGCACCGCCTGTCCTACCGGTCCATCTTCCTTCCCACCTATCCGCTCCACCCTCCTTTCTGACCTACCACTATTATCCCCAAATCCATCCGCCTATCGCACTCTGTTACCTGTCCCCCAGCCCCATCCCCTCCCATTTATCTCTCTGCCCCCTTGACTCGTAAGCCTCATTCCTGATGAAGGGCTCTTGCCTGTAATGTTGATTCACCTGCTCCTTGGATGCTGCCTGACCTGCTGTGCCTTTCCAGCACCACACTCTCGACTCTGATCTCCAGCATCTGCAGTCCTCGCTTTCTCATATTGAATGATCGCCTACCCCGATCCTATTTTTTCTAATCTTATAGTCTTCAGTATAGCATAACATTGTGCTGAACAATGTCAAAAATCTTAACATTGTCTAATAAGCATATGACAAAGTCATGTTTCCTACCTATTTTCATGTCTCTTCATGAGATTTCTGAGTACAGGCATTGAGTCAGCTGTATCCTTTTCAGGAATTAAGTCAAAATGCTCCTCTTCCACTTCTGTATACATTAGAGTTTGTTTCTCTATCTGATGATGTCATCTAGTACTTTAGGGAGATTACTGCTGAGATTAGTGTTGTTTTACATAAGTCTGTCAGCTTGCTTTATGGGCAGTGTAATCACCTTTGCATTGTCCAAGGGCATTCAACTTTAAAGGAGTTGATGCAGAGAAAACATTTTCCCTCTAATACCTAGAAATAGGGTTTGGCCATTTGGGACTGAAGTGAAGAGAAATTTCTTTGTCAATGGGGTTGTAAAGCTCTGAAATGAACATTGGTGTAATTGAGTATATTCCAGACAGAAGTTGATAGATTATTGTGCCTTAAGAGATAGTGCACAAAGGTGGTATTAGATTGAAGGTCAGTTGAGATGACACTGAAAGTTGGTGCAGGCTCAAAGGCTAAATACAGTCTGCCAGTTCCTATTTCTTATGTTCAGTACAAGAAATCACAGTGGTGAAATGTTAGGGACAAACTGAAACCTATGCAGCACTGCAACACTCAGGTAACCAGGGATACTGTAGTCATGGAGAATTAAATCTACATTTCTAAAAATAGGAAGGCTGCACAGTTCTGCTTATGACAAGTGTATAGAATCAAAATACATTTTCTTTAGGAAATATATCGCAACTTAATTCATTGGACTAATCAAATCAATATTTTCAAAAACTGGATCAAATATTATTCCTCCATGTCATAATTTCTACCCATTCCTAATCAATTGAAGTTTAGGAATACAATGAAAGAAGACCATATGTTAACAATCTCTTAGTTGCTCAGTGTAAATGATTAGATTATTTAACTCTGAATTGTTGTGCAGATTGAAATATGCATTTAAGGAGGATGTATAAATGTATTCCTAATCAATACAGTTTGGGGAGCATAGTAGCACAATGGTTAGCACGCTTTCTCACAGGGACCTGGCTTTGATTACAGCTTTGGGTGACTGTCAGTGTGAGGTTTGGATGCATTCCCTGTGTCTGCATGAGTTTCCACGAGGTGCTCCAATTTCCTCCAACAATCCAAAAATGTGCAGATTAGATGGATTGGCTATGTTAAATTGTCCATAGTGTCTGGGATGTGCAGGCGAGGTGGATTAGTCATGGTCAAATGAGGGGTTAGTTTGGGATGTTCTTTGGAGATTTGGTACAGATGTGTGGACTGAATGGCTTCTTTCTGTAGACGTTTTAAAATGGCAGGTTTTAGAAGCTTTCGGTAGCTTCCTTTTAGGCAGTCCTGTCACATCCATTCATGAATAGTTGTGGATAATTAAATAACTAATGGAGGAAACTCCATGAACAACCAATATTTAGTGATGGCAGAGTCAAGCTCAAAAATGCAAAAGACAAGGATGATGTGTTAGCTTATAACTTGAGAAAGCGATATATCTCAACCTCCTGCTGTGATTCCCAATATTAGCAGATGTCTATACAAAGACTTTAACATTGCTGTCTCTGCTTTCTCTCAGTGCTTGGGTCTGCTCCAGTGAGGATCACTGCAAGCTGGAAGAAAAGCAGTTCATCTTCTGCCTGTGGGCCCAACCAGCCTTCAGAACTCAATAAAGCTCAATAGATTTAGAGCCTGAACACATGCTTTGATGTCCCTTACCCATTCCCACACTCCAGGCCCTGTCATGAATATGGGCTACTTTTAGCACAGCCAACCTATTCTCACCAACTCATTGTCCCCATTATTAGCTTTTCCCCTTCCTTGGCTTACTATCAACCACCCCTTGTCTGCCTAACGTGCTTTCTCAGCTCTGTCTCTATCCATCCACCAGCTAACTCCCCAATCTGTACCTCTGCCATATACTTTGCTTCAATGAGCAGCTTACTCTACTTGTTCCTAATGAACCCCACTTTATCCTTCACTGATCTTTTACTATTAATATATTTGAAGAGCATTTTACTATTTAAACAATCATAGAGTCATAAACTCATATGGAAACAGACCCTGCAGTCCAACCTGTCTGCATCCCAATCTGACCAAATCCCATTTGCCAGCATTTGGCCCATGTCCCTCTAAACCTTTCCTATTCATGTACCCATCCACATGTTTTTTTAAATGTTGCAATTGTATCTGCCTTCACCCTTCCTCTGGCAGCTCATTCCATACATGCACCACCCTCTGCGTGAAAAAGTTACCCCTCAGGTCCCTTTTAAACCTTTCCCCTCTCATGTTAAATCTATGCCCTAATGCAATCTCTTAACCTTTCTTATTCCAGCCTAGCCTCTCTCCTGCATTTGAGATGTTCCTCCTGATTTCTCTTCCTCTTATTATTCTGGTATGCATCATATTGCCTCCTTTTTTACTTCCTTATTTTCTCATCAATATCCTGAGTGATCCAGGATATTCTAGTTTTGGATACTCCATATTTATTTCTCATGAATACGTACCTTGCTTGTACCCTAATCATTTCTCTTTTGAAATTCTCACATTTCCATCTATTGTTTTATCCACCAAAATACATGTTCAATCAACCTGCTACATTTTAACTTCTAGGTGCCTTTTTCCTGTCTTGGATCTTAATCATTGACTGATTTTTATCTTTCTCCATCTTAATATTGAACCTTATTGTGCTATGATCACTATTTTCCAAATGTTCCCCACTCTGACATTTTCCACTTGGCCTGCCTCATTTCCTAGGACCAGATCAGCATTGGGCTGGAAATGTACCATCCCAGAAAATTCTCCTGTACATCATCCAGGAATTTTCCTAGTATACTCCAGGGAATTCACCAATTATCACAGTGCCATTTATCTTGCAGATTTCTATAATCTACCTATAGATGTTCTGTTCTACTTCTTCCTCAATATTTGGAGGTCTGTAATAAATACCCAACAAAGTCACTGCTCCCTTCCTGATTTTACCTCCAACCATATAGATTCTAATAAGAGTCACAGAGAGGTACAGCACGGAAACGAGCCTTCGGTCCAACTCATCGATGCCGACCACTTATCCTAAACTAATCTAGTCCCATTTGCCAGCATTTGACCCTCTAAACCCTTCCTATTCATATAACCATCCAGATGCCTTTTAAATGCTGGAAATGTACCAGCTTGCACCACTTTCTCTGGCAGCTCAATCCATACATGCATCAGCCTTGCATGAAAATGTTTCCTCTTAGGTCCCTTTTAAATCTTTTCCCTTCAGGAACTGCATTGCATTCAAGGGCAAAGATACTATCTGTGATGAATACTACTGCACCTCCTCCCTTTTTACCAACCCATTTATACTAAAAACCTAAAACTGAGATGTTTAATATCCAGTCCTGTTCTGGCTTGAGCTACAATTCTGTCACTGCTACTTTGTCATAACCCCCAGAGCAAATTCTGTTCCCAGTTGTCCAATTTTGTCCATCATACTCCGAGTTTACAATGTAACCCTGCCCTTATCTCTTTTTTTTGTCCATTGGAAGATGACCATTTCTTTGATCTCAAGCCTTCCCTCACTTCCTTCTCTATCTTCTCTTGTGCGCTCTCTGGTACTTCCAAAACTGGGCCCAATAGTCAACCACTCCCCACCCCCCAACCCCCCCAACCAATGCACACACTTTACAAGTTTAAATCCACTCCACTACATTAATCACTCTCTCAGCCAGGAGATGCATTCCTTTTTTGCTCAGGTAAAACCCACCTCTTCTGAACAGATCCTTTCCCAAATGTGATCCCAACATGCCAAAATCTAAAACCTTCCCTTCTACACCATCTCTCAAGCCTCCTCACCTTCTTTACCTGAATGGTGAAGCTTGTGGCGCAAGTAGTATTTCTGAGATTACGATCCTGGAGGTCCTATGCTTCAAACTACTTCTTAGCTTCTGAAACTGATCATGTAAATCCTCAAAGCTATCCCTCCCTATGTTGTTGGTTCCCACATAAATCATGATGACTAGTTGTTCATCCTTTTATCTAGGCATTTATCCAACCATTATGTACCAAGCCCTTGCACCCGGAAGGCAACAGACTTTATGGGACTCTCGATCTCGTCAGCAAATTAGACTGTTGATCCATCAAATTATTGAGTCACCTACTACTACCTTACTAATTAGCTACCTGCTAGCATCTCTTTCATTTCCCAGAATAACTTCAGGCACCTGTGGATTTCCCTCAAGACTTTTATCCCTGCCTCAGTCATCGTACTCACTAAACAGGTATCTAAAATTTCATATCAGTTAGATAGATCCAAGGAGCCCCCGATTTCCTGAACTTGCTATTCCCTTGGACATGCATTCACCTGCTATTTCTACGTTGCTTCTTGCCAGGCTATCATGGGAGTGAGGTCTCTTTGGTATGATTGTTCTAGATACCTCTATCCTAGTATAGTGTGAAGTGAGATAAGTTGTTGCTCTAAATCAGCCATGTATTGTTCAAGGACTACTATCCTCTGGTACATAATAGAGATCTGACTGTCGTGGATATCCTGTTGATAGGAGAGGGTGAGTACTCATGAGAAAGTACTCATAAGGTAGCAACAAACAATATGATAGCTCATGATATCACAGTAAGTGATGAAAAGTCATGTGGGACTCTGCTGTATAGAAGATCTATTTCATGTAGGGTTACTCTTGCTCTGCACATATTGTACATAGTTTAATAAATGGTTCTTGTTAAAAGAATATCTGTTCCATCTCTACCTCAAGCATATCAAATTCAGGCAAGAGTCAGTAGAGGAAAAGTGATGGTTAGCGAGTTCAAGATGGAGATACTGGTGAATGATTGGACTTTGGAGCCAGAGAGATTAGTAAGACTGGGGTGGGGTAGGAGGAAATGGTGGAGGTTGCATGGAGCAAGATTGGAATTTAGAGCTGGGAAAGTGAATAGTGAATGGCAAGGATGGTGCTGAGTGACTTCAGAGGAACATTGACAGGTTGGCCAAATAGGCAGACACCTGGCAGATGATTTTCAATGCAGAGAAATGTGAGGTAATGCATTTTGGTAGAAGAAACATGGAGAGACTATACAGACTCAATGGAAAGATTTTGAGGACAGTACAGGAGAAAAGGTACCTCAGAGTCCACATGCATGGTTCTCTGAGATGGCCAGGCAAGTTGACATGGTTGTTCAGAAGGCTTATAGGATCCTTCGGGTTTTTAATCGAGGCATAGAGTATAAAAGCTAGGAAGTGATATTACACCTCTATAAATCATTGATCAGACCACATTTTCTGTTCCGTTGTGGGTTCCTTATTTAAGGAAGGATGTTAAATATAACAATATTGTGAAGAAAGCATGAGGTGAATGAAGATTGGAATTGGATATGTAGTTGAAGGATTGAGTTGTATGTTGAATATTTGATGATACATCCCAAACCTCTTTTGCCATTATGGAAGGTATTCCATTTTTTGGCCATTCAATCATATTCTTGTTTATTTATTCATGGGATGTCAGCATTGCTAGCAGGCTAGCATTTGTTAATGATCCTTAATTTTTAAAAAATTATTGACCTATTTTTCTAATCAACCTGTTCAGAGATGTTATTACACACCTCTGGAGCAGGTGGCACTTGATCTCTCAGTTCAGGGATAGAAATACTACTACTGCACCACAAAAGGACCCTTTCTTTAATTGTTATCAAGAATGGGGTAGTGCACAGTCTTAATGAATCATTGTGTGACATAGGTGAAGCTACAGTAATGTTAGGAAATGAGTTTCAGGATTTTGACCCAACAACAGTGAAAAACCAGGAATATTTTTCCAACTCATGCAGGTGTGTGACTTGTAGAGAAAACCTGTGATTACTTACATTAGTGTTATTGGAGCTGCTGTCATCCGGGCAAGGGAAGACTATTCTATCTCACTTCAGACTTATGCTTTGTAGATGCTGGATGGGGTTTGAAGAGCTAGTAGGTGAGACATTTGCTGTGGAACAGATAGTTATTGACTTGGTTTTCATAGTACCAGAGAATCATTTCAATGTGGAAGCAGGCCACTCAGCCCATCAAATCTATACCGACCATCTGAAGAACATCCTACCCCATCACATTACATTTTCTATGGTTAATCTACCTAATCTGCACATCCCTTTGGATGGGAGCACCCTGAGAAAAGGGCAGAATATGCAAACTCCACACAGACAGTTGCCTGAGGGTGGAATTGAACCCACCTCCACTGTGAGGAAGCAATGCTGACTGCTAAGCCACTGTGCCACCCTTGTAATCAAATATTTATATGGCTAGCCTCGTCAAGTTTCTCACAGATGTTGATGGATTAAGATTAGACAATGATAATGCATTGGAAGTCCCTGGGAGACAGTTAGAATGTCTGTTGGTGGAGATAATGTTGAAATCCCTAAAGTTTTAACAACAGATGAATTTTCCAGTGAATTACAAAGAGCTGAAGAACAAGATCTTACACTTGTAGGCTGTTACTGTAGCAAACAAATCAAAACCAATATAGATTTACCAATAATTAATGGGCTGCTATAAGCTTTACTAAAGAAAAGGCATTTTCAGGTCTACTAACTAACTCAACAGAAGTATGTCTTACAAAACGTTTGCAAATCTTTTCTGGCTGAAATGCAGCATTTTCAGATTAATCCATAGTCACTGCCAATGCCCAAGCAGGACCAGTTCTTCCCACCACACAAGGTCAAAACTTCAAGTGAGCTTTGATAATTGATCCACTCTCTTATCAGTTTTTCTGGATTGGATTATCAACATATATTTTTGAGAGATATATCTTTGAAGTTCCTCATTCACTGAACCTGCAAATATCTCAACCATTCATTGTCTTTTTTGTGAACAGAATCCTCTCAACAGAACCAACCTGTTGGTTTGCAGCTTAAATCATCGACTTGTTTCTCCAAATGTTAGCTTATTTTTCTCTGTTACCTGGAAATGCAGCTGTTTTTCTCCCAAATCACTCATGCAATATACCATTGCATTTCTGTGGCAACTGGATCAGATGGACATGAACCTATACTGAGCTGTAAATCAAGAATTCTCTGCTATACCTTTATTTAAATGCACATTCCAAAATATAATCTTGTGATGCTCAGCATTCATGCTGCTTCTTCTCAAAAATAGAATCATAAAATTTTACTGTACAGAAGGTGGACATTTGACATACTGTTTCTATACCAGGTCCCAAAACAGCTATTCAGCTAGTCCCACTCTCCAGCCCTATCTCAATAGCTCGATAACTTCATCACTTTCAAATATACATCCAGCCCCCTTTTAAAACCTTATATGGAATCCACCTCCACCACTCTCCCAGGCAATGCATTCCAAATTGTAACAATTCTCTTAGACGTTTCTCCTCATTTCACTCCAAGCTGTCTTGCTAACAGTCTTGAAATTGTAACCTCTAGTTACTGGCAGAGTCAAGTGGCTTTAGTTGAACACTAAAGAGATGCTAAGAGACTATTTGGTATGTGGGATTACTGATGTAATCACGCCTACTCGCTGACACCCAATTGGAATTCAAACAGGCACGACAACTGGTTTTGTCATTAAAATATGCAGAAAGTGGAGCACATGAGTTTCAGGGAATGCAGATGGAAGTGAACTCCGACTGAGTTTGGGGAACACCACTTGAGTGCAGGCAATTGCACAGCCTCACTCAGGACATATCCTGAACAGAGGGACTCTAAGTCAGCCCACAGCAAAATCCCAAAACAAAGCTAAGCCTCAGCCAAATTATTAAAATTTTCTTCAAGATCTGGGTTGGCAACCAATGTAGTTGCCACCAATATGCAGACTTGAGACAGCAAAAGAGTTCCACCAGGCCTGGATTGAGTAAGATAACTCGTAGGCTGGTAGTCAGGAGAGTGCACACCCTTGAAAGTTCACCTTTATCTTGGAAAAGTTAAATTGCTTAGGAACATCTAAATCAGAACCAATCAAATAAACATCTTGTCAAATAGTCACTTGGTTCTAATGCATATAGATACTGCGTGGCTGGATCTGGATGACATGGTGATAGCAGGGAAGACAAATAAACAGCACTTAGAAACTTGGACGTAGACCTTTAACATTTCTCCAAGGCCTTAGAAGGAAAATAGGTGTGTTCCAGGCACCCCAAGTGATCTATTTGGACTAAAGAGTCAGCAAAACTAGGTTTAGACCTGTTAGAAGAAAGTGAGAACTGCAGATACTGGAGATCAGAGTCGAGAGTGTGGTGCTGGGAAAACACAGCAGGTCAGGCAGCAAGCAGGGAGCAGGGGAATCAAAGTTTTGGGCATAAGCCCTTCATCAGGAATGGAGAATGGTTTAGATTTGTTGGAAGATAAAGAGAGGGCGATCAAAGGTACCTCGGCTCCCATGTATGTACTGGAGCTTAGGTCTTTCCTTGGACTCTTGTCACATTGAATGCCCAATGGAGACAAATACCCAATAACATATGCTCCCCAGACTTTTGCAGATGCAGAACACAAATACATCCAGACAGAGAGGGGAGGTTTGTGTTTAGTGTAAGAAAGTTTCACAATACCTTTACAGACATAAATTTGTATTAGTAGCAAACCACAAATCCCTGCTAGGGCTACTCAAAGAGGATGAGTCTATGCAGCTCATGGCTTCAAATTGATTTCAGCAGTGGGCTCTCATTTCAAGTTCGTAAAATTTCAAGTTGGAACAACGTCTGGGAGGCCAGCATATAAGGACAGTTTCATAGCATCCATCATCTAATGGTTTTGCAGAAAGAACTGTCCAAACTTTAAGGGTAGGTTTAAAGAAACAGTTTCACTTTATACTAAGCTGTCCTAGTTTCTATTGAATTATTGGGCCACCCCTCATGCAACTACAGGGAGAGCTGCAACAGAGTTGTTAATGGGGTAAAGACTCTGCACCTGGTTAAATCTAATCTTCCTGAACCTGGGGTGGAGGAGGGGGGAACTGAAGTAGCATCAGGAATGCCAATACCAATCACAAGACTCCTGTAAGTGAGAGAGACTGTTTACTTCAGTGGATGAAATTTTGTGCCAAAACTATGGAAATGGCCCTGCATAGATAAGAGACAAGTTTGACGCCAGGTCAATTTCAGTGAGGTACGAAGTTTGGGTAGGTGAGGCAGTCCTGAACAAATACATGGAACAACATGAAAGCTGCAAACTCACAAATTGAGCTGGAGCAAAACATACCTGGCCCCTCAGAAACGCTGTCGAAACCCATGGGTTCTTCCCTTCCATCTCACATCAAGGAAATCTCAGAATCTGAGATGGACAAGGCAGATGTCGCAACCTCAATGCATTCACTGCCTAAAAAAAGGATGAATTTTCTTCCAAGATGCTCCAGGCACAAGTGGTGGACTATGGTCCAGTACATGCAATCTGTATCCAAGGCTGAGATGGAGAAACTGGACTCTGTCTGAAAATGCCCCAGAAGAGGCTACAAGAAAAAGGATAGGTCTACACCCCTAGACTGAGAGGGGGTGGGATGTAGTGATTGTAACGGGTTCGGCCAGGGTGGACTTCATAGAATACAAGGTCCCAGATTGGAGCTGTTAACCTGGTCCAATCAGGAGCCCCGGCTGACAGACGTAAAGAGGAGTATCAGAAGTTTTGTTCCTTCTGAGACTGGCCCTGAGGAAGCCAGATCAGTGTCAAATAATGGATAACTTGGTGACAGAATACTGGCCTCTGTGGAATTACTTCAACTGTTTTAAAAAAATATAACAATGATTTTTTTTCCAATAAAAGATTTTGATAAATTATGAACATTTTATCAACAAACTTGTACATGGTCAAGATAATATTTTTCTTCAGTGGTCACATTTCACCACTGAATGTTAACTTGTATCAAATCTGACCCAATGTGGCAATTCGGATTCATAGTCTTGCATGCATGAGTTCTTCAATGCCCATTTCTGAAGATATTCTGATTTCCAAGTGGCAAACTATTTGGCTTCTGGGTACTAGCAAGAGTGAATACAAGTCCAAGGATAAACTTGCTGTTTTATCATTTCTTATCCTCTGGATTCAGCAGTTTTCCTTGTTTTTCTTTAAAGCCAGACAAAAATTGAGACCAGGGATTTTGTTTATGGACTTCAAATCATTCTGTTACTATATAACGCTAGTGCTCCATTTTTGTCTGTCATTTTTTTAACATTCAATGATTAGAGAACTCACATTTATAATTAAGGTTGAGCCCTGTGTCCTGCATGTGCTGTAACACCACTTGCACATGTGTACATAGAACATAGAAGAATACAGCGCAGTGCAGGCCCTTCGGCCCTCGATGTTGCGCCGATCCAAGCCCACCTAACCTACACTAGCCCACTATCCTCCATATGCCTATCCAATGCCCGCTTAAATGCCCGTAATGAGAGAGAGTCCACCACTGCTACTGGCAGGGCATTCCATGAACTCACGACTCGCTGAGTAAAGAACCTACCCCTAACATCTGTCCTATACCTACCCCCCTTTAATTTAAAGCTATGCCCCCTTGTAATAGCTGACTCCATACGTGGAAAAAGATTCTCACTGTCGACCCTATCTAAACCCCTAATCATCTTGTACACCTCTATCAAGTCACCCCTAAACCTTCTTTTCTCCAATGAAAACAACCCCAAGTGCCTCAGCCTTTCCTCATACGATCTTTCTACCATACCAGGCAACATCCTGGTAAACCTCCTCTGCACCCGTTCCAGTGCCTCCACATCCTTCCTATATATGGCGACCAAAACTGCACACAATACTCCAGATGCGGCTGCACCAGAGTCTTATACAACTGCAACATGACCTCAGTACTCCGGAACTCAATTACTCTACCAATAAAAGCCAGTACGCCATATGCCTTCTTCACCGCACTATTTACTTGTGTGGCAACTTTCAAAGATTTGTGTACATGGACACCAAGATCCCTCTGCTCATCCACACTACCAAGTATCCGACCGTTAGCCCAGTACCCCATCTTTTTATTACTCTTACCAAAGTGAATCACCTCACACTTAGCTACATTGAACTCCATTTGCCACCTTTCTGCCCAGTTCTGCAGCTTATCTATATCCTGCTGTAACCTGCCACATCCTTCCTCACTGTCTACAACTCCTCCGACTTTCGTATCATCCGCAAACTTGCTCACCCAACCTTCTAACCCCTCCTCCAGTGTACCTGAACTGTGGATAAGTGAACCCATACATGAGACAGATGACTCCTTCTGGCCCTTTCAACTTAGCAGTTGCAATCCATTCTGAGATCTCCAATGTGAAGGTGACACCAAAGTATAGCCAACTAAAACATTATTTTGAAAGCTGTGTAATGAATGTCATCAGCAGCTTGGACTCAACCTAGCTTCTAGACCTGCTGTTGGTATTCAGCTTGGTAAATACGGATCTCCTCGCAAGCTTGCCAGGCTTTCATTAACAGATGCTCCCTGTTTGTTGAATTGCATGAGGTCAATGCAGATATGTAATAGACTCTCTTCAGTTTTGGGACCTGAAACATCCCTAAACACCAACTGGTGGGTTGCATTACCTAATATGATACCTAATATGGATTTCACATCTTTTTCTAGTTTAGCCTTCTACAGAAGCTGGTGTTGAATCTTTTTTGTGGCGAAGAGCAAAATTTGGCATCCAGTCTCCTTGTAATGTGCTGAGGCATGCTCAGTTTCTCCAAATCAATAAATAAGTTTGGGAACTCTGACCCGAATTGTTCTGAGTTGTCCTGTTTTCATAATTTATCCGCCTTATACTGAGTTGTATAGCAAGCCAGAACAATTGGTGGCAAAACGTTTGATTGTATATGACATGTAATGTTTATGTCATTTCCCTCACTTTGGCCTGAATTATTGTGGTCAGCAGTCCTCTACCTTTTGATGGAATCCTCCCCAGGCTGTGAATTCAGATGCTTGATGATTGTAGAAGTTCCAGCTTCAGCCACCATGCTATGTTAAAAACGATCGGGAGCCCTGCTCTTGTGTGCAGCTTAACATTTGTTTCATTGCCACTATTTAGAATATCCACATTCCAGATGTTACCCCTAGTGTTTCCTACCCTTTAGATTCAATTTATCTCTGTTTAATTTTTGTATTTCACTGTACCATATCATTTTAAAATGGCTCCTACTTTGACAGTGTTGGCAGACTGGATTTGTGGCAGGATTATTTTAAAGTGATGTGATTGTCTCATGCCACAACAGGGCATGGGATAATAGTGGGATTAACATGACAACACGTTTTGTCATGAGTTGGGTTAAACTATTTTCACTTGTCCTACATACCTTTTTAAGGCTGTTTGTCAAGGTTTGTTTTCACTTGCTACTTATCTCAGCTTATGTTGTTACCTGTCAGTGCCCATGCCACAAGCCCATCTTCCACAGGCTCAACCCCTTGTTCTTACAGTCCCAAGGATATATTTACTGATGGAGTCTATCCATCGTACTTGCTGGTTCTTCCACTGTAGTTCATTTCATACTGTCTGTTCGTGTTTGTTTAATTTTGACTCTGCTAACTGTGTTAGAATTTGGCTGCTCCTGCTGCTGCCTTGATTTTACACTTTGATGTCAGTGCTGGGCACTGTGTGCTTCCATTCTATTGGTGCAGGTGGGCTTTTTGAGTTTTGCTGCTGTCATGTGCTAGACCTCGTCTTAATAATGATTCTATTTATTGGATTATGTATATTATACACAGAGCTGAAGACTCCTGTGGTGCATTGGTAGTGTCCTTACCTCTGAGCCAGGAGGCACATGTTCAAGCCCCACCTACTCCAGAGGTGTGTAATAACATCTCTGAACAGGTTGATTAGAAAATATCTATATGTAGAGCAGAGAGATCCCTGGACTGGTATCTTGGAAGAAAGCCATCAACAAACCAATTACATGACATCTAATTTCCTGTAATGTCATTGACTAGCCTATTAATAACTGTTGGGTTACCATACACCTGCAACTGAAGGTCTAACCACCAGTTTCCTCCCACAGTCCAAAGATGTGCAGGTTAGATGAATTGCCCGTGCTAAATTGCCCACAGTGTTCAGGTTAGGAGCATTAGTCAGGGGTAAGTCTAGGATAATAGGGTAGGGGAATAGGTCTGGGTGGGTCACTCTTTGGAGGGTCGGTGTGGACTTGTTGGGCTGGAGGGCCTGTTTCCACACTGTTGGCATTCTATGATTCTATCAACAGCATGAGAACGAGAGATAAAATTGTCAATCAGGTCCTGTCATTAAGTTCTTCAGGGCCTTCAGGGAACAAATTCTTTGAAGTTTCCTAATCTCAAACTAGCAGCCTCCTGCGCCCACCCCATTTCTGAAATAATGTCCAGTCCTGGAAACCTCTGTTAAATTCATTACTATTGACAGTTTCAGTACATTGAGTTGATTATGATGCAGATGGAATAGCAGCATCACAATTTTTTCATAGCAGTTGCTATAAGGATTAAGAACTTTGCAGCTGCATCTGTGTTGAGAAAGCAGTTTCTGAATTCTGCAAGATTTCTTTCTTTATTCATTCATGGGATGAGGGCATTGCTGACCAGGCAGCATTTATTGCCCATCTCTAATTGCCAAAAGATCAGTTAAGAATCAACCACATTATTGTGGGTCTGGAGTCACATATAGGCCAGACCAGGTAAGGATGGCAGTTTCCTTTCATAAAGGACATTAGTGAACCAGATGGGTTTTTCTGACAATTGATTCATGGCCATTATTAGACTCCTAATTTCAGATATTTGTTATTGAATACAAATTCCATCTTCTGCCCTGATGGGATTTGAACCCAGGTCCCCAGACATTATCTGGGCTGACAGTCCAGTGATAAGACCACCTCCCCATAATAAAAGTATTAGAAAATAAGTTGCTTTGATCAAATTTGTCAAACTATTCTCTATTGTGATGGTTAAAACTAAAAGAAATGATTTGTTAATCAGATTACAGGAAATAGTTGTCTTCTGAATGAAGATGTTTAGAGATTGTGTTACAGCAATATTGGCTAGTTTGTTATATCCAAAATTATTCTTGTTGACATTTCTCTTTGGCCTGTCTCAGAATCATGTGATGTTTCACAGGAGATTTGCATACATTACAAGTCAGCCAAGGTCACATTTAAATTCTTCATTATTTTATGCCACCTTCTGTCAGGCAGGCTGTATTGCTGTTCTCTGAGAAGGCTCCTCTGAAGATAATACTGGGAAATCTTTTCTGCATTCAGTTCATGCAGAGCCAATTCTGTTTTGCCAAGGTAATTCAAATGTTATGATGTTATGTGGCTAATTTGGTTGCAAGCAATTCATTGTCCATAATCAAACTTAGGCCTGTGCACTGCATCACGTTTGTGTTGCATGCTGTTTTATATGTTTCTGTGTGCAACCAGCAACCAGCTGTTTCTAAAAGGAAGTATGTACTTCTTAAAGGGGAAGTACCAAGACTGCAAGATGTAGTGGGATTTATGAGATAGGAACCTGTGCTGCAGTACTTTGTGGACTGATTGAACATGAGACAACATAAACCATGGTATGAAACAATATACTGAAGGTCAAATTAAAAATTAAATAATGCATGCAAGATCAATTTGAATTGGATTATACATTTTTTTAATATTTATATTAAGGAAACAGGGCAATATGGTGAGCTGATTGTGGAAAGCTATGGAACATGATATTGTTTGTGAGTGGCCTTACGGTTATTTGTATAACTCATGAGTAACCCAATCATATTAAAAATAGGGAGTCGTGGCTGAGAGATATAGGTTCTAAGCTAGCTGGTCAGAGGCCATGTACTGTGTACATGTAAATAAATGGTGACTTGGTCATGGGATAGCAGCCTCCCTGGAGTTATTTCACCTTTCTAAGTAATGTTTAAGTGCTGTCTATTTCCACAATGTATTTAAAAAGATAGATATAGTGATCAATTTTCATTGTGTTAGCTTGGCTTATTGTTAGCACTCTTGAGCCTAATTCAGAATACCAAAGGTCCAATCTTCTCTTCGCAGCCTGAATGTATAACCTATATTGACATTTTAATGCAATACTGAAAGACTTAGAGTCATAGAGATGTACAGCATGGAAACAGACCCTTCTGTCCAACTCATCCATGCTGATCAGGTATCCCAATCCAATCTCGTCCCACCTGCTAGCACCTGGCCCGTATCTCTCCAAACTCTTCCTATTCATATACCCATCCAGATGCCTTTTAAATGTTGCAATTGTACCAGCCTCCACCACATCCTCTGCAGCTCATTCCATACACGTACTACCCTCAGCATGAAAAAGTTGCCCCTTAGGGTTTCTTTTATATCTTTCCCCTCTCACCCTAAACCTATGCCTTCTAGTTCTGGACTCCCTGACCCCAGGGAAAAGACTTTGCCTATTTATCCTATCCATGCTCCCATGATTTTATAAAGCTCTATAAGGTCACCCCTCAGCCTCCGACACTCCAAGGAAAACAGCCCTAGCCTATTCAACCTCTCCCTATAGCTCAAATCCTGCAACCCTGGCAACATCCTTGTGAATTTTTTCTGAACCCTTTCAAGTTTCACAACATCTTTCCGATAGGAAGGAAACCAGAATTACACGCAATATTCCAATAATGGCTGAACCAATGTCCTGTACAGCTGAAACATGACCTCTTAACTTGTGTACTCTACTCCGACTGATAAACGAAAACATACCAAACGCCTTCTTCATTATTCCATCTACCTGCAACTCCATTTTCAAGGAGCTATGAACCTGCACTCCAATGTCTCTTTGTTAAGCACCACTCCCTAGGACCTTACCATTAAGTGTATTAGTGCTGCTCTAATTTTCTTTCCCAAAATGCAGCACTTCACATTTATCTAAATTAAACTCTATCTGCCACTTCTCAGCCCATTGGTCCATCTGATCAAGATCCCATTGTAATCTGAGGTAACCCTCATTGCTGTTCATTACACCTCCAGTTTTGGTGTCATCTACAAACTTACTACCTATACCTCTTAAGCTCACATCCAAATTATTTGTATAAATGATGAAAAGTAGTGGACCCAGCACGGATCCTTGTGGCACTACACTTGTGGCTCTACGGCTGGAGGAAGGTTACCTCATCTTCCGCTTAGGAACCCTCCAACCACAAGGGATGAACTCAGACTTCTCCAGTTTCCTCATTTCCCCTCCCACCACCTTGTCTCAGTTCCAACCCTCGAACTCAGCACCACCTTCCTAACCTGCAATCTTTTTCCTGACCAATCCGCCCCCACCCCTACTCTGGCCTATCACCCTCACCTTATCACGCTCACCTTAACCTCCTTCCACTTATCGCATTTCCAACGCCCCTCCCCCAAGTCCCTCCTCCCCACCTTTTATCTTAGCCTGCTTGGCACACTTTCCTCATTCCTGAAGAAGGGCTCAGGCCCGAAACGTCGATTCTCCTGCTCCTTGGATGCTGCCTGACCTGCTGCGCTTTTCCAGCAGCACATTTTCAGCACTACACTTGTCACAGACCTCCAGTCTGAAAAACAACCCTCCACCACCACCCTCTGTCTTCTATCTTTGAGCCAGTTCTGCATCCAAATGGCTAGTTCTCCCTGAATTCAATGAGATCTAACCTTGCTAACCAGTCTCCCATGGGGAACCTTGTGACTCTAGGAATGTAAGAAATAGGAGCAGGATTTGACTATTCAGCCTCTCCAGCCTGTTCAACCATTCAATATTATTATGCCTGATCATTTGCTTCAACTCTATTTTCCCACCTACTCCCCATTTGCCTTGATACCTTGAGAAATCAAATATATGACCATCTTGGTCCTAAATATACTTAATAATGGAACATCCTCAACTCAAAAAAAAAAAAGGAATGGCAGGGGTTCTGCTCCCTCTAAGATCATGGCACATATCAGTCGGTGTAATGTGTACATGTAAATAAAATATGATTTGATGGTAGGATACCAGCTTTCATGGAGTTATTTTCCTGATGATGAGAGGAAAATATAACCCCGAAGAGATTCACTTGCAACAGTTATCTTTGAGTTGTGCTAAGCATTTCTGGCATCATACTGCTATTTAGGAAGCTTGACTTCTTTGATCCTGCCATTAAAGACTGGGCCCAGTATGTGGAAAGACACGTTACTTTTTCTGAACAAGTGACATTGGGGCAAATGAAAAGCAAGAAGTAACTCTCCTGACAACTGAAAAAGCTGCGAGTCCACAAGCTATCAGGAGCCTAATTTTCCAAGCGGCACCAGGTACTAAAACTTTTCAAGAGTTGACAGATTTAATTAAGTCAGGAATATTACAATGAATACCTCCTCTAAATACTAAGATGCTTTGGTTTTATTCAGCAGTTTGAGAACCAGGGGAGTCCGTGTTGGTATATTTTTGACGAGGTTAGGATGACTGGCAGAGGGCATGTGACTTTGGTTTAACCCTAAGTGAGATGTTGAGATGTGAGATTAATGATGTGCCCATGCAAAAGCATTTACGAGCTGAAGCCCAATTGGACTTCAAACAGGGACTACATTAGAAAATGCTGCAATGGAGCATATAAGTTACAGGGTATGCCGACAGAAGTGGACACTGTTGCCAGGCTGACTGAGCTTGGGAAACACCATTTCAGTAAAGGCACACATCCTGACCAGGAGGACTCTAGGTCTGCCCACAGCAAAACCACAAAACAAAGGCAAGCCTCAGCTAAACACTCAGCATGGGCCAGCATGCCATTGTAGTTGTCGCTTATCTGCGGACCCGAAACTGCAAAAGAGTCCCATTCAGCTTGAATTGAGTAACAGCACTCATAGGCCACTATCCAGGAAAGTGCACACTCCAGAAAGTTCACTGACATGTGGTTTGAAACAGCTAAATTGCTTCAGAACATCCAGATGATAACCTATCAAAATAAATGTCTGGTTAAGTGGTCACCCAGTTCTCATGGAGGTCAATACCAGCGTGGCTCTATCAGTGATTGCAGAGTCAGCCTTTAACAACATTCTCCCTGGACTCCAACTCTTAAGTTTGCATAAGACGTCAACCAGGCTGAGAACCTATACAGGGAAGCACCTACAGATAAAGGGTAGAACTTCAATTTTAGTCTCTTATGAAAAGAAGCTTGTTCAGTTACCACTGACCATAGTAAAAGACTCTGGCCCAAGTTTGGGGCAACTTTGGTTGAGAAATGTTCAACTTGATTGGCTCTATATCTTCTGATTAGGAAATGGCTGCCTGAATGACATCCTAATCAAATACCTGGAAGTTTTTCAGAAGTTCTGAGGACTATCAAAGGTGCCAAGGCCGCCTTACATAGAGTCATAGAGATGTACAGCACGGAAACAGACCCTTCGGTCCAACTCGTTCATGCCGACCAGATATCCCAACCCAATCTAGTCCCACCTCCAGCACCTGGCCCAAATCCATCCAAACCGTTCCTATTCATATACCCATCCAGATGCCTTTTAATGTTGCAATTGTACTAGCCTCCAAGTCATAGAGTCATGCAGCACAAAAACAGACCCTTTGGTCCAACCAGTCCATGCTGAACATAATCCCAACTAAACTAGTCCCACTTGCCTGCTCCTGGCCCATTTCCCTCCAAACCTTTCCTATTCATGTACTTATCCAAATATCATTTAAAGTTGTATCTATATCCACATCCACCACTTCCTCAAGAAGTTCATTTCACACACAAATCGCCCTTCGTGTAGAAAATTTGCCTTGCATGTCATTTTTAAATCTCTCTTATGTTGACCAAGAAGCAATCCATGATTTTGCAAGGCTTCCCTGGTACCATTTGCCTTACGTGCAAAAGTAGAGGCAGAACTCAGGAGGTTGGAAAGCGAAGGAATCATCAAACCAGTACAGTTTGTGTAAAGGGCAGCACCGGTCACACTGATTGTAAAGCCTAGTGGGTTAATTTGCCTTTGTGGGAATTTTAAACAAATAAGAAACCACTTTTCAAAAGTGAATAAACATCCAATCCCTCACATAGAGGACTTATACACAAAACTGGCACAGGGGTTGTCCTTCATGAAGCTAGACATGAGCCATGGGTACCTGCAAATGCAATTAGACGAGGATTTCCAGAGGTTTGCCACAGTTAATACTCATAAAGGTTTTTATCAATAAACCAGATTGCCTTTTAGGTATCATCAGCCTGCACCATTTTCCAGTGGTCGATGGAGACCATTTTACTAGGTCTTCCCTAGGTCGCCATTTATCTAATAACAGGGAAGACCAATAAAGAGCATATGGAGAACCCAGACATGGTGCTCAAACATTTTTCCAAGATGGATGTATGCCTTAGGAGGGAAAAATGTCTAGGGTGTTTCATGCACCCTAAGTAACCTACTTGATCCACAGAGTCAACAAGACTGGGTTACACCAGTTGGAAGACAAAGTGAGGGTGATCAAAGATGCTCTGGTCCTCATATCTGTACCAGAGCTTAGGTCTTCCCTTGGGTTGGTAAATTATTATGGAAAATTCATACATAGCCTGACCTCCACCCTGTCAGCAGGATAATCGACGTTTCGGGCATGAGCCCTTCTTCAGGGGCTTCATCCTGAAGAAGGGCTCATGCCCGAAACATCGATTCTCCTGCTCCTTGGATGCTGTTTGACCTGCTGCGCTTTTCCAGCAACACATTTTCAGCTCTGATCTACAGCATCTGCAGTCCTCACTTTCTCTTCCATCCTGTCACCCTCACATCTGCTATTGAAAAAGGGTGTTTCTTGGAAATGGTCTCATAGCCAAGGTGTAGCCTTTCGGGAAGTGAAGAAGCAACTATTGATGTTAAAGATGTTGGCCCATTACGACCTCAAGCGAGATGTTCTACTAACATGCTGACATCAGGATAGTGTTGGCTCACTGGTGGCCCAGCAGAAAGGAATAGTTCCTGGACTTCAGCTGAGGCCAGATGAAAATAGAACTAGAGCTAGAGCTAGAGATAGAGATAAAGATGGAGATAGAGTGCCCAAATAGAGAAGGAGAGTTTGGCAGTCATCTTTGGTTTGAGGAAATTTCACCAACACCTTTTATGGATGTAAATTTGTAATAGTAACGGACTGCTTTAAGTAGGGATACTTAAAGGGGACAGGGCCATTGCAGCCTACAGCTTCTGTTCGAATTCAGCAGTGGCCTCTTATTCTGAGTGCAGACAGTTACAGGTTGCAACATTGTCCAGGAGGCCAAGTGGCAAATGCTGATGCTTTGAGTTGCCCCCAATGGCAGATACACCAGTGGTGGTTCTGCCACTAGAAGATTACATTCTGATTTTAAACTTTCTGATCACTGCTGACAATATCAAACTGTGGAAAGAATAATATTCACATCCTGGCAAAACTAAAACAGCCGATGATGATGGAGAAACAAAAGGGCCACCACAACCAGAATTGATACCTTTCTGGACCTGATGATAAGGCCAGATTATCAATGTGGATGTCATATTATTATGGGGAGCAATAGTGATTGGCCAGAGCAAAGGTCACTGCCAGAAACTAGCAGAACTCCACCAGGGTCATCCAGGGGTTTCCAAAATGGAGATATTCATGACAGGTTATGTCTGGTGGCCAGAATTGGATGCCAACTTAGTTGTGTTTATGCAGTCGGACACAGAATGTCAACAAGGACAAAGATTACCAACAGCAGCTCCCTGATACTCATGAGAATGGCCGGGCAAACCTCAGTTACAAATCGGCTATGCTGGTCCTTTCATGGGCTCAATGTTCTTGACCATTGTGTACGCCCATCCAAAGTGGTTGAGTGTACATATAATTCATTCATCAAATATGGGGATGATGATTGAAACGTTGCAAGCACCTTTTCAATACATGGCCTCCGGAGATGTTGGTCACAGAAAATGGGTAACATTTATCAATAGGGAATTTGAGTATTTCCTAAAGTTGAATGTCATTCAGTATGTAAGGATATCCCTGTACCATCCATCGTCCAATGGTCTGGCGGAGAGAGCAGTCCAAACTTTGAAAGCAGGCTTAAAGAAACAGCCTATAGTTTTACTTGTGACAAGACTGTCCTACTTCCTGTTTCTTTGTAGGATCACCCCCCAACAGGGATAGCTCCAGCAGAGTTACGAATGGGAAGAGATTAAACTTGATCTTCCTGCATCAGGTTAAACTAGATCTTCCTGGACCTGGGAGTGGGGAGAGAGTGAAATGGCTTCAGGAACGTCAATACCGGACATGACTCCTCTAAGCAAGAGAGACACTTTACTTCAGAGGACAAAGTTTGTGTCGAAAACAGAGTTGGCTCTGTATGGATAACAGGTATTGTTGGCACAAGATCAGCTCCCATGGCATACAAATTTCAGGTAAGAGAGGTGGTCCTGAGCAAACATATCAACCACATGAAAGCATATTCAGCAAGGTGTCAGAACCTATGGGTTCTCCCCTTCCACTTGCATCGAAGAAACTTCTGAGGACGAGATGGACATGAGAGATGTCATAGTCTCAATGCCATTACTGCCTGAAGAAGAAGAGGAATTTCTTCCAAGACACTTCAGACACAAGAAGCGGGCTATGGTCTGATATACGCCACAGCATGTGAGGCAGAGTTGGAGGAAACAGACCTAGCGTGAAAACGCCCAAGGGAAGTTACTGGAAAAAGAATGGACCTATATCCTATCATTTAGAGCAGGAGGGATGTAGTGATTGGAATAAGTTCAACCAGGTAGACCGCATAGAATATGATTACTCTGATTGGGCAGTTAACCTGGTCCAATCAGGGAGTCCTGACTGACAGGTACAAACAAATAGTTAACCACTTTTATAAAGGTTAATGTGGTCAAAAAACCACAAAATCTAACAAAACTATCAGACTGTTTGTCCTCCTTCCAGTACAGGAACAGGAATTTACTACAAGAATGAAGTCATTGCCTTCAGTTGCTGTGACAATTTTGTTCCCTATTTAGTAACTCTTTTTAGTCCTTGGAAACTACAAGGCCAAACTGTACTGTTGACAACCCTAGTGCCATATTTGACTGAGATGAGATACTGACATATTCATATTAAGATTTTCACATTCATTATATCACCTGCTTCACATCAAGTGCTATCAAGAGTTCACAGCCAAACCTCTGTCACAACTAGACTTGATTATTCTATTATTCTCTTGGCCATCATCACACTTAAAAACTTAAGGTCATCTAAATTTTGCTATGCGTGTCCTTAATGTACCAAGTCACATTCACCTAATACCCCTAAACTACATCGATTTCCAATCAAGCAGCTTCTTGGTTTTAGAATTTTCATCCTTGTTCTTAAATGTCCCACATCGCTCCAATATTCTGCAGTCTTCCAACCCTTAGAGTATTCATGCTTATCTAATTCTAGGACTAAAATTATCTAATTAGTATCATCTAATTTTTTTTCACTCAATGGCCGTGCATTCAGCTGCCTGGCCAAAAACTCTGCAATAAAATCAAGAACTGTGGATGCTCGAGGTTTCTTAAACAAAAGCAGAAATTGCTGGAGAAACCCAGCAGGTCTGGCATCATCTGCAGAAGAAAGCAGATTTCATATTTTGAGGCTGATGACTCTTCATCAGAACCACAGATGTTGTCTGACCTGCTGAGTTTCTCCAGCAATTTCTGTTTTTGGTTTCCTAAACCTGGAGTTCCCTGCCTAAACATCTTGATCTTCTCTACTCACTTTCCCCTTTAAAGCATTCCTTAAACGTACCTTTACAACCAGCTTATGACTATCTGCTTGAAAATCTCCTTAAATGGCTTCATATCTAATTTTGCATTTTAAAACTTCTACAAAGCACATTGGGAGATTATATTAAATGTACTGTAAAGTAAAGTTAGTATCTTCAGATTGTTTATTACATTTGTTAAAAAGTAGCAGTTTAGATATGATGCTTGAACACGGGTGAGGTACCAGAGGACTGAAGAATTGCTAATGTTGTTCCCTTGTTTAAGAAGGGTAGCAGGGATAATCCAGGTAATTACAGACTGGTGAGCCTGACATCAATGGTAGGGAAGCTGCTGGAGAAGATAAAACATAGAACATAGAACGTTACAGCACAGTACAGGCTCTTCAGCCCTTAATGTTGCGCCAACCTGTGGAACCAATCTGAAGCTCATCCAATCTACACTATTCCATTCTTGTCCATATGCCTATCCAATGACTATTTAAATGCCCTTAAAGTTGGTAAATTTATTACTGTTGCAGGCAGTGCATTCCACATCCCTACTATTCTCTGAGCAAAGAAACTAACTCTGACATCTGATCTATATCTATCACCCCTCACTTTAAAGATATGTCTCCTCATTCTAGCCATCTCCATCCAAGGAAAAAGGTTTTCATTGTCCAACCTATCTAACCCTCTGATTATCTTACATGTCTCAATTAAGTCGCCTCTCAACCGTTTTGTGCCTCACGAAAACAGTATCAAGTCCCTCAGCCTTTCCTCGTAAGACTTTCCCTCCATACCAGGCAACATCCTAGTAAATGTCATCTGTACCCTCTCCTAAGCTTCCACATCCTTCCTTTCATGTGGTGATCAGATACTGAGGGATAGGATCTATTCCCATTTGGAGAAAAATGGGCTTATCAGTGATAGGCAACATTGTTTTGTGCAGGGAAGGTCATATCTTACCAACGTAATAGAATTCTTTGAGGAAGTGACTAAGTTGATTGATGAGGGAAGGGTTGTAGATGTGATATACATGGACTTCAGAAAAGCATTTGATAAGGCTCCCCATAATAGGCTTATCGAGAAAGTGAAGTCGCATGGGATCCAGGATGTACTAGCTAGATGGATAAAGAACTGCCTAGCCAACAGGTGAGAGAGAAAGAGAGTAGTAGTGGAAGGGAGTTTCTCAAAATGGAGAACTGTGACCAGGTGTTTCACAGGGATCTGTGCTGGGACTACTCTTGTTTGTGATATACATAAATGATCTGGAGGAAGGTATAGGTGGTCTGATTAGCAAATTCGCAGATGACACTAAGCAGATAGTGAAGGGGACCGTCAGACAATGCAGCAGAATATAGCTGGATTGGAGAGTTGGGCAGAGAAATGGCAGATGGAGTTCACTCCAAGCAAATGCAAGGTGATGCATTTTGGAAGATTCAATTCAAGAGTGAACTATGCAGTAAATGGAAAAGTCCTGGGAAAATTGATGTACAGAGAGATCTGGGTGTTCAGGTCCATTGTTCCCTGAAGGTGGAAATGCATGTCAGTCGAATAGTCAAGAAGGCATGCGGCATGTTTTCCTTCATCAAACCGGGTATTGAGTACAAGAGTTGAGCAGGTCATGTTACAGTTGCATAAGACTTTGGTTTGGCCACATTTGGAATACAGTATAGAGGTCTGGTCACCACATTACCAAAAGGATGTGGATGCTTTGGAAAGGGTTCAGAGGAAGTTCACCAGGAAGTTGCCTGGTATGAAGGGCACTAGCTATGAAGAGAGGTTGAGTAGATTAGGATTATTTTCAATAGAAAGACAAAGGTTGAGGACCTGATTGAGGTCTACAAAATCATGAGAGGTGTAGATGCAAGAAGCTTTTTCCCAGAGTGGGGACTCATTTACTAAGGGTTATGAGTTCAGGGTGAGTGGGTAAAAGTTTAGGGGAGATGTGCATGGAAGGTTCTTTACGCAGAGGGTGGTAGGTGCCTCTAATGCATTACCAGCAGAGGTGGTAAAGGCGGGCACTATAGTGTCATTTAAGATGTATCTAGACAGATACATGAATGGATAGGGAGCAGAGGGATGCAGAACTTTAGAAAATAGGTGACTGGTTTAGATAGTGGATCTGAATTGGCACAGGCTTGGAGGGCTGAAGGGCCTGCTTCTGTGCTGAGATTTTCTTTGTTCTTTGTTCTTTGACTAATTAGACAAAATCTTGGCACCTCTTCGGAGTACCTTCTCAGGAGAAAATAGTTAGCAAGCAAGTAGGATTTTCTCTGAGGAAACCTTATCAATAATGAAAATGAGGTCACAAGAAGGAAAGAGAGAGTGCGTGTGTCATTTTGCAATAGAGAATAGAGAAATAACCCACAGTCTTCTGAAATACTCAGAAATCCTGCTCTCAGGATCCAACTTAACAAGTTCTGATTAGTGAGCATCAATCTGTGGAGAAAGTGGAGGGCTGTGATGCATAGAGTTGAGTTGAATGGACAAGTTCATATTTGAAAGGTGATGGCTCTGAGGCTACACTTTCACGTATATTGTTCTGTGAAAGAGACCATGCAGTAGATCCAATGCTTTTTACTGTTCAAGCTGATCTCTTGTGTTGTTAATCACAGTAATATTATCGATAAAAGATGGGGATGAAGTGAATTTGGACTGTTTGTTTTTCACAATTGCCACACAAAATGTATCTTGCTTCCACTTAGGCATGTGTTGACCTTTACCACCATTATCCTACTTTGGCTGCCCCTATTATTTTATTTATTTTATCCCAATAACTTTGCCTATTGTTTCAATATATGAAACTGATCACCAAAAACACCTGTTACATATCTTTTCCATTTAATGCTCTTTTAAAAGATGTTCTGGCTCATCCATGAGTTAATATTTCAAACAATTTGGCAGGAAGTCTTATAGCCCATGTCTGCCTCTGAGATGGAAGCACTAGGTTCATGATCCAATCTTGGATTTGATGCCCAAGGATCATGTATTTATACATGCCTAATCAACATACTGCAGATACCAGGCAGTGAGAGAGGAAGATATTTCTAGTCATCCATATATGAACAAGGAACAAGACTAGGCCACTTATCCCTTTGATCCTGCTCTGCCATTCAATACAATAATGGTTGATCTGATTTTAACCTCAAATCTACATTGGTGTATACTCTCGATAATCTTTCATACCCTTGGTAGTAAAGAAACTGTTACTTCTGTCTAGAAAAAAGTTTAAAGATACTACATCCACTGCCCTTTGATGAGGAAAGTTCTGCAGATTCTCAGCTCGCTGTCTTAATTGGCACCCCTTATGAAGTGATGGAAAGAAATTGGATTCTCTATCATCACTGGCTGTAAAACTCCCCAATTGTGGGGATGTTGGCTCAGTTTGCTGAAAGAGTGGTATGGATCATATTAGTAACACATAGTAGAATAATAAAATTGTATTGTAATGGTGCATAGACTGAAACCAACCCATACTTCTGCATCATGTCACATACTGTAGATAATGAAAAAGAGGTGATTGTTTAACTGTAGGCAGTTGGATATGAACACAAAAGTTGTCAATATTCTAAAAGTATATTGTAGCTTTTCCAAGCACTGTCCTAAGGCACAAAAAGGGATTGACATAATAAATTTGCATGTGCGAAATGTAATGCGTGAACAATGATGAAAATGCTAAAGTTTAAAGATGTCAGCCAAATTGGAGGTTCTACAAGTAAGTTTGAGAAGCAAAATAAACTCCAAAGAGATATTATTAAGTTGTCAGAATGGCTGAAAAATTGCATTTGAAGTAATTTTACATTGGTATAGTTTGATAATAAAAATGTGAGCTAGAAAGACCAGAATGATTTATAGAGTCAAGATCCCAAACAATTAAGAGCAGTGGATAAATAGGTGAGGCACTGGTGGTAATGTCATTGCACTAAAATCAGAGGTAAAGCTCTTAAAATGGTTCATATCCCAACTTGACAGCTGTTGAAATTTGAATTTTTTTAAATCATTCACAGGGTGAGGACTTCACTGGCTAGGCCAACATTTATTGCCCTTCCCTAGTTACCCAAAGGGCAATAAAAGTCAACTACATTGTTGTAGGTCTGGAGTCACATGTAGGCCAGACCAGGGAAGAATAGCAGTTTACTTTCCTAAAGGATATCAGTAAACCAGATGGATTTTTCCTGACAAGCAACAGTGATTTAATGGTCATTATTAGACTCTTAATTCCATATTTTTATTGTATTCAAATTTCACCATTTGCCATGGCAGGATTTGAACCTACATCTCCATACCCTTACCTAGGTTTCTGGACTAACAGTTCAGCAACAACACCACTAGGCTATTACCTACCCCTAGTTCAGTAAATTAAACAAACGATGTGGAATTTAAAGCTAGTCTAATGAAGCCAAGGGCTCTTGTCCAAAATGTCGATTCTCCTGCTCCTCAGATGCTGCCTGACCTGCTGTGCTTTTCCAGCACCACACTCTCAACTCTGATCTCCAGCATCTGCAGTCCTCACTTTCTCCTAATGAAGCCAATGTCATTTGGCTTAAAAATCCAGTCCCCTTTAGGGAAGGAAATCCATTGCCGTTACCTACAATGGCCTACATGTAATGCTAAGCCAAGATTATGTGGTTAATTCTTGAATGCTGTCTGAGGTGGTCCAGCGAGCCATGTTGTTCCATTAAACTGCTATGCAGAATGAGGTCAGCCAGTTGATTTAGGCACTTGAAATAGCAATGGCAAGCCCAGCCTTATCTATCCTGAAAAGTTTTCCTTCCTAACATCTTTTGCTTGTGCTAAAACTGAGAGAACTGCCTCACAGACTACTCAAGCTATAATGTAACATTGTTCTACCCATTGAATCATGTCTTATAATGTGCTAGACTGCACTGTTAACATTCTTGGGTCTGTCCTGCAGACACACCCACTGGAGGTGTTGACATAGTGCTGTACAGTCAGGTGGGAGTTGCTGCGGGAACTCTCAACAGTGATTCTGGATTCTATGACGTCTCATTTGGTCAAATTAGATTAGATTAGATTACTTTGGCCCAACATGTCCACACCGACCCACCAAACCGCAACCCACCCAGACCCATTCCCCTACATTTAACCCCTTCACCTAACACTATGGGTAATTTAGCATGGCCAATTCACCTAACTTGCACATTTTTGGATTGTGGGAGGAAACCGGAGCACCCGGAGGAAACCCACACAGACACGGGGAGAATGTGCAAACTCCACACAGAGAGTTGCCTGAGGCGGGAATTGAACCCGGGTCTCTGGCGCTGTGAGGCAAGGAAACCAAGAAACCTCCTACTGATTATCAACCACTGCCCCACCCCCACCACTACTCTCCCATCTCGATGTCCATTGTCAAGGGCAGACAATAGAATCATGACTGACCAAACTGGCCTTGTCCTGTTAGACTGGGTCTGCACCAGGTCTTAAAGGAACCAACAAGACAAAAATATGTACTTGACCTCGTCCTCATTAACTGGCACGTTGCAGATGCATGATTCCATGGTAGTATCATTAAAGCAAGTACTGCACAGCCCTTGAGACAATGTTCCATGTTCACATTTAGGGTACCCTCCATTGTGTTAGTTATAGAGGCCTACAATAGAGAAAAGGCTCTTCAGCCCATAGAGTTTGTACCAGTCAGAAACTATATACATGTGTTCTAAGATCGATCTCAAACAAATCTAATAATTCAAGACTGGACATCCAAGAGGCACTATCGACCAGAATAAACATTAGAATTATATTTAACCACAATCTGTAATCTCATGGCCTGGTATATTCCCCTCTACTATTACATTTTCGAAGCTGATGAGGATGTTAGTATCTCAGAGGAGTGCAGTCAGAGCTAAGCTTCTGGCATCTCAAGTAACTTGACTGCAGGGGGGAGGAATAAAAAAGAATGAGCTGTTATGTTAAGGGATTCTTTAGTCAGGGAGCAGCTCAGCATTTCTGTGGCCAAAGACATGAACTCGGTTTGGTGTGTTGCCTCACTGGTGTCAAGGTCAGGGCACCTTGAAAGGCAAGGATAATGAGTTAGAGATTGTGGTACATGTTTACACCAATGATATGGGCAAAGTAAGCAATGAGGTCCTGTAATAAGAATTCAGGGAGCTAGGCAGTAGTTTAAACCTTGACCTCAATGGTTGTGATCTCTGGATTACTCCTAGCGCCACATGCTAGCAAGTATTGAAATAAGAAAATAGGGCCAATGAATGCATGGCTTATTCCTGGATCATTGGTATCGTTTTTGTGGAAAGATGGACGTGTACTAACCGAATGGTCTGCACCTGAACCACACTGGGGTAAATTCCTTGCAGATAGATTTGCTCGTGCGGGACTGAGACGATTTTAAACTAGTCTGACAGTTGCAGGGGGCGGGGGGCACACAGAATATTGCTGAAATGAAGACAGTTCATGCTGCAACAAAGGAAGCAAGTCAGAGTGAGTTCATCTATGTTGAATGTCAGGGAAGTAAGGCAAGGCTAGATGATCTTTAAATTAACGCTAGAGTGTAATAGGTAAGACTGATGAGTTCAAAGTGTGGATTGACACGAGTGTGATATTGTTGCTATCACAGAAACATTGTTGAGGGAAGGGCACGATTGGCAACTCAACATTCTGGGCTATAGAATCTTTAGGCAAGACAGAGGAGGATGTAAAATGGGTGGAGGAGTAACACTATTAATTAAGGAGTAAACTACTGCAATAAGGAGAAATGATATCTTGAAAGGGTCTTCAAATGAGGTTTTGTGGTTAGAACTTAGGAATGCTAAGGGGAGTGTATTATAATGCCCCAAAGAGTTGGCAGGAAACAGAGGTGTATAAATGTAATATTTGGGTGTAATACTGGGGAATTTCAACTTTCCTAACATAAATGGTAATAGTTAAGGGTTTAGAAGGGGTGGATTCCTTGAAATGCGTTCAGGAAGTTTTTTAGTATCAATATGCAGAATCCCAACAAGGGATGGCACAGTCCTGGATCTGGTTCTGTGGAATGAAACTGTTCAACTTTTCAATGTGGCAATGGGGGATTATTTTAGCGATAATGACCGCAATATGGTATGGTTCAAATTTGTTCTGGACAAGGAGAAAAATGGCCTGCAAAAGATGATTTTGGATAGCGAGAAGGCAGAATTTATTAAAATAAAGCAGGATCTGGCCAAAGTTGACTGAGAAAAGCTCCTTGTGGGTAAATCTATGATGGCACCAGTCAGAAGCATTCAAAAAAACAAGTGGGGAGAATACAGGTCCAATATGTACCCTCTAGGCGGATGTAAAGATGCAATAAATTCAGGGAAACCAGGATATCTAGGACAATTCAGGACAGGATGAAGAAGGAAAGGGCTTTTAGCAAGTCCAAAGGGAGTAATTCAATTGAGGCCTCAAAGAATATAGGCAGTGCAAGAGGAACTTAAGAAAGCAATTGGAAGAGCATAAAAGGGGCATGATTTATGAATAAGATTAAGGAGAATCCTAAGATATTTCATACATACATTAAAGGGAAGAGGTTAATCAGAGAAAGAATAGGACCCCTTAGGGATGCAGGCAATAATCTGTGTGAAGCCACAGGATATTGGACGTGAATGCTTCTCTTTGGTTTTCAATGTAGAAAGGGAGAATATAGGTATGGAATTCAGGAAATGGGACTGAAAGGAACTTGCACAGTTTGACTTAGGAAATGGGGATGTATTGGAAGCTCTGATGGGATTAAAAATGGAAAACTCCCCTGGCCCAGATGAATTGGATCCCAAACTGCTGTGGAAGTTGAGGCAGGAAATTGCAGATGCTCTGATGCAAGTTTTTAATTCCTCTCTGGCCAGAGGACTGGAGAACAGCTAATGTGTTTCCACTTTTTAAGAAAGGTGGCAGAGATGAATCAGGAAATTTACAAACTGGTGAGTCTCATGCTAGTGTTATGAAAACTATTAAAATTCTGAAGGGAAGAATTAATTCCCACTCAAAAAGGCACAGATTAACCTTGTCTCAGTCAAATCCATCATGAACTCGGATTTCACCAGTTTCCTCATTTCCCCTCCCCCCACCTTGTCTCAGTCAAATCCATCAATCAACCCAACCACCCTGTGGCTCAACACTTTAACTCCCCTTCCCACTCCACCAAGGATATGCAGGTCTTTGGACTCCTCCATCGCCAGACCACAACAACATGACGGTTGGAGGAAGAGCGCCTCATCTTCCACCTAGGAACCCTCCAACCACAAGGGATGAACTCGGATTTCACCAGTTTCCTCATTTCCCCGCTCCCCACCTTGTCTCAGTCAAATCCATCTCTCAAACAGATTAATTAAGGATAGGCAACATGTCTTTGTCAGAGGGAGGTCATGCCTAACAAATTTGCTAGAAATGTTTGAAAATGTCATCAAGAGTGTGGATGTTGAAAGTTCAGTTGATGTAGTTTATATGAATTTTAGCAAAGCTTTTGACAAGGTACCATATGGGAGATTGATTGAGAAGGATAAAGCACATGGAATTCAGAGGAATATGGCAAGATGAATCAGAAATTGACTGGGTGCTGAACATTGTGCAATCACTAGGGAATACCCCCACTTTTGAACTTATGATTGAAGAATAGTCATTGATGAAGTAGCTGAAGACAACTGATCCAAGTGCACAACCCTGAGGGACTCCTGCAGTGATATGTTGAAACTGAGCTGATTGACTTCCATGTTTGGCATCCAACAACTGCAATCATCAATCTTTGTGCTAGTTAAGACTCCAACCAATGGAAAGTTTTCAACCTGATTCCCGACTCCAGTTTCGCTAGTGCTCTTTTATGCAAAACTTGGCTGAAAAATGCCTTAATGTCAAGGGCATTCACTGACATTATCTCTGGAATTTATTTCTTTTGTCTACGTTTGGGCAAGGGATGTAATGAGGTCAGAATCCAAGTGGCCCTCATGGAACAAGCTTCAGCATCATTGAGCAGGTTATTGCTAAGCAAGCAACACTCAGCGGCACTGTTGACAACCATCTCTATAATTTAAATGATCGAGAATAGATTGATGAGGCAGCAATTAGCAGAACTGGACTTTTCACACCTTTTGTCGAGAGGTCAAAGCTATGTGATTTTCTCCATTACCTGAAGATGTAGCTGATTTAGAACAGCTTGACTACAAATGTGGCAAGTTCTGAACAAGCAAAGAACAAAGAATCTCGCAGCACAGGAACACGCCCTTTGGCCCTCCAAGCCTGCACCAATCCATATCCTCTGGCTAAACCTGTCACCTATTTTCTAAGAATCTGTATCCCTTTGCTCCCTGCCCATTCATGTATCTGTCTAGATACATCTTAAATGATGCTATCTTTCCTGCCCCTACCACCTCTGCTAGCAATGCCTTCCAGACACCCATCACCCTCTGCGTGAAGAACTTTCCACACATATTTCCCCTAAATGTTTTCTCTCTCACTTTGAACTCGTGGCTCTTAGTAATTGAGTCCTCCACTCTGGGGGAAAAGCTGCTTGCTATCCACCTGTCTATGCCTCTCATGATTTTGTAGGCCTCAATCAGGTCCACCCTCAACGTCCTTCTTTCCAATGAAAATAATCCTAATCTACTCAACATCTCCTCATAGCTTGTACCCTCCGTACCAGGCAACATCCTGGTGAACCTCCTCTGCACTCTCTCCAAAGTATCCACATCTTTTTGGTAATGCAACCAGAACTTGTACGCAGTATTCCAAATGTGGCCAAACCAAAGTCTTATACAACCCTAACTTGAACTGCCAACTCTTGTACCCAATACCCTTGTCCGATGAAGGAAAACATGCCGTGTACCTTCTTGACCACTCTTTTGACCTGCGTTGCCACCTTCAGGGAACAATGGACCTGAACACCCAAATATCTCTGCACATCAATTTTCCCCAGGACTTTTCCATTTACTGCACAATTCGCTCTTGGATTGGATCTTCCAAAATGTATCACTCGCATTTGTCCAGGTTGAACTCCATCTGCTTTTTCTCTGCCCAACTCTCCAATCTATCTATATTCTACTGTAATCTCTGACAGTCCCCTTCACTCTCTGCTACTCCACCGATCCTAGTGTCATCTACAAACTTGCTAATGAGGCAACCTACACCTTCTTCAAATCATTTATGTATATCACAAACAACAGTGGTCCCAGCCCGGATCCCTGTGGGACACCACTGGTCACAGGTGTCCATTTTGAGAAGCTCCCTTCCTCTACTACTCTCTGTCTCCTGTTGCCCAACCAGCTGTCTATCCATCTAGCTAGAACACCCTGGACACCATGCGACTTCACTTTCTTCATCAGCCTACCATGGGGAACCTTATCAAACACCTTACTAAAGTCCATGTATATGACATCTCCATCCCTTCATCAAGCAACTTTGTTGTGGTTCTGTTCGCCGAGCTGGGAATTTGTGTTGCAGATGTTTCATCCCCTGTCTAGGTGACATCCTCAGTGCTTGGGAGCCTCCTGTGAAGCACTTCTGTGATGTTTCCTCCGGCATTTATAGTGGTTTGTCTCTGCCGCTTCCGGTTGTCAGTTCCAGCTTTCCACTGCAGTGGCCGGTATATTGGGTCCAGGTCGATGTGCTTGTTAATAGAATCAGTGGATGAGTGCCATGCCTCTAGGAATTCCCTGGCTGTTCTCTGTTTGGCTTGTCCTATAATAGTAGTGTACACTACGTTGGATTTACTCATGCTGGGTATCGGGTCCTTTGTCCTGGTGAGTTGTTGTCTGAGTGAAATTGCAGGGGTATCCGTTTTTGGCGAATACATTGTAGAGGTGTTCTTCTTCCTCTTTTTGCAGTTCTGGTGTGCTGCAGTGTGTTGTGGCCCTTTTGAACAGTGTCTTTATGCAACTTCTTTTGTGTGTGTTGGGGTGGTTGCTTTCGTAGTTCAGGACTTGGTCTGTGTGTGTGGTTTTCCTGTATACCTTTGTGGTGAATTCTCCATTCGGTATTCTCTGTCCTATCATGTCTAGGAATGGAAGTTGGTTGTCCTTTTCTTCCTCTCCAGTGAATCTGATTCCTGTGAGTGTGGCATTGATGATCCAGTGTGCATTTTCTATTTCTGTGTTTTTAATTATTACAAAGGTGTCATCTACATATCTGACCCAGAGTTTGGGTTGAATTTGCGCTAAGACTGTTTGTTCCAATCTTTGCATTGCCGCTTCTGCTATGAGTCCAGAGATGGGTGAGCCGTTGATTTGTTCATATATTTGGTTGTTGAATGTGAAGTGTGTTGTGAGGCTCCGGTCCAGTAGTTTGAGTATGCAGTCTTTGTTGATAGGTTCCTCGTCTTGTTGTCTGTTCTGTATGCCCAGCAGGTTGGCTACTGTTTCTCTGGCTAGGGTTTTGTCAATAGAGGTGAACAGTGCCGTTACATCGAATGAGACCATAGCTTCTTCCTTGTCTATATGTATATTTCTAATGATGTCCAAGAATTCCTGTGTTGACTGTATAGAGTGTCTGGATCCGCTGATCAGGTGTTTCAGTTTCTGTTGTAGTTCTTTAGCCAGTTTGTGTGATGGTGTCCCTGGTAGCGATACGATGGGTCTGAGTGGGATGTCTGGTTTGTGCACTTTAGGTAGTCCATAGAATCTGGGGGTGGTGTTATTTTCAGGTTTCATTCCCTGCAGGTCATTCTCTGTCGGAGGGAACTATAAATGCCGGATGAAACATCACAGAAGTGCTTCACAGGAGGCTCCCAAGCACTGAGGATGTCACCTAGACAGGGGACGAAACGTCTGCAACACAAATTCCCAGCTCGGCGAACAGAACCACAACAACAAGCACCCGAGCTACAAATCTTCTCACAAACTTTGATCTACCAATTTGTTACCTCTTCAAAGAATTCTATAAGACATAACCTTCCTTTCTGGATTAAGTGTCTTCAGTAAAATTGCCAGACTGTTGTCAGAAGCCACCATCTTTGCAGTATTACCTGGCTTTAGCAGTTCCTTGATGAAATGTGGAGTTAATCAAATTGACTGAAGACTGGCAACTATGGAGGAGGGCAAGTTGGATTATTCATTTGTCACTTCTGATGGATATAAATGCTTCAACCTTGTTTGATTTGATTTATTGTAGTCATGCGTACCTAAGTACAGTGAAAAGCTTTGTTTGCGAGCAATACAGGCAGATCATAGAAAGGAAGGACATACAAGTCAAAGTGAGGCTAACTGCACAGGGTTAAAAATCCCACAACACCAGGTAAAAGTCCAACAGGTTTAATTGGAAGCACACTAGCTTTCGGAGCGCCGCTCCTTCATCAGGTGGTTGTGGAGGAAACAATTGTAAGGCACAGAATTAATAGCAAACGTTTACAGTGTGATGTAACTGAAATTATACATTGAAAAATACCTTGATTGTTTGTTGAGTCTTTCATCTGTTCTAATAAAGACTTAGGACTTGGTGCCTGAATTCTGTGGCACCATGCTGCCAATTTATAACCATTTTGAGAAGTTTCCATTATGTTCAATTCTCTGTTCCCTCTCTTCTCTTTACTTTTAATCTAATTTGCAATCTTAATTTTGTTTCTATATCCCTTAAATCTCTAATAATCTCCTTATCTGATACCTTATCCAAGTCTTCCTGACCTTCTTACCTGAAATCTATCTTGACCTGCTCTTATTTAAGAGCAATGCAATTAGAGTCATAGTGTCATAGAGATGTACAGCATGGAAACAGACCCTTCAGTCCAACCGTCCATCCCGACCAGATATCCCAACCCACCTGCCAGCACCCAGCCCATATCCCTCCAAACCCTCTGTGTGAAAAAGTTGCCCCTTAGGTCTCTTTTATATCTTTCCCCTCTCACCCTAAACCTATGCCCTCTAGTTCTGGACTCCCTGACCCCAGGGAAAACACTTTGCCAATTTACCCTATCCATGCCCCTCATGATTTCGTAAACCTCGATAAAGTCACCCCTCAACCTCCGACGCTCCAGGGAAAACAGTCCCAGCCTGTTCAGCCTCTCTCTACAGCTCAAATCCTCTAACCTGGCAAAATCCTTGTAAATCTTTTCTGAACCCTTTCAAGTTTCACAACATCTTTCCGATAGGAAGGAGACCAGAATTGCACACAATATTCCAACAGTGACCTAACCAATGTCCTGTACAGCTGCAACATGACCTCCCAACTCCTGTACTCAATACTCTGACCAATAAAGGAAAGCATACCAAATGCCTCCTTCACTATCCTATCTATTTGCAACTCCACTTTCAAGGAGCTATGAACATGCATTCTAGGATCTCTTTGTTCAGCAACACTCCCTAGGACCTTACCATTAAGTGTATAAATCCTGCTAAGATTTGCATTTCCAAAATGCAGCATATCTCATTTATCTGAATTAAACTCCATCTGCCACTTCTCAGCCCATTGGCCCATCTGATCAAGATCCTGTTGTAATCTGAGGTAACCTTCTTCGCTGTCCAGTACACCTCCAATTTTGGTGTCATCTGCAAACTTACTAACTATACCTCTTATGCTTACATCCAAATCATTTATGTAAATGACAAAAAGTAGAGGACCCAGCACCTTGTGGTACTCCACTGGTCACAGGCCTCCAGTCTGAAAAACAACCCTCCACCACCACCACCCTCTGTCTTCTACCTTTGAGCCAGTTCTGTATCCAATAGCTAGTTCTCCCTGTATTCCGTGAGATCTAACCTTGCTAACCAGTGTCCCATAGGGAACCTCGTCGAACGCCTTACTGAAGTCCATATACATCACATCTACTGGCTACTGTTTATTTCTCAACCAACATCACTAAAATAGAATATCTGAGCAGTTACTGCTGTTGTGCAACCTTGCTTTGAACAAATTGGTTACCTCATTTCACACACTACAACGGTATGAATGCACTTAAATCATATAGGGACTTCCTGAGAGAGATTATTTTAAATTCATTCATGGGATGTTGACGTTGTCAGATAGACCAACATGTATTGACCATCCCTAATTGCCCTGGAGAAGGTGATGATGAGCCACCTTTTTGAACTGCTGCATTCTTGATGTGTAGTGACACCAACAGGTCTGTTAGTTAGGAAGATTTTTATCCAGCAACAGTCCAGTAACGGTATTCCAGCTCCAAGTCAGGATGGTGTTTGACTTGGAGGCAAACTTACAGATGGTGGTACCCCCGTGCATCTACTGCCCTGTTCTTCTAGATAGTTGAGGTCATGGACTTGGAAGGTGCTATCAGGCGAGCCTTGGTGAGTTACTAGAATGAATCTTGTAAATGTTGTACATTGCTGCCACTGTGTGATAGTGCTTTGTCCTGGATGGTGTCAAGTTTCTTGACTGTGTTGAAGCTGCACTCATCCAGGCTAGTGGAGAGCACATTCCTGAATTCTGCCATGTGGACAGACTTTGGGGAAACTGGAGTTTAGTTAATTGCTGCAGAATTCCTAACTGCTGACCTGCTCTTGTCATTACAGTATTGATATGGCTGATCCAGTTCAGTTCTTGATCAGTGGTAACCCCAGAATGTTGACACTGGAGGATTTAGTGGTAGCAATGCCATTGAGCATAACGGAGTGATGGTTAGATTCTCCGGGTGCTGGCAGGTGGGACTAGATTGATTTGGGATATCTGGTCAGCATGGATGTGTTGGCCCAAAGGGTCTGTTTCCATGCTGTACATTTCTATGACTTTATGACTCTATGATCAATGCCTGGCACTTGTGCAGTGTGAATGTTACTTACCAATTATCAGCCCAAGTCTGGATGTTGTCCAAGTTTAGCTGCATATGAACGTGGACTACTTCATTATCTGAATTGTCATAAGTGGTGCTGAACAATTCAGTGAGCATCTTCTATTCTGAGTTCATTATGGAAGGAAGGTTATTGATAAATCAACCAAACTTTGTAGGGCATACCACACTAAGTTGAGGAACACCTGACAACCACAGTCATTGTCTCTGCTAGTTGAAATTGTATTGAGCACAGAGAGTTTTTGCCTGACTCTGATTGAGTTCAGTTTGCTAGGGCTCCTTGATATTCGGAAGAAGGGTCAGTGGACCTGAACTGTTAACTTTGCTTTCTCTCCACAGATGTTGCCAGACCTGCTGAATTTTCCTAGCACTTTTTGTTTTTGTTTCTGATTTTCAGCCTCTGCAGTACTTTGTTTTTTTCTCCTTGATATCATACTTGATGATATGCTGGCTTGATGCTTGGAAGGACTGTTGACAATCTTTGACACCAATTAGCTGATAGGACAATCATTGGCTAGGCTGGATCTGTCCTGATTTTTGTGCACAAGACATATCTGAGCATTTTGTCACATTGTTGGGTAGATGCTAGTGTTGTAGCTCTACTAGTATAGCTTGGTGAGTGACTCAGCTGATTCTTTAATAGAGCACAAGTCTTCAATGCTTTTGCCGGATTTTTGTCAGAGTCCATAGGCTTTGTAGTATCCAGTGCATTCAGCCATTTTTGATATCAAATGAAGTGAATCAGCTTGGCTGCGACCTGGCATCTTTCCTTCTAGTGGTCTTATGTAGAAACCAAGGTAGATCATTCACTCAATACGTTTGGCTGAAAATGGTTTCAAATACTTAATACGTTTGCACTGTTGTGGTTGGTCCACCATAATTGAGGTATAGGATATTTGCGAAACCTCCACTTTTTAGTTGCTTGATTGTCCAATATAGTTCATGACCAGATGTGGCAGGACTCAGAGCTTAAATCTGATCCATTTAATTATATGATTACTCAGCCTTGTCTATTGCTTGCTGCTTCCACTGTTTGACAAGTAAACAGTATTGTAGCTTCACTGGTTTAGAATGTCTGGTTCTGCCTCTACAGACCCTCATGAACTTTTTAGTTTGAGTTGTTATGGAGGTGTAAGGGGTACTGTACCTTTAAGAAAGTTGAAATTTAGCAAGGACTTAGACAAGCACACAGGGTGCTGAAGAATTTATGATGTAACTTTTGGTTCAGAACAGCTAGCACTGGCTAGGTTGCCTGGAGACAAAAACAAATTCAAATTTGGCCAATTAGTTTAAATTATACCCCAAAATACCAACCTCCAATCAAGTTTAAATTTAAGATATTAACAATATTAAAGCCAATGAAATGATCTGATGCTTTGGGCTATAAGACTGGGAAGAATTAAACACTTGAAGGGAGAACTGTCAAGCCACCAGCATGTACAGACTGCCCAACATACGACTTTCTTAAAGGTACCTTTATTTATCAATAGCCTGTGAAACAGAAATCCCTAAGAAGAAGAAAATCTACAGAGGGAGATACCGCGGGAAGATTCAACAGCTGCCTGGTTTTGAAATTTGAGTTTTTGCTAAATCTTACTCAGGGGTTTTATTGGACTTGTATTATAGAAGGGAAAGTAGGTTAGAGGAAGGAGTTGTGAATAGTTATTAGTTAATTATCCTCTGTTGTACTTTAAGTAATAAAGTTGTTAATTTTTACCTTAAATAGTTCTTGGCTTCTTGAATTTTAATACATTACCACACAGGGTAAATTTTTTCTGTGTTGCTGGTTTAAGTTAGCAGGGGAGGGTTTACCCTGTGTCATAACAAACACTCTCTGCTCATTCCTGAGGAAGGGCATGTGCCCGAAACGTCGAATCTCCTTTTCCCTAGATGCTGTCTGACCTGCTGTGCTGTTCCAGCAATAAAGTTTCAGCTTTGATCTCCAGCGTCTGCAGACCTCACTTTCTCCTCATAACAAAGTCTATCCGTTTAACATAGTGGTGATAGTGTAATTAATCCTTAGTTTGAAGAGGAGTCTTTGTCGCAACGAGGACTTTGTGGTGGTCACAAAGGTAGATTGGTCAGGACGATCAAGAGCTACAAGTTCCTAAAAATTGAAGTCCTACATACAGAGTACATTTTGTACCCTTTCCATCCTCAAAGGTGGTTCGTGGTTAGCACTGCTGCCTCACAGCACCAGGAACCTGGATTCAATTCTATCCTCTGGCAACTGTTTGTTTGTATTTTGCACATTCTCCTCATGTCTGCATGGATTTCGTCTGGGTGCTCTGGTTTCCTCACACAGTCCAAAGAAGTGTAGGCAAGGTAGAATAGCCAAGGGAAATGCAGGTTTGTAGGGATAGGGTGGGATGCTCTTCAGAGCGCCAATGTCAACTTGATGGTCTGAATGGTCTATTTCCACACTGGAGGGATTCTGTGATTCATGTTTCCTCCAAGTGTGTTGTTTAACATGGAGAAGTACAGATTCTTCAGCCAAGGCGGAGCAGTTTAGGTGGTAATGAACAGGAGATTTCCTTGTCCATCTATGACCCACTGTCATGAGATTTCATGCCAGAGTCTATGTTGAGGACTCCAAGGACAATTCCTTTGTGAGTATATATCACTGTGATGCCACTTGAAATAGAACTGCCCTGCCAGTGGGACAGTGTCTGACAGGGATGATTCTGAGTATGATTATGCTAGGCTGTTACCTGAATAGTCTGCAGGACAGTTCTCCCAATCAATTTTAACGTAAGTCCCCAGATGGTAGTAGGAAGCTTTTCCAAGGTCAACTTGATTATGTGTTGTCATTTCTGATGCATAGTCTGTTGTCAGGTGGTCCACCTGGTTTCATTCCCTTCATTACAACTGAAATAGTTTGACATGACTGGGCGGCTTGCCAGACCATTACACAGATAGTTATGAGTCAACCACATTGATCAATTTTTTTTAATGACAACTATTTTGACCACTCTCGAGTTTACTGGTATACATCAGCTCATTGACGAACTTTCCAGAACCTCTACAATTTCATCCTTTCTTTATATCAGAATCTTTAGATTTGTTTTGGTCACAGTTCCACCTTTAGCTAAACAAACTACTTCAGTACTTTCATTTCATGTATTGTGTATGAGGTCAGAATTAGTCTTTTCCCCAATAAATATTATTTTAGTTATTAATAAAATGAAGTGTTTGTTACATAACTTTGCCAACTTCTCTTTCCCTTCCAACATCATTATTCTTTTTTCCCCCAAGGTTCAACTGCATATTCAATAAATCCTTTTACTAACAAATGCAAATAATATCTTGCTAATCTTAATTTGTCTCAGTCTCACATACTATCTCTTAATATCTTGTCCATCTCAAATTTAATTCTATCGTAGTATTCCTACGGCGTGTGGACACAGGCCATTCAGCCCGTCAAGTCCACACTGACACTCCAAAGAGCAACCGACCATGTCCTATCCCTGTCACCCTGTATTTCCCGAGGCTAACCCATCTAGCCTACATATCCATAGATTTCAAGGGTAATTTAGCATGGCTAATCCACCTTCACATAGAGTCATAGAATCCTAGAGATGTACAGCATAGAAACAGACCCTTCGGTCCAACCTGTCCATGCCGACCAGATATCCCAACCCAATCTAGTCCCACCTGCCAGCACCCGGCCCATATCCCTCCAAACCCTTCCTATGCCTCTTAAATGTTGCAATTGTACCAGCCTCCACCACATTCTCTGGCAGCTCATTCCATACACATACCACCCTCTGTGTGAAAACGTTGCCCCTTAGGTCTCTTTTATATATTTCCCCTCTCACCCTAAACCTATGCCCTCTAGTTCTGGACTCCCCAACCCCAGGGAAAAGACTTTGTCTATTTATCCTAAGCTTGCCCCTCATAATTTTGTAAACCTCTAAAGCAAATCTTAGCAGGACTTATACACTTCATGGTAAGGTCCTAGGGAGTGTTGCTGAACAAAGAGACCTTGGAGTGCAGGTTCATAGCTCCTTGAAAGTGGAGTCGCAGGTAGATAGGATAGTGAAGAAGGCATTTGGTATGCTTTCCTTTATTGGTCAGAGTACTGAGTACAGGAGTTGGGAGGTCATGTTGCGGCTGTACAGGACATTGGTTAGGCCACTGTTGGAATATTGCGTGCAATTCTGGTCTCCTTCCTATTGGGATTTTGGCAGGAAACCAGAACACCTGCAGGAATAGACACAGGGAGAATGTTCAAACTCCACACAGTCTCCCCGACGGTGGGATTGAACCCGGGTCCCTGGCGCTGTTAGGCTTTTCACTTTTTCTTATTTTAATCGTACCAAAGGACCATTTCTATTTTAATTGATTTCAAACTTGTAGTTCTGTATGTCTATCATGGTGGCTCAGTGGTTAGCACTGCTGTCTCACTGCACCAGGGACCTGGGTTTAATTCTATCCTGAGTTGACTGTCTATGGGGAGTTTGCACACTCCCCCCGTGCCTGGGTGGGTTTCCTCCGTGAGTCTAAAGATGTGTGGGTAACGTAGACTGGCCATGCTAAATTGCCCATAGTCTTCAGAGATATGCAGACTAGGTGGATTAGAAATGGGAAATGGAGGGTTACAGAGATAGGGGATGCTCATCAGAGGGTTGTTGCAGACTCGATGGGCTGAATAGCCTGATTCCACATTCTAGGCAACCTGAAATTGGATATTGTTTTTCATAGTACATCAATACAAACCTGGAACTTCTGCCAGGACTGTTCAGGATTTGGGATATGCAGCAGAGTGGACTTTCTCACACCTACAAATACCACAGAAAAACTTTAGGAAAAACAGACAGAAAATAAAGAGGAAGCATGACTGGGGCTTCAAATGAAGCTAAATTAGACAATAATACCATAGTCTATGCAGCTAAGCCCCTTCTCTTCCACCACCCACCAACTATTCAGGCCAGATTCCAGCCTCATAGCAATTTGGAATCTTAGCTTATTACTGGAAACTATAGTGTCTGTCCACATTTTCAGCTCAGAGCCAATACTGTGCTCACCATTGCTTGAAGCAACATATTTTCACTTGGACCTTGGATCCTGGCTGAAGCAGAAATGGATCAATGAAAAGGAGAATATTGTAGAGGAGAAGAATGAGGTACGAGATATTAGACTAGAAAGCATCGAGGTTGGTTACGCACAGGTGTTACCAATTCAAGAAGGAGTGAAAGTAGACAAGTCCCCTGGGCCGGATGGGATTTATCCGAGGATTCTCTGGGAAGCTAGGGAGGAGATAGCAGTGCCTTTGGCTTTGATATTTGAGTCGTCATTGTCTACAGGTTTAGTACCTGAGGACTGGAGGATTGCAAATGTTGTGCCCTTGTTGAAGAAGGGCAGCTGAGATGACCCAGGTAATTACAGACCAGTGAGCCTTACTTCTGTTGTAGGAAGGTTTTGGAAAGGATTGTGAGAGATAAGATTTATAATCATCTAGCAAGCAACAATTTGATTTCAGATAGTCAACATGGTTTCGTCAAGGGCAGGTCATGTCTCTCAAACCTCATTGAGTTTTTTGAGAAGGTGACCAAGCATGTAGATGAGGGTAGGGCAGTTGACGTGGTATACTTGGACTTCAGTAAAGCCTTTGATAACGTTCCACATGGTAGGCTGATGGAGAAAATACAGAGGCATGGAATTGAAGGTGATTTAGCAGTTTGGAATACAAACTGGCTTTCTGGAAGGAGCCAGCGAGTGGTGGTTGATGGCAAACATCAGTCTGGAGTCCAGTAACTAGTGGTGTGGCACAAGGATCTGTTTTGGGACCACTGCTGTTTGTCATTTTTATAAATGGCTTAGACGCAGGCATAAGTGGATGGATTAGTAAATTTGCAGACGACACTAAAGTCGGTGGAGTAGTGGACAGTTTGGAAGAATGTCACAGGTTGCAGGGGGACTTGGATAAACTGCAGAATTGGGCTGAGAGGTGACAAATGGAGTTCAATGCAGCTAAATGTGAGTTAATGCACTTTGGGAAGAATAACAGGATGGCAGAGTACTTGGTCAATGGAAAGATTCTTGTTAGTGTGGATGTGCAGAGGGATCTTGGAGTCTATGTGCATAGATCTCTGAAAGTTGCCACCCAGATGGATAGTGCTGTTAAGAAGGCGTACGGTGTGTTAGGTTTCATTGGTTAGAGAGATTGAGTTCTGGAACCGCAATATCATGCTGCAACTATACAAAATGTTGGTGCGGCCACACTTGGAATATTGTGTACAGTTCTGGTCACCCCATTACAGGAAAGATGTGGAAGCATTGGAAAAGGTGCAGAGGAGATTTACCAGGATGTTGCCTGGTCTGGAGGGAAGGTCTTATGAGGAAAGGCTGAGAGACTTGGGTCTGTTCTCATTGGAAAGAAGAAGGAAAAGGGTGGATTTGATAGAGACATACAAGATGATCAGAGGATTAGGTAGGGTAGACAGTGAAAGTCTTTTTCTTACGGTGATGACATCAATTTGTACGAGAGGACGTAACTACAAATTGAGGGGTAATAGATTTAAAACAGATGTCAGAGGCAGGTTCTTTACACAGAGAGTGGTAAGGGTGTGGAATGCCCTACCTGCTAATGTAGTCAACTCAGCCACATTAGGGAGATTTAAACAATCCTTAGAAAAGCACATGGATGATTTTGGGATAGTGTAGGGGGATGAGCTAAGAACAGTTCACAGGTCAACGCAACATTGAGGGCCGAAGGGCCTGTTCTGCGCTGTATTGTTCTATGTTCTATGAAACGTTCAATGCTGAAGTCAAACGAAGATAGGGCAGTTGGAGTGAAGAGAGCACAGCAACTGCCTTATTCAGGTTTAGGACGAGATTGAACTGGTGAGTGGGTAAATGGATAGGTTTGGGAAGTCTTGCTTGGCGAGGTAATAGGGTGGTTGAAGACGCTGATGGATCATGTTGGAAATCGAGTGAAAGAGGTCATAGAGTCATAGATGTACAGCATGGAAACAGACCCTTCAGTCCAACCTGTCCATGCTGACCAGATATCCCAACCCAATCTAGTCCCACCTGCCAGCACCTGGCCCATATCCCTCCAAACCCTTCCTATTCATATACACATCCAAATGCCTCTTAAATGTTGCAATTGTACCAGCCTCCACCACATTCTCTGGCAGCTCATTCCATACACGTACCACCCTCTGCGTGAAAAAGTTGCCCCTTAGGTCTCTTTTATTCCTTTCCCCTCTCACCCTAAACCTATGCCCTCTAGTTCTGGACTCCCTGACCCCAAGGAAAAGACTTTGTCTATTTATCCTATCCATGCCCCTCATAATTTTGTAAACCTTTATAAGGTCAACCCTCAGCCTGGGATGCTCCAGGGAAAACAGCCCCAGCCTGTTCAGCCTCTCCCTGTAGCTCAAATCCTCCAAGGAGAAAGTGAGGACTGCAGATGCTGGAGATCAGAGCTGAAAATGTGTTGCTGGAAAAGCGCAGCAGGTCAAGCAGCATCCAAGGAGCACGTGAATCGACGTTTCAGGCATGAGCCCTTTCCTGAAGAAGGGCTCATGCCCGAAATGTCAATTCTCCTGCTCCTTGGATGCTGCTTGACCTGCTGCGCTTTTCCAGCAACACATTTTCAGCTCAAATCCTCCAACCCTGGCACGTCCTTGTAAATCTTTTCTGAACCCTTTCAAGTTTCACAACATCTTTCCAATAGGAAGGAGACCAGAATTGCATGCAATATTCCAACAGTGGCCTAACTAATGCCCTGTACAGCCGCTACATGACCTCCCAACTCCTGTGCTCAATATTCTGACCAATAAAGGAAAGCATGCCAAACGCCTTCTTCACTATCCTATTATCTGTGACTCCACTTTCAAGGAGCTATGAACCTGCACTCCAAGGTCTCTTTGTTCAGCAACACTCCCTAGGACCTTACCATTAAGTGTATAAGTCCTGCTAAGATTTGCTTTCCCAAAATGCAGCACCTGGCATTTATCTGAATTAAACTCCATCTGCCACTTCTCAGCCCATTGGCCCATCTGGTCCAGATCCTGTTATAATCTGAGCCAACCCTCTTCGCTGTCCACCACACCTCCAGTTTTGGTGTCACCTGCAAACTTACTAACTGTACCTCTTATGCTCGCATCCAAATCATTTATGTAAATGACAAAAAGTAGAGGACCCAGCACTGATCCTTGTGGTACTCCACTGGTCACAGGCCTCCAGTCTGAAAAACAACCCTCCACCACCACCCTCTGTCTTCTACCTTTGAGCCAATTCTGTATCCAAATAGCTAGTTCTCCCTGTATTCCATGAGATCTAATCTTGCTAACCAGTCTCCCATGGGGAACCTTGTCAAGTGCCTTACTGAAGTCTATATAGATCACATCTACTGCTCTGCCCTCATCAATCTTCTTTGTTACTTCTTCGAAGAACTCAATCAAGTTTGTGAGACATGATTTCTCACGCACAAAGCCATGTTGACTAATCCGAATCAGTCCTTGCCTTTCCAAATACATGTACATCCTGTCCCTCAGGAGTCCCTCCAACAACTTGCCCACCACCGAGGTCAGGCTCACCGGTCTATAGTTCTCTGGCTTGTCTTTACCGCCCTTCTTAAACAGTGGCACCATGTTTGCCAACCTCCAGTCTTCTGGCACCTCACCTATGACTATCGATGATACAAATACCTCAGCAAGAGGCCCAGTAATCACTTCTCTAGCTTCCCACAGAGTTTTCAGGTACACCTGATCAGGTCCTGGGGATGTCTCCACCTTTAACCATTTCAAGACATCCAGCACTTCCTCCTCTGTAATCTGGACATTTTGCAAGATGCCACCATCTATTTCCCTACAGTCTGTATCTTCCATATCCTTTTCCACAGTAAATACTGATGCAAAATATTCATTTAGTATCTCCCCCATTTTCTGTGGCTCCACACAAAGGCTGCCTTGCTGATCTTTGAGGGGTCCTATTCTCTCCCTAGTTATCCTTTTGTCCTTTAATATATTTGTAAACACCCTTTGGATTCTCCTTAATTCTAGTTGCCAAAGCTATCTCATGTCCCTGTTTTGCTCTCCTGATTTCCCTCCTTAAGTATACTCCTGCTTCATTTATACTCTTCCAAGGAATCACTCGATCTATCCTGTCTATACCTGACGTATGTTTCCTTCTTTTTCTTAACCAAACACTCAGTTTCTTTAGTCATCCAGCATTCCTTATACCTACCAGCTTTCCTTTCACCCTGACAGGAATATACTTTCTCTGGATTCTTGTTATCTCATTTCTGAAGGCTTCCCATTTTTCAGGTCTCCCTTTACCTGTGAACATCTGCCTCCAATCAGGTCAATTATGTTTCTCAGTTAAGTTACGCTGGATAATCTCCTCGTTCGATCATGTACTAGCCTATATTAGCTTAACACTACCAGGGTAGAAATGCAAGCAAGTTCTGTATATCTTAGCCAAGTTTGTGACCCTGAGCTCAGTTTGGGAGATATTTGCAGATGGTCCTGGGCATAGGCAATCTGCATTGGAATTTCAAATTTTCTGAACAATTTCAACACATTTGTGTGCACCAGGACTTCCATATGTCCTGATGTGTTTCTGACTTGCATCCCATGTCATACAATCTAGAGACTTAAAGACTTGAGCCAACATGTATGTGCAATGAAAGACATGATTGATTGAACTGGAAGGTAATAATTGTAATAAAGATTGAGGGTGTTTTTCATACCTCAAATATGCATCCCTTCAAAAGAGTTATAGGCTTGGGTCTGGGATAATGTCGGGGGAGGGAAATGAGGAAGCTGTTGAAATCCACATTTATCCCATGTGGTTGCAGTGTCCCAAGGTGGGATATGAGGTGTTCCTCCTCCAGGCGTCAGGTGGGGGAGGCCCAGGACCAGCATGTCCTTGACGGAATGGGAGGAGGAGTTGAAGTGTTCAGCTATGGGGCGGTGGGTTTTTTGGGTGCAGGCATCCCCAGAGATGTTCTCTGAAATGATCTGCAAGAAGACGTCCTGTCTCCCCGAGTAGAGGCGACCACACTGGGTGCAACGGATGCAGTAGATGACATTGGTCGAGGTGCAGGTAACTTTATGTTAGATGTGAAAGAACACCCTCATCCTCCTGGCTGAACTAGTCCTCACCCTCAACAACTTCTCCATCCAATCCTCCCACTTCCTCCAAACCAAAGGGGTAACCAAGGGCACCCGCATGGGTCCCAGTTATGCCTGGCTCTTTGTCGGGTAGATGAAATGGTCCAGCTTCCACAGTTACACCGGCACCACCCCCAACCTGTTCCCCTACTACATCGATGTCTGTATCGGTGCAGCCTTATGCTCCCATGAGGAGTTTGAACAGTTCATCAACTTTACCAACAACTTTCCCCCCCGTTAAAAATCACACAATACCAGGTTATAGTCCAACAGGTTTAATTGGTAGCACTAGCTTTCGGAGCGCTGCTCCTTCATCAGGTGGTTGAAATGATACATTATACATATTCAGGTGAAATTATACATTTCTGTTACATCACACTGTAAACGTTTGCCACAAATTCTGTCTTACAATTGTGTACTCCACAACCACCTGATGAAGGAGCAGTGCTCTGAAAGCTAGTGCTTCCAATTAAACCTGTTGGACTATAACCTGGTGTTGTGTGATTTTTTAACTTTGTACACCCCAGTCCAACACTGGCATCTCCAAATCTTGCACCCAGACCTCAAATTCACCTGGACCATCTCGGACACCTCCCTCCCCTTCCTGGGCCTCTCCATCACTGCCTCCGGCGACCGACTAACTAGTGCAAGCACACCTGCTCCCAACCTACCTCCTGCAAAAATGCCATCCCTTATTCCCAATTCCTCCGCGTCCACTGCATCTGTTCCCAGGATGACCGATTCCACCTCAAAGCCCCAGATGGCCGCCTTCTTACATGATCGCAACTTCCATTCCCATGTGATTGACGATGCCCTCCAACATATCTCCTCCAATTCAAGTACTACTGCCCTTGAAACACACCCTTCCCAACAAAACATGGACAGAATGCCCCGGTCCTCACCTTCCACCCCTCCAACCTCCATATACATCGCATCATCCTCTGCCACTTCCACAACCTCCAAATGGAACCCACCACCAAAGATATATTTCCCTCTCTATCCCTATCAGCATTCCAGAGAGAACATTCTCTCGCGAACTCCCTCGTCAGGTCCATGCCCCCCACCAGCCCACACCCCACCCCTGGCACCTTTCCCTGCCACCGCAGGAAATGCAAAACCTGTACCCACACCACTCCCCTCACCTCCATCCGAGGTCCCATGGGATCCTTCTACATCCGTCAGAAATTATCTCTACTTCTACCAATGTCACCTACTACATTCGTTGCACCCCATGTGATCTCCTCTACATTGGGGAGACAGGACGCTTTCTTGTGGATCGTTTCAGAGAACATCTCTGGGACACCCGCACCCACTAACTCCACCGCCCCATGGCTGAACACTTCAACTCCTCCTTCCATTCCATCAAGGGCAAGCAGGTCCTGGGCCTCCTCCACCTGACGCCTGGAGGAGGAACGCCTCATATTCCTCCTTGGGACCCAACAACCACATGGGATAAATGTGGATTTCAACAGCTTCCTCATTTCCCTCCCCCACATTATCCCAGACCCAAGTCTATAACTCGGCACCGCCCTCTGGACCTGTCCATCACTGCTCCCTCTGACCTATCTCCCACACCTTCATCCACCTATCGCATTCTCAGCTACCTTCCCACCAACCCCACCTCCCTCCCATTTATCTCTCAGCCCTGGCCCACAAGCCTCATTCCTGATGAAGGGCCTATGCCCGAAACATCAATTCTCCTGCTCCTCGGATGCTGCCTGACCTTCTGTGCTTTCCCAGCAACACACTCTCGACTCTGATCACCAGCACCTGCAGTCCTCACGTTCCCCTGAAGAAAGAGTAGGACTGTCAACTCACCATTTAGGTTATAGCATCTTTAGGTGAGACAGAGGAGGATGTGAAAAAGGTGATGGTGGAGTACTATTGATTAAGGACTCAATTATCACAATAAGGACAGATGGTATCTTGGAAGGATCTTCAAATGAGGCTTTGCAGGTAGAACTTTGGAGTGTTAAGGGGGCAGCCACTTTAGTGGGAGCATATTATAGGCCCCAAAGAGTCAGCAGGAAATAGAGGTCTAAATATGTAGACAGTTAACAGAGTTGTGTGTGTAATAATTGGATAATTATACTGGGGTATTCCAACATTCCCAGCATAACTTGGGGTAATCATAGTGTGGTTTGGGAGGGGCGGGGAGGTGGAGGAGTGATTTCTTGAAACATATTCAGGGGAGTGTTTTTGTAATAATATGTGGAAGACCCAACAAGGAATGGTACAATGCTAGATCCAGTTCAGGGGAAAGAAGCTAAACAAGTGTTTGATTTGGCAGTGGGGGAGCATTTAGTGATAGCAGCCACAACATTGTACAGTTCCAATTTCCTCTGGACAGGGAAAAGGATGGTCTGCAGAAGATGGCTCTGGATTGGGGGAAGGCAGATTTTCATAAAATAAAATAGGATCTAGCCCCAGTTGACTGGGAACAGCTCCTTGTGAGTAAGTCTGCCGCAGACCGGCTGAGTTGGGGGGGGGGGGAACATTCAAAAAGGAGGTGGAGACAGTACAGGTCCAATATATATTCTTTAGAGGGAAATGTAGGAACAATATGTTCAGAAAACTCTGGGTGACTAGCATTAGAAGACCAAAAAGGCGACATGAAAAAGGACTTGCAAGCAGGACTAGGGAGAAACCTAAAATGTTTTATAAATACATTAAAGGGACAAGATTAACCAAAAAAAGAGTAGAGCACATTAGGGACCAAGGGGGCAATCTGTGTGTGAAGCCACAAGATATTGCAAGGTTAATAAATGAATGTTTCTCTTCGGTCTTTACTCTGGAATAGGAAAATATAGGTATGGAATTCAGGAAAAGGGACTGTGAGGGGCTTGCACAGTTTGTCATAGGAAATGGTGAGGTATGGTGGCATGTTCTCCTGGTGTCTGCATGGGTTTCTTCCTACAGTCCAAACATGTGCAGGTCAGGTCGTTTAGCCATGGGAAATGCAGGGTAAGAGATGGGTCTGGATGGTATGCTCTCTGGAGGGTTAAAAACAGAAAGGTCCCCTGGCCCAGATGAATTGCATCCAGGCTGCTGTGGGAGTTGGGCCAGGAAATTGCAGGGGCTCTAAGTCAATTTTTTTATTTCTCTCAGGCCACAGAGGAAGTACCAGAGGACTGAAAAATAGCTAATGTAGTTATAATTGTCAAGAAAGGTGGTAGAGATGAACCAGGAAATTTTAGATCAATGAGTCTCACAAAGTGGTCAGAAAACATTTGGAGAAAATTCTAAAGGAATGAATTAATATATGCTTGGAAAGGGATAGTCAGCATGGCTTTATCAGAGGGAGATCATGTCTAACAATTTGTTAGAATTTTTTTGAAAATGTGATTAAGTGCATGGATGATGGAAGTTCACTTGATGTAGTTTACATGGATTTTAATGAAGCTTTTGGCAAGGTCCCACGCAGGAGACCTTTTGAGAAGGTTAAAGGACATAGATTTGAGGGAAACTTAGTGAGATTGATCAGAAACTGGCTTAGTAATAGGATGCAAAAGGTAGTGTTAGAAGGCTGTTTGAGTAACAGGAGGCCGGTGTCCGTCGTTGTATTACAAGGATCAGTACTGAGACCCTTAGTTTTTTATATACATCAATGATATAGATAAAAATGTGGGGAGAGTTTTAAGCAAATTTGCAGGTGACACCAAATTGGTAGAGTGGTTAATAGGGAAGAAAATCATTATAGGTTACGGGAAGATATAGATGGGTTGGGCAGATAGGCAGATGTGTGGTAGATGGTACTTAATCTCGATAAGAGTGAGGTGATGCATTTTGGAAGAAGAAACAAAATAAGGAAGTGAATCCCTACAGTGTGGAAGCAGACCACTCAGTCCACATCAAGCCTCTGAAGAGCATACCACCCAGACCCACCTCTTACCCTGCATTTCCCATGGCTAAACCACCTGACCTGCACATCTTTGGACTGTAGGAGGAAACTCATGCAGACACCAGGAGAACATGCAAACTGCACACAGTCACCCAAGACAAGAATCAAACCCAAGTCCCTGATGCTGAGCGGCAGCAGTGCTAACCACTGAGCTATGGTGCCAGACACTGGGTAGCTTAAAAGAATAGGGACATACTTGTTGATGTCTGCTTTTTTCCACAAATCTGGATGACACAAGTTTTCTGTTCAGCAACGGTAGCTTTATTATCGGACAGCCAGTGAGAGATTCAAAATGTCATTAAAGTAGCCAAGTGCCTACTTGTAGTGGCTCTTCTTCACGAATCTCGGCCTTACACCCAGAGACAGTATATTTTGTAGGAATTGAACAAAGACTTATCCGTCCCATAGATGATTGCCTAAAGTAGGCAATTACGATTTTACAAAACCTGATGAATGTTGATGCCCTGAAATAATGTGTGAATACACTATAGAAACCGATTATCATATCTTCCATGCTTATGTGTTAATGGAAAGGAATTAAGGCAGAAAGTTTTGCCTGGTACAAATAGGGAACTCACATACCTATGCTAATATGGAGGTGAGGCAACTGGGGGATTCACATACCTATGTTAATATGGAGGGAAAGTGAGACATTGGGAGAGGGATGCAGCTAGCTGGTTTGGGGCTAGGGCTATTAGTCCTGTCTGGAAAGGACAAAGGCCTTATCTAGGCTTACTTGCATGGAATGGGGGAATCCACGTGTGGATTGAAAGGGTACAGCCGTTCAGTTGCTGTTGCAGTAAGTTTACTTTTGTAGTGGGATGTTTAACCCTAAAATCCCCAATGTGCCCTGGAAGAGAAGCAAAGCATGGAACTGACCCCCGCTCCCCCATAACATTTTAACTACCATAAAATCTTGCAGCATTAGAAATGGCTTGTCATTGTGCCTGTAATCTTGTTACAGTGAAGCAACCAATGATGAGAAAATGAGTACATATTTACAAATGCAAGAACATATTTAAAATAAAGTTTCCCCCTCACCACCTATGTGCTCTCAGAGGGAGTTGTCTTCCTTTCTTTCTCACAACATCTTTGTTCAGTCCTGGGTTAAGCAGTTGGAATGAAGGATGTCTGTCCTTAACTGGAGCCTGTTGGTATTGAAGTTTGGTTGGGTGACACTGGGAACATTTGTGAGTAGAGGGCCCAAATATGCTCATTGTATCTAGCCTAGATGAAGGTGCATCCTGCTTGGCTTGAAATCACCACATGACTGAGGGTGGTAGACAGGGTGAAGCTGGAAAGCTCAGCCACCTTTGGAGTCCTTTGCTGTGCACTTGTGATTCGAGACTGCAGATCTGTATGTATATCAGCAGACACTGAGTGAACTCTACCTGGCTCTCCATGTCAGCTACCAGCCTATCCAGAGAGAATTCAGATGCTTGCATGCCAGAGGCAGCATGGCATAAATAGCATTGATGGAGTATGCCAACCTTTGAGTTAATATGCCTAGTGTCTCCACAACAATCACCAGCTGTTCCTGTGACTGCTTGTGCATTTATATAAATTCTTAATTGCTGACACCATGGGGTTCTCTTCTTCCTGGGGATGAGTGGATATCCAGTCTCTGGTAATCCTCCTAGTGCCATGTTTCTTCCTTGGTCACTATGGAGACATGGTCATGACATGCTCACCAGCATGTGCTCCTGACTCTCATTAAAATACCAAGTAATTTATTGGTATTTGAGATAGTAAAGGTGCAGAAGACAGAGTTGTTGGTGTTTCCCATGAGGGATCCACAGAGGTGAATGATGCAATGTCTTGTGGGGCTGCCCCCTTGACCACAGAGACTAAAAGTTCCGTGGTGCCTGCAGGAGGCAGAGAAAATGGAGGCTTGGTCACCTTAAGAGCACATTTGTAATGGCATTATAAGGAGAGCAGCACTGCAATGGAAAACTTTTTTCCTTGACTGCAGGGGATTTGGTATCACCACACGAGTAGCCATTGTCCTCACTGGCCAGGGTGAAATCCTACTTTTTGGATGTGAGGAGCTGAAGGTTGTTCTTCCCCCCATCTACCTTAGCTACTTGCCCTATTGTGGTTAATTTATATTGGAATGTTTAGTAAGGGGAATGTGGTGAAGTGCCCTGAGTGAGTGAGTAGGCAGACAGGGGCCATACAGTGTTAGTCAACTTGGGGAATGGGGCAGGTGACAGCAAGATGTTGCATGCCATAGCAAGAGTGGTAGGTTGTGAGTCTTGGTGGGAGACGGATGCAGTAGTAGAGATGGTGAGTGTGAGGTAGCAGATATAAAGGCTAGGACTGCATTAGCCATTTTGAAGCTTCTTTTGTACCTGCATATGATATTTTAATGATCAAAATATGTGGGCCCAGTTATGTTTCCTTGGACTTTCACTTATCTAGCTTGTCACCATTTAGAGTGCGCCCTGATTTGTTTTTTTAAGGTCCAAAGTGATAGCATTGTACATGTGCCCATTTACTTAATCTATCAATGTCTCTACAATTGTATACTTACAACCATATTGCTTCTGCTTTTGTCTATCTTTCTGATGTTGAAAAGTGTGGTGCTGGAAAAGCGCAGCAGGCCAGGCGTCATCCAAGGAGCAGGAGAATCGACGTTTCGGGCATAAGCCCTTCTTCGGGAATGAGGCTGGTGTGCCAAGAGGGCTGAGATAAAAGATAGAGGGGGGAAGGGGGAGTTTGGGGGAGGGGCGCTGGGAATACGATAGGTGGAAGGAGGTGAGGGTGAGGGTGATCAGCTGGAGAAGGGGTAGGAGCGGAGAGGTTTGGGAAGAAGATTGCAGGTCAAGAGGGCAGTGCTGAATCCGGGGTTGGAACTGAGATAAGGTGGGGGGAGGGGAAATGAGGAAGCTGGAGAAATCTACATTCATCCCATGTGGTTGGAGGGTTCCTAGGCGGAAGATGAGGCGCTCTTCCTCCAGGCGTCGTGTGGTCAGGGTCTAGCGATGGAGGAGGCCAAGGACCTGCATGTCCTTGACGGAGTGGGAGGGGGAGTTAAAGTGTTCGGCCAGGGGCGGTTGGGTTGGTTGGTGCGGGTGTCCCAGAGGTGTTACCTGAAATGTTCCGCAAGTAAGCGACCTGTCTCCCCAATGTAGAGGAGCCCACATCGGGTGCAGCAGATACAGTGTGTGGAGGTGCAGGTGAATTTGCGACGGATATGGAAGGATCCATTGGGGCCTTGGAGGGAGGTGAGAAGGGAGGTGTGGGAGCAAGTTTTGCACTCCTTGCGGTTGCAGGGGAAGGTGCTGGGAGTGGAGGTTGGGTTGGTGGGGTGTGTGGACCTGACAAGGGAGTCACGGAGGAAGTGGTCTCTCCGGAATGCTGATAGGGGTGGGGAGGGAAATATATCCCTGGTGGTGGGGTCTGTTTGGAGGTGGCGGAAATGGCGGAGGATGATACGATGTATCCAGAGGTTGGTGGTGTGGAAGGTGAGGACCAGTGGGATTCTGTCCTGGTGACGATTGGAGGGGCGGGGTTCAAGGGCGGAGGTGTGGGAAGCGGAGGAGATGCGGTGAAGAGCATCGTCGACCATGTCGGAGGGGAAATTGCGGTCTTTGAAGAAGGAGGCCATCTGGGTTGTTTGGTAGTGGAATTGGTCCTCCTGGGAGCAGATGCGGCGAAGGCGAAGGAATTGGGAATCTGGGATGGCGTTTTTACAGGGGGCAGGGTGGGAGGATGTGTAATCTAGGTAACTGTGGGAGCCGGTCGGTTTGTCGTAAATGTTTGTGTTGAATCGATTGCCCTAGATAGAAATGGAGAGGTCTAGGAAGGGGAGGGAGTAGTCTGAGATGGTCCAGATAAATTTGAGGTCGTGGTGGAAGGTGTTAGTTAAGTGGATGAACAGACTAACCTCCTCTTGGGAGCACGAGGTAGCGCCGATACAGTCATCGATGTAGCGGAGGAAAAGGTGGGGGATGGTGCCAGTGTAGCTGCGGAAGATGGACTGTTCCATATCCTTCCATATCCGTTGCAAATTCACCTGCACCTCCACACACATCATTTATTGTATCTGCTGCACCCGGTGTGGTCTCCTCTACATTGGGGAGACAGGCCGCCTACTTGCGGAATGTTTCAGGGAACACCTCTGGGAGACCCACACCAACCAACCCAACCGCCCCGTGGCTGAACATTTTAACTCCCCCTCCCACTTCGCCAAGGACATGCAGGTCCTTGGCCTCCTCCATCGCTAGACCCTGGCCACACGACGCCTGGAGGAAGAGCGCCTCATCTTCCGCCTAGGAACCCTCCAACCACACAGGATGAATGTAGATTTCACCAGCTTCCTCATTTCCCCTCCCCCCACCTTATCTCAGTCCCAACCCCTGGATTCAGCATAGCCTTCTTGACCTGCAATCTTCTTCCTGACCTCTCCACCCCCACTCCCTGTCCGGCCTATCATCCTCACCCCTTTCCACCTATCGTATTCCCAGTGCTCCTCCCCCAAACTCTTCCCCCCCCCCCCACACACACCTTTTATCTCAGCCCTCTTGGCACACCAGCCTCATTCCTGAAGAAGGGCTTATGTTCGAAACGTCGATTCTCCTGCTCCTCAGATGCTGCCTGGCCCGCTGCGCTTTTCCAGCACCACACTTTTCAATTCTGGTCTCCAGCATCTGCAGTCATCACTTTCTCCTATCTTTCTGATGTTGGTAATTTGCATCCATGGCTCAGTCTCTTCATTGAAAATGTTAATATAGTGAATAGTTGAGATCCTGGTATAGATCACTGGGAATACAAAATGACACAAACTACTGGATGATTTTCATTTTGTTTCTGTAAAAACAGGATGTAGCGTGGAGTTCCACATGATGATCAAAAAATTGAACAGCACGGGAATAGGCCCCTCAGTCCTCCAAGACGGTGCTGATCATCGTGCCCTAAACTAAAAAACAAAACTGCTGCCCTTAATCAGTCCATATCCCTCTAGTCCCTCATTATTCATGTCACCATCCAGATGCCTCTTAAATGTTGCCAACATGCTTGCTTCCACCACCTCTTCTGGCAGTGCATTCCAGGCTCCTGCTACTCCTTTGCATGAAAAATTCCCCTTCCAAATCTCCCTTAAACCTCTTACCTTGAACCTGTGCCCCTATGTAATTGAAACTTCAACCCTTAGGAAAAGCCTCTGACTATCCACACTATCTATGCATCTTATAATTTTGTACAGGTCTCCTCTCAGCTGCTGTTTTTCTAGTGAAAATATTCCTAGTGTTTTTAACCTTTCCTCATAGCCAATGCTCTCGAGAACGGACAGCATCCTGGTGACCCTTCTCTGCACTCTCTCCAAAGATTCCATGTCCATCTGTTAGTGTGGTGACTAAAACTGCACACAACACTCCAAATGCAGCCTAACAGGGGTTTTATATCACTGCAACATGGCTTGCCAGCTCTTGTACTCCATACCCTGGCTGATGAAGGCAAGAATGCCATATGCCTTCTTAATCACTGTGGCTATCTGTGTTGCCACTTTTAGGGAACTGTGGATCTGCACGCCCAGATCCACCTGTATGTTAATGTTCCTGAGGGTTCTGCCATTTACAGTATAATTCACACCTAAATTTGATCCTCCAAAGTGCATCACTTCACATTTGTTGGGATTAAACTCCATCTGCCATTTCTGTGCCCCAGTCGCCAATCTATCTATATCCTGTTGTATCCTTTCACAATCATCGGCACTATCAGCAACTCCACCAATCTTCATGTCATCTGCAAAATTACTCATCAGGCCACCCACGTTTTCCTCCAGATCATTTATATATACTACAAACAACAGAGGGCCTCAATCAGATCCCTGTGGAGCACCACTAGTTACCGGTCTCCATTCTGAGAAACATCCATCGCTACTATGACCAAGCTAGTTTTGCATCCAAGTAGCCAGCCCACCCTGAATTCCATGTGATTTTAGTTTTTGTACCAATCTGCCATATGGCACTTTCTCAAATACCTTACTAAAGTCCATATAAACTACATCCACAGCCCTTCCCACATCAATTATCTTTGTTACCTCTTCAAAAAATTCAATCATTTGGTGAGACATGACCTTCTGCATACAAAAGCATGCTGCCTTTCACTAAATAGTCCATTTTCTTCCAAATGTGCATATATCTTTTTCCTCAGTATCTTCTCCAAGAGCTTCCCCACCATAGACATCAGGCTCACCGGCCTATAAGTTCCTGGATTATCCTTGCTTCCTTTCTTAAACAAGGGAATAATATTGGCTAACCTCCATTTCTCTGGAATCTCACCTGTGGTCAAAGAAGATGTCAGGATATCTGTTAATGCCCCAGTTATTTCTTCCCTTGCCTCTCACAGTCACCTGGGATAGATACCATCTGACCCTGGTACTTGTCAACGTAACACAGTTTAGGATACCCAAACTTTCTCCTTCAATATATTGACGTTCTCTAGAGTATTCACACACTCGTTCCTGACCTCACCATCAGCCATGTCCTTCTCCTTGGTGAATACCGATACAAAGTATTCAGTAAGGATCTCTCCAACTTCCTGTCACTCCATGCATAACTTCCCTCCTTTGTCTTTGAGTGGGCCTCCTCTTTCCCTTACTATCCACTTTCTTCTAATTTATGCATAAAAAGCCTTGACCCTGTTTGTTAAAGATATTTCATGTCCCCTTTTCGCTTTGCTAATCCCATGTTTAAGTTCCTTCCCATTTTCCCTATAATCTTCAAGAGCCTTGTTAGTTTGTAGCTGCCTAGACCTATCATATGCTACCTTCTTCCTTTTGACTAAGCTTGCGATTTCACTTGACATCCATGGTTCCTGAATCTTGCCATTTCTATCCTTCAGTTCTGCAGAGACATGCATGTCCTGCACTTTAATACTTTAATCAACTGGTCTTTAAAAGCCTCCCACATGCCAGATGTAGATTTGCTCTTGAATTATGCTCTCAAACCATATTATATGCAGGTAGTTCTCTTATAACACACATTTCTTAAACGCAATTTGTTTGTAATGGAATCTGTGAATTGCCAATGTTTTTTAATAAAACAAACTCCTGTTTGCTGTTACACGGTTCTCATCCCGGCACTAGGTGTCACGGTGTGCCAATGGACTCCAGCTCATTATCATGTGATGAGTCAGCTCATGTGCTTTCTCATGAAGACTTTCATGAAAAGTATTATGAAATGTTTGTGGTAGTGGACTTGGAAAAGCATGGCAAAAATGTCTCTACATCTTGAGGACAAGAAGCTGGGAGCAATCTGTTCATTTAAAAGCTTAAAAATTTGAGATAAAAGTGAAATTTCACTGGAATTGACTAACAGTAAAAGGACAGTGTTGAGGAGCAGTTTGAAACTTGGCTTTGATGTTTGTATTAAGAGCTTTTCTTTCTTCCTTGTTTAAAAAGAAAATGTTTGGATGTTAAAGAATATCTGCTGATTCATGTTTCAGTGACTAATCACTCTGGTAACCAACTGCTTAAAGAATACCAGTACAGGGGCTTGGACATGGTCAGTCAGTGGCTCTGAGTGTTCAGAGTCAGGAAACTCTGCATATAGTGGGTGAGGAGAGAAAGATGGATGGCACACTGTTACTTTTGGTACTTGTGAGATGTCGTCCTGAGGGGGTGAGTAGGCTGTACAGAAGAGATTCAGGGTTAGTCAGAGTCAGATGTTAGCAAGGATGAGAGTGAGTGGGGAAGATGGTGCAGGAAGTGATGGGTACAGTAGCAGAAATAGAATGAGTGTGAGGTGTCAACGAGAAGATGGTGGCACTTTCACTGGCAGAGTGGAGAAGACCATTGATCTTATTCCTACATACTGTGCATTCTTTCAGGTGGTTGAGATTTGCCGGCCTGGATGGTAACGCTGGTCCAGGTTGGCGTGGTTCCAGCAGAATGGTCCTCAGTTGGCCTGGGAGAAAAGGACATCTTGCCTCTGCAACACTCCATTCCCCTCCCCCCACCCCCCTTCCCCCATCAGCAGCATCTCCATGTCCCTGCCCACAAAGAGAGGCACCAATTTTCCATTGTCTGCCACATCCAGGACCAATGTCAGGAACCATGCAGGGCAGCTCTGGATTGACAGCTCTTGTCTGTGTGCACGATACTTTTTAAACATGGTGCTGCACCATGGATGTTGTTTAGTTCTGGGATATCAGGAAGTGGTGAGTTTTTTTGGAAATAGCACATGATATGAATGGTGTTAGGTTCTTTTCTCAAGGTTTCACACACGAGCTGCAATTCGCACACACCAACTTCTACGCACAGTTCAAGTTTATTAAAACCTGTACAAGCTAGGTGACCCCCTTTGACCCTCTTCACAGGCGTGCAAAGTCGAGTCAAAGAGGCCCCAAACAAAGGAAATACATCACCTTATACAGGTCAGTTGGTAATGCTCACAGGTACTCCAGCCACTAACGCCCGACCCCCCATAACCACGTTACCCCAGGTTCAATGATAGGATGAGGCCATCCTCGGAGATAATGTAAATGTAAATGTTCTAATCCTTGGGAATCATTACGCAAATAATTTCCTGACTCTGTGATTCCCCAAAACAATGTAGTTTGATTAGATTAGATTAGATTACTTACAATGTGGAAACAGGTCCTTCGCCCCAACAAGTCCACACCGACCCGCCGAAGCACAACCCACCCAGACCCATTCCCCTACATTTACCCCTTCACCTAACACTACGAACAATTTAGCATGGCTAATTCATCTAACCTGCACATTTTTAGACTGTGGGAGGAAATCGGAGCACCCGGAGGAAACCCACGCAGTCACGGGGAGAATGTGCAAACTCCACAGAGGGAGTCGCCTGAGGCAGGAATTGAACCCGGGTCTCTGGTGCTGTGAGGCAGCAGTGCTAACCACTGTGCCACCGTGCCTCCCAGTGATATGGCCGAGATTCAGAGCCGCCCTGCAAATAGATTCTGGCTCCATTACTTCCCCAGACAATGTCGGTGTGATATACTTCAGTATCGGAGGATGATCATGCAAACAACTTTGATTGGCTGGGGGATGGCTTTGAAAGCATTTTAGATTAGATTAGAACATAGAACATAGAAAAATACAGCGCAGTACAGGCCCTTTGGCCCTCGATGTTGCGCCGATCCAAGCCCACCTAACCTACACTAGCTCACTATCCTCCATATGCCTATCCAATGCCCGTTTAAATGCCCATAAAGAGGGAGAGTCCACCACTGCTACTGGCAGGGCATTCCATGAACTCACAACTCGCTGAGTAAAGAATCTACCCCTAACGTCTGTCCTATACCTTCCGCCCCTTAATTTAAAGCTATGCCCCCTCGTAATAGCTGACTCCATAAGTGGAAAAAGGTTCTCATGTTCAACCCTATCTAAACCCCTAATTAGATTCCCTTTGGCCCAATCAGTCCACACTGACCATCCGAAGAGTAACCCCCCCAGATCCATTTCACTCTGACTAATGCACCTAACACTATGGGCAATTTAGCATGGCCAATTCACCTGACCGGCACATCTTTGGACTGTGGGAGGAAACCCACGCAGACACGGGGAGAATGTGCGAACTCCACACAGACCGTCACCCGAGGTTGGAATTGAACCTGGGACCCTAGTACTGTGAGGCAGCAGTGCTAACCACTGAGCCACCATGCTGCCCCCATTTCTGAATGGAAGGGACTGAATGAGAGTTGAATTTGATAATAGCAGTAGCATAGTAGTAAATGGCTGCCCGAATGAAGTGTGGATTACAGTGGATAGTCATCCACATTCCTGCATGCTGTCTGTGAGACAGAATGTTGCCCCCCCCACTTCCAGAATGTTCAGCTTCTTGGAGAAAGACAGTACAGTTTAACCCTTTAACATTACATTAATGTCCAGAGAGAGGGTACAATTTAACCTTTTAACATTATAATGGTGCAGGAATGTGTAAGAGGGACATCAAAGGGTGGGGTAGGTAATAAATCAGGTGTAGGTAATAAATCAGTTTTGTTAATTAAACTGATAAATGTACCCAAGCATCAACTGACACTTAGCAAAAGAAATTAAATTCAGCCCTTGAATAATCAAGGCAGATTTCACTCTGGGATCTGACTTGTATAGTGTTACCATTGGATGGGATCAGAAGACTGGCTAGAATGTAATACAGCCAGCAGGGATAGATGCCAGTCGAAATAATCAGTTGAAAGTTCACTATCCTCCATATGCCTATACAGTACCATACAACAGGTCAGTCACAACTGGTCAAAATTTACTTAGACTGTGCTATCATTTGTGACAGGTTAACTACAATTTTTGTTTTGATTTTTCCTGGTATTTTTGGTGGTTCACCACGAACCCTGCTTTCCCAAAAGGCCCCATCATTTCTACTGCATGATTCTCTCTCTGTAACACAGCATCACATGGAAACACAATTATGGTGTTATAGGAGAACTACCTGTACAGTAATATTGAATATCCTTTATTGTCACTTGTACTCCAATACAGAAGTACTGGAGTACAGTGAAACATTTTTACAATGGCTGCTGTTTACTGGTGCCATCTTAGGTACAAGTAAGTCGCCAGGACCAGACCAGATTTATCCAAAGTTCCTCCAGGAAGCGAGAAAGGAGTTTGCTAAGCTGCTGGTGAAGATCTTTGCTTCCTCACTCTCCATAAGAGTAGTACTGGAGGATTGGAGGGAGGCGAATGTTGTTCCTCTTTTCAAGAAGCGGAATAGGGAAATCCCTGGCAATTACAGACCAGTCATTCTTACGTCTGTAGTCATCAAGGTTTTGGAAAGAATTCTGAGGGGTAGGATTTATAACCATTTGGAAAAGCCCCTTGTGAGGGGCAGGTCACCTCTCAAATCTTAGAGTTCTTTGAGGAGGTAACGAGACAGGTCGACGAAGATCAAGCAGTGGATGTGGCATATATGGACTTCAGCAAAGCATTTGATGAGGTTCCCCATGGCAGGCTCATTCATAAAGTCAGGAGGTGTGGGATACGGTGAGGTTTGGATGTCTGGATTCAGAATTGGTTGGCTGACAGAAGGCAGAGAATTGTTATGGATGGAAAGTATTCTGCCTGGAGGTAAGTGGTGTTCCACAGGGTTCTGTTCTTGGGCCTCTGCTCTTTGTAGTTTTTATAAATGACTTGGATGAGGAAGTTGAGGGGTGGGTTAGTAAATTTGCCGATGACACAAAGGTTGGAGGTGCCGTTGATATTATCAAGGGCTATTGCAGGCTGCAGCGTGACATAGACAGATGCAGAGCTGGGCTGAGAAATGGCAGATGGAGTTCAACCTGGATAAATGTGAAGTGATGCATTTTGGAAGGTCAAAATTGAATGCTGAATATAGGATTAAAGACAGGATTCTTTGCCATGTGGAGATACAGAGGGATCTTGGTGTTCAAGTGCATAGATCCCTCAAAGTTGCTGTTAAGAAAGCATATGGTGTTTTGGCTTTCATTAACAGGGAAATTGAGTTTAAGAGCTGCAAGGTTTTGCTGCAGCTCTACAAGACTCTGATGAGACCACACTTGGAATATTGTGTCCATTTCTGGTTGCCCTATTATAGGAAAGATACGGAGGCTTTGGAGATGGTGAAAAGAAGGTTTACCAGGATGCATGCCTGGACTGGAAGGTTTGTCTTATGAAGAGAGGCAGACTAAGCTCGAACTTTTCTCTCTGGAGAGAAGGAGGAAGAGAGGTGACCTGATCGAGGTAAACAAGGTAATGAGAGGCATGGTTAGAGTCAATAGCTAGAGACTTTTCCCCAGGGCAAAATTGACTGGCACGAAGGGTCATCCTTTTAAGATATTAGGAGAAAGGTATGGAGGCGACGTCAGAGATAGGTTCATTACGCAGAGAGTTGTGAATGCATGGAATGCATTGCCAGTGGTGGTGGTGGAAGCAGAGTCATTCGGGACATTTAAGCGACTGCTGGACATGCACATGGACAGCAGTGAATTGAAGGGTGCGTAGGTTACGTTATTTTATTTTAGATTAGGAATAATCCTGGGCACAACATTGGGGGCTGAAGGGCCTGTTCTGTGTTGTACTTTCCTATGTTCTATGTTCTATCTCGGTACAAATCTTCCAGAGTAAAAAAAATTATGCAAAAGAGGATTAAAAGGAAAGCAGCAGGATTACTTAGTGTCTGTGATTCAGTTAGTAAAGAGGTAGTTATAACATTGTGCCAGGGATTTACATTACAGTCTGGTAAAGATATCCAAACTACAGCACATAGCACCGGCTCAAATCCAACAGCTGTCCCGAATTGCTCCAGCCTCCCGACTGCTCCTCACCAGCACTCAGCAGCAACAGGTAAGTTGCTCTATGCTGGGATTCACTTCAACTCCTGCCACTCCGGGACTTGGGATTCTCCTGCTGCCATCGCTCCAGGATTTTGAAGAAATAACAGAAGATCAAGGGTAAAAATTCAATCAGAACCTCTGAAAGGTCGGCACCCAAAGAAGAATAGTAGAATGGAGGAAGTCAAATCTCAAAAAACAGTGAGGTCTGTAACAGTGAATTGTAATGGAAATAGCAAACTATTTATCAGAAGCCACATGATAAATTCATGACTGGATTTATAATTGATGTGATCATATAGTTTTGTAAACAATAAGGAACATATTTAAATTTTAGTTAGAAAGAATTTCCCTTTAAGAAAGAAAGTAATGTTTGAGTATATGTGTACAGTGATCCAGTGGTTAGATGTGAAGCTGGTGTGACAAATCAAGTTCCCAGATATATGTAAACATACATATGAACATATAAAACAGGAAGCCAACTTAAGCCTGTTCCCCATTCAATAAGATCATGGTTATGTGACTCCACTCATCACATCCTGCCAATCAGAAACAGCTGTGGATTAACATTTTAAAAATAAATTTCAAGACCTTTTTACGATTACCTGAGTAGTTACGTGAGTAGTACTGTCAGGACAAACTACAACATTTTGCATATTGTTTCTTAACTACTACTACAATCTTTCAAGCATTGGATATTGCAGAAATACTCATACCTTGCTCCCAGATCCAATTCTGCCTGTACTGCCTTTTGCATGGCAAATGTATCTGAGGAAATGATCCTTTCACATGCTATTGGAGGTACAGCGTAATTGTAAACAGCATTTGGCTCACCAACACAAGTCAACAAAGTATTGAACTTCAGTCAAATGCTTTGATCAGAAGCTTTGATCTGATCAGAGCTTGAATATATGCATATGTATAATTTGTACATCTGGTACTCTGAATTCCATCTTGCAATATAAATGAATAAGTTCAAAATGCCAAGAACCAAGATCAGTTGCAGTGCAAGTGATTCATATAGTGAAGCAAAAGAAGTTCTGTTTTTATTTCTCATAGCTATATTTGTACTAATTTAGTATTTTCCCTCAATTTTGTAACTACACTAAGTGAAGCTTCTATTAACTACACAGTAATGCTTTAACTTACAACCTTGATCACATGGGCCAATGGGCGATGAGTGGTAGATGGAATTTACTTCAGAATAGTGTGAGTTGTTGCATTTTAGTAAGGCAAAACAGGGCAGGATTTATATGGTAAAGCCCCAGGGAGTGTCACCGAACAAAGATATTGGGGTACAGGTGCATAGTTCCTTGAAAGTGGAGTTGCAGGTAGACAGGGTGGCGAAGAAGGCTTTTGGCTAGCTTGCCTTCATTGTGTATGGGAGTTGAGATGTCCTGTTGAGGCTGTACAGGACATTGATGAGGCCACTTTTGGAATTTTGCATGCAATTCTGGTTGACCTTCTACAGGAAAGATGTTGTTAAACCTGAGAGGGTACAGACAAGATTTACATGGATAATGCCAGTATTGAGCTATGGAGAGAGGTTGAATAGGCTGGGGCTTTTTTTCCCTGGAGCATTAGAGGCTGAGGGGTGACTTTATAGAAGTTTATGAAATCATGAAGTATGTAGATAGGGTGAATAGCCAAGGTCTTTTTCCTCAGGTGGGCAAGTCCAAAACTAGAGGACTGAGGTTTAAGGTGAGAGGGGAAAGATTTAAAAAGGGCTTGAGGGGTAGCTTTTTCACACAGAAGGCAGTGTGTGCATGGAAGGAGCTGCCAGAGGAAGGGGTGGAGGTTGGTACAATTACAACATTTAAAAGGCATCTGGATGGGTATATGAATAGGAAAGCTTTAGAGGGATATGGGCCAAATGCTGGGAAATGGGATTAGGTCAGTTTGGAATGTCTGGTCAGGTAGATGAGTTGGACCAAATCCCTGTCTCTATAATTCTATGACACTTATAATCAATGGAAACTCCTGAGTGTTTGAACAGGTGGCATTCTGTGATCTGATATTTGTGGGTGGCACGGTGGCACAGTGGTTAGCACTGCTGCCTCACAGCGCCGGAGACCCGGGTTCAATTCCCGCCTCGGGCGACTGACTGTGTGGAGTTTGCACGTTCTCCCCGTGTCTGCATGGGTTTCCTCCGGGTGCTCTGGTTTCCTCCCACAGTCCAAAGATGTGCAGGTCAGGTGAATTGGCCATGCTAAATTGCCCGTAGTGTTAGGTAAGGGGTAAATGTAGGGGTATGGGTGGGTTGCGCTTCGGCGGGTCGGTGTGGACTTGTTGGGCCGAAGGGCCTGTTTCCACACTGTAATGTAATCTAATCTAATCTAATATATCCCATTTATTAGTGGAAAAAGTTCCCAGGTAGTTCCTTTGGGAAACAAATTGCTGAAGGTGCTAGCAAAGGTGGAGATTCATTCAGATAAATAAAAACTGAAAAGCTCAAAGCTGATATCCTATAATAAACTTCCAGGCAAACTTTAATGGCGGCTAAAAATGGCCATGGGAATCTTGATGTATGATTAATCCGTATTAAATCTAGTTTCTATTTAACCCAGCTCAGGCATGATAAACTTCCTATTCTTTTGCTAATGGTGTAGGTGTGATTGTAATGAGGTCAGCCAGGTAGACTGCATAGAATATGAGTTCCCCAATTGGACCAGGTTAACAGTACTAATCAGGGAGCCTGGGTTGACAGGTTCTGGTCACTCTGAGAGCTGGCTGTCAGGAAACTGGATCAGTGTCAAGGACTCTCCACGTGTAAATAAAAGGTTACTTGGCGATGGAATGCTGCCCTCTGTGGAGTTGATTAGTGGTGATGAGTTTGGTATTAATGATGTAATCATACAAGAGTGCATACTAGTTGAATGTCAACTGGACTTCAAACAGCCATTACAACTGGCTTTATCATTGGAAAATGTGGCAAGTGGAGCATATGACTTGCAGGTTATTTCTACGGAAGTGGGCTCCATCGCCAGTACAACTGAGCTTGGGGGACACCATTTGTGTGAAGGCAACTGCATAGCCTCACTCAGGACATATCTTGAACAGAGGGACTCTAGGTCAGCCCATGCCAAAGGCCCAAAACAAAAGCAAGCCTCAGCCAAATGTTAACAGTTTCTTCAGGATCCAGGCAGACAATTGTAATTGCTGCCAGTACTTGGCCACAAGATAGCTAAAGATTCTTACTAGACCTAAATTGAGTAAGAGAATTCTTAGGCCAGTATCCAGGAAAGTGCACACCTGGGAAGGTCCACCTGCATCTGGTTTGGAAGACTTAAGTTACTTAGCAATATCCACATCAGAACCAATCAAAATAAACATCTGGTTAAATGGTCACCCAGTTCTATTAGAAGTTGATACTGGCACAACTATTTACAGTGACTGCAGAATCAGTCTTCAACAAGTTTCAGAACTGGACTCCGACCCTAAAGTTTATGCAAGACCTCAGTTAGAATGAGAATCTAAACTGGGAAATCTTTTCAGATTAAGGGTACAACTTCGGTTCAGGTCTTGTTTGAGAAGCAGCTGATCCAGTTACCACAGATTGTAGTGAAATGCTTGGGCCCAAGCATGCTGGCACAAAATTGGTTGAGAAAGATTCATTTAGATTGGCTCAACATTAGTTGAATAGAAAATGGTTGCCTGAGTGAAGTCTTAATTAAATACCTAGAAATTTTCAGGAAGCTCTAAGGACTATCAAGGGAGCCAAGACTACCTAGTATTTTGACCAGAAAGCAATTCCATGATTCAGCAAAGCTTGCTCAGTGCCATTTGCCTGACAGGCAAAAGTAGAGGCAGAAATCAGAAGGGTGGAATGCAAATAATTCATCAAATTAGTCCAATTTGTAGAATGGGCAGCACCAGTTGTACCGATTGTGTTACCTAATAGATCGATATGGATCAAGTAACCATATATTTAAATGGTGTGCTGATAACAGGGAAAACCAATAAAGAGCACTTAGAGAACTTGCAACTAGTCCTTAGATGTTTCTCTCAGGCAGGTGTGCACCTTTGAAGGGAATGCATTCCAGGCACCCCAAGTGAGCTTCTTGGGTTAGAGTCAACAAGGCTGGGTTACATCCATTGGAAAATAAAGTGAAGTGAAGGCGCCAGAGAGCTGTGTTCAATTCCCGCCTCAGGCAACTGTCTGTTGGTGTTTGCACATTCTCCCCATGTCTGCGTGGGTTTCCTCTGGGTGCTCCGGTTTCCTCCCACAGTCCAAAAAAAAATGTGCAGGTTAGTTGAATTGGCCATGCTAAATTGCCCGTAGTGTTAGGTGAAAGGGTAAATGTAGGGGAATGGGTCTGGGTGAGTTGCTCTTTGGAGGGTCGGTGTGGAATTGTTGGGCCGAAGGGCCTGTTTCCACACTGAGTAATCTAAAAAAGGTGCCTCAGCTCTTTTCAGTACCGGAGCTTAGATGTTTCGTTAAGCTGGTGAACTATTCCAGGAAGTTCATACATAACCTGGCCTTCATCCTGGCAATTTGCATCAACTCTTAAAAAACAGTTAGCCTTGGGAATGTCTACATAACTAAGCCATAGCTTTCAGGGAAGTGAAGAAACAACTATCATCTTCTAAGGTGTTGGCACACTACAATCCCAAGCGCGATCAGGTATTGACATGCAATGCCTCCATCTATGGCATCGTGGTAGCCTTAGCTCATAGTTGGCGGCACGGTGGCACAGTGGTGTGGGCGGCACGGTGGCACAGTGGTTAGCACTGTTGCCTCACAGCGCCAGAGACCCGGGTTCACTTCCCGCCTCAGGCGACTGACTGTGTGGAGTTTGCACGTTCTCCCCGTGTCTGCGTGGGTTTCCTCCGGGTGCTCCGGTTTCCTCCCACAGTCCAAAAGATGTGCAGGGCCAGGTGAATTGGCCGTACTAAATTGCCCGTAGTGTTAGGTAAGGGGTAAATGTAGGGGTATGGGTGGGTTCGCTTCGGCGGGTCGGTGTGGACTTGTTGGGCCGAAGGGCCTGTTTCCACACTGTAATGTAATCTAATCTAATCTAAATCTAATCTAATACCTTTATGGATGTACATTTTAATAAAAATGGACCACAAACCCCTGCTAAGTCTACTTACAAAGGACTAAGGCAGTGCCATAATAGCTTCAGGCCGAATTCAGCAGTGGATTCTCGTACAAAGTGTATATAATTACAAAGAACAAAGAAGAACAAAGAAAATTTACAGCCCAGGAACAGGCCCTTCGGCCCTCCAAGCCTGAAGCGATCCAAATGTACTCTCTAAACCTGTTGGTCAATTCCTAAGCATCTGTATCTCCCCACCTACTCATGCATCTGTCCAGATGCATCTTAAATTAATCTACCGTGCCTGCCTCTACCACCTCTGCTGGCAACGCATTCCAGATGCCCACCACCCTCTATGTGAAGTACTTGCCATGTGTATCCCCCTTAAACTTTCCACCTCTCACCTTGAAAGCGTGACCTCTCATTATTGAATCCTTCACCCTGGGAAAAAGCTTGTCTCGATCCACCCTGTCTATACCCTTCATGATTTTATAAACCTCAATCAGGTCCCCCTTCAATCCCCTTTTTTCTAATGAAAACAATTCTAACCTACTCAACCTCTCTTCATAGCTAGCACCTTCCATGCCAGGCAACATCCTCATAAACCTTCGCTGCACCCTCTCCAAAGCATCCACATCCTTTAGGTAATGTGGCGACCAGAACTGTACACAGTATTCTAAACGCGGCCGAACCAACATCCTGTACAATTTTAACATGACTTGCTAAATCTTATACTCAATACCCCGGGCAATGAAGGCATGCATACTTGACCTCTTGACCACTCTATCCACCTGTGCAGCAACCTTCAGGGTGGATCTGCACTCCCAGATGTCTCTGCCAATCAACTTTTCCCTAGTTGATTTTCCGTTAATTGTATAATTCGCTCTAGAATTAGTCTTGCCTAAATGCATCACCTCACATTTGTCTGGATTGAAATCCATCTACCACTTTTTCGCCCAACTCTCCAGTCTATCTATATCCTCCTACATTCTTTGACAGTCCCTTATGCTTTCTGCTACTCCATCTTCGTGTCATCTGCAAACTTGATGATCATACCAACAGTGCCCTCTTTATGTATATTACAAACAACAGTGGTTCCAACACCGACCCCTGTGGAACACCACTGGTCACCTTTCTCCATTTCGAGAAACTCCCCTCAACTACTATTCTCTGTAACCTGTTGCTCAACTGGTTCTTTATCCACCGAGCTAGAACACCCTGCACACCATGTGACTTCATTTTCTCCATTTGTCTACCATGGGGAACCATATCAAATGCCTTACTAAAGTCCATGTATATGACATCAAAAGCCCTTCCTTCAGCTATCAACTTGGTCACTTCCTCAAAGAACTCTATTGAGTTGGTAAGGCACGATCTCCCCCGAACAAAACTATGTTGCCCATTGCTGATAAGCGCATTCTTTTCTAAATATAAATAGATCCTATTCCACAGTACCCTCTTCAGCAACTTTCCCACCACCGACATCAGGCTTACTGGTCTGTAGTTACTCTTCTTGTACAGGGGGACAACATGAGGTCCTCCGGCACCTCACCTGTATTTAAAGATGCCACAAAGATATCTGTCAGGGCCCCAGGTATTTCCTCTCTTGCCTCCCTCAGCAACCTAGGATAGATCCCATCGGTCCTGGGGATTTATCCACCTTAATAACCTCTAGCCTACCCAGCACATCTTCCTACTTATGTCAACATGATCCAGACTAATCAAACTTCTATCTCTAATCTCAAGATTCATGTTCCTCTCCTCAGTGAACACTGATGCAAAGTAATCATTCAAAATCTCACCCATTCTCTCAGGTTCGACACACAGTCTTCCTTCATTATCCTTTAGTGGACCAATCCTTTCTCTAGTTACCTGCTTGCTTCTTGTATAAGAATAAAATGCTTTGGGATTCTCCTTAATTCTACTTGCTAAAACTATTTCATGACCCCTTTTAGCTCGCTTGATTCCTCGTTTAAGACTTGTCCTATTTTTCCGATATTCCTCCAGGGCCTGTTCTGTTCTTAGCTGCCTAGACCTTATGGATGCTTCCCTTTTCCTCTTGGCTAGTTGTACAATTTCTCCTGTCACCCACGGTTCACTAATCTTGCCCTTCCTATCCTTTGCCTTCAACGGGACATGCCTATCCTGCACTATCTTTAACCTACCTTTGAAAGCCTCCCACATCTCAAATATGGACTTCCCTTCAAATAGCTGTGTCCAATCCACATTTCTGCACTCCTGCCCAATTTTGATATAATTGGCCTTGGCCCAGTTTAGTACTCTTCCCTTAGGACCACTCTCATCTTTATCTACAAGTATTCTAAAACTTACAGAATTGTGGTCACTATTCCCAAAGAAATCACCCACCGCAACTTCTACCACCTGTCCTGACTCATTCCCTCGTACCAGATCCAAAATAGCCCCGTCCCTTTTCGGACTATTGACATACTGCTCTAGAAAACTCTCCTGGACGCTTCTTACAAATTCTGCCCCAACCAGACCTCTGACGCTAAGTGTATCAGAGTCAATGTTGGGAAAATTATAATCTCCCATCACTACCACCCTATTGCCTCTACATCTCTCCATAATCTGTTTACCTATTTGTTCTTCTACCTCACGGTCACTGTTGGGAGGCCTGTAACACAGCCCCAACAATATAACTGCACCCTTCTTATTTCTCAGCTCCACCCATAATGCCTCACTACCCACGACCTCCATAGTGTCCTCCTTTAGCATGGCCGTGATATCATCCCTGACCAGCAATGCAACTCCAACCCCCCTTTTACTTCCCTCCCTGTCCTGTCTGAAGCGTCCATATCCTGGAACATTTAGTTGCCAATCATTATGCCCTTCCTTCAACCAAGTCTCTGATTGCAATAACATCATACTCCCAGGCACCAATCCAAGCCCTAAGTTCACATGCCTTACACACTATACACCTTGCATTAAAGTAGAGGCGTATCAGGCCACCAGTTCTTTTGCGCTTATCCACTCTCTGCCTACTCTTCTCTTTATTAATGCTATCTTCATGATTGTTACAGTCTCCAGTCTCCACCTTGCTGCCTACTTGTTTTCTCTTCTGGTTCCCAGTCCCCTGCCACATTAGGTTAAAACCTCCCCAACAGCAATGGCAAAAACTCCCCCAAGGACATTGGTTCCAGTCTGGTTCAGATGGAGACTGTCCATTTTGTAATTGTCCCACCTTCCCCAGAAACGGTCCCAATGTCCAACAAATCTGGATCCCTCCCTCCTACATCATCTCTCAAGCCACGTGTTCATCCAGCCTATTTTTTCACTTCTACACTGGCTAGCACGTGGCACTGGTAGTAATCTCAAGACCACTACCTTTGAGGTCCTCCTCTTTAACTTCTCTCCTAGCTCCCTGAATTCTTCTTTCAAGACCTTATCTCGCTTTCTACTTATATCGTTGGTGCCTATATGCATCAAGACAACTGGCTGTTCACTCTCCCCTTTTAAAATGCTCTGCAGCTGATCAATGACATCCCTGACCCGAGCACCTGGGAGGCAACATACCATCCGGGAGTCCTGTTTTCGGCCACAGAACCGCCTATCTACTCCCCTCACAATAGAATACCCAATGACTATGGCCCTATGAGTCTTTTTCCCACCCTTCTGAACAGCAGTGCCCACCACGGTGCCATGATCTTGACAACTGCTGCCCTCTCCTGGTGAGCCATCTCCCCCAACAGTATCCAAAACGGTATACCTGTTTTGGAGGGAGATGACCGCAGGGACACCTGTACTGCCTTCCTACTCTTTTTCTGCCTTTTGGTCACCCATTCACTGTCTCCCTCAGCAATTCTAACCTGCGCTGTGACCAGTTCACTAAATGTGCTATCCACGACCTCCTCAGCATCGCGGATGCTCCACAGTGAGTCCACCTGCAGCTCCAGAGCCATCATGCAGTCAAACGAGAGCTGCAGTTGGACACACTTCAAGTCAGGGACATCAGACACATTCCTGAGCTCCCACATTAAGCAAGAGGCACATGCCAAGGGTCTGAGGTCCCCTGCCATTGTAAACTTAGCTTTAAGTGAACTAACTAAAATCAAACAATACACTTAAATATGTGAAAAAGAAAGATAAGAAAGAAATAAAAGCCTTACCCTACAGAGGCTTTTTCTTCCAGTTCGAGGAGGGGGGCAGGATGGCGATACTATACGTGTAGTATCTCAGGTTTAGCTACTGCCCAAATATAAATTAAGCCCTTACCTTCCCGGCAGCCCTCACTTCACCTCACCTTCTCTCCTCGCCGCTCTGTCAAAATGGAAAGTTGGAACATTGTTCAGGAGTCCAAGTAGCAAATGCAGATACATTGAAACACCTCCTGCTGGTAGATACACCACCAGTGGTATTGCCACTAGAAGAGTCCATACTGGTTTTAAATTTTCTGAACACACTTTCAGTCACAGCTGATTATATCAGACTTCCGACACAGAAAGATCCAGAACGTGCAAAACTGAACCAGCTAGTGATGATGGGGGAAATCAAAGGGCCATCACAACCAGAATTAAAACCTTTTTGGAACCCAAGTGACCAGATCACAGTAGTAGATGGCATTTTATTATGGGGAGCAAGAGTGATTATCCCAAGCAACGCTCACTGCAAGATAGTGGCTGAACTCCACCAGGGTCATCCAAGGCTGTCCAAAATGTAAGTGTTGGTGACAAGTTATGTCTGGTGGACCGGACTGGATGAAAACATAGCTGCATTGGTGGGGTAGTGCCCAGAGGGCCAACAATTTTCCTTGGGTTGGGAGACTCTTGAATCAGAGGGCACGAGTGGAGACAGATTTAAAAGGAACCTCAGGGGCAACCTTTTCAAGAAAAGGGTAGTGCCTGTATGGAATGAGCTGCCAGAGGAAGTGGTGGAGGCTGGTACAATTACAACACTTTAAAAGACAGCTGGATGGGTACATGAATAGGAAGGGTTTAGAGGGATATTGTCCAAGTACTGACAAATGGGAGTAATTAATTTAGGATATCTGGTTGACATGGATGATTTGGACCAAAGGGTCTGTTTCCTTGCTGTACATGTCTGTGACTCTGTGAGTCTAAGAAGAAAAATTACCTCCAGCAGCTTCCCCACATTAGAATTTATGGGAAGCAAGATTAATGGACAGAGAGATCAAAAGCTCATACAAATGGTGTGAGTGGAATGTTGACAGGCCAAATAATAGGTCTCTGCAGGTGATCAAGAGTGTCAGACAATATGAGTAAAGAGTCAATAGCTGAATAACAAGCAAAGGTCTAACCGAAGTAATAAGTAATACAAAATGCAAACTAATTAAGGTAGAGAGATTATAACAATTTATCAAGGCAATGGTGTCAAAACAGGACAGTAAGAAAGATTTCACAAATACAACACAGTGTCATGGGGTCACATGTAGCGTGACATGAACCCAAGATCACGGTTGAAGCCCATTGATCTCTCTGCCTGTAAATTCTGTGCCTGTGTGCTTCTCTCTCACTTAACCTCACCAAGGGGCAATGCTCCGAAATCTCATGATTTCAAATAAAACTGTTGGACTATAACCTGATGTCATCTGACTTCTGATTTTGTTGACCCCAGTCCAACACGGGCACCTTCATACCAAACTTTGAAGGCGGGCATTAAGAAAGCCTACTGCTTTATTAGATCCACACTGTCCCAGCTCCTATTTGATTATAGGTTCACCCCCTCATGCAACTACAGGGATAGCTCCAGAAGAGTAGCTAATGAGGAGAAGACGCCACTTCAGGTTAAATCTGACCTTCCTGGCCTGGGGTGAAGGGTGAAATGGCATCAGAAATGCAGTGCTGAGCATAAGCCTCTGCTAAGCAAGAGAGAGAGTTTATTTCAGGAGACGAAATCTGATGTAGGACCTATGGGAATGGACAGTTAAGAAGGATGGTTGACATGAGGTCAGGTCCAGTGACATACAAGCAGATGGACCATATGAAAGCAGCAAACTCTCAAAGGGTGTGGAGCAAAACATGCCCAGCTCCTCGATTGCGCTTCCGATTGTTCTGGAACCCATGAGTTCTCCCCATCCATCAAGCGTTGAAGATACCTTGGAATCTGAGTTGGACAAAGTCGCTGTCACCTTGAAACCTTTACCCCCTGAAGAGGAGGATGAATTTCTTCCGAGTCGCTCCAGGCATTAGATCTGAGCTAAGAAGCATTACATGCCGATGTAAGGATAAAAAGTTAAACGATCTCACACAAATCTTGCAGCATGTATTCCATATCCCATCTATTGCATTACTAGCCTCACACATTGCTCAGTGTATTCATTCCCATCATTCCTATTTAACAGCTTACGTTAATCACGATTCATATCTGACGTTAATAACTCCATGTCCCATCCAGTTCTCATAGCATTCATGCACAGAACATTAGAAATAAAAGTAGAGCTAGACTATAAGCCACCCTTCTCTGGCACTCAGTTTGGAGAGGAGTGATAAGGTAAGGACCCTGTGACAGTCAGTCAGCATTACCAAGAGATGCAGGTGGAGTGAGGAGAGGACTTGAAGCAGGCAGTCAGCATCACTGAGAGTAATGGGTGAGGTGAGGACCCTGTGACAGATAGTTGGTATCGTTGATAGGAATGTGCAAGAGAACCAAAGCAAGCTGACAACTGAAAGGGAAACAAGGAAAGCCATAAAAGAAAGAACAGTAAAATGCAAAAATGGTAGACAGGGTACTCAAGGGTGCAAGGCAATTGGGCCACAGTTCAAGGAAAGTTCAGACAATTGTAAAAGGGGAAAAAGTCAAGCTGAAAGGCTTTGTATCTTAAGGCACAAAACTTCAGATTAAAGTAGACAAATGGATTATGCAAATTGAGGTTAATGGATATGACCTCATGGGCATTATGGAGGCACGATTACAAGGATATCAGAGCTGGGAATTTAACATTCAGAGATAATTGACCTTTTGGAAATACAGGAGGGAAAGAAA